>NC_133537.1:102734665-103427665 GCF_048544455.1 Silene latifolia
CTTGACATTGATCATTCCATATTTCATGTTCCCCGGCCCTCAATTTCTTAAAGATCGGCTCGCATATTATCGTTAACTTAGCCACAACTCGGCTTATGTATTGTACGCAGCCTAGAAACCCTCGGATTTGCTTCTCGATCTCTGGTTGAGGCATTTCCATGATGGCTTTAATCTTTGACGGGTCAACTTCAATGCCGCGGTGGCTAATGATGTGGCCCAAAAGTTTGCCAGAAGTAACTCCAAATGCGCATTTCTACGATTTCAGTCTCATCTTGTATTTTCGTAACCACTCTAAAAACTTTCTCAAAGCTTCGAGATAGCCACTACGCTCTTTTGACTTCACGATCATGTCATCGACATAAACTTCCACTTATTTGTGCATTATGTCATGTAGCAACGTCGTCGATATTCTTTGATATGTCGCCCCGACACTTATCAAACCGAAGGGCATCACCGTGTAACAATAGGTACCCGACTGTGAGGTAATGGCTGTTTTGTGAATATCTTTTTCGACCATCTTTATCTGATTGTAGCTAGCATATCCATCCATGAAAGATAAGAGGGCATGATTGGCGGTATTGTCTACCAAGATATCAATGTGAGGTAGAGGGAAATCGTCCTTCGGACTTGCCTTGTTCAGGTCATGAAAATCTACGCAAACCCGAACTTTCCCGTCTTTCTTTGGCACTGGCACTATGTTAGCAACCTAATATGAGTATTCCGACACTTTTATAAACCCGGATTTGAATTGTTTGTCAATTTATTATTTGACTTTTAAGGACCACTCGGTTCGCATTCTATGTAGCTTCTGTTTCACTGGCTTAAAACCCGGTTTAATTGGGATTCGATGTTCCGCGATTTCCCTGTCGATTCCCAGCATATCTCTATATGACCATTCAAATACATCCTTGAACTCACCCAATAGATCAACAAACCATTGCTTTTCTGTAGGATCTAAGGTAGACCCTGTTTTGAGCTCTTGCGGTTCTATCAAGGTTCCTACATTGATTGTTTCGGTATCCTCTGTTGAACCATATAGAATATATGTTTATGTTTTGATGATGTCAAGAGTACTTCACTTTTTATATACTCGTTGCGCGTAATTGTTTGTTTAGTCCCTTCAGATTAGACTTACTATTTGCAAAGCTTAAAGAATTATGATGAAATCATACAAGACTATATTGTGATCAAGCCCTCAATTATCAAGCCCTCAATTACGGATCAAGATATCACAAGATAACTGAAAGAATTATCCAAGCTTCATGAGAAGATGAAGCTCATCTAAAGATTAATGAAGCTTGAATGATGAAGTAGCCTATACTCGAAGATCTCCTAAGAAGATTAGAATAGTGTAGGTGATAATCTCGTAATGGTAACATAAGAATGGATTCCTTATGTTAGTAAAGTTATAGCTTGGCAGCTATAACATTACTTATGCACGAGCTCAAAGCTCATCTACTATAACATTGAGATGCTGAGCTTATATTACACACGACTTCAAGAGGTTTTCAAATTGTTTTTGAAAAATGATTTTGTTCCTTTTAAATGTTTTAGCAAAAGTATTTATTTAATAAGGAAGCCCATATTCGTATAGAGTGTGGTTTTATTTTAAGGGTTATTTCATAAGAATAATCCATTCTACGAGTCACTTGCTTAAATCACTCTATCCTTTAAGTAATCCGAATTTAATCCCTCTTATCCCCCCTTCCTTCCTAGAACAAACTTGCTTGTTTTTTTACCTGCTATAACAGGTGAATAATGACATAGCCACTAATATTTCATAGGAATAATCCATCCTATGGGTGACCTGCTTAAATTACTCCATCCTTTAATCCCTCTTATCACCATCATGCATTTTTTACCACCCAATCACCATCATGTTCGGCGGTTGAGGCGGCGGTGGAGGAAGAGAGTGCTTGTGATGCGAATTGAGTTGATGAGAATGTTGGGAATAAGAATATGGAGAATTGGTCGGACTCCCTTAGGAGGTTTAGTTTTCGGTACTTGTCGTTAGGAGCACCTAGACCCAAACACAATTTATAACTCCACAAATAACTCTACAATTAGTAAAGAGGCAAGTAAAGGTCGGATCCCAAGGGACGGGAATTGAGATGAGATTTTCAATTGCAACTAGCGGTGTCTAGGGGTGTCGCAATTTGGGGTTTGAATAGAAGATCACTAAACTAAATAGCAATAAAAGTAAACAAGCAAGATGATTAAAAAGGGATGTAAACAATTGATAAAAGGCACTAGGGTGTCATCGGGTCATAGGGGATTCATGGGAATTGATCATACAAACATATTCTCAAATTATAAGCAAGCAATTATTGTTGTGATGGATCGAGTTGGTTTATATCTTACAATCCTAGGAAAGTTTGGGTCCCGGAGCCGAATCGATTAGATTGTACAACACCTACAAGTCGACTTAATCTTCCCTACTCAACTATATGCATGGTCTAATGAGACTCGAGTTGGTTTATGTCTTACAAGTCTCATTGAAAAGATAGGTGATGGGTAAAAAATGCAAGGATTCATAGGCTCGCATTTCATCAAACATAACATGTGCATAAGTTGAGATCACAACAAGCAAGCAAATAAACTATGAAAACATATTAATTTAAGCATGAATCATCCCCATGTTGGTTTCCCCTAATTACCCATTAAACCTAGCTAAGGAAACTACTCACTCATTATCATGTTGAACATGCTAGCAAGGTTGTCAATCATACCAACAAAGTAAAACATGATGAATAAATGAAGAAGATTAACAATAATTAAAAAGGGATTAAGAGGATTATACCTAGTAATGATTCCAATAATAAAGCGAAGAATAATAGAAGTACTTGATGATTGATGGAAGGTTGTCAATCTCCCAATAATAACCCAATGATAACCTAATTAGACTAATGGGGTATTTATAGTGGGGATTAGGTACATAAATTAGCGAATTGCCCACACTCCGGTCTCCTTTTCGCCGGTCTTTGAAAAATATGCGCATCCTTCATTGAACAAGTAGAAGACGGATTAGCTGTCACACAATCCGAGCGTCCAGGGCACGGGACGGGCGGATTGTGGGTCTTTTGGACGAGCGGATTCTTGGGGTGGACGGGCGGATTGTGGTGGTTCTGGACGAGCGTCCAGCTTAGGAAGACGCTCAGATTGCTTGTCTTGGACGGGCGGATTGTGGGCAATTCGCTCGGATTCTCTGTCAGCTTCTTCCTTTCTTCTTTTCTTCCTTTCTCTTCATAAAATCCTTGAGGATTTCCTCGAGGATGCAAGGATCCTTTCTCATCATTGCCTATCTACTATAGTATGTACAAAGGCCTTCTAGTCTTGTCTTCTCTTTGATGCTTGGTCATTGAATTCAATCAATTTAGCTCCATTTTGCCATGAAAATGCAAGGTTTGCACTCCTTTCCTACCAAGGGATCAAAACCTCAAAGAATAGGCAAAACAAAGGACTAAAGACAATAAATGACCCAAATATGCACTAAAAAGCATGGGAACAAGGCTAATTCGGGGGCTAAATATGCTCAAATTATGGTCACATCAAGAATGTTAGGTTTCTGGAGAAGGTGACTAAAGGATTGTTGTTGTTGTTGTCGTCGTCTTGGTCTATTTGGTGTTGGCGGTGTGGTGATTGTTGTGGTGGGGTCTTTGATGATGGGAAGTTTTTGGAGGGGTGATCGAAGAGGGTGATACTGTTGTTGTTGTATTGTTGCTGCGGATAATGACATTTTGGTTTTGATTCGAGTTTTGATTGATTTTACATATTGAGTTTGTTAGGTTAGGACAATTTAGTTGCAGGGTCAGGTTCCCATTGATAAGGCTGGAACTGAGAGAAGAAGGGAAAACAGGATAGGAGAATGGAGGGAGTTGGTGCCAGAGGAGTGACCGCAAGAGGAGTGGTAATAGTTCGGATTATTATGAGACTAAATATGGTTGGGAGTATTATAAGAAGGTAACTCACACTTTGGATTATTCTTGTAAAATAATGAAGGTGTTTTTTAACCCTTAAAAACATAAGGTAACCTGTTGTTTAGGTTACCGGTCACTCTAGTGTGTTTTGGGAAGGAAGGGGGGATATGAGGGATTAAATTCAGATTACTTAAAGGATGGAGTAATTTAAGGAGGTCACCCATAGGATGGATTATTCCTATGAAATAACCCTTATTTTAAACTTTATATTTAGTAATTATATTGGATCAACTTATGAGTTGAGCCATATTACTAATTAGGGTTTCTAACAAAGCATACGAGCCGTGTTTATTTCGTGTAAGCTTAAGGAACAAAAGTTGTTATTGTTAAGATTTTATTCTCTAGAATTATCTTAACATATCTTTTATATCTAGCTTTATTAGTTATTTATGATAAGGATATTTTGTTATGGAAAATCCTATCATATCTTAAGATTTAAGGAAAGGATAATAAGAGAATAATTTATTAATTATCTTTTGAATATTCTCTATTATCTCTTAGGGTTTTAAGGAAGGAAATAACAAAGATATGATTTGTTTATGTGTTTGTTATTTCGGCCTCTAGGGTTTCGTGTAAACCGAGTGCCATGCTTCCTCTTTTGCTATAAATACTTTACTCTTTGCTACATTTAAAAGTAAGACCTTTAAGCATAATTTGATTTTATTGTAAGAGCAAAAACCGTGTATTTCAAACAAGAAAACCGTTTTGCAATTTTCGAAAAGGTCGTGTGTTTATAAACTTGTGCATTCGTTCTTTTGTTATCGTTATAAGATAATAGTGCTTAATTGATTTCTTACTCGTTCATTAACGTGAACTTTTAGAAGAATCATTAGTGCTTTCTTATTAGCGTAAGTTAGTCACTCGAGTATTTAGCGATACTCACTTGAGTTACAACTAGGGTTAGTTGTACGAGTTGGGTTAGTAAATTTGTAATCCGTAGAAAGGTACTAAATTTATTAATCGAGAATAGTGGACGTAGTTTTCGATTTGTGAAACTGAACCACTTCAAAAATCCGTGTGTCTCTTTCTTTCTTTCGTTTATTTGCTCTGTTCTAATTCGTTAATTAGTTAAAGTTTAATCAATAAACTTTAAATAATTAATTATACAATTACAATCGAAAAAGTAGGTCAAAGTTTTTAATCCTCAATTCACCCCCCCTCTTGAGTATTTCGGATTGATAGACTCTTCAATTGGTATCAGAGCCTCGTGCTCTTGATTACCTAACTGCAAAGTGGCTGATCTGTCTATCTTTATTTATCTTATCGTTTTATATTCCGCTGCCTATCACATGATAAATGGATTCTAAATACCTCAAGTGTCCCGTCTTTGATGGGAATAATTATGGGTTATGGAAGAACATGATGACTCACTATGTGAAAGGTCATGATTGGGAGTGTTGGAGGATTATCCAAAACGGACCGCATAAAATTTTGGTTGCATCCACTGAAGGCACTACCTACGAGAAAAAGGAAGAGGATTATGTCGAGGCTGACTACAAGAAGGCCGAAAAAAATTCTAAAGCAATAAGCCTATTACAAAACGGCATGACTACTGCCGAATTCGATCGCTTCTCTTCGTGCTGAACGGCCAAAGAAATATGGGACGGCCTTGAATTAGCTTATGAAGGTACTTCCAATTTTAGGAAACACCGCATAGATCTGTTAATCCAGAAATATGAGCTATTCAGTATGGAGCCAAATGAGTCCTTGGATAGTATGTTCGCACGTTTTTCAAGCATCATAAATGAATTGAAAAACCTAGGAAGAAAGTTCAACACCGAGGACATTGCTAGGAAGGTTCTTAGGAGCCTAACTAAAAAGTGGCGTGCCAAAGTCACAGCAATGAAGGAATCGCGAGATCTTGAGAACCTATCCTACCAAGAACTCATTGGTGCTCTCATGGCCCATGAAATCACTCTAAATGCTGATGAAGCAGAACCGAGTAGAGGTAAAAATATGGCCTTGAAAAGCGAAGATGTCAGCTCCGACGTAGAAGATGAGACAGTCTTGTTTGTACAACGTTTTAAAAATAGAATCTTTCGAAACAATCAAGCAAAATCTTCTTCTAACAACAACAAGTCCTTTAACAAGAAAGCAACAGAATCAAAATCATCATTTGCTAATAGAGGTTGCTTTAAGTGTGGAGAATCTGATCACATGATCAAGGATTGTCAAACATGGGAGAAGATTAAAGACAAGGCAAAACGCGAGAAGACAAAGAAGGAGTTCAAGCAAGTAATGATGGCTTTGTGTTGGGGAGATCTTGACTCAGAATATGATGAAGGATCTGAAGATGACGAAGTAGCCAATCTGTGTCTCAGCAGCGTCAGTCTTGACCTAATATCTAACAGCGACGATGATAACACGACTTCTCATTCAAATTACTGCTTTCTTGGAGAATCAGATGAAGATGACGATGATGAGGTTAGTTATATTGAACTCAAAAAACGTGTTAAGAAATTATCTAAAAATGGCCTAATTGAATTTTTTGAGCAGTCCCTCGACAAATGTCATGAACAGGATTTGGAACTAAAGGATCTAAAAGAACAGATTCTTGATATTGCTGAGGAGAATCATATTCTAAAGGCAAAAGCTAAGAAGTTGAAATCTAAAATTACAGCTGATAAAGCTACAACATTAGACACTTCTAATGCTCAAAAGAAGGAATTAGAGTCCAAAGTTATAGCTAATGAAGCTATAACTTCAGACCTAAAACTTAATATTAAGCACCTTCAAGCTAAAGTTATAGCTAGTGAAGCTATAACTTTAGAACTTAGAAAAGCCAAAGAACTTTTAGAGACTAAAGTCACATCTAATGAAGCAGTGATTTAGACCAAAAGAAAGAAATAGATTTTCTTACAAAGCAATTGAAAGAATCTAAAACTGACATGATCAATGTTAAGAAACAACATTCATTCTTAACAGAAGGTTCCAGGACTTTCGTGATAATTTTAAGAAGGAAAATGACGTAGATCACACTAAATGTCATGAGGAGATTAAAAACCTAAAGGACTTACTCCTACACGCAAGAAAGGTCCATGATAAGTGGGAAGGTAGCACAAAAGTCCTAAACTTCCTAACCGAACAATCTGACAATAATATGAAGATGGGGTTAGGACATGAGTGCTATAGCCGTAGATATCACTCTAAATGCAAATCAACACCTTCAGATCATGATTTCAGAAAAAGAAAATATGCCGATCTTCCTGAGTATCTGATTTGCAATTATTGTGGTCATACGGGTCACATCCAAGACAATTGTGTCAAACGTGTACGTGATATACGAAAAAATATGGAATTTGTTAAAACGGTTGATACAACAGTCGAGGATGATGAATCCCCCATAGATGAACCTAAGGAAGAGAGGAATAATAACTTTCGTTGGTTCTACGACATGGCGTTTGATTACACTAAAAAGCCTAGCACTTCACAAACTCCTTGTCAACCTAAACACAAGGAGACTGGTTATGTGAGACCTAGAGAAATCCCAAGACCTAGAACTCCTCCTAAACAAAAGTACCCAAAGTTCAAAAACACGACTGTTAGACAATTTTGGGTACGAAAGGATTTAGTATATAGGGTATCTAACCATAAAGGACCCAACCTAGCTTTGGGTACCTAAAAACTGTATCTAATCCTTTTGTAGGTAATAGTGAAAGAAAATAATCAATGGTATCTTGACAGTGGATGCTCAAGACACATGACTGGAGATAAGAACTTGTTTCTTTCACTCAAACCCTTCATTGGAGGAAAAGTGACTTTTGGGGACAACAAGAAGGGTAAAGTGATTGGTGTGGGCAAAGTTGGAATTTCTAAATCACACGCAATCAGTGATGTTTATCTAGTCGATGGTCTTAAACATAATCTACTTAGCATATCTCAACTATGCGACAAAGGTAACAAGGTTGTTTTTCATACTGATGTTTGTCGCATTATAATTGAAGGAACAAGTAATATTATTCTTGAAGGCCATTGGAAAAGGAACGTGTATATGGTAGATTTAAATGTCGTGCCTACTAACTCTTTTACATGCATGAAAGTTACACTTGATGATCCTTGTTTATGGCACAAGCGTTTTTGTCACATTAGCTCACTTACGTTAAACAAACTCAAGACATGGGACTTGGTTAAAGGACTACCTAAGATAAGGTTCGATCAAGAAAAGATGTGTGACACTTGTGCTCGCTGCAAATATGTGAGATCATCGTTCAAACCTAAAAGAGTGGTAAGCACGAATCAAGCTTTGAAATTGGTGCACATGGACTTATGTGGTCCTATGAAGGTAAGAAGTAGAGGAGGATCCAGGTATGTCTTTGTCCTCGTAGATGACTACTCAAGGTATGTATGGCCTACCTTTCTTCATTCAAAAGATGAGACTTTTGATGAATTCGATTGTCTTATGAAACTTGTTCAAAATAAATATAAGACTAATCTTGTGTCTATTCGTACGGATCATGGCTTTGAATTTGGTAATCAAGTCTTTATAGAATATTGTAGAGTTAATGGTGTAGGACATAACTTCTCCGCACCAAGAACTCCTCAACAAAACAGTCTCGTTGAACGTATGAATAGAACACTAGAGGATATGGCTCGTACAATGCTCTTATGTAGTGGTTTACCTCGTAATTTTTGGGCTGAAGCTATTAGTACTTCATGTTATATCCATAATCGTTCCATGATAAGACCTATCCTAAAGAAAACCCCTTATGAACTTCTAAGAGGTCGTAAACCTAATATCTCTCATCTTCGTTGTTTTGGGAGTAAGTGCTTTGTTCATAACAATGGTAAAAATCGGTTAAGTAAGTTCGACCCTATGAGTGATGAGGCTATTTTTATAGGATACTGAGATCATAGAAAGCTTATAATGTTTTTAATAAAAGGACACTTTGCATCGAAGAAAGTATTCATGTTATTTTTGATGAAGATAACGTGTTCGATAAGCCCTTACAGGATGAGGAAGAAGATATGGATGAACCTGACTTTTGTCTTTCCAGAGATGATCCCCAGAATTGGAAACTGTGGATAATGAGATTGAAGGAATAAATGATGAACTTGATCATTCTTCTAAAGATAAAAAGGAGAAAACTAAAGTTATAGTTGATGATGCTATAACATTGTCTCAAGAAAAGGATTCCCAATCCAATGTTATAGATAATGTTATTATAACATTGAATCCAAATCAAGGTAATGAGTCCGAAGTTATACCCGATTCTACTACAACACCAGGATTGGATTCAGGGGGAATGTCGTCAAATTCTGAGCCAAATAATGTTGGATCATGTTCAAATAATGAAGAACCAAGTACTTGAGCAAAGTGGAAATACAAGAGCTCACATCCAATGGATAATATTCTCGGCAATATTAAGAAGGGAGTTCAAACGAGACGATACTTGAACAATTTCTGCTCGTTCTATTCGTTTCTATCTACAATCGAACCAACAAATATCAAGGAAGCTCTCGTAGAATCAGATTGGATTATAGCTATGCAAGAAGAGCTTCAACAATTCGAACGGAACAAAGTTTGGCACTTAGTTCCTAGACCCATGGATCGATTTGTAATTGGAACCAGATGGGTGTTCAGAAATAAATTAGATGATGCCGGGGTCATAGTTCGAAATAAGGCAAGATTGGTGGTAAAATGGTATAATCAACAAGAAGGAATAGATTATGACGAGACCTTTACACCTGTTGCTCGTCTTAAAGCTATTAGACTTCTGATAGCATTCGCAGCTCATAAGGGAATGAAACTCTTCCAAATGGATGTCAAGACAGCGTTTCTAAATGGGTATCTACAGGAAGAAGTCTTCGTAGAACAACCTCCTGGATTTAAGGACAGCAAATTTGAAGACCATGTCTTTAAATTAGACAAAGCCCTGTATGGATTGAAGCAATCACCAAGGGCCTGGTATGACAGATTATCAAAGTTTCTACTTGACAGTTGATTTAAGAGAGGATCTGTTGATAAAACCCTATTCCTAAAATCCGAGGGTACTGACCTCTTGGTTGGTCAAATCTACGTTGACGATATTATTTTTGGATCAACCAACCGCTGTCTATGCAAGTATTTTTTGGAGTTGATGACTTCCAAATTCGAGATGAGTATGATGGGAGAATTGAAATTCTTCTTAGGTCTGCAAATTCAACAAACCGAGGAAGGCATCAAAATTCATCAACATAACTATATTAAGGAATTAATTCAAAAGTTCGGAATGGAAAATTCCAATGCTATCCCGACTCCGATGGTCGCAGACAAGAAATTAACCTTAGATGAAGACGGTAAGTCAGTTGATGAAATAACTTACTGAGGAATGATTGGGTCATTGCTATATTTAACTGCAAGTAGGCCATATATCATGTTCAGCATATGCGTTTGTGCTAGATATCAATCATCTCCCAAAGAATCCCATATGACAGCCGTAAAAAGAATTTTACGATATCTTATTGGCACGACAAAACTCTACTTATGGTATCCGATGGAGTACAATTTCGATTTGGTCGGATATTCAAATGCTGATTACGCAGGATGTTCATTAGACAGGAAAAGTACGTCAGGTGTTGCCACATTCGTTGGACCTTGCATTATCACGTGGGGTTCAAAGAAGCAGAATTCAGTTGCCCTTTCAACAGCAGAAGCCGAATATATTGCAGCAGGATTGGTATGTACTCAATTGTAATGGCTTAAGCAACAATTATGTGATTATGGTGTTGACGTAGGTTGTATTCCTATTTTATGTGATAATACGAGTGCTATTATTATTTCAAAAAATTCCGCGCAGCACTCGCATACCAAACACATTGAAATTAGACACCATTTTATACGAGACCATGTTGAGAAAGGGAATATAAAACTTAAATTTTGTAGTACTGAGAAACAATGGGCAGACATTCTGACAAAATCATTAGCTAGAGAACGTTTTGAGACTTTACGGTTGGAAATTGGTTTAATCAGTGGTACCTTAGCTTCTATATAAGTATAATCTCGGATTAGTTAAGATAAAATTGTATGACTGTGTCCGTATATTGCGTTGCATGAATATTTACGTTTATAGAAATTTGTTTATCGTATATATTCTATTTGTATTTAAGAATTTGAGTGGCAGACAAACTTTATCTTTTACCATAATTGAGATACACTATATTATTTTTATTTCCCAAATCTTATCAAAATCTTTTCTATATCTCTATACCATATCTCATCTAACAATATTTATCCTAAATACTATATCTTTAACTTACCATATTTAATCAAACAACCACCTCCCTCACCTAAACCAAGACTCCTACTCTATACCCTATAATTACCCATCAAGCCGTGTAATATTGACCAAAATCCCACTTGCTCTTACTTTTTTACTTTACCAAAATCTTACACAATCTCCATAATCATCATCATATTCAACCTCTAACCAGGACACCTCCACATGCATTTACATGATCTTCAACCCGCAACCAACACCCACAACAACCATACAATCCAACACAACAACAACCATCTCATCACCCAAATTCCTCCACCTTTACTCCAACAAACCCACACCCATCACCTCCCCTGTTTCTGTTGGAGTTTTGTCCTCCACAATAGTACATGATAATATTATTAAATCTCATTAAGGAATATGCATGAGATATTCATTGGCGATCCTAGTCAGCTGATCAACGTATATCGGTAACGGTTGGCCAACTAGGGTTTGACTTACTGTCGTGAGACGGCGGTGCTCAGCGGATCCCTTTCTGTCACACCTAAAGGAACGAACCCCAACACGAAAGCTAATTAATTGTATCAGATACAGTTTAATTAGTCCTTTGATAAATTGACTAAGAGTTAGTTGATTAATTAATTTAGAGAGATATTGAGTTGTGAACTCGAGGCAAGGAAATTATTATTTAATTATGCGATAATTAAATAATAAATTATTTCAGAGGGGAATTAATGATTAAGTAGTTAATTGTTAAATTAGTACTAATTGACTAATGTGAATTAGTATTGGTACGTAAAATATATGTGTAGTTGTACACATATATTTACGGAGTGTTTTAGACGATATTAATCGGGAAGTATTTAAACATAAATCGAGTTTAAAGTAAAATTTACACGTATTTGTCGACAAATATAAGAACCAAAATAGACCCGTAAATGGGACATTGGACCGTGTAAATGGAGTGTAGCGGATGATTATAAACATAATCATTTCACTTTGCTTGTTTTTCTTCCATAAGGCATCTTATGATCATTTGCATGTGATATAAAGATTGGACAAAAATAAAACAAGTACACTCCCTCACTCCACCTACTCCCACCGGTTTTCCTCCTCCATATTGACCAACAATTGCTCATTTTCCACACTACTTCATTTTTGTGTATTTTGCATGTGAATGAAGTTGTTGGTCTTTTCTCTCTAAAATTAATATAAACATTTTTACTAAGTTGTTAGTAAACAAAATTGTTACTAAGATTGTTAGTAATATTTACATATTATCAAGGGTAATCTTACTAATATCTAGTTAATATTAGTAAGGTTGTTGGGTAAGTTCTTGGGTGCTTTTGAGAGGAGGCTTTCTCTTTAGAAGCTTGGGTTATGGAGGATCTTGCCATTGATAAATAGCTCAAAAACAACCAAGATGGTGATCTTGGTTGTGCCCAAATACTACCATTTTTCAATGTAAGGAATATTAGTTTCCTCATCTTTTATATTAATATGCTTTTATATTGCATGCATGTTACATAGATCACATAAACACAAATTATGAGATAATTTGTTTTTTAATTAGAGAGTCTAATTAGGATATATGATCTTTCAAGTGGTTTCTGAGCTTAGGCTTGTAAATTGCATGTTGATTTTAAGCATATTAATAAATTATGAGATAATTTATAAAAACTCAAAAATTGTGTTAGAAGAGGTTTTAGCACGAAAATTTTTGGGCATGCATACCTACTGATCTCAAAAGGTTTGTGGTAAAATTTGGTGATTTGTGAAGTTATTTTGCTAATTTTAATGATTTTTGGTAGAAAACCGAGTCAAAAATGCCGTATTTTGGTGAAGATTTAACTAAAAATAGTTATAATTGATTCGGGTCATGAAATTTTTATAGTGTTTCATGCATATTTTCTACAGATTGTATGTAAAATTTCGAAGGTTGGTTTGAAGTTTTACATGTTTATTGATTTTATGAGATAAAAGTCGATAAAAGTGAAATAAATTAATCATATAATCGAAACATTTGTTCCTGCCCTTGAGAAATTTATGTACATTTAAAAGTTAAAAGTGAAATTTAAAATGTGATTTCACCTTATTTTGATGTTTATTGGTTTTTGTGGTTAAAAACCGATAAATATCGATCTTTTTCTTCATAAAATTTTATCCTAATATTTGGGCAATTTTTCTAAAATTTTGGTGTTCTTGGGAGTGTTCCAGAATACACAAAATTTTTGTTTCAATTTTTGGTAATATTTTCAATTATTTTGGATTTATTACTTAAAAGTTATGATTTTACCGATTAAATTAGCTAAATATCACCAAATCAAACTAATTATTCATCATCAAATTAGTGAGGACTAATTTTGAGGCCTAAAACTATTTGGATAATTAGTTTGGACTTAAATGAGATTTAAGAGTTGATTATTGATTTTTACAAGTTAAAAATCGATTAAATCCACAAAACCGAGATGGATACCAACGATTGATAGATAGGGAAATTTTGGCATTATTTTACAGCATTTTTAAGCATATTTATTTAAGTTGAATGAATGATTGTCAGTTATTTAAAGTATTTATATTTTTGTACCTAGTATGGCCTAGTTTATTTTAGTTGTTATTACCCAAAATGAATGGGAATAACGATTTGTTTGTAATTTAAATACGATCTCGTATCGTCGGTTTAATTAATTAATAGTTTTATTTATTTTATTAATTAATGTATAATAGGAATAGCTATGTAATTTAATTGTAATAGTTATTCTTAACGGCGTTTCCAAAAGACGGATTTACATCAAGACGGAGTCTATTTTTGGAAGATGGTCCAAATCCCACTAGAAGAAGCCACTTTTGGAATGAAGTGGCAAGGGACCAAGGAGTTGGTTTCCGATATGTAATAGTCTATTTTTTTTTAACTAGGAGGTCATACTAGGATTATTCATATGCTTGCTTGCTTTTGTTTTTTCTCGCATGCCAAAATTGCCATTCACATGGATTTTATTTTTGCGATTGTCAATTCACGTCATTTACATTCACCGACTTAGTTCACTTATAGGGAATTTATGACTAAATTGACAAGATCTCTCACATAACTAAAATTGAGATTAGCCTTACCAATTAGTAACACCTATGAATCCCTTGTTCATTAGAGCCGCGCTCGCCCAAGCGGGGTGTTCTCTTTTTACCTCAGGTAAGTAGGGTGATAAACGGTTATCACGCGCCAAAGTTGGTTGGACTCAACGGGGTATAAGACGGTCTTGTATTCCGGGGCTAGTAGATGGATTTAAGGAAATTCGTCAACCAAGAGTTCTAGAGGTAGAATTAGTTAACCGCTGACTTACCGAATTTACACGATTATGGGATGTTTCGCCCATGTGATGCTCATATTTGTTTAAAATTTGGTCTTGGAATCATTTATATAATTTAGTGGGAGATCATTATATAAATGTTAAAACTGGTTAAACATGTTTTCACAAGTATTTTTAAAACATTGAATGTTAATTTTTCCTATTTTTCGTTCTTTTTCATTAATGTATTTACTATGACATCGTGCACTTCATCCTCCTTTCATCCTATGTTTATTATTATACTTGTTTTCGTTCTTTCATAGAAAGCGGTTTCTTTGAAAGAATTCGGTAGCAATGATTGGTAACATGATTTACCAATTCACCTACATAAGCTTACAACAATTATTGCGATTGTTATACAACTTAACATCCATACATATTTATAAAGGGGTTTAATGTAGAAAACTCTTATTATGAGTTTAAAAGGGAGTCACATTTTATCAAGAGAGTCTTTATTTCAAAAGTGACACCTTCCTCATGAAGATGACATATTAGTTTTTATTACTCAAGAGTAATTCAAAAGTTTGCGAAAAGCGTTTTCAAAAACACAAAGAATACTCCAATATGATACCGTCAAATGGCTCACTTCGAGAAAGGCCAAATCGATTGTTTATGCGCTAAAGAGTTTAGGCATATGATGACAATTGAACGGTTAGTGATGTGACTCATATTTGAGCACATTTAGTCCCCGAATTAACCTCGTTCCTATGCTTTATAGTGCATAATTGGGTCATTTACTATCTTTAGTTTCCCATTTTGCATATTCTTTGAGGTTTTGTCCCCTTGGTAGGAAAGAAGTGCTAACCTTGCATTTACATGGCGAAATGGAGCTAAATTGATCGCATCCAATGACCAAGCATCAAAGAGGAGACAATACTAGAAGGCCTATGTAGATAATAAAGTGAATTGGGCAATGATGAATGGATCCTTGCATCCTCAACATGATCCTTGCGGATTATTGAGGAGTAAAAAGAAGAGAAGCTGTCTGCCCCAGGATCCGAGCGGATTGCCCACAATCCGGGCATCTCTGAGCAGCACAACCCGAGCGTCTTGTGCCCAGGACGAGCGTCCCACAGCACCTCAGGCCGAGCGTCTCACCTGTGATCCGCTCGGATCACAAGTCAGAACCAACCGTGCAACAACTCAAGACGCGCGGGATTAGCAAGATGGATATGCTCATTTCCTTCGAGAGGAGCATTTCCTCAACTTTTCTTAAGGACTTAATAGTCATTTAAGTCCTTAGTAACCCTAATCTTTGTACATAATCTTTAGTATAAATACCCCTTTGTACTACCTAGATTAGAATCAAGTCTTATCATTCCTTAATGCTCTCTTAATTAAGTAGTAATCCATTATTAATCTTGTAATCAACTCTTAATCTAGTCTTAATACAAATCTCAATATTAATCTTTCCTTAATTTCTCTATTGTTCTTCATTTATTTTGGGTAATTAGAAGATTATTTGGGTTTATTTGGAGGATTGACAACCTTCCATCAATCATCAAGTACTTCTATTATTCTTTGCTTTATTATTTGGAATCATCTTCATAGGTATAATTCTCTCTTAACCTTGTTTAATTAATTTTTTTTGATGAAATGTAAGTTTCCATTAAGCTCAAACAAGGCTATTACAACCTACCAATTTTGCGTACAAATAATTTCAGAGAACTAAAGTTCTACTTACATAAACCAGTACTAATCAACCAAATTCTATCACTACCCAGAATCTGGTTGCTAAATACATCAACCCTCATTTTTACAACCTGTTGAATATGCTTACCAACTATATCGGGATGCAAGAGGACCTTCTCACACCGTACTCTATTCCGCTGCTTCCAGATACAATAATAACAAGCCATAAAAGAACAAATTAGTACACCCTTCTGAACGTGAGACCACTTCTGTTGCCATATCCATTGCAAAACATCTCCACTTGGTAAAGATATCTTACAAAGATCTGCCATCCCCATAAGGATACGCCTGCTATACACGCATTCCACAAACAGGTGCTTATGAGACTCAGAGGCATTGCCACAGAGCAAACATATGTCATCCTGACAAATACCACGAGCAAATAATTTTTCTTTAACCTGCATTGCCTCTCTAGCCATTAACCAACCCAGGAATATGTGCTTAGGCACAGTCCAAGGATGCCAGATGAACTTATGCCAAGGCACAACCCGAGAACTTGTTCTCAAAAAATCATAGCCACTACTTACAGTATAGTCCCTTGTGTCCAGAGACCAGTTAGCATGAGCATATCCTGATCTGAGTTTGTCTTTAGCTCGACAAACATTCTTCCAACCCCAGCTAACATCACCCCTGGGATTATAGTCATTCCAGCTCTCATTCTTTAAGTAAACCTGATTGATCCATTTAACCCAAAGCTTATCAGGACTACAATAAACCCACCAGACTAACTTTCCCACTGCTCCAATATTCCACACAGAGCTGTCTTTGATACCTAGACCACCTTCTTCCTTAGGAGAGCATACACTGTCCCAGCTAACAAGAGGGACTCTCATAAACTCCACTTTACCATCCCACAAGAAGTTCCTGCAAAGAGCATTAATCCTCCTTAGAACTCCCTTAGGGATAATAAAAATCTCATCCAGTAGTTATACAATGTTGTAAGGACAGAATTCACCAAAACAAGTCTTCCAGCATAAGATAAGTGTCTTATCCCAAACCTTGTAATTCTAGCAATCACCTTCTCAATAAGAACCTGACCTTGAGCCTTTGTCAATCTACCTACAGTAATAGGGACTCCCAGATATTTAAAAGGAAGCTCCCCTTCATGGAACCCAGATACAAGTAGAATCTCCTCCTTTACCCAACATGGAACCCCTCTGAAATATACACTGGTTTTAGAAGGGCTCATTTGCAGACCTGAGGCTTTGTAAAAGGTGGAAAAAGCTCTTAAAAGAACCATAATTGAGCCCACATCCCCTTTACTAAACAGAAGTAAATTACCAGCAAACATCAAGTGTGATAATTTAAGCTTACCACACATAGGGTGAAATTTAAAGGGTATATTCTCAGTCACAAAAGCCAACACTCTACTAAGATATTCCATAGCAATAGTGAACAGTAAGGGGGACAAGGGGTCCCCTTGTCTAAGTCCTTTTTTCCCCATAAAAAAACCAAAAATATCACCATTGAGCACTAAAGAGTAGCTGGAACTTCTAACACACTCTATTAGAAGGGCAATAAACTGGTTAGGGAAGTTTAGAGCACCCAACATCTGTTCTAAAAACTCCCAACTAACAGAGTCATAGGCTTTCTTTAAGTCAACTTTCAGAAGGAACCTAGGAGAAATAGCTTTCCTGTTATAGAGCCTTACTATATCCTGGCAAATCAGGATATTTTTCACAATGCTCCTCCCTTTAACAAAACCTCCTTGGCTATCACTTATCACATCAGGCAAGACCTCAGATAATCTGTTACAGAGCAGCTTAGAAATATACTTATAAAGCACATTGCAACATGAGATGGGTCTGAACTGTGTTACATTCTGAGGTAAAGCACATTTAGGGACAAGGGTAATAAGAGTATGATTCAGCTGCTTTAATAATTTTCCAGACTGGAAAAAATCTTGAATTGCAGTGCACACTGAGTCCCCCACCACATCCCAAGCATCTTTAAAGAAGGCGCTGGAATAGCCATCAGGGCATGCAGCCTTGTGATTAGGGATAGAAAACATGACCTTCTTAATCTCTTCCTTTGACACAGGAGCAAGGAGCACAGAGTGATGTTCACTAGTACACTCTTCCCCATTTCAACAACAGAAGAGCTAATTTTCAAAACAGGCTCAGAAGTACCAAGCAGCTTCTCATGAAACTCCAGGAAAGCCTCCTGAATAAGCTTAGGGTCATCACAGCACTTCCCCTTAATATCATCAATTCTAATAACCTTATTCCTGGACTGTCTTCCTTTGATAATGTTATGAAAATACTTAGTATTGTCATCACCCATATCCACCCAAATAGCCTTAGACTTTTGAAGTAAGAATGCAACACAAGCCTTCTCCAGGAATCTAAAACTAGCCAAAGCTTCAATTTCTTGGTTAAGAAGCTCAGGGTTTAAAGGATCATCTCTAAGTTTATGCTGAATATATTCCAGATTCTTAAATGCCCTGGTTTTATTATTCACCACATCATCAAAGTTATCCTTGTTCAACTGCTTCAAAGACCATTTAAGAGCTTTCAACTTCTTAACCACCTTAAACATAGGAGTGCCAGGAACATTCTGACTACAAATCTGTTTCACACAGTCTTTAAATTCCAGTGCGTGACTCCACATATTATAATACTTAAAAGCCCTCCTAGGTTTCTCCATATTGTTCTGATCTTGGACAACACATGGAGTATGGTAAAAAACCCCTTCAGAATAAAAATGAGCATAAGCAAGAGGATTAGCTTTCAACCATTCATCATTAACCAGCATTCTATCAAGTCTACTAAACACCTTTGAGGAAGGCTCTTATTTATTAGTCCAGGTGTAAAAGGACCCAATTGCAGGACAATCAGTTACCCCACACTCATTGACACACTGCTGAAAATCACCCATTTCCTCAAAAGTAAATTGACCACCCAATCTTTCAGAAGGGACTAAAACAGTATTAAAGTCACCACAATTGACCTAAGGACCCTTAATATTTCTAGTAAAAGCACCAAGCTTAGCCCAAAGCTCCTTCCTCTCAGTAATATCATTAAAAGCATAAATCATGGTAACATAGAACTGATAGCTTGTGCTTAAATCCTGAACCTCCATGTGAATATATTGAGCTCCATAATCCAAAAAATTAACACAATACATAGAGGGATTCCATAACACCCATATACGTTCTCCTTTATGATAAGAAGTATTAGTAGAAAGATACCAATTTGCACAGAGATTAGTTCTGATACTATTTAGAGCCAAAGGTTTCACCTTGTTTAATTATTGTTAATTACTTTCATCATGTTTTGCTTTGCTAGTATGATTGACAACTTTGTTAGCATGTTAAACTTGATAATGAGTGAGTAGTTTTCTTAGCTAGGGTTAATGGGGAATTAGGGGAAACAAACATGGGGATTGATTCATGATTAATCTAATATGTTTTCATAATTAATTTGCTTACTTGTTGTGATTTCAACTTATGCACATGTTATGTTTGATGAAATGCGAGCCTATGAATCCTTGCATTTTTTACCCATCACCTATCTTTTCAATGAGACTTGTAAGCTTATACACCAACTCGAGTCTCATTAGACCATGCATATAGTTGAATAGAAAGGACTAAGTCGACTTGTAGGTGTTGTACAATCTAATCGATTCGGCTCCGGGACCCAAAGCTTCTTAGGGATTGTAAGCTTATACACCAACTCGATCCCATCACAACAATAAGTGCTTGCATCTAGTAGAGAACATGTTTGTGTGATCAACTCCCATGAATCCCCTATGAACCCATGACACCCTAGTGCTTTTAATCAATTGTTTACATCTCACTTTAATCATCTTGCTTGTTTTCATTACTTTACTTTTATATTGTTGATTAGTTTAGTTGATCTCCTATCTCAACCCAAATTGTGACACCCTAAGACACAACCATTTGCAATTGAAAATCCTATAACAATACCTGTCCCATGGGATCCGACCTTTACTTTCCTCTTTGCTAAGAGTAGTTGTAAAGTTATAAATATTGTTTTGATTAGGTAGCTTTTGACGACGAGTTCTATACCGCACCAAAAATGGCGCCGTGGCCGGGGACGGTGTTAACTTGATTTGATTTTCATTTATTGTTTTTAGTTGTGTCTTTCTTTACCTTGGGGAAGTTAATCTCCTCAAGGTTGTTCTAATTGTTTTCAAGTTGTTTGATATTTTGTATGTCTAGGAGATCACAAGGTAACTTGTTACCCATTGATCTTGAAATTGAAAGAACCTTAACTAACAATAGAAGACTTGCTAGAGGTATTGGAGAAATTGTGGACATTCAACCAAATAACATTGAGTTTACCAAACCTTTTGCAAGAGAAGGAGAGGATAACCCGATACAAGACCCACCACAAAATCAACCCACAATGCCTAAATTCTCATCACATTCCGTACCAACCAAGGAGAACCTACCAAATGGTACTCCTACACCACAACATTTAACCGGTAATTTCATTGCCAAATCCGCATTCATACAACTAGTTGAGAGAAGTCAATTTGGGGGGATGCCTAGTGAAGACCCTCACTCACATATGAAGACTTTTTGTGACTATTGTGATGCGATATCTCAAATCGGAGTTACTCAAGACCAAATCCGATGGGTCTTATTTCCTTTTTCTTTGATTGGTACCGCAAAACAATGGTTGAAAAGCCTAGACAAGGCTACCCTTGGTATTGACTCATGGAAGAAGTTGGCACTTGCTTTCTACAAGAAATTCTATCCTCCGGAGAAGACTAACATGTTGAGAGCCCAAATCACCTGGTTCAAACAAAGGGATGAAGAATCATTGTATGTAGCATGGGAGAGGTTTAAGGACACTTGTCGTTCTTGTCCATAGCATGGACTTAGCGAGTGGTTCCTTGTGCAACAATTTTGGAATGGTCTATATGAAGACTCCTGAAACATTCTCAATATGGGATCCAATGGTATGTTTACCGAAGTTGATGACAATCAAACATGGGCCAAGATTGAAGAAATGGAGGTTCATAACTCGCAATATAGTAGGCCTCAGAAGGATACTAGAGGAGGAAAGCATGAGGTAGATTCCATCACTCAATTGGGTGCTCAACTAAGTACTCATATTGACACCATCAATTTAAAGTTTGAGAAGGCTATGGCTAAACTTGAAGAGGCCTCCAAATCACCCAAACAACATGTTAATGCTATGGTGGAATCATCCTCAATTCCAAGTGGAGTATGTGAGAGTTGTGGAACTTTGGGGACATGACCAAAGTGAATGTAGGGGAACAAGTGAACAAGTGAATGCTTTCCAAGCATACAAAAGTGGCACCCCTTATTCCAACTATTACAATGAGAATACCAAATTCCACCCAAATCTTTCATACAAAAGCCAAAATGTTCAAAACCCTCAACCAACATACACCCCACCTCCAATGAGAAATCAAGCTCAAAGACCCTTTTACAACCAAAGCCAAGGTTATCAAAATCAACCTTCATACAATCAATCCAATGACCAAGGCTTTGATGTTTAAAAAGCGGTCCTCCAAATGTAAATGAATCAACAAGAATTTTTCACCCAAATGCAAAAATATAGCCAAGCAAAAGACATCACCATCAACAACATACTAGCTCACACAAAGATGTTGGAAACCCAAATGACTCAATTAGCATCTTCTAGCTCTCAAAGACAAAATGGGCAATTACCACCTCAAAGTAATCCCCCAAGACATGAGTCGGTGAGTGTCATCCATTTGAGGAGTGGTACAAGGTATGAAGGGCCGAAGAAGCCAATTGTTGAAGAAGTTGTCGAGGCTAGTGACAAGCAAAGAGTTGAGAACTCTAAGGAAGAAGAAGAACCCACCATTCACGAAGTTTCAAAGAAAAAGAATGAAGAGAAGGCTAAAGAAAAAGAGCCTATTGTGATTAGACTTCCATTCCCAAGTCGTCAAGCTAAGCCTAAGTTTGATGAACAACTTTGAAAGTTCATGGAAATTGTGAAGAACTTAGAAGTCTCAATCCCATTCACGGAATTGATCAATCATGTTCCGGCCTATGCAAAGTACATAAAAGATATTCTTACCAAGAAGAAATCCATCCGGAAGCTAGAGACTATTGCATTCACTAACGTGAGTAGTGCTATTCTTCAAGGAAGTTCACCTCCAAAGCTCAAAGATCCGGGAAGATTCTCTATTCCTTGCACCATTGGCGACACTACAATCAACAAAGCTTTATGTGACCTTGGAGCAAGTGTAAGTGTCATGCCATACTCGGTATGCAAGAGGCTAGGAATGGGAGAACTCAAGTGTACTAATATTACCCTTCAAATGGCGGATCGATCAACAAAGATACCTCTAGGGATATAGGAGTATGTGCCCGTGAGAATTGGCAAATTCTTTATCCCGGTAGATTTTGTCATTTTAGACATGGAGGAGGATTCCAACATTCCTATCATTTTAGGAAGACCTTTCTTGCATACCGCGGGAGCGGTGATAGATGTGAAACATGGAGAGCTCACACTTGAAGTGGGAGATGAGACAATTACTTTTAATCTTGACAAGACAATGAGAGCTCCCCGACTACATGAGCCATGTTTCAAGATTGATCATTATAGCCGAGAAAGTGATAGGAAGAAGTTGACATCTCAATGCAAAGATCAAGATTAATCCTCAAAATGCTCTATCCGGAGAGCAAGAAAATTTCAACAAGAATGAGAGCTTGAATAGCTCACCATCAATCATAACAAGTAATGAAGAAGGCCTCATTTGCCATGACAATAAGAAAGAGGAGTTGCTCTTGTCAACTCATGATAACATTATTTGGGAACAAGTAGATGAAGTTTGTGGTCTATGGGATGATGAATTTGAAGGGTTAGTCAATCCTTATATTGGTAATGCTATGACCCTAGACCAAGGCTTTGGTGGTCATTTTAACTCAAGTCACCACAATGAAGAACACAATGTGCAAAGCTCTATTGAAGATCTTTATAATGAAAATGAACAAGCCTTTGATTACTTCTACAAGGTGTTGAGCAACATCAACAACACCTTGGCTATGCCTCCTTGGCATCTCATACACGAATGAGAGTTTGGTGGAGTCCTCCCTAAACCACCATTTGTAAATATTCTAACCCCTTAACTTGCATTTTACTTCTTGTATTGCATTTTTGTCAATTTTTGATTTACATTTTTATGTTTTGATCAAGATTATCATTATGAGAGAAAGTGAGGGAGATACTTTAATGTTTCTTGATGTGTAGTGTTTGGACTAGTGTGGGGATAACAATTGCCTAGGCTATCCGAGCCTTTGTAGTGCACCCGCAATGAAGAACAAAGGAACGAAGAAGAAATGACATGGGATATGAAGATCCCACGGGTGGAACTGAACCCGTGAGGTGCAGGAGTGATCCGAGCGTCCTGACAGTAAGACGCTCGTCTTGACAGGGCTGGAAAGGAAAATTTCGTACTGACTATGGTTCCGAGCGTCCCATAGAGAAGACGCTCGTCTCAGTCAAGATGACGCTCGTCTAATTGAAAATCCGCGCGACCTGGCTACTTCAAAAATTGGGATTTCACTCTGACTATGAATCCGAGCGTCTCCACCAGAATCCGCTCGTCTCCAGAGAAAGATGCTCGTCTCAACACGGGTTTGGTATTTCAATGCTGACTGACCTACAATCTGAGCGTCTCCACCAGAATCCGCTCGTCTCCTGCTGCTGAGATGCTATAACACGAGATTTTAAACCCTCTTCCCCAATTCATTTCATTCTATTCAAACACAAACACACATTCAAAACCCTCAATCCCTTCATCTATAAAACACATTTTCCTCAACCAAATTCACCCAAATCAAATCCAAACTTCCTCAAAACACAATCAAATTACTCCTTTATCAACAAAAAGGCATTCAAACGTCAAAATCCTCAAAAAATTGAATCGATTTTCTAGGGTTACAAGGTAAGTTCGAAAACCCTAAATCGATTAGGGATTCATTGAAGCTTGAGGATACTAGAACCATTTAAGCAAATCATTGGTTGTTGATACATTCTTAACAAAGAGAAGAACAATGGCAAGGACTAAGGGTGTGTTTGGATTGAGGGGTTTGGAAAGAATGGGAGGGGAGGGAATTGGAAGGGTGAAAAATCCATTGTTTGGTTAGCAAAATGAAGGTAGAAGGATTTGGAGGGGAGGGAAAATGAATCCCTCCACTTCCCTTGCTATAAGGCAAATTATTTCCCCACCAACATAGGCAAGATTTTGAGGGAAAATTACCTCCTCCATTCTCCCTCCCCTCCCCTTCACTTCCTTGCCCTTCCCTCCTTCCCCCTCCCCTCCCTTTCCCTCCTTTTTTCCTATCCAAACACACCCTAAAGGTGGAATCAAGGCACCCCCAAAATCAAATCTTTCAAATAGGCAACAAGCTCTTCAAGCTTCCAAAGCTTTGGTGGTACAACAAGCAAGATTAGAAAATCAAGAGGTACCTACTGCTATGGTGGAAGCTCCTACTCCTATTCCGGTTATTGAGCAATTACAAGAATATCCGGAGGTAACTTTCACATCCGATTCTTATAGGAAAGCTTTTATATCTCTTGCTAAGAAAACAATTTTTCCCATCAAGTTTATTTGTCAAGATGCTTTAGCCAAATTGGGTGTTCTTGAGAGGACCAAGAACTCCTTCGAGTCTATGGGGTTGCTTACATTATTTGACATGCAAGAATTAACTTACCCCTCCCTCACCATGGAACTTATAAGTTCATTGAAAATCACTAAGGTAGAGGCTCGAAGGAATGTTGATTTCCGCCTTGAAAATATAGATAGAAATATGTCTTTGGAAGAGTTTGGCAAGGTGTTTGGTCTTGAGGACCATTCTCCTTATGTGAAGAAGCCTTCAAAATATGACCCCGCCCCTTTATGGATAGCAATCACCGGAAGAAAATTTGAATCCTTCCATGAGTGTCGTGCCCTTTATGTCCACCATCCGGGTATAAGGGTATGGCATAAGGTTGTGGGAAATACTCTAATTGCAAGAAAGGGCACAAATCATTCCACCGAACTCGATTTCATCTACCTTGAGTCAACCATGAATGTCGACAAGAATTTCACCAAGAAATACACTGTACTTCAACTTCTACTTGAAAGGTGGCTTACAATTGACCATGGTAAGGAAGGAGCGGCCTTTATTGTGAATGGGGGATTGATAACATGGTTAGCCAAACAATTTAATTGGGATTTCCACAAGGATAAGACATACAAGCCGGTTAGGGGAGGTAAGCTTATTGATCTAGCCACTATGAATAACAAATTTCATTGGGTCAAGAATGATAACCTTGACAACAAATTTGAGTGGCTCACAAAAGATGCTAAGTCCTTCATTCTACCAAACAAGATTTACCGACTCAATGTTCGAAGCCCAAACTATCTTCTTCCACTCTCCGATGAAGCCGAGTTCATAATGCAACAACATAGGGAAACCATTGTCGAGCCCTCCTCCTCCTCTATTGTGACTCCACCCTATCCGTTTACCTACCAAGAATTCCAACCCAAAGATGTTGAGGTAGGTAACGATTATTTGACTCAATTAATGCAACACATGCATAAGCAAGCCTATGAAGACCGAGTCAATGCCTATAGAGCTCAATATCCGCCCCTCCTGCACCTTGCTAGGCAAGGACTCTTTGACCTATCATGTCCTTTGCCTAGTTGGGCGGAAAGGAAAATATTCTTTTCTAATGCTCCTAACATGGGTGGTGAGGAGATTGTTGTTGAGAGTGATGAAGAAGAGGAAGATGAGGAAGAAGTGGTTCAAAGCTCAAGTGATGATGGTGAAACCTCCGAGTCCATGTAGGTAGATGATGATGATAGTGAGGAAATAGATGATGATGATAATGGAAGTGACAAGGATGTCGCCATGAGCGACAATTGAGGATTAGCAAGCTTTTTGGAGGATGTCATAATCCATTGTGAGTTTCCTACACCTCCTTTAGCTTTGTTCATTTCTCTTGTCTTCAAATATTTTTATCTTGATCAATTGTTTGAATCCTAGCAACACTCAAAGGACTCCCATCTCGGTCTCATTGAGGTGTCTTTTATTGTTCCCACCTTGAAAAATCCAAAATGACAAAATTAAATTCATGCATTGCATACTTGTGCATGAACTTTCCCATTTTTGACACTAGAAATGGTGTCTCATTTGGTTTGGGGAAGTTCAAGCACAAGCATTGGGAGTTAATCTAAATTATGCTCTCCAACCAAACAAAAATTCATGCATCATATAGTATAGTTTAGTTTGCATTCACTTGTTTATATTCCATATAGTTTGCATTTAGTGTAGAAATCATGCATTCACGTATAGCTTGCATAATTTCCTATCGTATTGGCCATTGAGGACAATGCCCATACTAGTGTGGGGATGGGAAATTCTAACTTGACTCTTAAATAAAAAACCATAAAAATTGAATTTTTTTGAAAAATACAAAAACATGTTCTTTCCTTTATAGTATAGACTTGTATATATTTTGTATATATTGTGTTTGTTTGTCCTCTTATCACATTGATCGACTACGCCACATCTGAGACATGAGGATCATGAAGACCGCATGGTATGATCTTTCCAATCTCCTTTTTTCTCTTTATGTTAATGACTATGTGGCTTTATTTTGGTTGATGTGGTACAAACAATGTGATTATAGGATTGCATTTAGATTATATGGCATACTAGTTGGTAGAAACATATGCATTATGATGTATAAATGTTAGTTGCATCATGGCATATAGTTGCACTTAGGAAAATTTTTGTGAAAACATCTATTCCGAAAGCTTGACAAGCTTATATAAGGCCCTTGTAGATACTTTTTCTTCTTAAAACTTTGCTCAGTATAATGCTTGTAAAACACCCTAGGATGTGTCATGCTAGTATCCTTTGACCCATGGATTATGGCCTAGTCAAGAGTACCTTGTGGTGTGATAACTCCTTGGCTATCATTTATTCCAAGGTGACCCTTGAAACCATGCAACCGTCTTCCATATTCTACCACATTTTGTCATCAAAAAGGGAATGGGCACAAACATAATCGAAAATTGAGTTCAAGAAATGAAAAGAAAAGAAAAAGTTTGCAATTTGCATTAAAAGAAAAGAGGAGTAACAAAAATAAAAACTCCTATGCTTCAAATATAAGCACCCTCACTACAAATGGGGTGACTTTGAAAATGTTAAAAAGAAAATGCAAAAAGTTGAAAGTTGTCAAGTATTGAGATGCCAAACATCAAAAGAAATGGAAAAAAGAAAATGTTCTCAATTGTCAAATACCACAAGAAATTGGGGGGACTAACAATAACAAATCTATTGCCTTTTCCATGGAATTCACTTTTGTGCATGGTAGAGAGGGGACGACCCTTCTTCTTGTCTAGGCAAGAAGGGGAATTCCGCGATCCTCCAGTGTTTCCAACACCATAGGGAGTCCACTCTTGACGAAAGCATTTAACAATTGAGGACAAAGGTACCCTAGCTTGACACAACTTGGAGGTGATTTATTGGTATCCTTCTAGGCTTAGTAGTTTGAAGAAACCATATCTATAATGGAGTGTGTACCCTTAGATTTCTTCCCTTGTAGATAATTTCCGCCACTTAGATGAGGAAAGTGGCTATTCATTTTTGTAGATGCATCCATTATTTGTTTTGTGTGCTTCAATGCTTGGATGTGTCGCCATTTTGGCAAGCCCCACCTTGCCTTGCAAGAAGGCATCCTACCTCATGGTTGTCTTGTTGTGAGTTGAAGGGGAGGAGTGAGACCCGCTAATTGTCTCACATCAGCTATATTAGTAGGTTAGTTTAAATAACGGTCCTAGTTTTGGTCACCTCTTTACTCGGGACGAGCAAAGGTTCGATTTGGGGATGTTTGATGTGACTCATATTTGAGCACATTTATTCCCCAAATTAACCTCGTTCCTATGCTTTATAGTGCATAATTGGGTCATTTACTATCTTTAGTTTCCCATTTTGCATATTCTTTGAGGTTTTGTCCCCTTGGTAGGAAAGGAGTGCTAAGCTTGCATTTACATGATGAAATGGAGCAAAATTAATCACATCCAATGACCAAGCGTCAAAGAGGAGACAATAATAGAAGACCTATGTATATAATAAAGTGAATTGGGAAATGATGAAAGGATCCTTGCATCCTCAACACGATCCTTGCGGATTGTTGAGGAGTAAAAAGAAGAGAAGCTATCTGTCCCAGGATCCGAGCGGATTGCCCACAATCCGGGCGTCTCTGAGAAGCATAACCCGAGCGTCTTGTGCCCATGACGAGCGTCCCACAATAGCTCAGGCCGAGCGTCTCATCTGTGATCCGCTCGGATCACAAGTCAGAACCAACCATGCAACAACTCAAGACGCGCGGGACTAGCAAGACGGATATGCTCATTTCCTTCGAGAGGAGCATTTCCTCAACTTTTATTAAGGACTTAATAGTCATTTAAGCCCTTAGTAACCCTAATCCTTGTACCTAATCTTTAGTATAAATACCCCTTTGTACTACCTAGATTAGAATCAAGTCTTATCATTCCTTAATGCTCTCTTAATTAAGTTGTAATCCATTCTTAATCTTGTAATCAATTCTTAATCTAGTCTTAATACAAATCTCAATATTAATCTTTCCTTAATTTCTCTATTGTTCTTCATTTATTTTGGGTAATTAGAAGATTATTTGGGTTTATTTGGAGGATTGACAACCTTCCATCAATCATCAAGTACTTCTATTATTCTTTGCTTTCTTATTTGGAATCATCTTCATAGGTATAATTCTCTCTAAACCTTGTTTAATTATTGTTAATCACTTTCATCATGTTTTGCTTTGCTAGTATGATTGACAACCTTGTTAGCATGTTAAACTTTATAATGAGTGAGTAGTTTCCTTAGCTAGGGTTAATGGGGAATTAGGGGAAACCAACATGGGAAATGATTCATGCTTAATCTAATATGTTTTCATAATTAATTTGCTTGCTTGTTGTGATTTCAACATATGCACATGTTATGTTTGATGAAATGCGATCCTATGAATCCTTACATTTTTTACCCATCACCTATCTTTTCAATGAGACTTGTAAGCTTATACACCAACTCGAGTCTCATTAGACCATGCATATAGTTGAATAGGAAGGACTAAGTCGACTTGTATGTGTTGTACAATCTAATCGATCCGGCTCCGGGACCCAAACCTTCTTAGGGATTGTAAGCTTATACACCAACTTGATTCCATCACAACAATAAGTTCTTGCATCTAGTAGAGATCATGTTTGTGTGATCAACTCCCATGAATTCCCTATGAACCCATGACACCCTAGTGCTTTTAATCAATTGTTTACATCTCACTTTAATCATCTTGCTTGTTTTCATTACTTTACTTTTATATTGTTGATTAGTTTAGTTGATCTCCTATCTCAACCCAAATTGTGACACGCTAAGACACAACCATTTGCAATTGAAAATCCTACATCAATACCCGTCCCTTGGGATCCGACCTTTACTTGTCTCTTTGCTAAGAGTAGTTGTGAAGTTATAAATATTGTTTTGGTTAGGTAGCTTTTGACGACGAGTTCTATACCGCACTAGTTAGGTAATCCAATTTCGCAAGAAGTTGAGATTTTGCCACATGTTGCACTCACTTTATAGTAATTCACTCTTACTAAGTGTATAAAATATCACGAATGACTTGAATATAGGTCTTCATAAGATTCATTTTTGCTTGTTGACGCAAAGAGGAATGTGAAAGTGAGTGGGAGTTAAGAAGAAGCTACCCTAGATGTATGCGATAGAACAAAGTTGAAGGAGACATCTAATCAAAGGATAGGCTAGTTCCACTATCTTGGTATGAGATACCAATTATGGGTCATTTCTTTGTACAAAAGTTTACATGAATTGATAAAACGTAAGACGTCTAGCATAGGACATTTTTGTATCGAAATGATGCTAGAGTAGCAATAATTTCGATAAGGACAAATGTACCTAAATTTGGTTTTCAAAGAATGTAATCATCTATGTTTAAACATAGAAGGCATCACTCATGTGATTTAAAACAAAAGGTTGTATCTACTCTTATGATAACTTGGTGATTGGTTTAGACCATACAAGTTAGAGGTATTTTACATTCTTCACGAAAACTAAATGTTATACTATCTTGTAGATTTTAAAGTCTCTAATCCGGTGAACCCAATTGGTCAAACCTCAAGTAAATTCGTTTAAAACGAGTAAACGAAAAGCACATTGAACAACCATTTGATTGAGAATCTTATGGTATGTGTGCATGTATTATGTTTTCTTTTGCAAAAAAGAAACACAATAGTGAGGTGATTGACCATATACATACAGATGTGTAAGGCCAATAGTTGGTTATATACATACTTCGTTACTTTTACCGTAATGTTAAGTAGATATGAAAACTTCGTATCTATTTAATAAGACATAAAAGTGATTTTTGAAACGTGGAATATTTTAAAAATGAAGTAGTAAACCAAAAGTACGACAAGTTTAAAAATCTTGATCGGAAATTTCAAAGTAATGACTTTGAAGGTCAAATGGGTAATATCAAGCAATAACCTTGATGATCACTAAGAAGATTGTGAACCAGTTCACATATACCTTTTTCTAAGGACACCATAGAGTATGGTGTACTCAAGAAGATAAACCAAACTTTATAAGATATGGTTTGAGGTTTTCGCAATTTTGTAAACTATTTTCTCACTAAAAGTTTAAAACCTGACTATAATAGCCTAAATGACTCCATATGAGATATGGATAGGGAGAGTCCCTAACTTGTCATTTTTATACATTTGGGACCATAAATGTATTTGTGAGGGTTATCCAAAATTGAACCACATGGTTTTTAATCCTCCAAAACGAGTACAAAGAGTTTGTGGCTCTTAATGCTGTCTTTCTAGAAAGATTTTCATTTTCTGGAAGACAGAGTGGGAGAAATTTTGAATTTACGGAAGTCCAAAATCCACAAACTGAGTATAGTACAAGAATACGTTTATTATTGAGGCTCAGTGGTTATAAGGAGATAATTTTGCGATAAGATTGCGTTACTTTTCGGAAGTGACGAATCATCAACCCTCATCATTGCGTTACTTTTCGGAAGTGATGAATCACCAACCCTCATCGAAGGCTTTTCTGTAGTATAAACTCTATGTGATGGCGTGTCACCATGCATTCGAATTGGTCTTCTTGCACAAGATGTGATAAGGAAAGAAACATGAGATGTTTTCGAGACTTGATTTGGGGCGATAACTTTGTACCAAATTAGGTTACCTTGATCTTGTCATAAAGGTTACATAATATGTTTAAATTTTGGGTTCGTTACAGAGAGTTTGTGATAACCCAAATGCCTTTATCAATTCGAATGTTCTTAGCAATATAGCCTCTCATGAGGATGAGATTAGGCAAAAGGATAACGAAACTTTCTCCTTGAATGTAACTCATGAAGGGAGAAGTTTTGTTGATCTTGTCAATTCTAAGAAGCTTAGCATGCTTGAAAGATCCCTTTTGTGATCTTATATACGTCAAAAAGTTGGAACTTTGGGTTCAATCATGTAGAAAATGGTATTACTCGAGTGTTGAGGTACCATTATGATACATGGAGTTTAGTGGGAGCTAAAGTGAGTTTCTTAGTCTAAATATGTGCTTGGCATATTAGTGACTAGAAATGTAGCTAAGGTGATGTTTCTTAGTCTAAATATGTGTTTGACATATTAGTGACTAGAAATATTCTCGGGTGAATATTTGAGAGTAGCATGGCACATCTTAAACATCCGGATCTAATGAGATAGATCTCTATGGATATTAGCATTTTAGTCAAGAGACTTATGTGATAAGATTCTTGACTCATTCAAGTTGTTGAATAATTAATATGATCTCTTGTGCTTCCGCTGCAGGATCTATTAAATATGCTAAAAGCTGCTCTCGTCGGGACTCATCATATTGAGAATATGAGAAGTCATTACCAATCATTTCCTAGTGAGTGTCACTAGATGATTATCAAGAGCATTCTCGAGTACTTGAGAAGCACTGAGAATTTACTCTTGTAGTTTGGAGGAATCTATGAATTTCGTGTAAAAGGATTACACGAAAACATTCCTATGCTTATAAGATGTTATGGGCCTCGTTAAGGAATGGTTAGCATGTAAAAGAGCTATGTGCATAAAGAATAATATGTATAAGAAGTTATACATACATGTATAAGAAGTTATACATGTATAAAGCAGATATGTATGAGGAGTCATACATAAAAGATGTAATATGAAGGATGTGTATGTATAAGTGTTATACGTACAAATCATGAACGAAAGCTAAGTACATTACAACATTCGATGTTGTAAAAGAGATAGTTGATATCCGGAATTTAAAGGAACTAGAGTAGTTCTGTTAGCCGAATATCGTCTCCTGAGAGACTGTGAAAACAGTGGGAGTGTTTGACTGGCTTTAGAACCAGAGGCTAAAAACTTGTTTAGAGATGTACTTATAAAGGCTCTTTGTGATGAAAATATTGCATAGAACAAAGGAAAATAGCAATGGAAATTAGAGTGATGCAACTGTTGCTAATCCTCTAACCTAAGCCGTTGGCATAAGGTAGACATGATGGTTATGTCATCTCAATGTGATTGAGGAGTATACCTTAATTGCTAAAGATCGTGATGTAAATATTGGATAGAGTATTAATATTTACGTAAGTCATGATCGCATTCATTGTTTGAGTCTCTTTAAGAACTCAATTATTCTGTTTGACTGAAAACAAGAATACCTTGTTTTTCTGAATTGGTTGTGGAGACAATGTTGAACCCCAATTCAAGTGAATAGGATGAACATTGTATTAGCCCCTAATCACTTAATGAGGTGACGTCTCGGAGTGACTAGATTGTAAGACGATTGATGATAGGTTCAACACCATAAGGTCATAAGGATGACTAGTCGTTTACATAAGCAGACTGTGGGACACTTTGCCGGGCTGTGACATTTATAGAGTCCCTTAGATCTATTACAGACGCCTGGTCATGGAAGGGACTTCTATGATATTCCTATGATTCGATTCTTTAAACTGGAGACTATTATCTGAGCAAGTACAGTTTTCAAGTGACTTTGGTTTTTGTCCTAGGTCGTGCCGTGAAAGGAGGCCAAAGGACATCTACTGGGTCATGGTGATCTGTATTGTGCAAAAGGATAGATAGGGCAGACATGAATTGTCCACCCACGTTGGGTTTAAACATCTCAAGGCCACTCGAGGAGTTATGACAACAAATGCGTGGCCACGCTCGGAAGTAATCTGTGGGAGATTTTTCAGGTCAGTTAGTCACACTCCCTATCGAGAAAACCACTCACGATATGTTCATGTGCAAGTGCGACTTGAAAGACACCTTGCATTGAGTGAGAGATTGTTGTTAAAACGGACAAGAGAATTGGTAACACACCCTTGAAGAGTACAAGCAGTATATTGTTGGGATAAGGAGATTATCCACAATTGTGTGTTATAATCATCGCACAACTTGTCTCGGACAAGTGGGAGATTGTTGGAGTTTTTGTCCTCCACAATAGTGCATGATAATATTATTAAATCTCATTAAGGAATATGCATGGGATATTCATTGGCAATACTAGTCAACTGATCAACGTATATCGGTAACGGTTGGCCAACTAGGGTTTGACGTTACTGTCGTGAGACGGCGGTGCTCAGCTGATCCCTTTCTGTCACACCTAAAGGAACGAACCCCAACACGAAAGCTAATTAATTGTATCAGATACAGTTTAATTAGTCCCTTGATAAATTGACTAAGAGTTAGTTGATTAATTAATTTAGAGAGATATTGAGTTGTGAACTCGAGGCACGGAAATTATTATTTTATTATGCGATAATTAAATAATAAATTATTTGAGACGGGAATTAATGATTAAGTAGTTAATTGTTAAATTAGTACTAATTGACTAATGTGAATTAGTATTGGTACGTAAAATATATGTGTAGCTGTACACGTATATTTACGGAGTGTTTTAGACGATATTAATCGGGAAGTATTTAAACATAAATCGATGTTTAAAATAAAATTTACACGTAATTGTGCGACAAATATAAGAACCAAAATGGACCTGTAAATGGGACATTGGACCGTGTAAATGGAGTGTAGTGGATGATTATAAACATAATCATTTCACTTTGCTTGTTTTTCTTCCATAAGTCATCTTAAGATCATTTGCATGTGATATAAGATTGGACAAAAATAAAACAAGTACACTCCCTCACTCCACCTACTCCCACCGGTTTTCCTCCTCCATATAGACCAACAATTGCTCATTTTACACACTACTTCATTTTTGTGTATTTTGCATGTGAATGAAGTTGTTGGTCTTTTCTCTCTAAAATTAATATAAACATTTTTACTAAGTTGGTAGTAAACAAAATTGTTACTAAGATTGTTAGTAATATTTACATATTATCAAGGGTAATCTTACTAATATCTAGTTAATATTAGTAAGGTTGTTGGGTAAGTTCTTGGGTGCTTTTGAGAGGAGGCTTTCTCTTTGGAAGCTTGGGTTATGGAGGATCTTGCCATTGATAAATAGCTCAAGAACAACCAAGATGGTGATCTTGGTTGTGCCCAAATACTACCATTTTTCAATGTAAGGAATATTATTTTCCTCATCTTTTATATTAACATGCTTTTATATTGCATGCATGTTACATAGATCACATAAACACAAATTATGAGATAATTTCTTTTTTAATTAGAGAGTCTAATTAGGATCTATGATCTTTCAGTTTCGTGGTCGGGATGATGCGATTTCCGAAGGTAAAAGGCGTCGGCTTAACAAAGAGAAGAATAAGATGGTAGTAGATGAAGTTGAGGAAGCTAGTGAACCCGAAGTAGTTGTTCGGGACGGGATTTCGAGGACTCTATTTCGGGAGGCTTCGAAATGCACAACTAAGGCCGGTTTGAACCGGGTTCGGATGACCAAAGGAGAAAGCATCCTTGTTTCTCGGGTTTTGCAATACTCAATTCATGGAGGAAGGTGTTACCCTAAATCTTGGTTGTCTCAAATTATAACACCCCCATACTCCAAGTGCCTTACCAGGACCACTCAAGTATGAAGACATTACCATCTCGGTTACCCGAGGCAATGATAATCAAACAACAATAAAGAAACAATGTTTATTATAAATAATTTAGTGAATAGATACAATCCTCAAAACCAAACCAAAAGTACGATACATGATTTCAAACTGACTGTCTAACTGAAATGTAAATAAACTAAAGGCTACAGCGGAAGACTCCTATCATCATGTCGTGGCATCCCAGCTATCCCAGTACTCATCTCAATACCTGCTCAATATCTGCTCACCATCCCCGAATGGATCACCGCAGGTTTACAAAACAACACCGGGGTCAGTACTAATCACACAATCAACATGTATAACAATAATAAGATAAAAGATAAGCTTAATCACACACACACACACACACACAAACCAACCGATTCTCATCATCTCAATCCCGATGGTCCACTTTGGACCCGGCTCTGCGCGATGGGGGACCGCAGCCGTACCCACCAAATCCCCGCTCCACATAGTGAGCGATAACCCTGTCCATTAATGTGCACATCCCCTTCCGTGGCGGGTTCCACGAAGGGCGAAACTAGGGCGTGAAGTCACTCCCGCAAGTGACCCCACTCAGCCGAGAACGCATCTCGAGAACCATCAACAGCAATCACAACCACAAACACAATACAATCATCATATCAAACAACTAACTACAGCACATCACCAATATCCCATTATGGGACTAATACTGAGTAGGAAATCCCACCGGAAAGCACTGTGATCGGAGACGGTATCACAATTTGTATCAAAAAGCCTCTTCTACGAACCCTCCTCCTATCATATAACACATAGAGGCTACACATCACATACTACACACAAAATCCCCAATCTCTAAATTAGGGTTTAACCAAATCAAGGGAAAAACAATAAAAAGGGTACATAGATCTTACCCTCGACGCAAGGAACTCAACGATACGAATAACGACAAGAACTGACCGTCTGAACTCCGGGAATTGCTAAGAATGCGATTAGGAAGATGAACTGGTTGCTTTCTCACTTAAACAGGTTTTAGGTTTTGTAAAAGTGATTTAAAACAATGACGACGAAACTTAAATACCTTAATCGCATAATTAACAAAACCCGAGAAAACTCCCCGTAAAACCGGACACTCGATCGAGTACCCAAGGTACTCGATCGAGTACCCCAGCTACTCGATCGAGTACCCAACAGGTCAGAAACTATTTTATTTCGCAACTTACCCTTACTCGACAGAGTAAGGCCTACTCGATAGAGTACCCCAAGACTTATAAATACGGAGTATTACAGTCTTCCCTCCTTAAAAGGAACTTTGTCCCCGAAGTTCAAACCACTACTAAACAAAGGTACTCCCACAACATTCCCGACTCAAAAGCCAAACAAAATTTAACATAAAACATGATACTAACCCAACTCATCCCGACAAACATACCGACGCTACATATAAAAGGTGTATAAAACTCTTAAAACTGCTCGCGATCATCTCCTACCCCCCTAAAAGAAACAAGGTTACGTCCCCGTAACCATACATACCTGATCAAAGAGGAAAGGGTAACGCTCTTTCATAGCTTCCTCTGGCTCCCATGTAGCTTCCTCGGTCTCGTGGTTAGACCAAAGGATTTTGAGCAAGACTGTCTCACCACCCCTAGTCTTTCTAACCTTTCGGTCTAGAATCTGTTTAGGCACCTCAAGATATGATAAGGACTCATCTAGCTCTAAGCTCTCTGCCTCTAACACATGTGACGGGTCACTCACATACTTCCGCAGCTGCGATACATGAAACACATTATGCACTCTCTCTAACGCAGCTGGTAAAGCCAGACGACAAACAACTTCCCCAACTCGCTCTAAGATCTCATAAGGCCCTATAAACTTCTGACTTAGCTTGCCTTTCTTCCCAAATCTCATAACTCCGCGCATAGGAGAAACTTTCAAAAGAACTGATGCTGTCGTTTCTACACCAAAAATAAAATACCTAGATTACTGCTAACAGAAGTCAGCGGCAAGTAGGGTCGATCTCCACAGGGAGGCTAAGTTGCTATCTATCTGTTTAATTCGGTCTGTCAGGGTGTCACAGAAATGGGGGGGTTTGAATTGGTATTCTAAACTAAAGACTAAAGCGAGAGAAATAAATAAGAGAAATTAACAGCAAGAGAGAGGGGAGTATGCTAGGAGTCGGTCCACCGTGGCAGCTATCAGATCTTATACTATCGGGAATATTAAGGCGATTAGACTATTGATGAGAAGAGCTATGGTCGTCACCTTTCGGTCCTTAAACCGCCCTAGAGTGTAAACAGCTTAACTTTCGCCCTCACTGCAATACCCTATCGTAACTAAGCAAGCCTTCCCTTCCAATCTTTCGATCTAGGTCGGGGTTAACTAAATTTATGGGTCTCCTGCATGTCACTCATTCGACCTGATAACAATTAAATTGCCTAATACAATTCTATCGCAAGACTAATCTATTTAATACAGTTAAAACATTGCTACCACGGCTTCCCTAATCCTAACATACTATGGGGAATTAGCTACGCATAAAAATGAGGGAAACAAGAATAAAGGAGATAAGAATAATAAACATTAAATTAAAAAGAGAGAAAGGTAGAATAATTACTGAATTAAGAGATCCGGAAATGAAGAAGAACAAAAGTAGCAGTGTATAGAGAAAGGGGAAAGAGTAACGTGGTCCCTGGATGGGTCCTCGATGAAAAGAGATGACAACCTTTACTCCTATTTATAAGAAATTAGGAGTAGGTTTAAACCTAATGACAGAATATAACCTAAAAAGCCCAGCCCGTAGCATAATCCACTCGATCGAGTGAGGGAACCACTCGATCGAGCAAACTCAGCCAGAAAACAGCTCGATCGACCAAGTAGAGTGCTCGATCGACTGAACACACATAAGGGACTGGTCGATCGAGTAAGGAAGCCACTCGATCGACTATTTATTCTCCTAAAACCACTTGATCGAGTACTAAATCACTCGATCAAGTGAAACTTGACTTCAGCAGCTCATCATTCTAGTCAATTTGACTTGACTTGTCCTTTTAGCTCCCGAAACACCTTCACGCATCCCAAGACAGCAATATTTCCCGCTCCAAATCATCTCTTCCTCCAAATGCATGCTAAACGGACGGTAAAAGGCTTGATTTCGCTACTTTATGGCTCATTCCTGCAAATAAGACAAGAACTTCCAAAGTATGCAATTCGGGGCATTTCGTAGCATGAAACCACGATAAAAGCATAGAAATACGTGCATAAAATAGGCTAAAAAGACTATATAAAATGCACGTATCAAATCTCCCCAAACCAAACCTTTACTCGTCCCCGAGTAAACTCAAATGCAACTAATGGAACGGAAAAAGATAACTCAGAGCCAGCTACAAATGCCCACTTAAGCCAATTTAATGCAAGCAAACTAACACTTATAGCAGACAGTCAAATGCAAACGAGTTATAGGATGTTTATAAATAAGCTGAACCGTCAACCTTGCAAGACCTTTAATAATGGACTCTCACGGATCACTCTTTCTCTCATGAAGCAAAGGGTGAACATATATATGTAAGAGAGAAAGGAAAATAGTCGCTCACCTAGACTACGACCCACATAAACATGCATGCAACTAATATGATAGACAATTCTAGCTACCGTACACACATTCCAACCAACAAGGTCCTGTCACAGCCGAGGGCTTACAAAAAATATGGCTAAGTGAGGCAATGGGTAAGAAAAGGCAAAACAATTATGGGAATGTGGAGGTATAGGTGATCAAGCTAGTACCTAAACAGAACCATATGAAAGCATCCATTTCCAACTCAATTATGAAATAAGCACAATGCCCTTCATTTGGCACAAAACTCACCAAACCGAACCAAACATACTCCTCAAATGATATAAGATAGAACATAGGAGCAGATCCGTCTCATCAATCAAACAACATTTTTTTTTCTTTTCTTTTCTTTCTATTTCTTTCGGTTTCTTCTTTTTCATTCCTTTTTTTTTTTCATTTTCTTTTTTCGATTCCTTTTTTTTTCTTTTTCTCATCACGTTTTTTTTTCATCAACCTCCTTTTCTTCATAGATTACCAACTCCGATTCAATAGAATATGCGCCAAAATTTGATGCTATGAAATATATACCGCAAAACAACAATCTAGACTAGCTTGACAAGGCAGGCTAAATTTGGATGTAGCTAAAGGGTCAACTGGCAAATTTGGCTAATGTGGAGTTTATGGGTAAAAATGAAAGAAAGGGAAAATGTAAGCACCTCCCTGCATGTGACACCAACCACTAACCCGAATGTATGACGGCAAAAAGCAATTGAATTTCATATTCGTGCAAAAATAATGATACATGTTATGCAAGGAGTAACTACTCACAATCCTACATGAAACTGGTCATAAATGACACCAGTTTATAAGGCTCTAATCCTTAGAATTTATAAGTAGGTTGCCAAAATTTCAGGGTCAAGTCTATATGTTCACTAAATTAAACATTAACTCGTAGATATGCAATAAGACAAAGCTAATAAGATAATTAATTCAATGCAAGGCTTAAGCAAAAAGACAAATGCGGTGCAATTTCATCACGGAAATCTACCGTTCCGACTCAACCTATATGTGAAAATAAACATGAAATTTTTTTGAATTTTTTTAACAATTTTCTGATTTTTATTGAATTTTTTTGAATTTTAGCGAAAATAAACAACAGTGCAAGCATAAAATTAAACATGATAACTGAAATGCAATGAAAACAATATGCAGACACAGATATGGATGCATAACCTCCCCAAACCAAACCGTACAATGCCCCCATTGTACCAAAACATGGAAAGGAAATGCAAACTGGAAGAAGAAAGAGAGTAAAAGCGGAAAACTTACAAGACGCGCGAATAAGGGGACCTCCCCAAACCGACCATGAACATGGGAGGTTGCTAAGGGCCCGGAAAACCGTCTCAGTAAGCTAATCCAAGTCAATAGCACTCGATGGTAGTCCAACAGTGGTCGATCGAGTGAATGGGCATCCAAAAACTGCTCGATCGAAGGGAATATCAGTCGATCGAGTGGTTTTGTTTTGCGCAGTGGTCGATCGAGTGGAGTGTCCGCTCGATCGAGTGAATCCCTTAGCAAAGGTGCTCGATCGAGTAGAAAAACTACTCGATCGAGTAGTTCTCATTGTACTTCCTGCAAAAACGCAATGTAAGCAGCCCAAAAACTAACTAGATAAGTAAACTGAGATAGTCTATGGTATAAAACCATTTATTACAACTGAAATTGAAATTGAAACAAAGATAAAATCGCCGGGTTGCCTCCCGGGTAGCGCTAGCTTCAGTCAGGTCCCAGCTCGACCTTCTTTTCTTCGAGCCTCTCTAATTAATCACAATCAAAACAGCTCAAAGCGCGCAGCATTAAATCATAAGCCTGCGCATGTGCTACACAACAAAGATAAGTAGCACCAAAGTGGATTACGAAATAGGAAATAAAAATATGTAAACATTTAAGTCTAACAAATTTCCTATGGGCGCTCCTAAATTTGTCCACAAAATATAGGAGAGCGGGAGCGATCGTCAATGAAATAGGGTATCGTCTCGATTAATGAACTTGAAATGATAAGGACGGTGAAAAATCTTTAAATTAATCGACCACATGAGAGGAGGTATAACCTTAAAAGAAATAGCGCGAGTCAATCGAGGCAATATACTATTAAAACGAACAATAATAAAGTTATCGTTTACTACCTCAGGTTGGTTGCTCTCAACAACGGAATCACTGACAAAGGAATGGATTACCTCATCCGTGCTAGGAACAATTACCGTCTCAGCCGCTTCTTCGTCAACCTCCTCAGTGGAATCCATCCCGTAAATCGCAGCTTCAAGTGTATCCGACTAGAAATTTGTGAATAAGGGAGGTTCACCGTAATCCTCATCATCGTCAAACTCGTCATCCAATATGAACCCAAGTGACGAATAAAAGCTCCCATCAATGGCCAATTCAGTCAATCGAGCAAATTGCTCATTCGATCGACCAAGTTCCTTCCGCACCTCACTCGATCGAGTAACACAATCACTCGATCGAGTACTATCCTCCTGTCTGTCACTCGATCGAGCAGAATGTTCACTCGATCGAGCACTTTCCTCATGCATGTCACTCGATCGAGAAGGGATGATACTCGATCGAGGACTTTCTTCCTGTACAGCGCTGACATTCCTGCATACGTTCTGGAAGTACGATAGAAAGTCGTCATCCGAAATATAGAAATCATTTTCAGCATTGGGCAACGTGGGTTCTTCATGGGAAAAACCGCTCTTGGTCAAGCACACCTCTTTTGATTTCCGTTCATCCAACCCAGCTGTTAACCAAGCAATTTCGGACTGTAACTCAGCAATTTCGGTGACTTGAGCACCCACATGTCTACCAAATTCCAGAATTAAGGATTTCAGCTCCGCGGTTTCTTTTTTCTCTATATCACGAGGATCTTCTTGCGGTGGCCATTGATGGGGTGGATGTGGCGGCACAACTACAAATTTGCATTGTGCTCAAGCAAAGACACCACATCCCCAAGATTTCTTCCTTTCCCAACTAGCAGGTTTCTCAGCTTGGGCTTCAAACTGAGCAATTAGTCGGGAAACAGATGTCATCTTGGCAAGAGGGATCGAAGGTACTCAAGCCTTCCCTTCGATAATCTCCCTCGGTAGCCTGTCTAATAAACCTGCGAGCCTATCAAAACAGCACTAAAGAGAAATATAAGAACAGCCTCAAGGTACTTAGTCTTCCCTTGAGGCGAAAGGACAAACAAAATAAAACAGGATAAAGCGTCGCCTCCCGCAACAGCGCCAAAATTTGATCTTGTCGTTTCTACACCAAAAATAAAATACCTAGATTACTGCTAACAGAAGTCAGCGGCAAGTAGGGTCGATCTCCACAGGGAGGCTAAGTTGCTATCTATCTGTTTAATTCGGTCTGTCAGGGTGTCACAGAAATGGGGGGGTTTGAATTGGTATTCTAAACTAAAGACTAAAGCGAGAGAAATAAATAAGAGAAATTAACAAAGAAGAGAGAGGGGAGTATGCTAGAGTCGGTCCACCGTGGCAGCTATCGGATCTTATACTATCGGGAATATTAAGGCGATTAGACTATTGATGAGAAGAGCTATGGTCGTCACCTTTCGGTCCTTAAACCGCCCTAGAGTGTAAACAGCTTAACTTTCGCCCTCACTGCAATACCCTATCGTAACTAAGCAAGCCTTCCCTTCCAATCTTTCGATCTAGGTCGGGGTTAACTAAATTTATGGGTCTCCTGCATGTCACTCATTCGACCTGATAACAATTAAATTGCCTAGCCAAAATTTGATGCTGTCGTTTCTACACCAAAAATAAAATACCTAGATTACGCTACTTGATAAGTCGCGGCAAGTAGGGTCGATCTCCACGGGAGGCTAAGTTGCTATCTATCCTGTTTAATTCGGTGTCTGTCGGTGTCACAGAAATGGGGGGTTTGAATTGGTATTCTAAACTAAAGACTAAAGCGAGAGAAATAAATAAGAGAAATTAACAAAGAAGAGAGAGGGAGTATGCTAGGAGTCGGTCCACCGTGGCAGCTATCGGATCTTATACTATCGGGAATATTAAGGCGATTAGACTATTGATGAGAAGAGCTATGGTCGTCACCTTTCGGTCCTTAAACCGCCCTAGAGTGTAAACAGCTTAACTTTCGCCCTCACTGCAATACCCTATCGTAACTAAGCAAGCCTTCCCTTCCAATCTTTCGATCTAGGTCGGGGTTAACTAAATTTATGGGTCTCCTGCATGTCACTCATTCGACACGATAACAATTAAATTGCCTAATACAATTCTATCGCAAGACTAATCTATTTAATACAGTTAAAACATTGCTACCACGGCTTCCCTAATCCTAACATACTATGGGGAATTAGCTACGCATAAAAATGAGGGAAACAAGAATAAAGGAGATAAGAATAATAAACATTAAATTAAAAAGAGAGAAAGGTAGAATAATTACTGAATTAAGAGATCCGGAAATGAAGAAGAACAAAAGTAGCAGTGTATAGAGAAAGGGGAAAGAGTAACGTGGTCCCTGGATGGGTCCTCGATGAAAAGAGATGACAACCTTTACTCCTATTTATAAGAAATTAGGAGTAGGTTTAAACCTAATAATGAATATAACCTAAAAAGCCCACCCCGTAGCATAATCCACTCGATCGAGTGAGGGAACCACTCGATCGAGCAAACTCACTAGAAAACAGCATTTCGATCGACCAAGTAGAGTGCTCGATCGTTGAACACACATAGGACTGGTCGATCGATCGAATAAGGAAGCCACTCGATCGACTATTTATTCTCCTAAAACCACTCGATCGAGTACTAAATCACTCGATCAAGTGAAACTTGACTTCAATGACTCATCATTCTAGTCAATTTGACTTGACTTGTCCTTTTAGCTCCCGAAACACCTTCACGCATCCCAAGACAGCAATATTTCCCGCTCCAAATCATCTCTTCCTCCAAATGCATGCTAAACGGACGGTAAAAGGCTTGATTTCGCTACTTTATGGCTCATTCCTGCAAATAAGACAAGAACTTCCAAAGTATGCAATTCGGGGCATTTCGTAGCATGAAACCACGATAAAAGCATAGAAATACGTGCATAAAATAGGCTAAAAAGACTATATAAAATGCACGTATCAAGAACCTTGTCCCCAACTTGAAACTCTATATCCCGGCGATGTAGATCTGCATAACTCTTTTGCCTGTTCTGAGCTGCTCTCATCCTTTCCCTGATCATCTTAATCTGTTCCACCATCTCATGCACCATCTCCGGTCCTAAAACCTTTGCCTCAAGACTATCGTCCCAACAGATTGGACTCCTACATCTCCTCCCATACAAAGCCTCAAACGGTGCCATACCTATACTTGGTGTGATAAGCTGTTATTGTAAGAAAATTCTATCAAGTCCAACCTCTGCTCCCAGCTACCACCAAAATCCATCACACAAGCTCGCAACATATCCTCAAGAGTCTTGATCGTTCTCTCAGTCTGCCCGTCTGTCGCAGGATGAAATGCTGTACTCATCTTCAAAGTTGTTCCCAACGATTCCTGCAACTCCTTCCAAAACCTCGATATAAACCTCGCATCTCTGTCAGACACTATGTCCTTAGGGACTCCATGCAACTTAAGCACGTTCTTTCGATAGGCCATAGCCAATTGTGCCTTAGTCCATGTATCTTTCATTGGAACAAAGTGAGCTGACTTGGTCAGACGATCCACTATCACCCAAATCATGTTGTTACCTTGTTGACTCTTTGGCAAACCCACAATGAAATCCATGGAAATGGATTCCCACTTCCACTCAGGCACCTCTAAAGACTGAATCTTACCTTGTGGTCGTCTCTGTTCCCCTTTAACTCTCTGGCATGTCAAACAACGGGACACAAACTCAGCTGTCTCTTTCTTCATCCCAGGCCACCAAAACGTTTTCTTCAAATCCTTGTATAGCTTGTCTCCACCTGGATGAACTGAATATGGTGTGCAATGTGCCTCTGTCATGATAGTCTTTTTCAACTCCTCATCATTAGGAACACACCACCTACCATCAAACCTCAAACTACCGTCTGTATGAATAGAAAATCGGACACCTTTGTCCCTTTTCTACCCGACTCTCCACTCCACTATCTTAGGATCCAAAGCCTGCTTACCCCGAATATCATCATAAAACTCCGGATGTCTTTGTCATATCACCCATGGCATCTCCTTTCTGCATCATATGTATCCCAAAACTCGCTACCTCATCCCTCAGCCTCATCAAAGATAGAGCTGTACATAGGGAATGTACACTCTTCCTACTCAAAGCATCAGCTACAACATTGGCTTTCCCTTCATGGTAGTCAATTTCCATGTCATAATCGCCAATCAGCTCCATCCACCTCCTCTGTCTCATGTTCAACTCCTTCTGCGTAAAGATGTACTTAAGACTTTTGTGATCAGAAAATACCTTAAAGATTGCTCCATAAAGGTAATGTCTCCAAATCTTGAGAGCAAACACCACTGCACCCAACTCCAGGTCATGAGTAGGGTAGTTCTCCTCATAAGGCTTCAATTGCCTAGAAGCATAGGCAATCACTTTACCATTCTGCATCAACACACATCCCAGCCCATTCTTCGAGGCATCCGTATAAACCTCAAAGTTCTCGCCCTTGCAAGCAATGCTAAGACAGGAGCTGTGGTCAAACGCTCCTTTAATGTTTGGAACGCCGTCTCACAACTCTCATCCCAACGAAACCTGTTCTCTTTCCTCATCAACGCTGTCATCGGTCTAGCTATCTTGGAGAAATCCTTCACGAACCGTCGTAGTATCCGTTAAACCCCGAAACTCCTAACCTCAAGCAACGTTCTTCGGTGCTTCCCACTTTGTCACTTTGCCTCAATTTTCGCCGGATCCACACTACCCCATCTTTAGAGATCATGCCCCAGAAAAGCAACTTTCTCTAAACAGAACTCACACTTGGAGACTTGGCATACAACTCATGGTCCCTCAAAGTCCGCAACACGATCCTCAAATGCTCCTCATGCTCCTCCTTAGTCTTAGAGTAGACTAAGATATCGTCGATGAATACCACTACAAATGGTCCAAAAGCGTCTCAAGATTCTGTTCATCAAATCCATAAACACCGCGGCGCATTAGACAACCCAAACGGCATCACCACATACTCGTAATGGCCATACCTCGACGTGAAAGCTGTCTTTGGTATGTCCACCTCTCTAATCTTCACCTGATGGTACCCCGACCTCAAATCAATCTTAGAAAAGACTGTTGCACCACTCAACTGATCAAACAGGTCATCTATCCTTGGCAAAGGATACTTGTTCTTTATCGTCACACGGTTCGGCTCCCGTAATCTATGCACGACCTCAAGCTCCCATCTTTCTTCTTCACGAAAAGAATCGGTGCTCCCCACGGCGATACACTTGGTCTAATGTATCCCTTCTCTATTAGATCATCCAACTGCTTCCTAAGCTCCTCCATCTCCTTAGGACCCATACGGTACGGTGCCTTAGAGATTGGCCCCGTCCCTGGCTTCAACTCAAGGGTGAAATCTATCTCCCTCTTCGGTGGCAACCCCGGAATCTCCTCCGGAAAAACATCGCAAACTCCCCCCACTTTGGTATCTCATCAATCGTCGGAATCTCTATCCGGTCATCTCTCACATGGCACGGGATCAAAGGACATCCCTTCCTCAGATAAGACTTCAAGGTAACAATTTTGCAATCAACTTAACTTTGGGTTTGACTAGAAACCCACGGTAAGACACACTAACACCCTTTGGACCTCTTAAGGACACTTTCTTTTGATGACAGTCTATCTTAGCTTTATACTTTCCTAACCAATCCATCCCAACTATCATCTCAAAACCGTTAAAAGGAAACTCTAGCAAGTCTACAGGGAAATCAACTTGCCCAACTATCAAAGATACATCTCTAAACAATCTCCCACACGATACGGACTCACCCGAAGGTATGCAAACTTGCTCACTAACAGACTCATATACTCTCAAACCCAACTGTTTAACATGACTCAAGACACAAACGATCGAGAAGCCCCGAATCGAACAAAACAAAGGTAGGAATACCATTAACAAGGAATGTACCGGTGATAACGTGCGCATCTTCCTGTTTGCCTTCTTCTCCATCATAAATAACTTGCCATTGGTCTTTTGTCCACCTCCTGGACAAGATCTTGGCTGATGCGGTCGGCTTTTAGCACCCGACCCTTGATTGTTGTTGTTGTTTGTCGGTGTTTTTCGATAAGAATTACCGCCGTTCGATTGCCTCCACCACTGGTAACTCGACTTCCCGGTTTGGCCATGATCCGGCCCGGTCTGTTGCTCGTGAAGCTCGCGCAGGTCTCGGAAAGATCCTGGTGCACTTGTGCACTCATGTCTCTTGTGGCCTACACCACCACAGCTATAGCAGTTCACTCCCCAACTATTACTCACACTTCCTCGGCCACGCCCAAAGGAAGCCCCAAAGATCGAACCGGACCGGAAGAATATCCCTTAGATCGATTGTGGTTGCCTTTCTTGTGATTCGATTGGCCACCACACTCGCTCTCAGACTTCCTCTTCTCACCACCCGACCTCTCCTGAGCCATCTCCACCAACCTCTCCGCTCTCCCCGCCCTCTCATAAGCTTCCTTAACATCAGTAAGGATCCCCACGGATAACTTATCCATAATCTTGGTGGTCAACCCCCTCTCAAACCTCAATGCCAAATTCTCCTCACTCAAACCCATGTCCTCAAAGATACCTAGACTTCTCATTGAACACTGTAGTACTCGACCCACGGACATCTCAAAGAGTCATCTTAAAACCATCAAACTCTTCTCTCATCTTACTCCTCACATGTTCCGATACAAACTCCTTCCTCACGACCCCCTACGAAACTCCTCCCAAGGTATAGCGGGTAAGCCTTGGTTTGTATATATCTCCTTAGCACTCACTTTCACTGAATCCCACCACTTGCCCTGCTTTGCCTCCCTCGGATAGAACGCAGACTGTTCCACTCTCATCTCATCGGGACAATGAACCAAGTCTAAGATGTTCTCCATCTCTCTCAACCAACTATCAGCGCATTAGGCTCCCCAACTTCCTTGTACTCTTTCGGGTTAAACCTCGCAATATAGAGGCCGATTTTAGAATGATCAACCTCCTTCTCCTTATTCTTATCCTTGTCCTCATTCACTCTCTTCAGGGTCTCGGTAAGAGCATCCTGGTGCTCTAACATCTTAACGATGTCATCCACGGTCATGAGCTCGGCTCTCCGCATACAAAGCGATCTTCTTGGGCGGCATCTTGAAGCTTTATAAGAAAGGGTAAACATAAACACACGTACTAAACCTCAAAACACGAAAAACACGCTGCGGAGAACCCACTCGATCGAGTTCCCAAACACACTCGATCGAGTAACGGGCTACTCGATCGAGTGCCCCACGTACTCGATCGAGTACCCAAACTTGGACCCCAAACGGACCTTCGATCTCTTACCTACTCGATCGAGTATCTAGGCTACTCGATCGAGTGATTTTCTACTCGATCGAGTACCCCTAGTTACTCGATCGAGTGCCCCAAAACTCGATTCGGACTCAAAATCGCCAAAAATCCACCCGATCGAGTCAGTCCCACTCGATCGAGTAACACTAATTCATAGAAGCTACCCGCATGTTACGTCATATGCTAACATGCTAAACTTTATAAACCACATTATATCATAATAAGCGTACTACTCATCTTTTCTACTATCTACGAAACCATTTCATCATGTTATTAAATGCCACATTGTAAATCATCCAACATGTTATCATCTCATCAACAAGTTTCCTCATATCACCATTTTCTTTCACATGCTCAACTTTCTACTTCAACATCCAACAATTAACACATTCCATCACATTTGTAAACAAGTTAACCAAACACATATACGACTCGACAAACACTTCCCCCATGTGACCGGTTCAAAGTTGTAGGGCGACCCCTGCGACTTTAGGACGTCTCCCAAGACTTTGCACTAGCTCCCACAACTTTTACCCCGGGTTCATTTTAATTGACTCCCTATGTTCATTAAGTTCATTGGTTACAGGTTTCAGGATCGTCGCTCTGATACCATTTGTAACACCCCCATACTCCAAGTGCCTTACCAGGACCACTCAGGTATGAAGACATTACCATCTCGGTTACCCGAGGCAATGATAATCAAACAACAATAAAGAAACAATGTTTATTATAAATAATTTAGTGAATAGATACAATCCTCAAAACCAAACCAAAAGTAGGATACATGATTTCAAATCGATTGTCTAATCGAAATGTAAATAAACTAAAGGCTACAATGGAAGACTCCTATCATCATGTCGTGGCATCCAGCTATCCCAAGACTCATCTCAATACCGCTCAATATCTCGCTCACCATCCCCGAATGGATCACCGCAGTTTACAAAACAACAAGGGGTTAGTACTAATCACACAATCAACATGTATAACAATAATAAGATAAACAGATGACTTTAATCACACACACACACACACGACCAACCGATTCCCATCATCTCAATCCCGATATCCCTTTGGACGCCCGCCATGTGGGGACGGGCCGTACCCACCAAATCCCCGCTCCACATAGTGAGCGATAACCCTGTCCATTAATGTGCACATCCCTTCCGTGGCGGGTTCCACGAAGGGCGAAACTAGGGCGTGAAGTCACTCCCGCAAGTGACCCCACTCACCCGAGAACGCATCTCGAGAACCATCAACAAAGCAATCACAACCACAAACACAAGACAATCATTATATCAAACAACCAAATACAACACATCACCAATATCCCATTATGGGACTAAATCGAGTAGGAAATCCTACCGGAAAGCACTGTGATCAGACGGTATCAACAATTTGTATCAAAAAGCCTCATCTACGAACCCTCCTCCTATCATATAACACATAGAGGCTACACATCACATACTACACACAAAAACCCCCAATCTCTAAATTAGGGTTTAACCAAATCAAGGGAAAAACAATAAAAAGGGTACATAGATCTTACCCTCGACGCAAGGAACTCAACGATACGAATAACAACAAGAACGGACCGTCTGAACTCCGGGAATTGCTAAGAATGCGATTAGGAAGATGAACTGGTTGCTTTCTCTCTTAAACAGGGATTTAGGTTTTGTAAAAGTGATTTAAAACAATGACGACGAAACTTAAATACCTTAATCGCATAATTAACAAAACTCGAGAAAACTCCCGTAAAAACCTAGGACACTCGATCGAGTACCCAAGGTACTCGATCGAGTACCCCTTACTCGATCGAGTACTGACTACTCGATCGAGTACCCAACAGGTCAGAAACTATTTTATTTCGCAACTTACCCTTACTCGACAGAGTAAGGCCTACTCGATAGAGTACCCCAAGACTTATAAATATGGAGTATTACACAAATTCCGTCTCTTAAGTTCTTTGTCGATTTTCTTGATTTTCATGGTTGGAGTGATGTGAGTCGGTTCTCGGGTCTCACTTACCCGGCTGAGGTCATACAATTTTTTGCTTCGGTCAAAATTAAGAATGGTGTGTTGCATGCGGTCGTGAATGGTGTCGATATCACCGTTAATATTGACGATTTTTGTTCGGCTTTTAAGGTTCCTCATGATGGAATCGATATTAATCCAAGTTTGGAGTGGTCTAATGTTGATGATGACAAACAGTTGGTTATTAAAAGGTACTTTGATGAAGTTGCTTCCGAAAACAGCAACATTGTGGTCCATCCTCTCTCGGCCAAAATCAAGTTCTTTTTGAACTTTTTGTGGATTACCATTGTGCCGAGAAGATGTGGACGGGATAAAGTGTCAAGATATAAGGCTATCATTGTGTATTCTGTTAGAATTCATTAATCTCATTGTAGATACCCAGTATCTGCTGAGACTTCAACAAACACTCAATGGTTATCGAACTACAACATGTTTTGGGATCGCAGCGTTTGATCGACAGTTTGTGTACAACTTTACGTCGGAAAACTTAAAACGATTTCGAAAACAAAACATTTCAAAACATTTCAAAAATACCTGGAGTATTTAATGCACGACGACGGGGTCGCGATGACACTAACTTGAGTCAAAACCGACACCGGACCAAAAACCGACTCAAAAATTCAAATCCCGACTCCAACAACGAGTCAAACCGAGTCAAAACACAAAAACCAAAATATCTCAAAGCCTTCTATGCTAAGTTTTCCCGGATTCATGTTGGTCAAGTACCAAACATGTGATTACAAAACCTAGTATAGAACAAATCATGATTGCGTTTGTTGTGAAAGCGACAACACAGCTCGAAGACCCGAGACGTGGCTCGCGCCTCTTTGAGCAGCCTAGGTGGCCACGTCGCTCAAAACTCACACAACCACTCATTCTCCTATAAATACCCCTCAAATGCCACCCATTTGAGAGTTACGCGAGTGTCCGCCCCCTCTTTTCTCCCTTAAAATTCTCGACTCGACTTCTAAAGTCACAATCGGACGCGTGTTTACGACCTACCGATCGTAAACACGAGCCTTACACATTGTTTGGTACCGTCATCGTGCATTAAACCACTTGACCTACCACTTCGACCACTACACCATCACTAAACTTTTAAAACACACTTTTTACTTACCAAAACGGTTGGAGTTTTTTCCGATCAAACAAGTTGTTACACTTACGTCGGTCACACGCCATAACCAAACATGTAAGTATGAGGGTGTAAAAATCCTCTTTTATTATGTTTTCATTTGTTTCATGACTTTAACATGCTAAAACATGCATAACATGAACCAAAACATGGAATAAACGAGCCAAAAGCGATTTTTGTCGAGGCGAAGCCCCTTAGGCGCCAACTGGCTCGCGCCTAAATGGGGTACTCAGACCAGAGATCAACCGTGTTTGTTCTCGTCATTTCTCTCAATCCATTTTTCATATTTGTAATCGGTTTTTACCATTTCAAGTATTTTCGAAACCTTTTTGTTTCATTTCACATGTTTTAACCATAAAACATTTTTCACCCTTGGTTCTTCATACCATGACGGTTAAATCCGTGTTTCGGTGATAATATTTGGTTAATGACATTTAAAAAGTATTTTAAAGCCTTTTATTTCATTTTTTTACATTTTTAAACAAACATATTAATCTCCAACACGAAATCATCCTTGGTTCTACATACCATGCCGGATTTTAACCCGGGTGCGATGATGAGTATCGACTAATTACATTCAAAATGGACTTAAAACAATCAGTCCATGATCATTTTCAAAACTATTCATGTCAAGTTTGTCAAATCGAACCCGACACCGAATATTATCAAATAATGATGATTATTCGAGTCTAGTTCTTCAAGTCAACAAATGCGGTCTAAACGACCCTTTCAAAATCAAACCGGGTTCAAAAACCCATTTTTAACAAGTTTTTTTAACGTTTTCTAAACAGTCAGAACACGGCATACAACCGTTGGCTAACCCGCGCCTCAAGCAGGCGTTTTCCTTCTCATTTTCAAAACCAGAGGGAGGCCCCTAACACCGCCGGCTGGCTCGCGCCTCTTATAGCCGTCTGGTACAGGGTCTGTTCCCTTCCAGCATTAGTCCAGGACGATCCCGACTCCGGTTAACCCGGATATAGGACGGATCAGATGACTATTCGATTATTCAAACCACATTTGCAAAATGCCATACTAAGACAAATGGATCATGTTATGCACCCTAAACCTAATACGGTAAATGGATGTTTAATTTCCGTCTTGCATGCAAATCAACCATTAATCCAACTCGACATCTTATACTTGATACTTGGATTAAATTAATCGACTTAGAAAGCTCTCACATGTTAGGTTTAAATCATTGGATGCGCATTCATGCATTTAAACCGTTTTATCAACTTTTTCATTCAACCAACCAATATCGATCAGTAGAGGCCGCTAAACGCGGGCGGGATTGGGTGTCTGATTAAAGGGCTTTCCAATACGTACCTTCACCTCTTACTCAGAAACTTTGGATAGTGGATGACCTTATCCAGGGCGTACGAGAGTCATTCTAGAGATAGGATGCTAAAGAGTGACGATTTCCTTATCTTTAGTACCTATGTCAAACGCTGCTTTGTGCTTCGATTTGACCGAGGTATAAAGTGGAATTCGAACGGGTTCCAGGCATCCCACAAATGCTTGGTGGAGACTCCGAACATCTCTAATTGTTTCGAGACCCTTACCGAGACGAAACCGACCGATCTAAAACGATCCGGTCGAAAGCATTTTTACGCCGCCGAGCGTGGCTTTCAAAAAAGACCGCTGCCATTGTCCATAGATCGGCTGGGCATACATAGGTGGGCCATGTCCATAGATTGGCGACTCCGCTGGGGAAAATTAGGACACTTACGTCTTTGTGATCCCTAGATGGTGAGACTCGAACGAGGTCTTGGTTGGAATGCATTAATTGATATTACGGTCACGGTCGGGTTCCTTGTCCGGGCCCACAACCTAACCCTTTTCGACCAATTGGCTCGTCTCGTTGGCGTGAGTTTTCTCATCCCCGTGTTTTAAATCCCGATTGAGTCAAGCATACCATTGACGTCACACATTTCTGTTTCGTCAAAGTGCTTTCATCACTTTCGAGCACGAGGCTAGGGCACCCTCCTTACACATTTTGTTTGGATTGGTATCCCTCTCGCAAATCGGGGTTTGATTGCTTGGTGTGTAACCCACCCTTTTAAGCCAAAACCCGTGTCAGCATGATGCATAATATAATTAACTGTGAGTGCTTATGTGCTAGTTGATCATAAGTCCTTCCGTGTCATTTTCAAACTTTCAAAAACACCCTTTTTGCGCCGTTATAATGGCCATTTCAAACCTCGGTCTTTCGCCGACCGATAATCGCCTTTCTAGGCCGTCGTAATGACGATTTTCAAACCCGCTTTTGTATAACCATTTCAAATCGCCTTTCTAGGCCGTCGTAATGACAATTTTCAAACCCGGTTTTGTATAACCATTTCAAATTGCCTTTCTAGGCCGTCGTAATGACGATTTTCAAACCCGGTTTTGTATAACCATTTAAAAACGCCTTTCTAGGCCGTCGTAATGACGATTTTCAAACCCGGTTTTGTATAACCATTTCAAATCACCTTTCTAGGCCGTCGTAATGACGATTTTTCAAACCTGGTTCTGTATAACCGTTTCAAATCACCTTTTTACGCCGTTATAATCGCCGCGTCTAGACACGGTATTTAACCCGTTTCGCGCCGACAATGGCTCTTTTAAAACCCGAGAAAAGCACACACCCTTTTCTCGAGACACATTTGAGATCCCGAGGACCATGCACCGTCCCCGAGACCCTTTCAAACATTTCAAACTCGATTTTCAAAACATACAGTTTCGAATTTCAAAACCGTCTTGGGAAGCAACACACTGTTTTCCGAGCCGACTCAAACTCAAACCGTCTTTTGCAAATAAACTTAAGACAACCCTTTTCAACTGATCGACTTGCGGAGATTTCTATCTTCGGAAGCCGCCCATTAAAGCGACAAATGAATCTTTTTGAAAATTCCTATTTTCGAGAACTTCAGTCCACCATTCCAATTCCGCCTCGTGTCTATCGAGTCAAAGCAAACGTACTTATGGGTCTTTACTTATGAGTCGTCTCACCAAGAGACCCGTCCAATGGCGTCACGCCGTCATGTTGGACTCGTGTCAAAGGTTCGGTCAAACACCATCACGTCATAAATCGAGTCGACAGGGACCACACACGGTCGCCCGTCTTATTAGTCTGTCTTTGTCTCATCCTCTGTGTTGTCGCGTTCGGTCTTGGAACCGTGTCGGATTGAGTTGAAATGTGAGCCGTTTTTACGCCTCGAGCCATGGCCCCGTCTACAACTTCGTCATCAACCACAAAAACAATGATAACAACAGAGATGTCACAACGATCGATCGGCTAGCTTGACTGCTTACCGCTCTTAAGGTCACTCTGGATCGCGTCGAGACCCGTATCGACGCCCTCGAGAACAAGGAAATTGGGGAACACAATACCCCACCTCTGACTGAAACTGAGAAGAGGCTGAAACTCTTGGAAGAACAGCTCCTAGCCCAGGGCAACAATATCTACCTTGAAAATAACCGAAGGTTCGAACCTGTTGGGGACCAGTTACCTGACAACTTCACCCTGACCGATGTGCCTAAGTTCAAGAGAGTGGAGGACCCACTCAACCACATCCGTGCTTTCAAAGACTACATGGCCATTAAGGGGGTCAAACAGGAGCTCTTTACCCGGATCTTCCCATCCTCTCTGGAGCCGATTTCTCGCCAATGGTACTACTCCTTGGATCCGAAAAACCTTACCACTTGGGATGAGATCGCAGTTGAGTTTGCAAAACAGTATGCCGACAACGTCGAAATCCAGGCCAACACCCGTACTTTCGAGGTGCTAACCCAAAACGACAAGGAAGGGTTCACTGAGTTCCTAACCCGTTGGAGGAGGGTGAGTACTCAGCTGGTCAGTAAGCCGAGTGAATCAACTCTGGTGGAAAAATTTGTCAACAACCTCCGCCCGGTTTATGCCAACCTGTGAGGTATCGAATATCAAAACTTTTCAAGATCTGCGCAGATTCGGGGACACGTATTGAGGACGATCTCGAAAGGGTGTCTTAGCAAAGACCACGGCGGGGGTTACTGGGGTCCACCTCAACCGGATCGCGCCCTTATGGTCGGGCAAACAAGATTGATGAGGTCAACCTCGTCGAACCATCTCGCAAGAAAACCGAGCGCCCCAGAGAGTGTTCACCAACATAGGGTCGACTTATGCAAGTGCCCTGAAAAGGCTCATGGACCAAGGGAAGCTACAACCGTCGGACCCACCGGATCGGACCGATGCCAAGAAGTCCCGATTTTGGAACCCCAACGCCCTCGCCCGGTATCATCGAGGGAAAGGGCATGATACCGAAAATTGCTTCAAACTCAAGCACCTCATTCAGGACATGATTGAGAAAGGAGATTTGCCCATACCCCCACCAACTAAACCGAACAATAAGACGAATCCCCTGGGAATTCACGCCATCTCTGACGATGAGCCGACCCTAGACTGCTCTCATCTCATCTTGCCAATTGACGACGAGGTGAATGTTCTGGAAAAGGACCCTTCAGATGGAGTGTTCGTGTTCGATCTTTGCCACCATGCTCACTATGTTTCAGCAAGTTGAAGAGGCCATAGCCAGCCTCTCTGAGAGAATCACCCGACCCGACGACGCCTACCGTCGACTCATCTTCAATCCCCCAACACCGCGTTCGAGGGAGAATTCCCCAAGCATTCAAAACTACCCACCCCATGATGGATTGCTCCCGCGACCATTTTGGCATAGGCCTCACGAAAATCACCTTCAAAATAACCACCTTCAAAATAACTACCCTCAAAATAACTACCCCTACAAAAATCGCCCTCACAAAAATATTCCCCACAAGAACTACCCACCGAGGAATACCCCTCCAAGGTATCCTCGAGACCCTGAAATTAACGGCATATGGCGGGACGATGTTGAAGATGTCTATGTCATCCCGGGGAAGGAAAAGCGGACGAAGGAAATTGGACATCTCACCCGGTCCGGACGTCCCTATCAGAATCCAACCAACCCAGGGGTCATTCCAACAACGAATGACCAAATCGTCCCCCCAGGTGGTCACTCAACCAAAGGCCCCGAGAACTCGATCTGAAACTTGACTCCGGAAAGCAAAAGCCGAAATCTCAATTTGGCAACTAATCGCAACGTCTTTTGAGCATCAACATGCCTTGCTGTAGGCCTTGGGAAAATTAACTGTGCCCTCCACCTCTTCTCCAGAAGAAATAGAGGAAGACATGACGAGAGACGCCCCTGATCTGAGCAACCCGGGCGTCCTCTCCGACGAGGATATTCCCCTGTTCGGAGCCAATCATAACCTGGCCCTGTACATCACCGTACAATGCCTCCAAAAGAATATACCAATGGTCCTTGTGGATGACGGTTCCGCCGTGAATGTCATTCCTCTCAAAACTGCCCACAGGCTGGGTATCAAGGAATCTGATTTAATCCCAGCAAATCAAGGAGTACGCGCCTACGACGGCACTCATCGCAAGGTCGCTGGGCTAGTCACTTTGACCGTCGCAACCGGACCCTTAGAAAGACAAACCAGTTTTCAAGTGGTCGACATCGACGCGTTCTTCAACATGCTCCTGGGACGTCTCTGGATTCACGCCGTCAAGGCAGTCACTTCAACGCTCCACCAAAAGATCAGGGTCCCCTTCAACGGGAAAACGATCACGATCCCCGCTTCCCTAATCAAAGCAGTTATGAGAAGAGGGGTAGCCTCCCAAGCCATTGAGGAGGACGACAATGAAATGTGGGGTTTCCAAGCCGTAAACGCCATAACTGATGAACCTGCATCCTCTGAGTGTGAGCCGTTCACCAACCTCACGATCAACCGTATCATGATGCGTCAGGGTTATTTCCCGGGTTTGCCGCTCAATCCACTAAAGCACCCATTGCCTCCCTTGAAACAGGCTAAGGTCCCCAACATTCCCTTTGGGCTGGGATACGAACCTACCAATGAAGATTTCCAGGAGATGAACCTCCTAGTCCGAAAACGCAAGAAGCGCGGGGTTATCCTCCGTCCCTACCATCTAACTCTCAACGGATACTTTGTCCCCGAGGGAGAGTCTGAACTCTACCACGGCTTTCCAGAGCCGATCTATGACTCTTTGGCAAGGGCTAGATACCGGGAGTGTAAGTCTTCCAGGATCGCTACTTTATTCGACAACATCAAGCCTGCATCAACTGAGTCCAAACCTTCACCATGCCTTGACGGACAAGCTGTCACACTCCTCTTCGGGGAAGATAACATCAAACACCTCCACTATGAGGACATCATCAACATTGCCCTGAAAGACAATCAGTTTGATCCAACCGCCTTGATCTCCGATACTGACCCAGAGAAAGCTACCCAGGGCTGGAGGAAAACCATCAAGTGGACTGATCGCCAAGGCCGCATTCTCAAGATAACAACTGGAGAAGACCCTATGTTCAAGGAGGGAGGTGAAGAAGGATTCGAGTCTGAGTCTAAGTCGGATTCAGAGTCTATTATAGCTCCTAACACTCCAGATGTCCCAGTCAAGGTCCCCTTCCCACTGTTTTATCACAAAGTCGTGGCTGATTCAGAGGCTGAGTCTACTAGGGTCACCCCCACTCCAATGAAAGGTGACAACCTGGAGTCTGTTCCAGGGGCCACTTCCTCTGTCGTGTCGCCTCTGACTGACCACGAAAAGTCTGTCCTTTCCGAGCTTTTCGCTCGTGTCAACTTAATGGACGCTAAGTTTAGTTATGACTCGTCTCAATTTAACTGCAATGCAATTCTGAATGATCATGAGGAACTTGACTTGAGTGACTACCCACCTCACTTAGCCAAAGAACTTGACAAGCGGGAAACCAGAACCCCCATCATTGAAGAAACCGAGCCTATTAACGTAGGAACCGACAATACACCTGAAGAACTTAGGATAGGGACAACCCTGGACCCCTCGGAAAGACAACAGTTCATTGACCTCCATCACAAATACAAGGACGTGTTCGCCTGGTCTTACAGAGATATGCCTGGGATTGACAAAGAAAATGCAGAGCACCGGATACCCATTAAACCCGGAGCTAAACCTGTGAAGCAGAAGCTACGCCGGATGCGTCCTGAACGGGCCCTACAAATCAAAGAAGAGGTGGACAAACAGTTCAAGGCTGGGTTCATCAAAGTGTCTGAATACTCGGATTGGGTGGCCAACATTGTGCTGGTACCAAAGAAAGACGGGAGAATTCGGGTTTGCGTCGACTTCAGGGATCTGAACAAGGCGAGTCCAAAAGACGACTTCCCTTTGCCACATGTTGACATTCTGGTGGACAACACTGCCGAGCATGCTCTCCTATCATTCATGGACGGGTATGCTGGGTACAACCAGATTAAGATGGCTGAGGAAGACATGCACAAGACTGCGTTCACTACACAGTGGGGTACATATTGCTACACGGTCATGCCTTTCGGCCTCATCAACGCCGGGGCAACCTATCAAAGAACCGCTACCACTCTCCTACATGATATGATGCACAAGGAGGTAGAGGTGTATGTCGATGACATGGTTGTCAAATCAAAAGAACAGGACGGCCACATCAATGCCCTCCGGAAATTCTTCGCTCGTCTGCGGAAGTATAACATGAGACTAAATCCTCAGAAGTGTGCATTCGGGGTCACCTTCGGAAAACTCTTGGGACATGTCGTCAGCAAGAGAGGCATTGAGATTGATCCAACCAAAATCCAAGCCCTTCAACAAATGCCTCGGCCTAGGAACGAGAAGGAGATTCGGGGATTTCTCGGTTAGGTCCAATACATCAGCCGGTTCATTGACAAGCTTACTATGATTTGCGAACCGATATTCAAGAAACTTCGTGCCTCCGATCACACCGATTGGGACGACGACTGTCAGAAGGCGTTCGACAGGATAAAGGATATCCTATCCAAACCTCCTGTCCTCATGCCACCTCAACCAGGGACTCCTCTATCCCTATACCTGATTGTTACCAACACAGCCATGGGCGCAATGCTAGCTCAAACAGTTGGCAACGAGGAGCGAGACATCTACTACATCAGCAAAAAGTTTATTGAGTTCGAGACGAGGTATACCCAACTGGAAAAGACATGCCTTGCCCTAGTATGGTCAACAAAGAAGATGTGGCATTACATGCTCAGCTACACGGTCCACATCTACTCCAAGATGGACCCGGTTAAATACATCTTCGAAAAACCCGTACTAAACGAAAGGCTGTCTAGATGGACACTCATGCTGTCCGAATTTGACCTCAAGTTCGTGCCCCTCAAGGTTATCAAGGGAAGAGCAGTCGCCGACTTCCTAGCAGAAAATCCCGTCAACGAGGATCCAACGACCGACACATGGTCACTTCCTGACGAAGACATCCTTTGTGCCGACTCTGACGCATGGGACTTATACTTTGATGGTGCATCTAATCTGAGAGGCTTCGGGGTAGGAATCCTTCTAATATCACCAGAGGGAGAACATGTTCCGATCTCGGTCAAGCTAGACTTCGCCGTCACCAATAATGCCGCTGAATATGAAGCATGTCTCATCGGCCTACAAGCAGCCATCACACTTAGCATCAAGAGATTGAGGGTCCATGGCGATTCCTCACTCATCATCAATCGTATCCAGGATCATGGAAAATCGATCCGACCTGACCTAGCTCCTTACCAAGCGAAGATCGGTCAAGAGGCCGAGTTCTTGACCAAGTCGACTACTTCCACTTGCCGCGAGAGGAAAATCAATTTGCCGATGCCCTGGCAAAGCTTGCCGCGCTAAATCAACATACCCGACGACATGACATCGATGCCCCTATGTGTCGAGAGAAGGAGCGAGCCAGCTCACATTTGTGCCATTATCGACGACGAGGAAAGCCATGATGAACCTTGGTACCAAGCCATCCTCAATTACAAAACCAAAAACGAATTTCCTCCCAACTCTGATCAAAGAGGACAAAGAGCCATCCGTTTACTTGCATCACAATTCGTGATAAACCAAGATCAACTCTAAAAAAGAACACTCCAAGGAATTCTCCTCCTTTGCATTGACCATCACAAAGCCAAAAAAGTCATGGGAGAGGTTCACGACGGAGAATGTGGCCCTCACATGAGTGCAATGATTCTTACACGGAAAATCATGCGCCTAGGTTACTACTGGACAACCATGGAAGCCGATTGCCGTAACTACGTCAAACATTGCCACAATTGCCAAATCTTCGCCAACATACAACACATACCACCATCCTTTTTATACACCATGACATCACCCTGGCCATTCTCGACCTGGGGCATCGACATCATCGGGAAAGTCAACCCGATAGGCACCAAGGGGTATTGTTTCGTCCTCGTCGCTATCGACTACTTTACCAAATGGGTAGAAGCACAGTCATATGCAGTCTTGACCGCCAAACAAGTGGCCAAGTTCATTCAAAACAACATCATCTGCCGATATGGGGTACCCCATGAAATCATTAGCGATCAAGGCTCCCACTTCCGGGCGGTAACTCAAGCTTTGCTGGACAAATACAAGATCAAACGACATCGATCATCCCCCTACCGTCCCCAAACTAACGGAGCGGTGGAGGTAGCGAACAAAACTCTTGTTAACATTATCAAGAAAATGCAAGACAACTACCGCGATTGGCCGAGCAAACTCCCATTCGCACTCTAGGGATACCAAACCTCCATTCCAACACCGACAGGCGCCACACCCTTCTACCTAGCATACGGTATGGAGGCGGTTCAACCGGTAGAGTTAGAGGTCCCATCTCTACGCATCCTACTAGAGAGTCAAGTCCCTGAGGCGGAATGGACCCGTCGAAGGTACGAACAACTCACTCTTCTAGACGAACGGCGACTCAACGCCTTGCACAACGTCCAGCTATACCAACGATGTATACAACGGGCATTCAACAAGAAGGTTAAACCCAGAAACATCCAAGAGGGCGACTTGGTCCTCAAGTCAAATCGAGCACCATTACCCGTCGATCCGAGGGGAAAATTCAAACCCAACTGGGCCGGGCCATACCTGGTCAAGAAAATACTTTCGGGGGGCGTAGTGAGACTGAGTGACCTAGATGGGGAGGACCTTACAAACCCGACCAACCTAGACCAACTCAAGAAATACTACCCTTGAGCCCTATCAACTAACAACCTAGCCTAGTTTTACAACTAGCATCGACCTCAACCCTTTTCAAGTCAAGTTCCTCAATACGTTATGATTTGAAATTGCATGTTTCATCGAGTCTAAGCTACGGCACCTTGCCCGTTTCGAATGTCCTCTGATCCGTCAAAGGCAACGTTCATTTGCACTAAAACAAAACAACCCCTGAACTACGAGCATGGGTTTATTTCACCTCTTTAGGGGGATACGTAGGCAGTCCCTCTTATGCCTGAGGGATACAACCACAAAACCCAATTCAAATTCACAAAACATTTCGAACTACGATCATGGTTTAATTTCACCTCTTCAGGTGGATACGTAGGCAATCCTTTCTTACACAAGAAGGATACAACCATTCCCACAATAAAAAAAAACATCCCCATCAAAAAAGAGGAAGGGAAAACCATTCCCTTTCCCCACAAAATACAAAAATGAGCCTTTCTCCCTTTCCACAAAATACCACTTTCCCAAGTGCAAATGTTTAGGACGGTTCAAATCGAATTGCCTTTACCAACGGATGGAAGAAACAAGTGTTCACAACTTTCGACACGAGTAATCCTCTTATTTAATTAACAATGGGAGGGATTACATTTCAACAACAAATAAGGCTCGACGAGTCTACAACTTGTCAAAGCTAAGGTGTCCACTAACACACCTCACATAATAAAACTAGCACAAAACTCACAACAACTAGCTAGTACAACATAATAAAAACTCACAACAATAATACAATAATGTGACCATAATTAGCGCACATTTAGTCCCCGAATTAGCCTTGTTCCCATGCTTTTTAGTGCATATTTGGGTCATTTATTGTCTTTAGTTCTTTTTTTTGCATATTCTTTGAGGTTTTGTGTCCTTGGTAGGAAAGGAGTGCAAACCTTGCATTTTCATGGCAAAATGAGACTAAATTGATTGAATCCAATGACCAAGCATCAAGGAGAGACAAGATTAGAAGGCCTTTGTACATATTATAGTAGTTGGGCAATGATGAGGAAAGATCCTTGCATCCCCAAGGAAATCCCCAAGGATTTTATGAAGAAAAGGGAAGAAAAGAAGAAGAAACAAGGCTGAGCAGCAATCCGTGCGGATTGACCAAGACGCCCGTCCCCCAGGACCACAATCGGTGCGTCTTCCATCAAAGACGCCCGGGCAGCAGCACCCGAAGACGCCCGTCTTCTCCCAAAGACGCCCGGGCAGAGACACAGGAATCCGGCCGTCCCGAGCCTAAGACGCACGAATTCCAAGACATCGTAAATCTGTTTCTTCAAGCTTCAAGAAAGATGCCCTTCCTTCAGAAAATACTGGCGTTTCCCTAAGTAGGGACTTAATCGTCATTTAAGCCCTTAGTTAACCCTAATGCATCCACCTAATTTCCATTATAAATACCCCATTAGTCTAATTAGAAGAGCATGTTCTTCTTATCAATTCTTAGAGTAGTTAATATCAATCAAATCTCTCTTTAGTTTTGTAATCAACAATTAATCAAGTTTTAATACAAGTTTTATTTCCTTAATCTCTCTTTTGTTCATCCTTTATTTTGGGTAATTGAAGATTATTTGGGTTATTATTGGGAGATTGACAACCTCTCAATCAAGCATCAAGTACTTCTATTATTCTTTGCTTTATTATTGGAATCATTAGTAGGTATAATTCTCTTAATCCCTCTTTAATTATTGCTAATTACTTTCATTTGTTCATCATGTTTCACTTTGTTGGTATGATTGACAACCTTGCTAGCAAGTTCAACATGATAATGAGTGAGTAGTTTCATAGCTAAGGTTAATGGGTAATTAGGGGAAACCAACATGGGGAATGATTCATGCTTAAATTAATATGCTTTCATGGTTTATTTGCTTGCTTGTTTTGATCTCAACTCATGCACATGTTATGTTTGATGAAATGCGAGCCTATGAATCCTTGCATTTTTTACCCATCACCTACCTTTTCAATGAGACTTGTAAGACATAAACCAACTCGAGTCTCATTAGACCATGCATGTTGTTGAGTAGGGAAGACTAAGTCAACTTGTAGGTGTTGTACAATCTAATCGATTCGGCTCCGGGACCCAAACTTTCCTAGGATTGTAAGATATAACCCAACTCAATCCATCACAACAATAATTGCTTGCTTATAATTTGAGAACATGTTTGTATGATCGAATCTCATGAATCCCCTATGACCCCATGACGCCCTAGTGCTTTTTATCAATTGTTTACAACCCTTTCAATTCATCTTGCTTATTTACTTTCATTGCTATTTAGTTTAGTGACCTTCTACATCAACCCAAATTGTGACACCCCAAAGACACCACTAGTTGCAATAGAAATCTCATCTCAATTCCCGTCCCTTGGGATCCGACCTTTACTTGCCTCTTTACTAATTGTAGAGTTGTTTGTGAAGTTATAAATTATGTTTTGGTCTAGGTGCTTCCAACGACAATTGTTCCGAAAAATAGAATATAGCTCCGAGTCCGACCAAAAATGGCGCCGTTACCGGGGACGGTGTTTTCTTGATTTAGATTTTCTTATATTATTATTAGTTGTGTCTTTCTTTGCCTTGAGGAAGTAAAATTCCTCAAGGTTTGTTCTAATTATTTTCAAGTTGTTTGATATTTTGCAAGATGGACCTTATAGATTGTTTTGTAGAGGACCACTTAAATATACCTTTCTTCAAAGATCCCATGCAAGCATTGGAAGCCTTGGAAGCAAGTGAGGCTAAAAATATGTATTGGGAATTGGAGGTAGATCTTTTTTAGGCCGCTATAGCTAACAAAGAACTCACTCATGCACAATCCGTATTGGTGCATAACATCCTAGTGGAAGCATGTCAACCTATAGAAGATAAGAAATCCATCCTAGAAGACATCTTACAAGCTCAAGAGCAAGAGGAATGCATCATGGAATTCGAAAATGATGAGGTTGATGAGAATGAAGAACAAGTTGAATATGCTATGAGAATGGAATGTCTAATGGAGATGGAGCAAATTCTAAATGAGACTCCAAAGGAGGAAAGTGAGGTACAAACTCCTACTTTAAAACCCCTTCCCCCAAATTTGAAATATGCTTACCTTGATGAATCAAAGACCAAACCCGTGATTGTTAATGATAGACTTGATGAGAACCAATTGGGAAAATTGCTTGATGTATTGAAACAACACGAGAAGGCTATAGGTTATAGTCTAGATGACCTTAAGGGGATAAGCCCCAATTTTTGCATGCATAGAATTCATCTAGAGGAAGACCATAGACCTACCATTAAACCTCAAAGAAGATTGAACCCCCACATGTAAGAAGTTGTTAAAGGAGAAGTTATGAAATTACTTGATGCGGGAATCATATATCCCATATCGGATTATTTGTGGGTTAGCCCCGTCCAAGTGGTACCTAAGAAAGGAGGCACCACGGTAGTGACAAATGAAAAGAATGAACTAATACCCACAAGGATGATCACCGGTTGGCGTATGTGTTGGAATATGTGTCCTCCGACAATAATGCGATCACGACTGTTGATCATGATGATCACATGTTTAAATCTCATTAAAAAGAATACAATTGGGAAGTAATTTTGTTACTGTCAACTGGTCAACATATATCGGTAATGATTGGCTGACTAGAGTTTGACATTACTGTCGTGAGACGGTGGTGATCAGTTGACCCCCTAGGTCATACCTATAGGGCAACACTCTTAATTGATTATTTAATGAATCGTATAATGTTACGAGTTAATTAAATTACTTGAAAATTGACGGACGATTTTGGAAGTGAAATTTACGTATCAAATTGAAATGTGATTAAATGAGATACGGTCTGAGTAATTGAATTGTATCATTACTCGGATGAAATAATTGTTTAATGTAACAATTAAATTTGAATGAATTGTTATAAATACAAACTGTTGTGATTTATAAAATGGTAAAATTTTTGGCACAAGTAATTATGAAATTACTAAGTCGATTTTGTATGTGACGTATTTTTCATTAATACGTTGATTTTTAATATGTTAAAAAATACATAACAAATTTATGTCACATATGACATGTGACATATTGACAATTGACAAAAATAATATGGATTCCATATTATCAAATGGACCGAAATAATAAGAAGAGGATTAAGCTAATTAATTGTTTAATTAGTAGCTAAACATAATGATTGTTTTGCTTTAGTAGCCATGCAACCCTACTACTCCTTGTGAAGACAAATGTGTGCATGCATTGGCTCCCCTTGTTGGGGTTAGTGTCCTTAACAGTTAGTGCAAGGACTTATAAACCTCTAAAAGGATCAAAGGGCATACTTTGGTATTATTATCAGTTGATCCACGTTTATCAATAACGGTTGGCTTGCTAGATAAGTTTGACGTTATTGTCATACAGATGGCGGTGATCAACTGGTCCCTAAAAGTCACACCTATAGGATACGTTCGAGAGACGTGACAAGTATGGAAATCTTGTCATGTAGATGCCAAAATTGACTAACCGGATTAGTCGAGTTATTTGACTAGTAATTAGTCAAATATGTGATGTTGAGATATTATATTTAATACGGATTAAATATCATGGGCTAAAGCGAATTAACGATTAATTCGTAAAATTAAATATAAGCGATTTATATTTAATTAAATGTATATTGAATGTAATTATACAATACTGTTTTGTCGGACACGTATTAATAATTAACCCGTATTATTAGCTGATGCCTTAATTTCCGATAACCGATAACGATTTATGATCGCACCGTGTCATATGCATTTAGGATTTCGGGTCGTACCATGAGTTAGAAATGAGAGAAAGTGGAAAGCCCACTCTCCTCATTGAGAGCTCACGGCCGAGCCATACATAGAGGGAGTCTCTCCTCTTTGTAACCTAATCATTCTTTCACAAAAAGAAATTAGGGTTTCGAGAACAGTGCCTCTCGAAATTCGGATCTCTCATCCAGTGAAAAACTCACATCAGTTTTCCCAATATTGCAAAGCAATCGGAGAACACTGTTCTAGCACAAGGGCATATCTCGGACAAGGTCTTGGGTGCAACAATTAGGAGGGAATCTGGTTTGATTTCTGTTCTTTACGCCGTTCATCAAGGACCCGAGGTTGATTTCTTGTTCCTTATCGTTTTTATGTTTTATGACTATATTCACATGTATATTTTACGTTATAGTCCTACAATTAAAGGGGTAGTATACGGATATTAACCCACAAGTGGTATCAGAGCGAGGCCACGTAAAATTTTATATGTGTTTTTCATCAAACGATTGTTGAAACGATGAATTATGGTTTAAAAAATGTCACGGCTCACATTTTTTTACTCGGCAGCCTTATTTTTTTTTTACTCGGCAGAATTTTTTTTTGTTGCTGCGTTTTTGGTTGCATTGGGAACCGTGTCCTGTTTACACGGTTGCTCTAGTTGTTGTTTTGTCTCGAAATCCATGCCGTTTCATGTTTTACACGGCTGTTTTGTTTCAATTTTCATGTTGTTTTTACATGTTGTTATTTTATACGGAGATTATAGCAACATGTCAAGTTTTTGTCAATTGTTAAATTTGTTTTGATGCGTTTTCGATCAAAATTGCAATTGATTTTGTCTCGACAAACTGTTTTCACGAGGGTTTTGAAGTTTCAGCCATATAAGCATTCGATCGAGCGTATTTCTACTCGATCGAGTGCTGTTTCTGTCTTGTTTTTGCTCGATCGAGTCCCTGTTGTACTCGATCGACCCTGTTTCAAAAACCTTTTGCTCGATCGAGTCCTTGCTGTACTCGATCGACCTGCTTTCAAAACCCCTCTGCTCGATCGAGTTGTCCTCGTACTCGATCGAGCAGATTTGCTGATATAGGTACTCGATCGACCACCAGTGTTGTCGATCGAGCACCTCCTGGTTAGCATACCTCTCGATCGACTTGCGATTCGATCGATCGAGCCCTTTTGTCCCTCGATCGAGCACTTATGTCCCTGGATCGAAGGATTTCGTCTTTAACAGCTTTGAAAATTTGTTTCTTTTGATTTAAATTTTCTTTTGGCTTCTATATGTACTTTATACGGATATAGTACACTCGCTTAATAGTGAATCGGTTCACTCACGTACCATATAGTTGTTTTAAAGCGTCTTTAAAATGACGGATTGTAATGGATTAAAATTAAATGATAGAAGCGGTTTTATCACATGAATTTTAATCATTAAAAGGTGGTTTGGATAATTTTAACATAATTACGGAATTATGTCACGAATGAATTTGTTTTTAGTTGATGCATTTTATTTATCGTAAATTATGAATGCCGTGAATGCCTTTTTATTACGTATTTAATTTTTACAATTAATTGTAACTTAGTGTGGCCTTAGTAGAACGTGTTACCGTAATGATGGAACACGGTCTTGGTTGTATTTTGAGATCTCGCATCTCCGTTTTGGTTTTTTTTCACTTGTAATTACAGTTTTAATTAGAATGTAAATAGGTTTATATTTGTAATTTTAAATTGTAATTTTTGAGAAGACCAAAGATGGAGACCAGATGCTCACTCCCGCTACTTGGATCAAGATGGAACATCAAGACAAGCTTTTCGGGTCCAACGGTGGATTCCAAAGTTGTATTTTGTTCTTATACTAGGATAGGCCACACTAGGAATTTTTATTTACGTATTGCATTCCTTTATTTATTTTTCGCAACGATTATTTGCATCATATTCCGCCTAAAAACCAAACCACCTATAATTTATTGCATGAAAACTGACACATATAGAGGTCACGAGTTAGTTTTCATTGACATTCTCATGTCACACGTTTTAAGCCATCATCCAAATAAATTCATTCACGACAGACGCTAGTTATTCGTTCACTTAAAATGAATTATAATTTTGTTGATGGGATCTTCCTCGTATAAACTAAAATTGAGAACGGTCTTTATAGGTCAAACTCCAATGAGTCCCTTCTTCGTCGGTAGGCATACTATGACCCCTTCTACGTCGGGTAAGTTGGAACCGATTGACCTATTTTATCTCAACACTATGGTCACTAAACGATCCTGTGATCATGGTGGACTATAGATAGGATTTACGGAAATCTATCGACCAAGAGTTCTTCCGGAAGAATTAGCTAAACAGTTGGCTTATCAATTTACAGAAATTGAGTCTTGGGATCACTTGTATCTTTCTTGAGGGAGATCAATTATGCAAGTGCGAGAGTCTACATGTTTAAAATGAATTTTAAAATAGACTTAAATCACCTCGATGAGTTGCTTATTTCGTTTTGTTTTTCTTTCTTTTTCGGTGTAGATCACGATTTTAAATCGCTAAACATCAAATGGTGGTTCAAGTGATAACCCAATGCCAAGTGCCACATTGGACCGTGAGTCCTGGCTTAGGATCTTCATGAATCGGATGAATCGGTCTACTCGATCGAAGAATGATGGATCCAACTTCGCGGACCGGGAGGCGGCATTACGGAATCTTGCCGCCGCTGGCAGCGACGGGAAGCTCAAATATCTCTTGGAGCCCATCCCGGCAAACCCAGGTCCCACGGCTAGAGCTGCAGAAGTCACCAAGTTTAATGACTTCTGTATGGAAGCGGGTGCGATTAAAAACGTACTCATTTTTGCAATGGAACCCAATTTGCAGAAACGCTTCATAGCCCATGGTGCAAACAAGATTTTCACCACGCTCACCAAGGAATTCTCGAAAGCACCGAGAATCGTGACCTATGAGCATACCACTCGCTTCTTTGATGCGAGACTCCAGAAGGGCCAACCGGTTAGCCCACACATTCTCAGCATGATTGAGAATGTCGAGAAACTGGAGACCTTTAACTGTAACATCAGCGAGAATATTGTTATCGACCGTATTCTTCACTCACTCCACGATGGTTATTCGCAATTCAGAGCGAATTACTATATGAATGATTTGAAGAAAACTCCCCATGAATTGCACTCCCTCCTCGTACAGACCGAGAAGGACATGAAGTTCAGTGGGAGCTCGAAACAGGATGTTCTTGTTGTGTCAAACAAAGGGAAAGGTAAGGGCAAAGCTCCGGCAAACCTAACAGTAGGCAAGGCGAAGTTCAAGAAGTCGGGTTCAGGTAAGAGTGGTCCTGGTGAGGCGAGCAACTCATCAGGCATGACAAAGAGCAAGAGTGAAAACATGGAATGCCATCATTGCCACAAGACTGGGCATTGGAGACGCACATGTCCTGTTTATCATGAGGACTTAAAGGCAGGTCGTGTTAAACCTGTTGGTATGTCTTCTCTCTCTTCTACTTTTATTCATATGATTGAGATTAACCACGCAAGTTACGGAACTTGGGTACTTGATACTGGTTGTGGTTCTCATCTGTGTAATCATGTGCAGGGGCTCCGAAACATCGAACCCCTCGTAAAGGGTGAGGTGGACTGCGTGTTGGAAATGGAGCAAGAGTAGTTGCCATCTCCAAGGGGACATATGTGATCCAACTTCCTAGCGGATTTGAGTTGTCTTTATATGACTGCTATTATGTTCCTAGTCTTTTGAAAAACATTATTTCAGTTTCTGCGCTTGATAAACTTGGTTTTTCATTTGTAATAGAAAACAATGCTTGCATTTTCTCATTACACGATATGATTCTGGCAAGGCGAGTCTCCATGAACGGAATTTATGTTTTAGATCGGACCTCGGAAATATTACACGTAATGAATAAAAAGTTAAAGGTTGGTGACAAAGATCAAACGTATCTATGGTACTGCCGTATGGGACACATTAATGAGAAACGCGTAAAAACAGCTCATCAAACATGGAGCTATCTCGGCTTTTGATTTTCAATCATTTGGCACGTGTGAATCATGTCTCATCGGTAAGATGACTCGGATTTCCTTCAAAGGTGTTGGAATGCGCGGCTGGCGACCTATTAGGGCTCATACACACGGATGTATGTGGTCCTATGTCAATCACCGCACGAGAAGGCTATAGGTATTTCATCACTTTCACGGACGATTTAAGTAGATATGGCTATGTCTACTTAATGAAGCACAAAAGTGAATCCTTTGAGAAATTCAAAGAATACCAAAATAGGGTACAGAACCTATTGGGTAGAAAGATAAAAACACTGCGTTCGGATCGTGGTGGCGAGTATCTTTCTCACGAGTTTGATCAACACCTAAAGGACTGTGGGATTGCCCTACGATTAACTCCCCTGGAACACCTCAGTTGAATGGTGTGTCCGAACGGAGAAATCGAACACTACTTGATATGGTTCGATCCATGATGAGTCACACGGTTTTACCTGATTCGTTATGGGGTTATGCTCTTTTGTCAGCCGCTCTAATACTTAACCGAAGTCCGTCTAAAGCTGTTGACAAGACTCCATATGAACTATGGAAGGGAACGGTCCCTAACTTGTCCTTTATACGGGTTTGGGGCTGCGAGGCTTATGTCAAGTGGAGACCTGAAGATAAGCTCGGCCCGCGATCGGTCAAGACATACTTTATAGGTTATCCTAAAGGATCACGTGGTCATTACTTCTATTCGCCAACCGAACAACGTGTTTTTGTTGCGGCTAGTGCGACATTCTTAGAGAAGGAATTTCTCGAGAATGCAAAGAGTGATAGAACCTTCGACTGTCGGAGATTCGAGAACCAAACACCGAGCAACCATTGGAGGAACATGTTCCTTCAATCCCGGCTGCGGTGAATATTCCTGAGGAACCTAGGAGGTCGGGAAGAGTCTCTATTCCTCCGGACAGATACATTGGTATGGTCGAGGAACATGACATAGATGACGTTCTACTCTTAACGAGTAGTGAACCCGCAACCTATAAAGGTGCCATGACAAGTTCTGACTCAAAGCTATGGCTTGAGGCCATGCAATCCGAGATGGACTCCATGTATGAGAACAACGTGTGGGATCTTGTTGACTTACCTGCTAAGGTTCGTCCCCTTCAATGCAAATGGCTTTACAAGATAAAGCATTCTGTGGAAGGTCAACAAGATATCTACAAAGCACGACTAGTTGCTAAAGGTTTCACCCAAGTGCCAGGTTTGCACTACGATGAGATTTTTGCACCAGTAGTCATGCTGCGTTCCATTCGGATTATCTTAGCGATTGCCGCTTTTCATGACTATGAAATTTGGCAAATGGACGTGAAAACCGCCTTCTTAAACGGCTTTTTGGAGGAAGAGTTGTACATGGTACAACCCGAAGGTTTCATCGATCCAGTACATCCTAAGAAAGTGTGCAAGCTTAAGCGTTCCATTTATGGACTTAAGCAAGCATCAAGGAGTTGGAATCATCGCTTCGACCAAGTGATAAAAGACAATGGATTTACTCGATCGGTCGAGGAACCATGTCTATATATCAAGTCGAGTGGGAGCAAGATTGTCTTCCTAATATTGTATGTTGACGACATACTCCTGATTGGGAATGACATACCTCTCTTAACTTCGGTGAAAGTATGGTTGAAAAACCATTTCCAGACGAAAGATCTGGGAGAGGCACAGAGAATTCTAGGCATCCGTATCTATCGAGATAGGTCACGACGGATGTTATCTCTCAGCCAGGAGTCTTACATAGACAAAGTCCTAGAGAGATTCAGCATGACTAACTCCAAGAAGGGGTTCCTTCCTATGGCTCCAGGGGTGCATTTGAGCCGATCTCGAGGCACCGAGACACCGGAAGAGAAAGAGCGCATGACACGGATTCCTTATGCTTCGGCTATAGGATCAATCATGTATGCCATGATATGCACACGTCCGGACGTGGCATATGCATTGAGTATGACAAGTCGATTCCAACAGCATCCAGGTGAACCACATTGGCTGGCTGTCAAGAACATTCTTAAGTACCTACGGAGGACTAAAGATTGGGCATTGACTTATGGAGGCTCTCAAACGCTATGCGCAACCGGATTCTGTGAGATGCTAGCTTCCAAACGGATCGAGACGACTCGAAATCTCGATCCGGATTCGTTTTTACTCTTAATGGCGCTGATCAGTGGAAGAGTTCGAAACAAACTGTATTACAGCAGATTCTACGACCGAGTCCGAGTACTATGCCGCGTCTGAAGCAACAAAGGAAGCGATATGGATGCGTCAATTCTTACATGGACTATCTGTAGTGCCTAGTTCGAATGACCCGATCACCATCTATTGCGACAATAGTGGTGCCATCTTCCAGGCTAAGGAGCCAAAGTCTAGCAACAAATCTAGACATGTACAACGGAAAGCTCATCTAATCCGGGATTACGTGGAGCAAAAGGAAGTAGTGATAGAAAAGATTGCTACTGATGATAACATAGCAGATCCTCTCACTAAACCATTACGACAAGATAAGCATGAAGGGCATGTTAATTCCATGGGAATTAAACGTGTTCCTAAGTTGTAGTACTCTTCTATGGATTAGATTCATTCTCGTTTGTACTCTATACGACATCATCGTTTTGAAAATTTTTATATATTTTGTTTTTCATGTGGAATTGTACGACAATTTTGAACACCACAAAGTGAACTGAACAAACATCATATCTTTTTCAGTCCTTAATTGCCCACATGAGCTGATAACTCTGGCAATTATTTTGTGACGTTGGTTGATGGTGGGTTCAACGAGCCATAAGTCAACCGGTTGACTGACCAATCACAGAGGCGATTTATACGGATATTTCGTAGGACACTATTGTGACATCGACGTGGAGTCCTAAATGTTTCATAACATTCGCTGCCCGGTCGTGGATAGGACTTCCATGGTGATCCTTAGAGTCGAATCTCTTGACTATCGACTGTCTCTTGAGACTACGGCAAATTTTGGGTGACTTTGGTTTCTTTCTCACGGTCATCCGTAACAGGGGGCAAGTAGATTTTTTTCGGGTCATTTCATCTTTGTGCTTAGATCGGAAGGAGTCGAGTTGAAGGAAATATTCAGCCTTTATCAGGTACTCGATATTTCTCGGGGCCACTCGAGGAGTCAGAATCGAAATGCATGGCCATGCTCGGATACGGATTCGTTTTATCGGTTAAGTTACTCTCTAGTCGGGGAAACCACTCTAGATACAGATCGATTGTAAAATACGACCTTTGCGGATCCAGATCTGCAAATTGTTTTACATTGAGTGGGAGAAATTTTAAATGAATATGAGAATCGGTTATCGCACATACACTTGTTCGGACAAGTGGGAGTTTGTTGGAGCCTGTGTCCTCCAGTTAGTGCGGATAACGTCATTGCACATACACTTGTACGGACAAGTGGGAGCTTGTTGGGGTTAGTGTCCTTAACTTGATTAGTGCAAGGACTTATAAACCTCTAAAAGGATCAAAGGGCATACTTTGGTATTATTATCAGTTGATCCACGTTTATCAATAACGGTTGGCTTGCTAGATAAGTTTGACGTTATTGTCATACAGATGGCGGTGATCAACTGGTCCCTAAAAGTCACACCTATAGGATACGTTCGAGAGACGTGACAAGATGGAAATCTTGTCATGTAGATGCCAAAATTGACTAACTTTGTTAGTCCGAGTTATTTGACTAGTAATTAGTCAAATATGTGATGTTGAGATATTATATTTAATACGGATTAAATATCATGGGCTAAGGCGAATTAACCAGTTAATTCGTAAAATTAAATATAAGCGATTTATATTTAATTAAATGTATATTGAATGTAATTATACAATCTTTTGTTTTGTCGGACACGTATTAATAATTTGCTAACCCGTATTATTAGCTGATGCCTTAATTTTCGATAACCGATAACAGTTTATGATCAGACCGTGTCATATGCATTTAGGATTTCGGGTCGTACCATGAGTTAGAAATGAGAGAAAGTGGAAAGCCCACTCTCCTCATTGAGAGCTCACGGCCGAGCCATACATAGAGGGAGTCTCTCCTCTTTGTAACCTAATCATTCTTTCACAAAAAGAAATTAGGGTTTCGAGAACAGTGCCTCTCGAAATTCGGATCTCTCATCCAGTGAAAAACTCACATCAGTTTTCCCAATATTGCAAAGCAATCGGAGAACACTGTTCTAGCACAAGGGCATATCTCGGACAAGGTCTTGGGTGCAACAATTAGGAGGGAATCTGGTTTGATTTCTGTTCTTTACGCCGTTCATCAAGGACCCGAGGTTGATTTCTTGTTCCTTATCGTTTTTATGTTTTATGACTATATTCACATGTATATTTTACGTTATAGTCCTACAATTAAAGGGGTAGTATACGGATATTAACCCACACCCCTTAACCTCTCCACTTACACGGTTTAGAGAAGAAAAACCCATCATTGTTTTTCTTATAATTTTACCTAATAATATACTAAGTGTCATGTATTATTTTTCATTCAACTTATCATCCAAAAATTAGTTCTAGTGAGAAGAAAAATCCTCCTCTTCTTCTCTCATAAAAACCGAAAAATTCAAGTGTTAAATAATATTTTGGTTCAATTTTCTACCTTATTAATATTATACTAGTACTTATAATATTAATTTGTATTAAGAGATAGCCTTGGGTATAAAGCTTAGGGAGAGATCCGATACTTGGATCTTTGTTCTTCCATAAGGGAAAGCTCAAGAACAAGAGAGAAAGGTGATCTCTCTTGTGCCCAATATAACCGAAATCCACAATGTAAGGACATGATTTCTCCTCTATTTATATTTTGTTTGCATGCATAAAATCCGTATTTAATTTTATGACAAATTAATTTTAACATATATGAGTATGTTAGTTTGTTTATGAATCTACTTTTCCTTCAATCGGTATCAAGAGCCACGGTTGTTTGCATGCAAATCGGTTAAAAGTTTTTCCGAGTTATAAGAATAACAAATAAAACTTGTAAAATTTGTGTTATTATGATATATCACGAAATTAAACCATGCATGTTAATATTTCTGGTCCTAAAATGTCTTAGGATATTTTGGTTAATTTTTCGGATTTTTATTGTTCATAATTTACAATAATGGCATTTAAATGTGATTTTATGAGTAAAAATGTCATTTTTGGTCTAAAATTAGCTATACTTCGAATTTTAAGTTGATTTTTGGATATGTTGTCACATATATTATTTTGAGATACCCTGTAAATTTTCATAATTTTTGGACTTGTTATGCTCGAAAAATGAATTTTTCATTATTAAATTCGGATTTAGGTGAAAAATAGGTTAATATGAGTTAAATTTCGAATCTGGTCATAGAAAATTAATATGTTGTCACATGCAATTTTACAAGATGTGTGTAAAATAATTGGCTATAAAGAAGTCTTTTTGCATGATTTATGGATTTTTGAAGAAAAATAGCATAAATAGTGACATTATTAGTGGAAAATTAATAAAACATAATCTATGACTTAGGAAAAACGTCTAATGTTGCATTTTATTATCTTTTTCAGATCTAAAATTGAAAAGTTAGTGAAAATAATTTTTCCATGTTTTTATGATTATTTTATTAAAAATCGATAAACCGCAACATTGTTTTTCCGGAAAAATTTCGAAATTTTTAACCTAAGATTTTGAACATTATGAGTGTCATGGATTTTTTCCAGAATGTTCATGAGTTTAAATTTCAAATTTTGAATTTATTTGAAATTTTGTGATTTATTTGAAGTTTAATAGCTTATTTTTGTAATTTTAGTCCATTTATGAACAATTTTTTAAGATATGGGTTAATTATGGTCAAATTATTAGTGAAGACTATATTTTGAGTCCTAAGAGGTTAGGGTAATTAACTTATGCATAAATATGAGTTTATGTAATTTTTGTGATTATAAAATGTTGAAATCACGCAAATCCGTAAAAACCGAGTAATATACGATATTGGCTAATTAAAAGGCGATTTAGCATAAAATTGAGCATGTTCATACATATTATAATGCTGCATTTTTCTTTATGATTGTCATAATTTAATTTATGTAATTTTGAATTATGTAATTTTACTTAGTATGGCCTTAGATTTTAATTGGTATTTCCCGAAATGTATGGGAATATCGATTCGGTTGTAATTTTTATTGTGATCTCGTATCACCGTTTTGTAATTTAATAGATTTATTTTATTTTAGTTACAAATGTATAATAGGAAATTATGTAATTTATTATGTAATTTTATTCATTAGGAGTTCCTAAAGACGGATTTCTTCAAGAATGGCGATACATAAAGACGGTGTTACCTCGAGATACGTGCCACAACCGAAGTTCAAGGGACCAATGGAGTTGGTTTCCGAATTTGTAATAGTTAAATAGTTTTTCTATTTTAGGAAAGGCCATACTAGGATTTATTTATCTTTATGCTTGCATTTTATTTTATGTCACATGCATCGCTAAATCGCCATAACTAAACATGCATTTTTATCTTATCGAGTTTATCGACCGTGTCAATTCAAATTATCGTAGTTCACCGCTTTAGTTCACTTAAAACGTGATAGATAATAAATTGGCATGACCTCTCGCTAAAACAATTAATTGAGACATAGCCTTACCAAATAGTAGAAACCATGAAAACCTATTTCGCGAGGGAGTGCACTCGGCTACCCGGGGTACAAACCTTGTTACGTAGGGGAAGTGGGTGATGAATGTTAATCCACCGAATTCATGTTGATAAGGGATGTATCGGCTACCCCGTGCCCAAGTTGATGTGGGTTTGGATAATGGACACATTTATTCGAAATTTGGATTGAACTCAACAAAAGTAATTGATAAGGGTTGCATCGGCTACCCCGTGCCCTTGTTGATGTGTTTTGGGCTATAGATAAACATTAGAGTAATTTTATCGACCAAGAGTTCTAAAAGTAGAATCGATTAAAAGGTTAATCCACCGAGTTATATTGATAAAGGTTGCATCGGCTACCCCGTGCCTAAGTCGATATGAATTTGGGTCTTGGAATCATTTATCTAGTTGGGTAGAGGTCACTAGAAAAATGCTTAAAACTTGTTTAAGTCATACTTTTACGAGTATCATTAAAACGACATTTGTTTTACTCCTTATATTTTGTTTTGTAGACCACTTCTTTTTCATAACAAATGGCAACATCAACACCAACTCCTAATGCTACACCTCTCGCTACTTCATCTTGGCTCCGATCCTTTTGGATCGATGTAAACTTGAAAAGAATGGGTCAAATTTCTCCGATTGGGATGCCCAACTCAAATTAGCCGATAAAGGTGACGACAAGCTTCGTTACCTTACCGAGGCCTCTCCACCCGAACCCTCCACTAGGTCCACCGCGGCCACTAGGGAAGCATATGAGGCTTACCAAAAGGAGTCCGCCGCAATGAAAAATGTCTTAATATTTGCGATGGAGGCGGACCTCCAAAGGAGAGCCTTTAAAATGGGCAATGCTAATGAGATTTACTCCAAACTTGTGACCATGTTTTCACAAACTCCGCGGATCGTCCAATATGAGGCGGCCGCGGCATTCTTTGATCTCGACTTCAAAGAGGGCCAAAAGGTTAGCCCTCATGTGCTCAAACTCATGGAGCTTGTTGAGACCTTGAAAATTCAAAAGGTTGAAATCCCTAAAGAACTCATCGTAGATAGGATTCTACACTCTTTGTCCAAAGTCAAGGCATATGTGCAATTCTGGGTGAATTTCAACATGCAAGACAAGGATGTGTCTCTTGAGGAATTGCACAAGTTACTTGTGCAAGCCGAGAGGGACATGGGGTTAAATGTGAACCCTCCCAAGGATGTGCTTAACATAAGCACTAAGAGTAAAGGGAAATTCTAGAAGAGTGGAAGGAAGGGTAAAAAGCAAGCTCCCACATTCACCAAAGCTAAGTCTTGTGAAGCTAGCACATCCAAAGTCAAGAAGGGTCCTCTTGATAAATGCCATTATTGTAATGGCATGGGACATTGGAAAAGAAATTATTCCAAATACCTTGGTGATATCAAAGCTGGAAAGATCACTCCAGTAGGTAAATGACTAATCTTCTTTTATGTTTCTAATTCAACTATGGTATTATGATGCAAAGTTGTGATAATGTATCTCCCTTTTATTGTAAATAGGGCCTCCACCAAGCAAAGACAAGGGAAAAGAAAAACAAGCATGAGAAACCATGGAGAAGCTATGGATAGCTTTTATGGAGCTTTGTTTTTCATTGTCTTATTTTAAGTAATGTTTTGGATTTTAGAACTTTATGTTTCCGTGTTCGACATGGAAAAGTATTTTGGATAATGAGTTGTATTTTGGATGATGGTGACTTGGTTTGCAACCCAAGTCACCCGTTTTATCATTTATCCTTTTAATGTTCTAAATTTCATCTTTAAAATGCTTGCGTTTTGAAACATAAGATAATTCACTTAAAGTGATCTAATAGACAAATATAATGACGGGTTTCATTATATGTCCACATGCTTAAGGCGTGTGTATGATCACTTATAAAGTGATTTTGAGTCTATGAACTCTCCTAAAGGTATGTCAATCACCAAGTACACATATGAAAACAATAACTATTAGTCTATCTATGAGATAGTTCTCCTTATACTTCAACATCATTAATTTGTGTCTCATTTGCTATCTTTGAATCTATAGTGTATTTATTCTAAAGATAGAGTGGGAGAAAAATGAGGACACAACACACAAGGCAAGATAAAATTGTGTACTTGTGTATATGAAGATCTACGCAAGAGAGAATGATTTGAATAAAGGTATATCTATTTACATAGTATACCGAATAGATGAGATCTATGGTCTCAAGTTAGTTCTATATGACTAAAGAGACCAAGTGTAGTAATCATAAGAGAATTTTTCTCAAGATAACTACACGAGGAGACCAAAAGAAAGTTTTGGAAGAAAATGACTAATGTAAAGTCTCAACAAGTTTTTGACTAAGTTTATGAAATATTTGACCAATAGTTTCAACCTTGAGATTTACTTAAGAGCTTAAATGAATCATAGTAACCTACTAGTTATGATCGAGTTGCAAAGATTGATATACCGATATCTTCAATGGCCAAAGTTTTAACCATGCAAATGTCATTGCTTAACCTCACTATGAAATGGTTAAACCTCCTTCCAAAAGGGTATTTGCGAAGGACGTATTCTAGATATTGTTTATACTTGAAAATGACATTACTACGCATCATTATGACATGAGTGTGTTGGAGATTTAAAATCTCTTTCCGTAAGGTTAAGATGAGACCACTTCAAAATAGGTATTTTGAAAGGATATGATGGGAACATATATGGTTTTATCCTAATAACTTGGCAATGCGATTTATATTTCAATTCTTGAATAAATTTCGATTGAGAAGTCAATTTCGAATTGAGTGAGAGTTAGGAAATTCTCATGTGAAGACATGGAATTTAGTGGGAGCTATCATCCTTGAATGTATAAAACTCATTACTCATTAAGCAATGACGAGCTAATATCTTCTTTCATAAAGAAGCTTTTTAGTTTTCAATTCTGGATGAAAATGGACAACGATAAATCCAATTACATCAAGGGATGTTGGATTAGTATTAAGAGATACACATCGTATCAACATTCGCATAGGTTATTCATATAGATGAAAATGGAATTACCATTAGCAATCATGGTCGTTCATTGAACCTATGAACAGTTGATCTCATGATTATTAGTAACTAATGTTTCCGCCATTAGAATAATCATGTACATGTCCAATTATGAATCATATGCATAAGAGCATGATGATGGATGGTAAGCCATGATAGAAACGTCATGTATTCTCAAGAAGAAGAATCGATGAGCGATTTCGGTGTTTAACGGAATACTCCATTATGTGATAAGAGGTTGCACATATTATAGAAACTCCGAGCACATGTGAGGATTTATGAGAATCCCAGATCTTTCAAGCCTAGAAAGAGAAATAAGAAGTTTTTGGAAAGATGCTTAGTTGAATAAGAAGTTATTCAAAATTAATCTTTCCTAGTTAAGAAGAGGACTTGTGAGAAGTGCCAAGTGATAATCTTGTCGGTTGTTACAAGATTCTACAAAACATATACCTAGTGCATTGTGTGTGGATGGATTACTTGATCAGTACAAGTTATATCATTCATCACAAATTTGTTCGTTATGTGATAGTCGATAAGAAAGTTCTTTCAAGTTAAAGAACCGAAACCAAGGTCGGGAACCTTGATGTGTACTTGGTAAGATTCATCTTTGTGAGAGAGAACATGAATATAAAGGTGATTGCAAGTGTAAGAAGTTTGAACACATGGACACATGGGATGTTAAACTTCTATTGCAATCAATAAGTGTTTACACTTACGATATACATCACAAGGTTGTAATGTGATATTGACTACCCGAGTGTGATGTCGACATTTGTCGTTTGAGTTATTATTAACTCACCTTGTACATTGTTATATCCAAACGGGTTGTAGAGACAATTGAACCCCGTTAAAGTGAACATGGATTAACATTGTTTTTGCCCATAGTTACTTATATGAGGTGACGTCTCGAAGTGACTAGAGTGTGATGCGATTGATGGCAAGTTCAAGTGCCATAGAGTCATGTGAGATGACTAGTCGATCACATAGGCGGATTGTTAGGAACATTTTGTCGGGCCTTATGACCGCTTATAGAGTTTTGGCAAATTTATATAGCCTGGTCGTGGCGAGAGCTACTATAGTATTCAAATGAGTCGATTCTTTTGACTAAAGACTATTCTCCTAAGATGGCACAGTTTCAGATTAACTTTGATTTGTGTTACTACGACCTTCGTAAATGGGGTCAAATGGGCATATTTTTGGTTATGATGGCCGTGGCTAGGCGAAGGGAATGAGTGCGATAGGAATTGTCCACCCCTAGTCAGGGTTATAACAATATCTCAGGGCCACTCGAGGAGTAATGAACTGGAAATGCGTGGCCACGCTCGGAAAGTATCTATGATAGATAAGTCCGGTCAATCGTTATTCTCGGATCAAAGAAACCACTCTCGATATGATCACTTGCAAGTACGACCGAAAGACACCTTGCATTGAGTGGGAGATAGTAATAGGACAAGAGAATTGGTGACGCACACTTGTCGAGGACAAGTGGGAGATTGTTGGAATATGTGTCCTCCGACAATAATGCGATCACGACTGTTGATCATGATGATCACATGTTTAAATCTCATTAAAAAGAATACAATTAGGAAGTAATTTTGTTCTTGTCAACTGGTCAACATATATCGGTAATGATTGGTCGACTAGAGTTTGACATTCGTCGTGAGACGGTGGTGATCAGTTGACCCCCTAGGTCATACCTATAGGGCAACACTCTTAATTGATTATTTAATTAATCGTATAATGTTACGAGTTAATTAAATTACTTGAAAATTGACGGACGATTTTGGAAGTGAAATTTACGTATCAAATTAAAATGTGATTAAATGAGATACGGTCTGAGTAATTGAATTGTATCATTACTCGGATGAAATAATTGTTTAATGTAACAATTAAATTTGAATGAATTGTTATAAATACAAACTGTTGTGATTTATAAAATGGTAAAATTTTTGGCACAAGTAATTATGAAATTACTAAGTCGATTTTGTATGTGACGTATTTTTTATTAATACGTTGATTTTTAATATGTTAAAAAATACAAAACAAATTTATGTCACATATGACATGTGACATATTGACAATTGACAAAAATAATATGGATTCCATATTATCAAATGGACCGAAATAACAAGAAGAGGATTAAGCTAATTAATTGTCTAATTAGTAGCTAAACATAATGATTGTTTTGCTTTAGTAGCCATGCAACCCTACTACTCCTTGTGAAGACAAATGTGTGCATGCATTGGCTCCCCTTAACCTCTCCACTTACACGGTTTAGAGAAGAAAAACCCATCATTGTTTTTCTTATAATTTTACCTAATAATATACTAAGTGTCATGTATTATTTTTCATTCAACTTATCATCCAAAAATTAGTTCTAGTGAGAAGAAAAATCCTCCTCTTCTTCTCTCATAAAAACCGAAATATTCAAGTGTTAAATAATATTTTGGTTCAATTTTCTACCTTATTAATATTATACTAGTACTTATAATATTAATTTGTATTAAGAGATAGCCTTGGGTATAAAGCTTAGGGAGAGATCCTATACTTGGATCTTTGTTCTTCCATAAGGGAAAGCTCAAGAACAAGAGAGAAAGGTGATCTCTCTTGTGCCCAATATAACCGAAATCCACAATGTAAGGACATGATTTCTCCTCTATTTATATTTTGTTTGCATGCATAAAATCCGTATTTAATTTTATGACAAATTAATTTCAACATATATGAGTATGTTAGTTTGTTTATGAATCTACTTTTCCTTCAGTATGTGCATTGACTATCGCAAATTAAATTCCGCAACAAGAAAGGATCATTTCCCCCTACCATTCATTGACCAAATGCTTGAGAGGTTAGCCTCCAACAAATTCTTTTGTTACCTTGACGGGTATTCGGAATTCTTCCAAATCCCTATACACCCGGATGACCAACATAAGACCGCCTTCACGTGCCCTTATGGTACTTTTGCATATAGAAGGATGCCTTTTGGTTTATGTAATGCCCCCGCCACTTTCCAAAGATGCATGATGAGTGTCTTCTCCGATTACCTAGAGAACATAATGGAAGTTTTTATGGATTATTTTAGCGTTTATGGAAAGGACTTTGACTCATGCTTGCATAATATTTCTCTTGTATTGCAAAAATGTGAAGATGTTAGTCTTGTTTTAAATTGGGAAAAGTGTCACTTCATGGTCAATGAAGGAATTGTTTTGGGTCATTTAATCTCGGAAAAGGGCATCGAAGTCGATAAAGCTAAATTGAGGTGATAGAGAAACTCCCACCTCCCGTGAATGTTAGAGGGGTGAGAAGTTTTCTCGGTCACGCGGGTTTTTATCGCCGTTTCATAAAGGATTTTTCAAAAATAGCGAAACCCCTCACTCAACTTTTGCTTAAAGATGCCCAATTCCTTTTCACTGATGAGTGTGTTGAAGCCTTTAATAGAATCAAGGAAGCACTAATCTCGACACCGATCATTCAACCTCCAAATTAGGAACTACCATTCGAGATTATGTGTGATGCTAGTAACTACGCCGTTGGAGCGGTTCTTGGCCAACGGGTAGGAAGAGCTCTTCATGCCATCTATTATATAAGCAAGACTCATGATCCCTCCCAAGTGAACTATGATACCACCGAGAAAGAGCTTCTTGCCATTGTCTATGCTTTAGACAAATTCCGTTCCTACTTACTTGGATCCAAAGTGATTGTCTTTTCGGATCACCGTGCTCTCCGACATCTCTTGATAAAGAAAGAGGCAAAACCAAGGTTGTTGAGATGGATTTTGCTTCTTCAAGAATTTGACTTGGAAATAAGAGACAAGAAAGGAGTCGAGAATGTAGTGGCGGATCACATGTCAAGGATCCGGTTTCATGATGAAAATTGAGAAACCCCGATCAATGACTCATTTCCCGACGATATTTTGATGGCCATTCAAACACAACTTGAAAGGCACATCACCCCATGGTTTGCCGATTATGCTAACTATATTGTTGGAAGAGTACTCCCTCCAAATTTGAACCACAACCAAAGGAAAAGATTCCTATTCGAAGTGAAGAGGTACTTTTGGGACGACCCAACCCTTTACAAGGAGTGTAGTGATGGGCTCTACCGGAGATGCATCCCTCAATGGGAAGTCCAAGGAATCTTGGAAGGATGTCACTCATCACCCTACGGTGGGCACCATGGAGCAAGGACCATTGCAAAAATTCTTCAATCGGGCTTCTATTGGCCTACAATGTTTCAAGACACAAGAGAATACATCATTCATTGCGATGCTTGTCAAAGAACGGGGAATATCTCTTGGAGGAACGAAATGCCACAAAGGGGCATTCTAGAGGTAGAGATCTTCGATGTTTGGGGAATCGACTACCAAGGGCCCTTTGTGACATCCAATGGAAATAAGTATATCCTTGTGGCCGTAGACTATGTCTCAAAATGGGTAGAGGCAATTGCCACCCCAAATGATGATGCAAAAACGGTCACCAAGCTCTTCAAGAAAATAATCTTCCCAAGATTTGGAGTTCCTAGAGCAATCATAAGTGATGGAGGAACGCATTTTCATGAAAAGAAACTTGCATCCCTTTTGACCAAGTATGGTGTCCAACATAGAACCGCCTTGGGTATCATCCTCAAACAAGCGGTCAAGTTGAAGTTTCAAATAGAGAGATCAAACAAATCCTTCAGAAAGTTGTGAACAAGACCCGAAAAGATTGGAGCACAAAGCTTGATGATGCTCTTTGGGCTTATAGGACGGCCTATAAGACTCCCATAGGAGCCTCCCCTTACAAGCTTGTCTATGGAAAAGCATGTCATTTGCCAATCGAATTAGAGTACAAAGCTTTTTGGGCAATCCGAGCTCTTAATCTCGATCTCAAGTTAAGTGGTCAAAAGAGGATGATTCAAATTCAAGAGTTGGAGGAATTCCGACTACAATCCTATGAGAATGCCAAGATCTACAAAGAAAAGACGAAATTGCTCGATGACAAAAGGATTAGACAAAAGGCCTTGCACAAAGGGGACAAAGTCCTTCTATTCAATTCCCGCTACCGACTTTTCCCGGGAAAGTTGAACTCTAGATGGATGGGTCCCTATGTGATAACCGAAGTTAGAAGATATGGAGATTTTGAACTAAAAGCGGAAGATGGAAGCAAGTTTAAAGTCAATGGTCAAAGATTGAAGCCATACTATGAAGGAGCGTTTATTGGAGAGGTCGAGGTCACCTACCTCGGGCCTTCTCATCCTTGAAAGAATCAACAAAGGGAGAGTTTGGTGGAGTCCTCCCTAAACCACCACTTGTAAATATACTAACCCTCTAACTTGTATTTATAATTTTATTGCATTTCTTTAATAATAAACATAAGCTCTTTTCATGAGAGTAAGTGAGGGAGGGTCACTAACGAATTTTGAATGAAGGAAGGAACCAATTTTCAAGTGTGGGGAAGCATCTACGAGAGGAAAAGAAGTCAAAGGAAGAATTCACAGCTTGAACCCGTGCGTGTTCCCTGGAATCCGGCCGTCTTGTTAGAATCCGGGCGGCCTGTGAAGAATCCGTCCGTCCCTCTAAAGCTGAGAATTTGAAGATTTTGGTCTGTAGAAGAATCCGAGCGTCTTAGAAGGGAAGACGCTCGTCCTGAAGAATCCGGCCATCTTTGCAGAAAGACGCCCGTCTTTCTACCTGTGCATTTCAAGAAAAATTCCTGGAAAGGAATCCGGCCGTCTTCAGCAGAATCCGCCCGTCCCGCATTTGAAGAATCCGAGCGTCTTAGGCTCGGGACGCCCGTCTTTGTAGCGTCATATTTTTGGAAAGTTAGCTGTGACAGAATCCGGGCGTCTTACCCAGAATCCGCCCGTCCCGAGGAACTTGAATTCGAGCGTCTTCTGCTCGAATCCACCCGTCTTCTCGCGGTGATTTGACCCGTCTTTTCTTAATTAAATTACACCCCACGACACATTTAGTGACACATCACTCTTCCTTCCACTTGTATTATAAAACCCACCTCCTTATGACTCCCAAGCATATCAAATTCACTCTTTAACCCCACAAAATCAAAAAGCCTCAATTTTGTAGGGTTTCCAAAGGCAACATTCAACTTACAAGGAGCATCTTTATTCTTTAACAAATCAAAATCCCAGCTCAATAATCAAAGAATGGCACCAAGGAGATCCTCTTTTAGGAATGGGAGGAGACCAAGGATGAGGGGAAGTTCTTCCACCTCCCATGTCAACACATTAAGAAGGGAGCATGAAGAAATGGTGGATCTTACAAGACTTGATGACTTCTCAAATGTTGAGTTTATCAATGATGTGCAAAGAATAGTCTTCCACCGGCTTCTAAGTAAGAACATTCTCCCTACTAAGTTTTTATGTCATGATACTTTGAGGAAACTTGGAGTTTATCACCAAGTGGAAGCCCTCTTTGAAGTATTTGGACTCTCTACCCTTTTCCACATGCATGAGCAAACTAGAGCCTTCTTTAAAGCCATGGGGTTGGAGAAATTGTTTACAACAAAAGAATTGACATACCCCTCCCTTACCTTAGAATTTTTGAGTTCTTTGAAAGTTAACAAGGTTGAGACTATGGAAACCATCGAGTTTCGCCTAGCTAATGTTAGTAGGCGCATCTCCTTTGAGGAAATGGGTAAAGCTTTGGGTCTTAGTGATTCACCGAGTTATTTCAACAATGTTGGCAAATATGACCCCGACCCTCTTTGGGAGGCAATTTCCGGAAGGAAATTTGAGAGCTTTCATGCTAGTCGCGCTCTATTAGTCCACCATCCGGGCATTAGAGTGTGGCATAAGGTTGTAGGGAACACCATCATTGCAAGAAAAGACACCAACCATTTCACCAAACTCGATTTTGTTCTTCTTGAGTCGGCCTTGAACATTGGAAGGGAATTCACCAAGCCTTTCAACTCTATAAGACTTTTGGTGGATAGATGGCTAAACATTTATTGTGGGAAGCAAGGCACTACCGTCATTGTGAATGGAGGTCTAGTCACTCTTTTGGCTAAATACTTTGATCCTAACTTCAACAAGGATAGCAAGTATGAGGCAAAGAAGGGTGGTCATCTCATTGATATTGATACTATGATAAACAAGTACAAGTGGGTCTCTCATAACCCTCTTGACACCAAGTATGGGTGGCTCACTAGTGAGGCTAGATCTTTTACTTTGCCTTCGAAGATTTGTCGTTTAAGTGTCCACCGGACCAACTATCTCCTTCCCCTTTCAAAAGAGGCCGAATACATTATCCGACAACAAAAGGGTGAAATTGAAATGCCCTCCTCTTCCATTGTCACACCACCCTATCCTTTCAAGTACCCAGAGTTCAAGCCCGAAGGTGTTGAAGCAAGCAAAGATTACATGACTCTTCTCATGCAAGAGATGCACAAGCAAGCCTTCAAGGACCGGGAAGATGCTTACTTATCCCAATATCCACCCCTCCTTAACTTAGCTAGGCAAGGACTACTCGACCCTTCTTGTCCTTTGCCTATTTGGGTGGATAGGGAAGTCTTCTTTCCGAGTGCATCTAGGGGTATTCCGGGTGATGATGAGGTTGTGGGTGATGCGGTTGATCCGGTTGTTGATGATAACATTGATGAAGAGGCTAGTGAAGAAGAAGAAGAGGATGATGAACAAAGTGAACAAGAAAGTGAAGAGGCAAGTGGTGATGATTCCACTTCTAGTGAGGAAGATGATGATAGTGATGATATGATGGAAGATTAGCAAGCTATGGAGGCTCCTACCCTTCTGAGGTTTGTCTATTTCTCTCTTTGTTGTATTTTATTAATCTTGATCATTGTTGGAGTAGTCCTAGCACCATAGAGGACTAACACCTCGGCCCCATTGAGGTGTTCTCATTTTATTGCTCCCACCTTTTAAAAAATCAAAAATGACAAAATTAGTTTCATGCATTGCATCGTGTGTGCATGAACTACACCCAACCTTAAGACATTAGCAATAATGTCTAACTCGGTTTGGGGAAGTACATACATACACAACGGGAAGTAATCTAAATTATCCTCTCCGTCATAAACAAAAACCATGCATCATGTAGTGTAGATTAGTGTAGCTTGCATTTAATGTAGAAATCATGCATCATGTTTGCATAATTTCCCATCATTTTGCCCATTGAGGACAATGCCCATATTAGTGTGGGGATGGGGAATTCTAACTTAACTTTTATTCAAAAATCCAAAAAATTGAAAAATTTCGAAAAAAACCATAAAAATTTGAAAATTGAAAAACCAAAAACAAGTTCTTTTCCTTTGTAGTGTAGTCATGTATATATTATTGTATATATTGTGTTTGTTCTATCCTTGTTCATATTGATCGACTACGCCACATCCGAGACATGAGGATATTGAAGACCGCATGGTATGATCTTTCCAATCTCCTTTTTCCTCTTTATGTTAATGACTATGTGGCTTTATTTTGATTGATGCGGTATAACAATATGAACTTAGGACTTGCATTTAGTTTATATGTCATATTAGTTGGTAGAATCACTTGCATTAGGATGTATATAATAGTCGCATCATGGCATATAGTTGCATTTAGATGAAATATTTTGAAAAGTGCCTAATTAAGAACTTTGACAAGAGCAACTAAGCCATTACAAATACTTTTTCAACTTAAGACTTCGCCTACTAGAATGGTTGTAAATCACCCTAGATTGTGTCATACTAGTGTCTTTCGACCCATGACCCAAAGCCTAGTCAAGGGTTTGCATGTGAGTCACCTATCCAACCCCGTGATGCGATGTGGACTTGGTTAACTTGTCTAGGTGACCTTGATTGACCTTGTGGTATGGCAACCCAAAAATACTTTCTATCAATAAGTTTGAAGTGCTCATTTCAAAGATTTTGTATGCGGAAACGTTTTATTGCCAAGGAAACCTCAAATGTTATGAAATGTTGAAATATTGAGAATTTTAGTTGCTTTGATGGAGGCGTACCACTTCGATGTGCTTTGGAGAGGGATCCATTGAATTGGGCCCCCACACGGTTGTGAATTCAACCGCCCAGAGACAGAGTGACTATCACCCCAAAAAGCTGTTGTCTAGAGGTTAACCGGTTGCCTAATAAGCGATTGGCGAAAGCAAAGGACATTAGCACGGAAGGGACAAACCCCATCTCTAATTTTTGAAATGTGAAAGTTGAATGAGGTCAAATTTTGAATGCTAGTCATATCCACCCTTGTTTATAACGATTTGAGCATTTCATTCCCAAAAAGCCTTTTTGTCAAGCCACTTTGTCGAGCTTGGGACGATCCATGACCTTTACTTTTGTAGAGAACTCGAGACTTGTCATGTCATATGCTACTAGGATCATGGGGATCATCATTCCATACCATCCGATCGCTCTTGACGAAAGTATTTGGAAATTGAGGACGAAAGTAGTCTAGTTTAACACCATTTGGAGGTGATTTAGTGCCATCCTCTTAGCCTTAGTAATTTGTTGAACTAGTATTTGCGACGGAATATATGCTCTTAAATTTGTTCTCTTTTAGTTGCCTCCGCCACTTGATGAGGAAGTGGCTATTCCTTTCGTAGATGCATCCATTATTTGATTTTGTGTGCTTAATGTTTGGATGTGTCGCCATTTTGGCAAGACCCACCTTGCCTTGCAAGAAGGCATCCTACCTCATGGTTGTCTTGTTGTGAGTTGAAGGGACGGAGTGAGACCCGCTAATTGTCTCATGTCGGCTATGTTATTAGGTTAGTTTAAATAATGGTCCTAGTCTTTGTCACCTCTTTACTCGGGACGAGCAAAGGTTCAATTTGGGGATATTTGATGTGACCATAATTAGCTCACATTTAGTCCCCAAATTAGCCTTGTTCCCATGCTTTTTAGTGAATATTTGGGTCATTTATTGTCTTTAATTCTTTGTTTTGCATATTCTTTGAGGTTTTGTGTCCTAGGTAGGAAAGGAGTGCAAACCTTGCATTTTCATGGCAAAATGAGACTAAATTGATTGAATCCAATGACCAAGCATCAAGGAGAGACAAGATTAGAAGGCCTTTGTACATATTATAGTAGTTGGGTAATGATGAGGAAAAATCCTTGCATCCCCAAGGAAATCCCCAAGGATTTTATGAAGAAAAGGGAAGAAAAGAAGAAGAAACAAGGCTGAGCAGCAATCCGTGCGGATTGACCTGAAGACGCCCGTCCCCAGGACCACAATCCGCGCGTCTTCCATCAAAGACGCTCGGGCAGCAACACCCAGAAGACGCCCGTCTTCTCCCAAAGACGCCCGGGCAGAGACACAGGAATCCGGCCGTCCCGAGCCTAAGACGCACGAATTCCAAGACAGCGCAAATTCGTTTCTTCAAGCTTCAAGAAAGATGCCCTTCCTTCAGAAAATACCGGCGTTTCCCTAAGTAGGGACTTAATCGTCATTTAAGCCCTTTGTTAACCCTAATTCATCCACCTAATTTCCACTATAAATAGCCCATTAGTCTAATTAGAAGAGCATGTTCTTCTTATCAATTCTTAGAGTAGTTAATATCAATCAAATCTCTCTTTAATTTTGTAATCAACAATTAATCAAGTTTTAATACAAGTTTTATTTCCTTAATCTCTCTTTTGTTCATCCTTTATTTTGGTAATTGAAGATTATTTGGGTTATTATTGGGAGATTGACAACCACTCAATCAAGCATCAAGTACTTCTATTATTCTTTGCTTTATTATTGGAATCATTAGTAGGTATAATTCTCTTAATCCCTCTTTAATTATTGCTAATTACTTTCATTTGTTCATCATGTTTCACTTTGTTGGTATGATTGACAACCTTGCTAGCATGTTCAACATGATAATGAGTGAGTAGATTCATAGCTAGGGTTAATGGGTAATTAGGGGAAACCAGCATGGGGAATGATTCATGCTTAAATTAATATGCTTTCATGGTTTATTTGCTTGCTTGTTTTGATCTCAACTCATGCACATGTTATGTTTGATGAAATGCGAGCCTATGAATCCTTACATTTTTTACCCATCACCTACCTTTTCAATGAGACTTGTAAGACATAAACCAACTCGAGTCTCATTAGACCATGCATGTTGTTGAGTAGGGAAGACTAAGTCAACTTGTAGGTGTTGTACAATCTAATCGATTCGGCTCTGGGACCCAAACTTTCCTAGGATTGTAAGATATAACCCAACTCAATCCATCACAACAATAATTGCTTGCTTATAATTTGAGAACATGTTTGTATGATCAAATTCCATGAATCCCCTATGACCCCATGAAACCCTAGTGCTTTTTATCAATTGTTTACAACCCTTTCAATTCATCTTGCTTATTTACTTTCATTGCTATTTAGTTTAGTGACCTTCTACATCAACCCAAATTGTGACACCCCTAAGACACCACTAGTTGCAATAGAAATCTCATCTCAATTCCCATCCCTTCGGATCCGACCTTTACTTGCCTATTTACTAATTGTAGAGTTGTTTGTGAAGTTATAAATTGTGTTTTGGTCTAGGTGCTTCCAACGACAATTGTTCCGAAAAATAGAATATAGCTCCGAGTCCGACCATACAACATAATAATAAAGCGGGTAATGGAGGTCTTCACTCTTCCATTCTACCCTTGGATTTTCCTTCGGGGTACATCTTCCCCTTGTTCTTCTTGTTGGCCCGCCTAGCATGGACTACTTCCTCGGAACGGATCCTAAACGGATCTAAGACGGCGACGGCCTCCGGTCTTGCACAAGACCCCATATTTGACCCAAGACGAGCCAATGCACGGCCCACCATATTTTTGGGGCCGGAACTCCTCCTCTTCGATGGTCTCATCACATCGGGGGTAGCTCCATCAACATACTCCGCAAAGAGGCACGGTTGGCCTTGCCAGCCTCTCGATACTTCAAATCGACAACCTCGTCCTTACGGAATTTGGATCTATCTTCCAAGGATGGAGCACGTGACCACTTGATAAGCGGGAGTCACCCATGTCGTAGCAGCGGGGTTTGGCACCTCCCAAAGCGGCCGAGCGGCCCACCATATTTCGAAGAACTCCACAAGCTCAGAGTTCCGAAACACATTCTCTTGGAGAAGAGTATCTTGAGCGGGCACCTTTTGTTGACGCCCCATTTGCCTCATGAGCCTTTCGGGATAAATGAAGGGAACAACCTTCAAACCCACCACCATCAAAGAACGTGGACTAGCACCCGAAGCGGGCAACCCCGTGAAGGACCTCAAGTGCCACCACGGCACCACCCAACGGATATGAGGACCACCCTCCTCCGCCAATCTTGCGGCCCAATAGGCCTCGGTGGAAGCGAAACTATCCGGGTACAACTTCTTCCTCATAGTGAGGTGATGGAAGGAGTAAGAAGAAGGATTAACCGGAGGCTCTACATACCTTAGCCTCTCCAATAGCCACACTTGGAGGATCCTTGGCGATCCAAAAGAGGGAGCTTCTCCACATGAGCCTTCCTTGTCCAAAGCTTGGATAATCTCTCCAAGCACCAACCACGATGGATCTCTACCATGCTCCATTTGCTCAATCACATGGATAAGGGTCATGCTACCATGGCATCTCGGCCCCTCCTTCTTCAAGACATCAACAAAGAGGTACACATGGACAAGGCAAAATGCAAGAGCCCTTCTCCTAGCCACCTCCGAGACATTAACATCTAATCGATTTGAAAAGATGTTGATAAGAGCCAACATATCCACACCATGTGGAGCAAGAAGAAAGTTGACTTGGCTTGTTGATAAGCCCAACATGGAACGGAATTTCTCCTTGTAGCACAACCGAGTCGGAGGAAGCACCGGAGCACAACCCGGCCACCCGCCAATGACTCCAACTTCTTCGGCGAGAGAACAATTTCACCTTTCGGGAAAACGAAAACATGATGTTTCGAATCCCAAAACCGAGAACATGCTTCAAGAAACGAAGGTTGTACCTTGACTTGACGAAGCACCAACAATTGACCGACTCCCATACAATGGAGTTGATACCTTTCGGGAGGCGACAAATCCCGGCACCATTGCCGCAAGGCGTTCTCGAAAGCATCCATGAAATATTTTTGTGGAAGAAGAGGAGGTTTTGTAGAGGTGATTTTGTGTTTCGGATGATGAAACAATGAAGCGCAAACGTCCCTATTTATACAAACTGATCAGCGCATTTTTTAGAAAAAGGGGAGAGCCGGCTTCCATCGCCAAGACGCTCGCGCCTCTTTGAGGCTCCTCCAGGATTCCCGCTGTTGACTTGTCACTTTCAACATGTGTTTTCTCCTGACACCTCAAACCTCCCGCTGGGCTGCTCGCGCCTCTTCGGGATGATTCAGGAAATTTTGTGTTTCCTCACACTCACATTTCTTTGTTTTCGCGTTTTACGAAATTCGACACGGTTTCCATGACGCAGCTTTAAACATACGGATTTTTCTTTCTTTTTTTAAAGGGGGGAAGGGCTAGTCGCCCCGATCCGCGATGGATCGTTTCGATGTCAGTCGAAATTCCGAAAATTTTTCGCTTTTTCCCAATTCAAAAATCAAAATCGAAAATTGATAACACGACATCAATTTTCCTCAAAAATTTAAGCGCTCACAAATTCGAGTCTTGACATCAAAAGCCAAATATACTCGTAAAAATACTTTTCTAAAATTTTTTCCTGACGGTTTGAGTTTTATATTTTTTCGAGTCAATTTTCAAAATTTCGATGCAATTTAATTCACGACACGAGTTAATTGCTCAAATTTTCAGCAATTCCTTTGAATTCCGAACGTGACGATTTGTCACGGAATTTTCAAAATTCAATTTTAACTCCAAGACATCTTGGTTAATTTTGTTTTCAATCAAATGCTTTTACGTGTTTACGTTTTTGCGTATGTGCTATCTATTGCCTGTTTTCTACAGCTAACGATGGAGGAACTGGTGCAAAGGAAAAGGAGAATCCACAGCCGACAGCGCTCCTCCGAAACACAACACAAAAAGCCAAAAATCACAAAATAAACTACAGTCCAAAAACACATATATACAAACCGCCTTACGCAAAATACATCGACAAACGTCTATCATACAGACACTAGCCTAAAACAAACGTCTATCATACAGACACTGGCCTAAAACAAACGTCTATCATACAGACACTAGCCTAAAAGAAACGTCTATCATACAGACACTGGCCTAAGACAACGAATTGGGGGCTATCCGCCACCTACCGAACTAAGCACTCTATATCCTCTCAAACGGAAAAGAAAGAGAGCAGCATGGGAAACAGAGGAGCAACAGCGAAAGCAGAGGAGGTTACCATGACGATAACCCCCCGCTCCTGCTCCATGACAAAAAAGAAGACAGTGTCTTGCAGACTTCGGATGATGAGGAGGCCAAGAACCATGATGCGATGCACCATTCCGATACTGAACCCCACTCATCAGCCACCCTGTCTATGACCCACAATGAAAAGGACAAACCGGCCATATCAGCCGCCTATCCTCCTCTACGGAAGCATCCTCCACCACCGCCTCGAATACGGCAGCCTCCTTGGCCGCTACATCCCCTCCAGGATCGACTTCCTCCTCCAAAGACTCAACAACGGACCCATCGGTCCCAGACGATACCCTGCGATAAAAAAAAATAAACAAAAAAAAAACGTCAGGCGAATTTTCGGCATTACGACGGCATGAAATGGATAAACCCAAAAACAAAAAAACACAACCTGCAATACAAAAACAAAGGGCAATCCCGCCCCAAACCATTGACAACAAGAAACATAAAAACGACTCGCCCCTCTTTTCAAGCAAAAGACGAGTCAAAACCACAAAAACGGCATTGCAAGACCCATACAAGGTCCGACTACAACCCAAAATGCATTCCCGACACAATGGGGATTTCACATTCTCGACACAATGGGGATATTTCTACGGCTCAAAAAGGCAAATTCATACGCTAATTTGAGCCCAAACCGGTCAAAATTCAAAAACGACCGTAAAAAGGCAAACGTGATTTTATCACGCCACAAGGTGACCTAAAAGACCAATAAGGTCCATTTCAAGGCAAACTGACTCAATTCAAGCCCAAACAGGCGCTTATTTTGTCAGACGTAAGACCGTTACAAAAGGCAAACGCCCAATTTTGCCCACAAACATCCAACGAAGGTCTTTAGATGGCAAACACGGGTTTTCCCAACTACAATGCAACCTAATGGGGCCCACTACCCGAGCAAATAAACTTGGCATTGTGAAATGAGATGGTTTCTCGCCTCACTCACGTTTTTCGAGCATAGGGAGCGGGAACGGGGACCAAAACGCAAACTAAAAGCACCCCTATACTCCTAAACAGGTTTCTAACCTAATGCAAACATCAATTTCACTCGAAATTGGCTCAATCAAAAACGCCCAATTCGATTTTTAGGGCAAAATTTCGCCCTAATTTAATCAAGCTAAAATCGACAAATTTGAAAGGATTCAAGAGGGAATACTTACCTTGAGATGACATTTGTTGACAATGGCACGGACGAAAGCAAGCTAGAAGGTCCTTTAATGGCGATTTTGCGAGATTTTTGAGGTTGAAGATGAATGATCATCCGCAGCTCAACCTCGCGTCTTTTTAACAGAAAATAGGGAAGCGGCTTATCGCCGGATGGCTCGCGCCTAAACCAGGCCTCCCCTTTGCTTTTTCAGCGAAAATTGGGTTTTGGCCCAATTCCCCACAACAAATTCGAATTTTCGTTGACGATATTGAATGTCGTCATTTCCTCGAAAAACGAACAAAACCAAATAGTGAAAATTCAAATTCGCTATTTTCAAAAACTTCAAGCAAAACGGCGATCGAACCGCCAACTTAAAAAATAATAGCGAAAATTCAAATCGTTATTTTCCTCCAACTTCAAAAATAACAGCGAAAATTCAAAAACCGCTATTTTTCAAGCAACGGCGGCACATAAACCGTCACTTCAATCAATAGTGAAGATTCCAAATTCACTATTTCTTTCAAATGTCAACGGCGGCACATAAACCGTCACTTCAATCAATAGCGAAGATTCCAAGTTCACTATTTCTTTCAAACGTCAACGGCGGCACATAAACCGTCACTTCAATTAATAGTGAAGATTTCAAATTCACTATTTCTTTCAAAATGTCAACGGCGGCACATAAACCGTCACTTCAATCAATAGTGAAGATTCCAAATTCACTATTTCTTTCAAAAGGTCAACGGCGGCACATAAACCGTCACTTCAATCAATAGTGAAGATTCCAAATTCACTATTTCTTCCAAACGTCAACGGCGGCACATAAACCGTCACTTCAAACGCTATAGCAAACTCAAATTTTCTATTTTCCTTCAAAATTAAAACAAACGGCGATCAAAACCGCCACTACAAATTCAAGCCGACGAATGGTGAAAGTTCCAAATTCACTATTCCTTCAAATACTAGCAGGGGGCTTCCTCGCAGAACCCACTCATTCCAAAAATAGTGGTAATGAGAATCCATACCCACTATTTCCCTAGCGGCATCACGAGTTCGCTACTTTCAAAACAAGCCCATTCGACGCGGCTACCCCCATGGTCCATTGACCGACCGTACCATTGGCTGGCGAGCCTTTGTCCGCAAGCATTCAAGGATACATCCCGAAGATGCCTTGGGTACATTTCCTTATCATTGGCTGGCAAGCCTTTGTCCGCAAGCATTCAAGGACACATCCCGAAGATGCCTCGGGTACATTTCCTTGTCTCGGCTGGCGAGCCTTACAACGCATCACGGCTGGCGAGCCCTCCTCACATACGCACCAGGGCTGGCGAGCCTTTGTCCGCAACCTTTCAAGGACAGATCCCGAAGATACCTCGGGTACATTTCCTTTTCTCGGCTGGCGAGCCTTACAACGCACCGCGGCTGGCGAGCCCTCCTCACATACGCACCAGGGCTGGCGAGCTTTTGTCCGCAACCTTTCAAGGACACATCCCGAAGATGCCTCGGGTAAATTTCCTTGTCTCGGCTGGCGAGCCTTACAACGCATCGCGGCTGGCGAGCCCTCCTCACATACGCACCGCAGCTGGCGAGCATTTATCCGCAACCATGCAAGGACATATCCGAAGATGCCTCAGGTATGACTCCTTCTTATGGCTGGGGAGCCTTTGCACGTAGTCTAATGGACTTTAAACGACCCGCACGGACAGTCGACAGACTTTAAAATGCTCCCGACGACAGGTCCTTTGACTCGTAACCTCGAGTCGCTTTGGCATCGCCCTTTCCGACGGCAGGTCCTTGGCCCGAATCCTTTCAAGCCGCCTCGACGTCGCTTGGGTCTTCAGGTTGTAATCTTCGATTGACCTGGGGACTCTACTTTGACTTTCGACCTGTCCAAGCCTCAGTCAAAGTGGGGGCTCTGTAGATACCCAACATCTGCTGAGACTCCAACAAACACCCGATGATTATCGGACTACAACATGTTTTGGGATCGCAGCGTTTGATCGACAGTTTGTGTACAACCTTACGTCGGAAAACTTAAAACGATTTCGAAATCAAACCATTTCAAAACATTTCAAAAATACCTGGAGTATTTAATGCACGACGACGGGGTCGCGATGACACTAACTAGAGTCAAAACCGACACCGGACCAAAAACCGACTCAAAAATTTAAATCCCGACTCCAACAACAAGTCAAACCGAGTCAAAACACAAAAACCAAAATATCTCAAAGCCTTTTATGCTAAGTTTTCCCGGATTCATGTTGGTCAAGTACCAAACATGTGACTACAAAACCTAGGATAGAACAAATCATGATTGCGTTTGTTGTGAAAGCGACAACACAGCTCAAAGACCCGCGACGTGGCTCGCGCCTCTTTGAGCAGCCCAGGTGGCCACGTCGCTCAAAACTCACACAACCACTCATTCTCCTATAAATACCCCTCAAATGCCACCCATTTGAGAGTTACGTGAGTGTCCGCCCCCTCTTTTCTCCCTTAAAATTCTCGACTCGACTTCTAAAGTCACAATCCGACGCGTGTTTACGACCTACCGATCGTAAACACGAGCCTTACACATTGTTTGGTACCGTCATCGTGCATTAAACCAATTGACCTACCACTTCGACCACTACACCATCACTAAACTTTTAAAACACTCTTTTTACTTACCAAAACGGTTTTAAACCGAGTTTTTTACGATTAAACAAGTTGTTACACTTACGTCGGTCACTCGCCATAACCAAACATGTAAGTATGAGGGTGTAAAAATCCTCTTTTATTATGTTTTCATTTGTTTCATGACTCTAACATGCTAAAACATGCATAACATGAACCAAAACATGGAATAAACGAGCCAAAACTGATTTTTGGTCCGAGGCAGAAGCCCCTTAGGTCGCCAAATGGCTCGCGCCTAAATGGGGTACTCAGACCAGAGATCAACCGTGTTTGTTCTCGTCATTTCCCTCAATCCATTTTTCATATTTGTAATCGGTTTTTACCATTTCAAGTATTTTCGAAACCTTTTTGTTTCATTTCACATGTTTTAACCATAAAACATTTTTCACCCTTGGTTCTTCATACCATGACGGTTAAATCCGTGTTTCGGTGATAATATTTGGTTAATGACATTTAAAAGGTATTTTAAAGCCTTTTATTTCATTTTTTTACATTTTCAAACAAACATATTAGTCTCCAACACGAAATCATCCTTGGTTCTACATACCATGCCGGATTTTAACCCGGGTGCGATGATGAGTATCGACTAATTACATTCAAAATGGACTTAAAACAATCAGTCCATGATCATTTTCAAAATTATTCATGTCAAGTTTGTCAAATCGAACCCGACACCGAATATTATTAAATAATGATGATTATTCGAGTCTAGTTCTTCAAATCAACAAATGCGGTCTAAACGACCCTTTTAAAATCAAACCGGGTTCAAAAACCCATTTTTAACACGTCTTTTTAACGTTTTCTAAACAGTCAGAACACGACATACAACCGTTGGCTAACCCGCGCCTCAAGCAGGCCTTTTCCTTCTTATTTTCAAAACCAGAGGGAGGCCCCTTACACCGCCGGCTGGCTCGCGCCTCTTATAGCCGTCTGGTACAGGGCCTGTTCCCTTCCAGCATTAGTCCAGGACGATCCCGACTCCGGTTAACCCGGATATAGGACGGATCAGATGACTATTCGATTATTCAAACCACATTTGCAAAATGCCATACGAAGACAAATGGATCATGTTATGCACCCTAAACCTAATACGGTAAATGGATGTTTAATTTCCGTCTTGCATGCAAATCAACCATTAATCTAACTCGACATCTTATACTTGATACTTGGATTAAATTAACCGACTTAGAAAGCTCTCACATGTTAGGTTTAAATCATTGGATGCGCATTCATGCATTTAAACTGTTTTATCAACTTTTGCATTCAACCAACCAAGATCGATCAGTAGAGGCCGCTAAACGCGGGCGGGATTGGGTGTCTGATTAAAGGGCTTCCCAATACGTACCTTCACCTCTTACTCAGAAACTTTGGATATTGGACGACCTTATCCAGGGCGTACGAGAGTCATTCTAGAGATAGGATGCTAAAGAGGGAAGATTTCCTTATCTTTAGTACCTATGTCAAACGCTGCTTTGTGCTTCGATTTGACCGAGGTATAAAGTGGAATTCGAACGGGTTCCAGGCATCCCACAAATGCTTGGTGGCGACTCCGAACATCTCTAATCGTTTCGAGACCTTAACCGAGACGAAACCGACCGATCTAAAACGATCCGGTCGAAAGCATTTTTACACCGCCGAGCGTGGCTTTCAAAAAAGACCGCTGCCATTGTCCACAGATCGGCTGGGCATACGCAGGTGGGCCATGTCCACACTCATTAGTAAACATATTCATATATGAAATAATTTATTTGGTCATAAAATAAATACAAGATCTTATACATGCAAACATAAAACAAGGTAGAGAAGAAACCGTCACTTCTTACATTTGTGTTTCGGATTTTTGGGCACCAACAAGATCTCCTTCTTGTTAGTTCTTGAGCTTTCCAACAATGGATGAACAAGGTTCAAATTAGAACCTCTCCCAAAAGCATATACCCAAGGAATACCCTTAATAACCAATATTATTATGAACTAGTAATAATATTAATCTTACTTAAATTTAGACACAAAAATATAATTTTGTTCTCTTGTATTTTCGGTCAAGAGAGGAAGGTTTTGTGAGATTTTATTTCTCTAAAATTATTTCACAAATATATAGAGTTTCAATAATTTCTAACACACTAGAAAATATTAGGTAAGGTAGTGAATAATTATAGAGGAAAACCATTGGCTTTTCTAGTGGAAAAACCGGTTGGGGGATGGGTAATTAGGGAGCCAATGCATGCAAAAATGCTCTTCTCAAAAGCTAGGTATGTAAGGCTATATTAGGTTATAATAATTGTGTTTTCTCTTATTAAAATAATCAACACAATTTATCCACTAATACTCCCTCCAATTTTTCGGCACATTTAACATAAAATGGATGGTCCATTTTATTTTGTCATTTGTCAATTGTGACAAATGTGACATGTTACTTGACATGTGAAATTGTAATATATTTTAAACATATTAAAAATCAACATACTCATAAAATATGTCATATACAAAATCGACTAGTAATTCGTAATTACTTGTACCAAAATGGTTTATCAATTATAAATCACAACGTCTTGTATTTATCATAAATTATTCATTCAATTTCAATTGTTTCGTAAACAATAATTTTATTCTAAGTAATAAAACAATTCGATTACTTAGACCGTATCTAATTTAATCAAATTACAATAAGACACGTTAACTTTACTCACAAAATCATCCGTCAATTTTAAGCAATTTAATTAACTCGTATCGGCATACGATTAATTAAATAATCAATTAAGAGTATTTCCCTATAGGTATGACCTAAGGGGATCAACTGATCACCACCGTCGCACGACAGTAATGTCAAACTCTAGTCAGCCAATCATTACCGATATGTGTGGACCAGTTGACTGTAAAAATATTACATCCCTCTTGTATTCTTAAACATGAGATTTAAACATGTGATCATCATGATCGACAGTTGTGATCGCATTATTGTCGGAAGACACTTATTCCAACAATCTCCCACTTGTCCTCGACAAGTGTGCGTCACCAATTCTCTTGTCCCATTACTATCTCCCACTCAATGCAAGGTGTCTTTCGGATCGTACTTGCAAGTGATCATATCGAGAGTGGTTTCCTCGATCTAGAGAATAACTGATTGACCGGAATTATCTACCATAGAAACCTTCCGAGCATGGCCACGCATTTCCCGTTCATTACTCCTCGAGTGGCCCTGAGATATTGTTTTAACCCTGACAAGGGGTGGACAATTCCTATCGCACTATTCCCTTCGATTAGCCACAGCCATCATAACCCAAAATATGCCCATTTGACCCCATTTACGAAGGTCGTAGTAACATAAATAATAGTTAATCTGAAACTGTGCCACCTTAGGCGAACAGTCTTTAGTCAAAGAATTGACTCATTAGAATACCATAGTAGCTCTCGCCACGACCAGGCTATATAAATTTGCCAGAACTCTATAAGCGGTCATTAGCCCGACAAAGTGTTCCTAACAGTCTGCCTATGTGATCGACTAGTCATCTCACATGACGCCATGGCACTTGAACTTGCCATCAATCGCATCACACTCTAGTCACTTCGAGACGTCACCTCATGTAAGTGACTATGGGCGAATACAATGTTAATCCATGTTCACTTTAACGGGGTTCAATTGTCTCTACAACCCGTTTGGATGTAACAAGTATAACATGAGTTAATAATAACTCAAACGACAAATGTGGACATCACATTTGGGTAGTCAATACCATATTACAACCTTGTGCTGTATATTGTAAGTGTGTAACTCTAGTCATTTGCAACATGAGTTTAACACACCATGTGTCCATGTGTTCAAACTCTTGAATTGTATTTTCCTTTATTTTCATGTTTGTCTTACATAGCATGAATCTCACCAATTACATATCTAGTTTCCCAAACTAGTTTTAGGTTCTTTACTTTGAGAGAACTTTCTTGTTGTTTATCACATAACAAACGAATTATGGTGGACGACATAACTTACACTAGTCAAGTGTTCTTCCAACTCATAATGTACTAGGTATATGTTTTGTAGGATCTTGCAACAATTGTCAAGATGATTAGCCTAGCACTTCTCATAAGTCCTAGCAAATTTGAAAATACTAGTTTTGGGTAAATTCTTACTATAACCAAGTATCTTTTCAAACTTATTATTTCTCCTTTTAGCTTAAATAGCTTAGGATTTTCATAAATCCTTACGCGTTTTTGAACTTCAATATGTGCAACTTCTTGTCACATAACAGAGTGTTCTATCAAACACTAGAATAGCTCATAAGTTCTCCTCGAGAATTCATGACGATTCTTATATGGCTTACCAATGACTCATCATGCTCTTAAGCATATGATTCATTATTGGACATGTGCATGATTATTCTAATGACGGAAACATTAGTAATTTTTAATCATGTAATCAACCATTCTTAGGTTCAATGAATGACCGTGACTGCTAATGGTAATTCCATTTTCATTGATATGAATAACCTACGTTTCTTGTTGATTTGATGTGCATATCTCAACGCCTATCCAACATCCCACGTCGTGATTGGATTCATCTTAGTCCATTTTCATCCAGAATTGAAAACTCAAATACTTCTTTGTGAAAGATAGTACTAGCTCGTCATTCTCAATGAGTAATGAGTTATAAATCTTACAAGATGATTGCTCCCACTAAATTTCATGTCTTCACATGTTTTGTATTTGAATACTCAATCGAAACATTTCAAGAATTGAAATCAATTTTGCTTTGCCAAGTTATTAAGATAAAACCATATATGTTCCCAACATATCTTTTCAAAATACCTATTTTGAAAAGGTTTCAATCTTAAACTTATGGCAAGAGATTTTAATCTCTAACTCATTCATTTTTATAATGACGCGTAACAATGTCATTATTTAAAAGTGAAATCCCATTTAATACACGTCCTTCTCAAAATACCCTTTTCGGAAGGAGGTTTAACCATTTCATTTTCATAATGAGATTAAGTAATGACACTAGCGTGGTTAACAATTAACTTAGCTCTTATAGACATCGACATATCTTTCTTTGCAACTTTTAATCATAAATCTCATTTATATTCAAGGATGAAACTTCATTTAGGCCCTTAAGTAAATATCAATATTGAAACTCTATTTATATCTAGGTCATAAACTAGTAAAATCTCTTATTGAGACTTTTCTTTAGTCATTTTCATTCAAGAACTTTCTTTTGGTCTCCTCGTGTAGTTATCTTAAGAACATATTCTTTTGATTACTTCACTTGGTCTCTTTAGTCATGTAGATCTCATCTACTCAAGACCATAGATCTCATCTATTCATGTATACTATTTATTTTGGTACACAAATCATTCTTTCTTTCGTAGATCTGATTTACTCTAGCATACAAATTATTCTTTGTATTCTTTGTGTCTTCATTTTCCTCCCACTCTATCTTTAGAATAAATACACTAGATATTCAAAGATAGCTTTGTTAGAAATATTAATCTCATTATTTAACATATTCATATATGTTACAATTTAATTTAGTCATAACATTAAAACTAGATCTTATGCATGCAAACTTAAATAAGAATAGAGAAGAAATCGTCTTTCTTACTATGAGAGTTTCGGATTAAAGGGCACAAGTAAGATCTCCTTCTTACTTGTTCTTGAGCTTTTCTTATATGGATGAACAAAGATTCAAGCTTAGAATTCCTCCCAAAGATGAATATCCAAGATAACCTCTTAAAAACTAATATTATTTGAACTAGAACAATATTAATCTTACTAAAAATTGACCCAAAATATTTATTTTGGTCTCTTGCAATTTCGGTCAAGAGGAAAGATTTTTGGAGATTTTATCTCTCTAATTTTTCTTAAGATGTAGAGAGGAAATTATATTTTATTACACTAGAATTATAATATAAAGTAGTGAATGAATAATTAGAGAGAAAAACCTCTATAATGGCCCTTTGAAAACCGGTGGGGAGGGGTGTCTAGTGCCCAATGCATGAGCTCATTTTCTTCCCAAGAAAATAGATATGCATGGCTACAAATAGGTGTGCAATCATTTTGCATTCCACTTAATTATTTAACACAATTTAAACATTATACTCCCTCCATTTTTCGGCCCTTACATAAAATGGGAGGTCCATTTTATATTTTGTCATTTGTCTATTGTCACATGTTACTAGTCATGTGAAATTGTCATGTATTTTTAATATATTAAAAATCAACGTATTAATAAAAATGCGTCATGTACAAAATCGACTTAGTAATTCATAATTACTTGTACCAAAACGGTTTATCAATTATAAATCACAACGTCTTGTATTTATAATAAATTATTCATTCAGTTCCAATTGTTTCGTAAACAATAATTTTATCTAAGTAATAAAACAATTTGATTACTTAGACCGTATCTTATTTAATCGAATTACAATAAGATGCGTCAATAATACTCACAAAATTGTCCGTCAATTTCAAGCAATTTAATTAACCCGTATCGACATACGATCAATTAAATTATCAATTAAGAGTGTTACCCTTTAGCTATGACCTAAGGGGATCAACTGATCACCACCGTCGCACGACAATAATGTCAAACTCTAGTCAGCCAATCATTACCGATATGTTTGGACCAGTTGACTGTAAAATATTACATCCCACATGTATTCTTAAAATGAGATTTAAACGTGTGATCATCATGATCGACAGTTGTGATCGCATTATTGTCGGAGAACACATATTCCAACAATCTCCTACTTGTCCTCGACAAGTGTGCGTCACCAATTCTCTTGTCCCATTACTATCTCCCACTCAATGCATGGTGTCTCTCAGGTCGTACTTGCAAGTGATCATATCGAGAGTGGTTTCCTCGATCTGGAGAATAACTGATTGACCGGAATTATCTACCATAGATACCTTCCGAGCGTGGACACGCATTTCCAGTTCATTACTCCTCGAGTGGCCTTGAGATATTGTTATAACCCTGACAAGGGGTGGACAATTCCTATCGCACTTATTCCCTTTGACTAGCCACAGCCATCATAACCCAAAATATGCCCATTTGACCCCATTTACGGAGGTCGTAGTAACATAAATCAAAGTTAATCTGAAACTGTGCCACCTTAGGCGAACAGTCTTTAGTCAAAAGAATCGACTCATTAGAATACAATAGTAGCTCTCGCCACGACCAGGCTATATAAATTTGCCAGAACTCTATAAGCGGTCAAAAGGCCCGACAAAGTGTTCCTAACAGACTGCCTATGTGATCGACTAGTCATCTAACATGACTACATGGCACTTGAACATGCCATCAATTGCATCACACTCTAGTCACTTCGAGACGTCACCTCATGTAAGTGACTATGGGCGAATGCAATGCTAATCCGTGTTCACTTTAACGGGGTTCAATTGTCTCTACAACCCGTTTGGATGTAACAAAGTATATGGTGAGTTAATAATAACTCAAACGACGAATGTCGACATCACATTCAGGTAGTCAATACCATATTACAACCTTGTGATGTATATCGTAAGTGTGTAAACACTAGTCGATTACAATAGATGTAACACCCCGGTTTATAAAGGAGCCTTTGGCAAGACATTCCCTAATAAACCGAACTGTTACCATCTCGGTTCCCCGAGGTAGTGAATAACAAATTAAACTCCAAGGCAACTTATATAAATATTTTAACTAAATTTTTACAAACTTCTTTTACAACAATTATAAGGAACTACATAAATGGAAGTGGAAGTCTTCTAAATAATGATCTAACTACTATGTCTTCTGATCCAGTGTCTCACGCCCATCAAGCTCCCGTCCTATCTCTTAACCTGTCAAGTCTGCTCGCCAATATTTGGGTCATCACAGGTGTTCACGAATACACAGGGTCAACCACGAGGTTGAGTAGGGAATACAACGAAACAACAAAATATGATATGCATGCTCCTCCGTCACCTCCATCTCCATCTCAACTCACATCTCATATCTCATAACCCGGAACGCCCAGCCATACCGATCCCCGGTAGACTATATATATCGACCGTAGTCGATCTGCCAGCTCGCAGCTGAGGACACCAGGGCAGGTCTTGCAGAACCAGCCTGGGCCTTATCACAACATCACATCGTATCTCATCATCGTCACCACCACACCATCCTCCAACTCCAATGCATATGCAATGCCCAACAGTAATCAATGCAACATAATATGTATATCAATGAATGAAATCATGCCAGCTATCAAAATAATGAAATAACATACTCAACACGAACGGTTCAGTCAACCACACTCCAGTATATGAAACATAACATAAATCACAACCACGAACAAGTCAGCGATCACAACTTGGTCATATGAAACACAACAAATCAACACAATTTAACAACACCGGTAAGTCAAGTGTATTTCCCTACCTCAGAACTGCAGTCAAATAGTCGGATGCTCAGTGATAATCCACAATAATTCGCCCTCTGAAAGATAATGAAATGATAACCAATTACTTAACTATTCCCGTTCCCAAAATAGAAGTTACTAAAAAAAAATAGAATTTCTTAAAATGGAAACTTTTCCGATATAGTAACTTTTCTCTTTTAACAAACCCGACTCAAAATCCGTCTCTAATTATTTTAAAAGACTCGGGAATTTAAATTAACTAAATCATTTAAATGATTCGGGAATTTAAATTAACTACGAAATACGATAATTTAAACAATAAAGAAATAAATCAAAGCCGACTAAAACACGCCCAAACCCACGACTTCCAACCCGTTTCCCGAAGTCCCACGCGCCCCCTACCACCGTGACAGCCGCCAGGTCATACACCGGGTCTGACCTGAGCACCCACCAACACCCTCACCGGGTTCGACTCCCGCCGGTGAGTCAGACCGTGGCCACGAACACCCCCCTGGTTCACTCCACCTCCCACGGTTGCCACCACAGCAGCCCACAACACAACCCCACGACCACCGCCGTTATCAACAAAGACACCACCCTATCACCACCACTCGCTCACCGTCTAGCCACGCACACATCGCCGTGGCGCCGCCGTTCGACCTCCCCGAGTCCACGGTGGCGCCACCCAAGCCTAGCATCTAAACTCTTTGAAATCATAAATAACTCGTTTGCTACCCTCCTATGTCGATGCCGCCTAATTCTGCCACCACCACCACCTAAAGCCCACTTGACCGCCACCAATAGGGGCGACTCAGACCACCCAACACCATTACCCCGTCACCAACCACCCTTATTACCTCCCTGCGACACACCGAGACCACAACCACAACCTGACAACCAACAAAAGAGAAAAGGAATGGTGATCGCTTACCCGAACCGCCACGAAAACCACCACCAGGGCCGCCTCACCACGTCGACAACCACCCTAAGCTCTTTCCCGCTCGCGCGTCAATGCCCACGCTCTCTCTCTCTCTCTCTAATTGCGTGAAGGCTGAGATATGGGCTGTTGAAAAGAGGTAGGCGGTTGAGGGAGTAGGGTTTAGAATGTTAGGGTAGAATTAGGTTAAATGGTAAATGGGTCATGGGTAAACGTGATTGGGTAAGTGGGTAAATGTTATGGGTCCGCGTGGTTAGTAAAAGAATTAGTTACGTGATCTCATTCAGTTAAACCCGTCTTGACAAGCTTACGAATAACTCGATTCTACGATATCAATACGACCAGACAAATACTCGACTCGATAGGCAATATAAAATAAGGGGTATTACAGTCTTCCCCCCTTAAAATGAACTTCGTCCCGAAGTTCGCTCAACTACCAAACAGATTTTCTAGTACAAGAATTCATGAACTCAAGCGGGTGAAACGGAATGTTACATTCTACCCTCCTAAAAACAAAGTTACGTCCCAGAACTTACTTCATGCAAACCTATCACCACTCATGAACTCATGCAAACTATCAGAGCACCATAACAAACGGTTTAGCTTAATTACACAACATAGAGAACTCATTTGTATGGGTACCACGCAACGAAACATCGGCTTGATCAAAACCACGATCTACAACTTGATCAAAACCACAATCTATAAACAAGTGCAATGTAAACATTAAGATTTTACAATCCTACCCAACTAAAAACATGGTTACGTCCTCGTAACCTCTTTTCAAATGTCATATCCCTATGCAACAAACTCACTGTCAACAACAGGTAACAGAAAAGAACACATGATAAGAGATTGCGCAGTAACATTTAAGTCGAAAACAAGGTTTTATTATGGAATTAACTGATTGTCATCAAGTAACACTTATTACTTAGCCCATGCTTGACTTAAAATACAACATCAAACTAAAGAACAACAAGAAAGGAGCCAAAGGTTTACACGGCTCCACAACAGACCGATCATGGTGTCACTAACCCTAACCTAACGGTCCTTAGGTCGCGCCTCCTCTGATTCTGGTGACTTCTATGTCATTCCCTTCCTGGTTCACCTCTTCCCCGAAGTCTGGCATGGGTGGTTCAGTCGTACTTTCGGCATCAGATACATTAGCGTAAAATTCGTATCTCGGTCGCTTTGCTATGAAGTCAAAGGTATGCTCGGGTGGGTATCCGCCCCGCAAAGAATTGGGGTCACGGCATAGTCTCATGCAATGGGTGGACAACTCTCTCATATAGAAGCGTTTGTTGTCCTTTAGTATGCCGTAGTCGGGGATAGTATCGATAAGGGTATACGCTCTTAATCGAGTATTAGTTAAGTACTGTGGTGCCCATTATGGCCATACTTGTCCATGGCAGCACAAAGTTTCTCACAATGCTCATTAAAGTCAGCATCAAGTGACATGTAACAGTCTCGCGGGTGTACATTGTAGGGATCCCTCCTACAAAGTGGAAAGTTAAACAAATTAAGACACAAGGGTATTACCGTAGAAGGGTGGTAAGATAAAGGATTCATTCTCGAGGTGTAAGTGTGCGAAAATTATATAACAAGTTTTCAGGGTAACTGTTGTAATACCAGGGTTTTGGTCAACTCAAGATCATCACAGTTCGCATTATCTACCAGAGAACAACCACTTTAGAAAATCAACCGTAAGAATACACGTAACCCAGCATACAATCTAACATTGACCCCACCAAATTCCTCTCCCAAGTCGAAACTATTACCAATTCCGAACAATTGAACCATATGTGTATTCCTTCCGCCCTACTACTATTAAATCACCAGGAGTATTAAAACATGCGATACATAAGCACTACTTAAACACCTTGAAACCATAGAAAACATAACACGTAATCAAAACCTTTTGACTCATCAGACATACGACACGAACTAGTCAATTTGTTTGATGTAAATTCTGAAACACATTTCCCAATAGAAGTAACAACATATGATCCATGACAACAACAACATTACTTCCATATCACACATGTGTTTGACATTTTAGTAACCACATCATTCAATCGTGTCCAGCAACTTAGTATAACTCCTTTTCAACAAAACAAAAGATATCGCATAATTAGCCTAAACATGTACATATACCATCATATAACTTGTAAACATTATCTAGGGCAAAAGATTAGCAAGGTGAACAAATTCTCTGGTTTGCACGGTTTGAACAAATAGGCAACTCGCGGCTCAATTAAACGTAACTATAACGACTATCATTTAAACATACACCTAACATATGGATCATCAAAGGGTTATCCCATTATAATTGCCAACATAGCTATCATTAACAATATTCTTTAGATTATAATTGATAGCAACGACTCGGAAATATAGGTATGTCAAATGTCGTGCTATAATTGCAAGAATCACTTTAGCGTTTTATGACGATATAATAACGAACATATTCAATAAGGAATAACGACACTGTTTATTATCATGTTATAGGTTTTAGGTTCAACTGAAATAATTTAATGCAATGAAAGCAATAAGTATAACTATAGGCACACAGACTCACATAGAGGACCTTAGAACTCAGATGACATCCTACATGTGGGAACATTTAGACATAATCATTACTACCATTCATGTGTAAACATTTAACATAGTTATTGTAAATATTCATGCGAGGACATTAGGACGTTTAACGCCACCAAAATTTGACCCAGATATGATAACATAGTTTGATATTTATGTATACCCGACCACTATACAAATATGATGAACACATCAGTGATATTACAACATGCCACAAAATATGCAAACAACTGGACTCGTACAACATATTTCACCCTCGATTAAGAATCAAATTAAGCTATTCAATTTTACTCATACTATCATGCCAACAATGTTATCAACTAAGTTTCAATTTTATCACTTGTTAAGTTACATAACTACTGAACATGCGTGCGGTTACCTTCATATAAAAACATTATAATTTCACATTACTAAGGCTCATGAATTAATCAATCAACTGTATGAAAACTTAAGATAGAACGCACATTTTAAAGTCATGATTCAGGTTGTAACTTTCAAAAATCACGAATAAATAGCCGCTCAACGAAAACTTGAGTTATATTACTTTTCATAACATACAGAGAGTTAATAATTCGTGATAAAAATAATGAGGTCCAAAGTTCAAGAATTCAATTTTTAAAGGATTTTACAGCTCAGTTGGTCCAAACAAGTACATGACAGCAATTGGTCCGAAACTTGGGTCAATTTGCAAAATTTACCGTTTAATATAGAGACATCAGTAATTTTCGTGGCTTATCAATTTGAAAACATAAGCGAATCTCCTAGTCGATGGAGATGGAATTATGCAAAAATAATTTATACAAATTAAATGAGGATTTTTACAAAATCGTTGGTCAAAACATCATTGCACAGGAACTTCCTGACCACAGCCCACTAAAACATTTATTACTCCTAATCCGTATATCCTATACACATGAAACTAACGCCAAATGAACAGTAACTCACGAGGCTAACTCTCATAAAAGTTTTATCCATAGGAAGTTAACAGAAAAGAAATGACAGCAAGATCAATTAGGGAGTAAAATCAAACAAGCGTGTTTCAGCACTAGGTCATTCTTTACTATGTTACAAGCTCTTATGAATCCACTATGTACACTAACCCATCCCAACTTAAATCTCGCACTTTGCACTTACGTAATGTCTATCCCATAGAATCCCTTCGCATCTCGACCTACTCTTTACATCTAAGTCACGATTGGTATGACTAGGAACAAGCAAGTCAATAGTGTTTCTAATCACTATCACAATACCATACTAGCATGGCTTCGGGATCACATATCCGCATATTACTAGACATAATAGCACTATCAACACGTCATTCACATCCATCCAGATAAATATCGTCAATTTGCAATTATTTTCACGCTCACGATTACCACAATCCAACGCTTCGTTGATTATCAATCTGAACACGAAAATTTTATTTCTCATTTCCACAACATCATACGATCACGTCATCATTCATACAAAATACTTACCGTAACGTTGTCCTGCAGAATGGTTAGAATATATGGGTCTCAAGGTATACATCAACTCGATTATATCCAAGGTTTTCCTGCTAACTACCCCATTCACTCAATTTTCTCTCGGGTTACCTGGTTCAAAAGCGAGAGGGCAAAAGAGCACGTATTAAGGGCGCCTTCTTAACCGCACCGTGAGCTCCTAGCGATTTATTCCGTGGGTTCATTTTATTTAGACGCATCCTATGTTCTTTGGGTTCATTGGTTCAGGCCTGAGGATCGTTGCGCTCTGATACCACTTTGTAACACCCCGGTTTATGAAGGAGCCTTTGGCAAGACATTCCCTAATAAACCGAACTGTTACCATCTCGGTTCCCCGAGGTAGTGAATAACAAATTAAACTCCAAGGCAACTTATATAAATACTTTAACTTAATTATTACAAACTTCTTTTACAACAATTATAAGGAACTACATAAATGGAAGTGGAAGTCTTCTAAATAATGATCTAACTACTATGTCTTCTGATCCAGTGTCTCACGCCCATCAAGCTCCCGTCCTATCTCTTAACGTCAAGTCCGCCGCCAATATTTGGGTCATCACGGTGTTCACGAATACATGTGGTCAACCACGAGGTTGAGTAGGGAATACAACGAAACAACAAAATATGATATGCATGCTCCTCCGTCACCTCCATCTCCATCTCAACTCACATCTCATATCTCATAACCCGGAACGCCCAGCCATACCGATCCCCGGTAGACTATATATATCGACCATAGTCGATCGCCACCTTCACTTGTTGAGGACACCGGGCGGTGTCTGAGAACCGACTGGGCCTTATCACAACATCACATCATATCTCATCATCGTCACCACCACACCATCCTCCAACTCCAATGCATATGCAATACCCAACAGTAATCAATGCAACATAATATGTATATCAATGAATGAAATCATGCCAGCTATCAAAATAATGAAATAACATACTCAACACGAACGGTTCAGTCAACCACACTCCAGTATATGAAACATAACATAAATCACAACCACGAACAAGTCAGCGATCACAGCTTGGTCATATGAAACACAACAAATCAACACAATTTAACAAACACGGTAAGTAAAGTGTATTTCCCTACCTCTAATCTAGTCAAATAGTCGGATGCTCAGTGATAATCCACAATAATTCGCCCTCTGAAAGATAATGAAATGATAACCAATTACTTAACTATTCCCGTTCCCAAAATAGAAGTTACTAAAAAAAAATAGAATTTCTTAAAATGGAAACTTTCCCGATATAGTAACTTTTCTCTTTTAACAAACCCGACTCAAAATCCGTCTCTAATTATTTTAAAAGACTCGGGAATTTAAATTAACTAAATCATTTAAATGATTCGGGAATTTAAATTAACTACGAAATACGATAATTTAAACAATAAAGAAACAAATCAAAGCCGACTAAAACACGCCCTAACCCACGACTTCCAACCCGTTTCCCGAAGTCCCACGCGCCCCCTACCACCGTGACAGCCGCCAGGTCAGACACCGGGTCTGACCTGAGCACCCACCAACACCCTCACCGGGTTCGACTCCCGCTGGTGAGTCAGACCGTGGCCACGAACACCCCCCTGGTTCACTCCACCTCCCACGGTTGCCACCACAAAGACCCACAACACAACCCCACAGCCCACCCGTTGTCAACAAAGACACCACCCTATCACCACCACTCTGCTCACCGTCTAGCCACGCACACAGTCGCCGTGGCGCCGCCGTTTCGACCTCCCCCGAGTCCACGGTGGCGCCACCCCAAGCCTAGCATCTAAACTCGCCTGAAATCAAAAATAACTCGTTTGCTACCCTCCCATGTCGATGCCGCCTAATTCTGCCACCACCACCACCTAAAGCCCACTTGACCGCCACCAATAGGGGCGACTCAGACCACCCAACACCATTACCCCGTCACCAACCACCCTTATTACCTCCCTGCGACACACCGAGACCACAACCACAACCTGACAACCAACAAAAGAGAAAAGGAATGGTGACTGCTTACCTGAACCGCCACGAAAACCACCACCAGGGCCGCCTCACCACGTCGACAACCACCCTAAGCTCTTCCCTGCTGCGCCGTCAATGCCCACGCTCTCTCTCTCTCTCTCGAATTGCGTGAAGGCTGAGATATGGGCTGTTGAAAAGAGGTAGGCGGTTGAGGGAGTAGGGTTTAGAATGTTAGGGTAGAATTAGGTTAAATGGTAAATGGGTCATGGGTAAACGTGATTGGGTAAGTGGGTAAATGTTATGGGTCCGCGTGGTTGATAAAAGAATTAGTTACGTGATCTCATTCAGTTAAACCCGTCTTGACAAGCTTACGAATAACTCGATTCTACGATATCAATACGACCAGACAAATACTCGACTCGATAGGAAATATAAAATAAGGGGTATTACAGTCTTCCCCCCTTAAAATGAACTTCGTCCCGAAGTTCGCTCAACTACCAAACAGATTTTCTAGTACAAGAATTCATGAACTCAAGCGGGTGAAACGGAATGTTACAATAGAAGTTTAACATACCATGTGTCCATGTGTTCAAACTTCTTGTATTGTACTTTCCTTTATATTCATGTTCTCTCTTATAGCATGAACCTTACCAAGTACATATCTAGGTTCCCAACCTAGGTTTAGGTTCTTTATCTTGAAAGAACTTTCTTGTTGTTTATCACATAACCAACGAATTGTGGTGGATGATATAACTCACACTAGTCAAGTGTTCCACCAACTCGTAATGCACTAGGCATACGTTTTGTAGAGTCTTGCAACAATTGTCAAGATGATTAGCCTAGCACTTCTCATAAGTCCTAGCATATTAGAAAATACTAGTTTTGAGTAACTTCTTACTATAACAAGTATCTTTTCAAACATCTTATTTCTCCTTTTAGCTTGAATAGCTTAGGATTTTCGTAAATCCTTACGCGTTTTCGAACTTCAATATGTACAATTTCTTGTCACATAACAGAGTGTTCCGTCAAACACTAGAATAGCTCATTAGTTCTTCTCGAGAATTCATGACAATTCTTCTATGGCTTACCAATCACTCATCATGCTCTTAAGAATATGATTCATTATAGGACATGTGCATGATTATTCTAATGGCGGAAACATTAGTAATTTTAAATCATGTGATCAACCATTCTTAGGTTCAATGAATGACCATGACTGCTTATGGTAATTCCATTTTCATCGATATGAATAACCTATGTTTCTCGTTGATTTGATGTGTATATCTCAATACCTATCCAACATCTCATGATGTGATTGGATTCATCATAGTCCATTTTCATCCAGAATTGAAAACTCAAATATTTCTTTGTAAAGATAGTACTAGCTCGTCATTCTCAATGAGCAATGAGTTATAAATTTTACAAGATGATTGCTCCCACTAAATTTCATGTCTTCACATGATAATTTCAAACTCCCACTCAATTCCACATGTTTCATAATTGACTACTCAATTGAAACATTTCAAGAATTGAAATACATTTTGCTTTGCCAAGTTATTAAGATAAAACCATATATGTTCCCAACATATCTTTTTAAAATACCTATTTGGAAAAGGTTTCAATCTTAAACTTATGGAAAGAGATTTTTAATCTCTAACTCATTCATTTTATAATGATGCGTAGCAATAATTATTTAAATGTGAATTTCATTTAATACACGTCCTTCTCAAAATACCCTTTTCCGGAAGGAGGTTTAACCATTTCATTTTCATAATGAGGTTAAGTAATGACACTAGCGTGGTTAACAATTAACTTAGTTTTTGTAGATATCGGCATATCTTCCTTTGCAACTTTTAATCATAAATCTCATTTATATTCAAGGATGCAACTTTGTTTCATTTAGGCTCTTAAGTAAATATCAATATTGAAACTCTTGGTCATATATTGTTCATAAACTAGCCAAATCTCTTGTTAAGACTTTTCTTTAGTCATTTTCTTTCAAAATTGTCTTTTGATCTCCTCGTGCAGTTATCTTGAAAACATATTCTTTTGATTACTTCACTTGGTCTCTTTTGTCATGTAGATCACATCTATTCGAGACCATAGATCTCATCTATTTATGTATACTATCTATTTAGGTAAACTAATCATTCTTTCTTTCGTAGATCTCATTTATCCAAGCATACAAATTATTCTTTATATTCTTTGTGTCTTCATTTTTCTCCCACTCTATCTTTAGAATAAATACACTAGATATTCAAATATAGCTTATGACACACAAATAATGATTTCGAAGTAGAAGGAGGATTATCTCATAGATTAACTAATAGTATTTAGATTTGATGGGCATAGTTGGTGATTGACATTCCTTTAGGAGAGTTCATCAACTCAACATCACTTTACAATTAATCATACACAAGCCTTAAGCTTGTGGACATATAATGAATCCCATCATCATAGTTGTCTATTGGATCACTTTAAGTAGATGATCATATGTTTCTATGTGCAAGCATATAAAGACAAATTTTTAGAACAATGAAATACAATAAAAGGGGTGACTTGGGTTTCAAACCAAGCCACCATAATCCAAAATACAACCATTGTTTAGAAATGATCAACCATTTCCATGTCGAACACGGAAATCAAAATAGTTCTAAAAATCCGAAACACAACTTAAAATAAGACAATAATAAAAAGCCAAGCTTCATTGGTAGCTACTCCTAGCTCCTTGATGATTTCTCAAGCTTGCTTTTCTTTTCCTTTGTCTTTGCTTGGAGGAGGCCCTATTTACAATAAAAAGGGGATACATTATCACAACTTTGTATCAAAATACCATAGTGGAATTAGAAATATAAAAGAAAGGATAGTCATTTACCTACTGGAGTGATCTTTCCAGCTTTGATGTCACCAAGATACTTGGAACATTTCCTTTTCCAATGTCCAACACCATTACAATAATGGCATTTATCAAGAGGACCCTTCTTGGTCTTGGAAGTGCTAGCTTCCAAAGTCTTAACCTTGGTGGACATGGGAGCTTGCCTCTTACCCTTTTTCCCATTCTTCTTGAACTTCCCCTTGCTCTTAGTGCTTATATTAAGCACATCCTTAGGTGGGTTAACATTTAGCCCCATGTCTCTTTCGGCTTGCACAAGTAACTTGTGCAACTCTTCAAGAGACACGTCCTTGTCTTGCATGTTAAAGTTCACCCGGAATTGAACATATGCTTTGACTTTGGATAAGGAGTGTAGAATCCTATCTACAATTAGCTCTTTGGGGATTTCAACCTTTTGAAGTTTTAATGTCTCGACTAGCTCCAACAATTTGAGCACGTGAGGGCTAACCTTTTGGCCCTCCTTAAAATCGAGATCAAAGAATGCCGAGGCCGCCTCATATTGGATGATCCTCGGAGCTTGAGAAAACATTGTCACAAGTTTGGAATAGATTTCATAAGCGGTGCCCATTTTAAAGGCTCTCCTTTGGAAATCCGCCTCCATCGCAAAAATCAACACATTTTTCATAGCGGCGGACTCTTTGTGGTAAGCCTCATATGCTTCCCTAGTGGCGGCACTCGACCTAGCATTAGGTTCGGGTGGAGAGGCCTCGGTGAGGTAACGAAGCTTGTCGTCACCTTGGGCGGCTAATTTGAGTTGGGCATCCCAATCGGAGAAGTTTGACCCATTCTTTTCAAGTTTACAACGATCCATGAAAGATCGGAGCCATGAAACATTAGTGAGAAGTGCGGCGTTGGTGTTTGGTGCGGCCATCGTTATGAGAAATAAAAATGGTCTACAAAACGAAAATAGAAGGAATAAAACATTTGTCGTTTTCACAATAATAATAATACTTGAAAATTTAATTTAAACAAGTTTTATTTCATTTATCTAGTGACCTCTACCCAACTTTGATAAATGATTCCAAGACCCAAATTCATATTAACTTAGGCATCGGTAAAGCCGAATACAACCTTATCAATATAACTCGGTGGATTAACTCTTTAATCGATTCTAGTTTTAGAACTCTTGGTCGATAAATTTACATTAAAATTTATCTTTAGCCCGAAACACATCCGGCAACCGTCGAGAATACTTTCGTTGAGTTCAACCCAAATTTCGAATAAATGTGTCCATGATCCAAATTTACATTAACTTGGGCATCGGTAAAGCCGAATACAACCCTTATCTTTATAAATTCGGTGGGTAGACATTTATCACCCATTTCCCCTACGTAACAAGGTTTGTACCCCGGTAAAGCCGAGTGCACTCCCTCACGAAATAGGTTTTCATGGTTTCTACTTTTTGGTAAGGCTAGTCTCAATTGTTTATTTTAGCGAGAGGTCATGTCAATTTATTATCTATCACGTTTTAAGGGAACTAAGACAATGAACTACGATAATTGTAATTGACACGGTCGATAAACTCGATTAAACTGCATGTTTAGTTATGACGATTTAGCGATGCATGCAACATATAAATAAAATGCAAAGCATAAAAATAAAATCCTAGTATGGCCTTCCTAAAATAGTAAATCTAATAAACTATTACAAATTCGGAAACCAACTCCTTTGGTCCCTTGAAGTTCGGTCTTGGCACGCATTTCAAGGCAACACTTTCTTTGATGGATCGCCTTCTCGAGTGGCACCGTCTTCAAGGAACTCTGGAATAAATAAATTACATAATTTCCTATTATACATTTGTAATTAAAATAAAATAAATCTATTAAATTACAAAACGGTGATACGAGATCACAATAAATTACAACCGAATCGATATTCCCATACATTTCGGGTAATACCAATTAAAACTAAGGCCATACTAAGTAAAATTACATAATACAAAAATTACATAAAATTAAAATATGACAATCATAAATAAAATGCAGCATTATAATATGTATAAACATGCCCAATTTTATGCTAAATCGCCTTTAAGGAGCCAATATCGTATATTAATCGGTTTTTACGGATTTGCGTGATTTAACCTTTTAAAATCACAATAAATACATAAATTCATATTTATGTACAAGTTAATTACCCTAACCAACTTAGGACTCAAAATTAGTATCCACTAACATTTGACAGTAATTAACCTAGATTTCTTAATATTGTTCATGAATGGACCTAAAATACAAAATTATTCCATAAATTTCAAATTAAATCATAAAAATTTCAAATAATTTCAAAATTTGAAATTTAAACTCATGAACATTCTGAAAAAATGCCATGACACTCATAATGTTCAAAAACTTAGGTTAAAAATTTCGAAAATTTATCGAGAAAAACAATGTTGCGGTTTATTGATTTTAAAAATTATTACCATAAAAATATGAGAAAAATTATTTTTATCAACTTTTCACTTTCACGTCTGAAATATATGATAAAATGCAACATGTGATGTTTTTCCTTAGTCATGAAGTATGTTTTAGCATTTTTACTAATTAAAGTCACTATTTATGTGATTTTTCATCAAAAATTCATAAATCATGCATAAAGACTTCATTATAGCCAAATATTTTACACACATCTTGTAAAATTTCATGTGACAACATACTAAAGTTTCATGACCAGATTCGAAATATAACTCATATGAACCTATTTACCCATTTAAATACGATTTTAACTTGAAAAATCCATATTTCGAGCAATACAACTCATTTTATTATGAAAATTTACAGGCCATCAGTAGATAATATATTTGAAAACATATCCAAAAACCACTGAAAAAATCGAAGTTTAGCTTTTTTTTAGTCCAAAAATGACATTTTTATTATAAAAATCACATTTTAATGCCATTATTATATAAAATGAACAATAAAATCCATAAATAAACCAAAATATCCTAAATACATTTTAGGACCAGAAACTTAAACATGCAAATAAATTTCTTGATATTTCATAATAAACACAAATTTATAAGTTTTGTTTGTTAATCTTATAACTCGGAAAAACAATAACCGATTTGCATGCGAACAACCTAAGGCTCATGATACCGCTTGTTAGAAATATTAATCTCATTATTTAACATATTCATATATTTTACACTTTAATTTAGTCATAAAATTAATACTAGATCTTATGCATGCAAACTTAAATAAGAATAGAGAAGAAATCGTCTTTCTTACTATGAGAGTTTCGGATTAAAGGGCACAAGTAAGATCTCCTTCTTACCTGTTCTTGAGCTTTCCTTATATGGATGAACAAAAATTCAAGCTTAGAATCCCTCCCAAAGATGAATACCCAAGATAACCTCTTAAAAACTAATATTATTTGAACTAGAACAATATTAATCTTACTAAAAATTGACCCAAAATATTTATTTTGGTCTCTTGCAATTTCGGTCAAGAGGAAGGATTTTTGGAGATTTTATCTCTCTAATTTTTCATAAGATGTAGAGAGGAAATTATATTTCTTACACTAGAATTATACTCCCTCCTATTCTTAATAACCCTCCCCGTTCATGGAGGGCACGGGATTTAAGGGAGGAGAGTATTATATGGTAAAATATTGTAGTGGGGTAGGAGATTGGAGAGAGGGAAGATGTTGTGTGATTAAAATAAGTATTGTTGTGGGGTAAGGTGATTAAAATAAGATAAAGTATGAGTATTGTGGGGTATTGTTGTGGGGAGGGATGATTAAAATAAGTATAAAAGTTTGCCAAATAAGGAAATAGGGAGAGTATTGTGAATAGACGAAAAAGGAAATAGGGAGAGTTATTTAGAATAGGAGGGAGTAATATAAAGTAGTGAATGAATTATTAGAGAGAAAAACCACTATAATGGCCCTTTGAAAACCGGTGGGGAGGGGTGTCTAGTGCCCAATGCATGAGCTCATTTTCTTCCCAAGAAAATAGACTTGCATGGCTACAAATAGGTGTGCAATCATTTTGCATTCCACTTAATTATTTAACACAATTTAAACATTATACTCCCTCCATTTTTTAAGCACTTACATAAAATGGGAGGTCCATTTTATATTTTGTCATTTGTCAATTGTCACATGTTACTAGTCATGTGAAATTGTCATGTATTTTTAACATATTAAAAATCAACGTATTAATAAAAATACGTCATGTACAAAATCGACTTAGTAATTCATAATTACTTATACCAAAACGGTTTATCAATTATAAATCACAACGTCTTGTATTTCTAATAAATTATTCATTCAGTTCCAATTGTTTCGTAAACAATAATTTTATCTAAGTAATAAAACAATTTAATTACTTAGACCGTATCTTATTTAATCGAATTACAATAAGATGCGTCAATAATACTCACAAAATTGTCCGTCAATTTCAAGCAATTTAATTAACCCGTATCGACATACGATCAATTAAATAATCAATTAAGAGTGTTACCCTTTAGGTATGACCTAAGGGGATCAACTGATCACCACCGTCGCACGACAGTAATGTCAAACTCTAGTCAGCCAATCATTACCGATATGTGTGGATCAGTTGACTGTAAAATATTAAATCCCACATGTATTCTTAAAATGAGATTTAAACGTGTGATCATCATGATCGACAGTTGTGATCGCATTATTGTCGGAGGACACATATTCCAACAAGCTTATGAGACACAAATAATGATTTTGAAGTAGAAGGAGGATTATCTCATAGATTGACTAATAGATTTTAGATTTGATGAGTGTACTTGGTAATTGACATTCCTTTAGGAGAGTTCATCAACTTAACATTACTTTATAATTGATCATACACAAGGCTCAAGCTTGTGGACATATAATGAATCCTATCATTATAATTGTCTATTGGATCACTTTAAGTAGATGATAATATGTTTCTATGTGCAAGCATATAAAGACGAATTTTTAGAACAAACAAATACGATAAAAGGGGTGACTTGGGTTGCAAGCCAAGCCACAAAAATCCAAAATACAACCATTGTTTAAAAGGATCAACCATTTCCATGTCGAACACGGAAATGAAAATTTATAAAATTCATAACATTAAAATAAAGACAATAATAAAAGCCAAGCTTCATGGGTAGCTACTCCTAGCTCCTTCATGATTTCTTAAGCTTGCTTCTCTTTTCTCTTGTCTTTGCTTGGAGGAGGTCCTATTTACAATAAAAAGGGGATACATCATCACAACTTTGTATCAAAATACCATAGTTGAATTTGAAACATAAAAGAAAGGATAGTCATTTACCTACTGGAGTGATCTTTCCAGCTTTGATGTCATCAAGATACTTGGAACAATTCCTCTTCCAATGTCCAACACCATTACAATAATGGCATTTATCAAGAGGACCCTTCTTGGTTTTGGAAGTGCTAGCTTCAAAAGTCTTAGCCTTGGTGTTCATGGGAGCTTGCCTCTTACTATTTTTCCCATTCTTCTTGAACTTCCCCTTGCTCTTAGTGCTTATATTAAGCACATCCTTAGGTGGGTTAACATTTAGCCCCATGTCTCTTTCGGCTTGCACAAGTAACTTGTGCAACTCTTCAAGAGATACGTCCTTGTCTTGCATATTGAAATTCACCCGGAATTGCACATATGCTTTGACTTTGGATAAGGAGTGAAGAATCCTATCAACAATGAGCTCCTTGGGGATTTCAACCCTTTGAATTTTCAACATCTCTACTAGCTCCAACAATTTGAGCACGTGAGGGCTAACCTTTTGGCCCTCCTTTAAATCGAGATCAAAGAATGCCGAGGCCGCCTCATATTGGACGATCCTCGGTGTTTGTGAGAACATTGTCACAAGTTTAGAATAAATTTCTTAAGCGGTGCCCATTTTGAAAGCTCTCCTTTGGAGATCCGCCTCCATAGCAAAAATCAACACATTTTTAATAGCGGCGGACTCTTTGTGGTAAACTTCATATGCTTCCCTAGTGGCGGCACTCGACCTAGCATTAGGTTCGGGTGGAGAGAGTTCCATAAGGTAACGAACCTTATCGTCACCTTGGGCCGCTAGCTTGAGTTGGGCATCCCAATCGGAAAAGTTTGACCCATTCTTTTCTAGTTTACAACGATCCATGAAGGATCGGAGCCATGAAACATTAGTGAGAGCGTGAGCGTTGTTGTTTGGTGCGGCCATTTGTTATGAGAAATAAAAGTGGTCTACAAAACAAAAATAGTAGGAATAAAACACTTGTCGTTTTTTTAAAATAATAATAATACTCGTAAATTTTAATTTAAACAAGTTTTATTGCATTTATTTAGTGACCTCTACCCAACTTGATAAATGATTCCAAGACCCAAATTCATATCAACTTGGGCACGCTTTGGCGATACAACCCTCATCAATATAACTCGGTGGATTAACTCTTTAATCAATTCTACTTTTAGAACTCTTGGTCGATAAAATTACATTAATACTTATCTTTAGCCCAAAACACATCCGGCTATGGTCGAGAATACTTTTGTTGAGTTCAACCCAAATTTCGAATAAATGTGTCCATGATCCAAATCCACATTAACTTTGGCACGCTTTGGCGATACAACCCTCATCAACACGAATTCGGTGGATAGACATTTATCACCCACTTCCCCTACGTAACAAGGTATGTACATTGATTTGGTTTGAGCGCACTCCCTCACGAAATAGGTTTTCATGGTTTCTAATTTTTGGTAAGGCTAAGTCTCAATTGTTTATTTACCGAGAGGTCATATCAATTTATTATCTATCACGTTTTAAGTGAACTAAAGCGGTGAACTACGATAATTGTAATTGACACGGTCGATAAACTCAATTAAAAATGCATGTTTAGTTATGGCGATTTAGCGATGCATGCAACATGTAAATAAAATGCAAAGCATAAAAATAAAATTCTAGCATGGCCTTCCTAAAATTGTAAATCTAATAAACTACTACAAATTCGGAAACCAACTCCATTGGTCCCTTGAACTTCGGTCTTGGCACGCATCTCGAGGTAACACTTTCTTTGATGGACCGCCTTCGCGAATGGCACCGTCTTCAAGGAACTCCAGAATAATTAAATTACAAAATGAATTACATAATTTCCTATTATACATTTTTAATTAAAAAATAAATCTATTAAATTACAAAACGGTGATACGAGATCACAATAATTACAACCGAATCGATATTCCCATACATTTCGGGTAATACCAATTAAAACTAAGGCCATAGTAAGTAAAATTACATAATTCAAAAATTACATAAAATAAAAATATGACAATCATAAATAAAATGCAGCATTATAATATGTATGAACATGCCAAATTTTATGCTAAATCGCCTTTAAAGAGCCAATATCGTATATTAACCGGTTTTTACGGATTTGCGTGATTTAACTTATTAAATCATAATTTGTTACATAAACTCATATTTATGTTCAAGTTAATTATCCTAACCATCTTATGACTCAAAACTTAGTCCTCACTAATATTTTGACAATAACTCAACTTGATTTCTTAATATTGTTCATTATGGACTAAAAATAAAAAATTATGCTATAAACTTCAAATTAAATTATAAAAATTTAAAATAATTTCGAAATTTGAAATTTAAACTCATGAACATTCTAGAAAAATACCATGACACTCATAATATTCAAAACTTAGGTTGAAAATTTCGAAAATTTATCGAGAAAAACAATGTTGCGGTTTATCGGTTTTAACAAATATGACCATAAAAATATGAGAAAATTTATTTTCATCAACGTTTCACTTTTAGATCTGAAATATATGATAAAAAGCAACATGTGATGTTTTTTTTAGTCATGAAGTATGTTTTAGCATTATTACTAATTATAGTCACTATTTATGTGATTTTTCATCAAAAAATCATAAATCATGCAAAAAGATTTCACTATATCCAAATATTTTACACACATCTTGTAAAATTGCATGTGACAACATACTAAATTTCCATGACCAGATTCGAAATATAGCTCATATTAACCGATTTACCCATTTAAATACGATTTTAATTTATAAAATTCATATTTCGAGCAAAACAACTTATTATAACATAAAAATTTACAGTCCATCAGTAGATAATATATGTGAAAACATATCCAAAAATCACTGAAAAATTCGAAGTTTAGCTATTTTTCGTCCAAACATGATATTTTTCTCATAAAAATCATATTTTAATGCCAATAATATATAAAATGAACAATAAAATCCATAAATGAACCAAAATATCCCAAATACATTTTAGGATCAGAAATTTTAACATGCAAAAGGATTTCGTGATATATCATAATAAACACAAAATTACAAGTTTTATTTGTTAATAAAATTAACTCGGAAAAACAACAAACCGATTTGCATGCAAGTAACCTAAGGCTCTCTGATACCACTTGTTAGAATTCATTAATCTTATTAGTAAACATATTCATATATGAATTAATTTATTTGGTCATAAAATAAATACAAGATCTTATGCATGCAAACATAAAACAAGGTAGAGAAGAAACAGTCACTTCTTACATTTGTGTTTCGGATTTTTGGGCACCAACAAGATCTCCTTCTTGTTAGTTCTTGAGCTTTCCAACAATGGATGAACAAGGTTCAAATTAGAACCTCTCCCAAAAGCATATACCCAAGGAATACCCTTAATAACCAATATTATTATGAACTAGTAATAATATTAATCCTACTTAAATTTAGACACAAAAATATAATATTGTTCTCTTGTATTTTCGTTCAAGAGAGGAAGGTTTTGTGAGCTTTTCTTTCTCTAAAATTATTTCACAAATGTAGAGAGTTTCAATAATTTCTAACACACTAGAAAATATTAGGTAAGGTAGTGAATAATTATAGAGGAAAACCATTGACTTTTCTAGTGGAAAAATCGGTTGGGGGATGGGTAATTAGGGAGCCAATGCATGCAAAAATGCTCTTCTCAAAAGCTAGGTATGCAAGGCTATATTAGGTTATAATCATTGTGTTTTCTCTTATTAAAATAATCAACACAATTTATCCACTAATACTCCCTCCAATTTTTCGGCACATTTAACATAAAATGGAAGGTCCATTTTATTTTGTCATTTGTCAATTGTGAAAAATGTGACATGTTACTTGACATGTGAAATTGTAATGTATTTTTAACATATTAAAAATAAACATACTCATAAAATATGTCATATACAAAATCGACTAGTAATTCGTAATTACTTGTACCAAAACGGTTTATCAATTATAAATCACAACATCTTGTATTTATAATAAATTGTTCATTCAATTTCAATTGTTTTGTAAACAATAATTTTATTCTAAGTAATAAAACAATTCTATTACTTAGACCGTATCTAATTTAATCGAATTACAATAAGACACGTTAACTTTACTCACAAAATCATCCGTCAATTTTAAGCAATTTAATTAACTCGTATCGGCATACGATTAATTAAATAATCAATTAAGAGTATTTCCCTATAGGTATGACCTAAGGGGATCAACTGATCACCACCGTCGCACGACAGTAATGTCAAACTCTAGTTAGCCAATCATTACCGATATGTGTGGACCAGTTGACTGTAAAAATATTACATCCCTCTTGTATTCTTAAACATGAGATTTAAACATGTGACCATCATGATCGACATTTGTGATCGCATTATTGTCAAGGGACAGTTATTCCAACATATTCTTGGTTGGAGGGTCGAAAAATTAATTTGGCTAGTCTTCTGTTTAACCGCATTATCCAAACAAGCATAACCGTCAACAAGGAAAAACATAGCACCACTCTTGATTTTCCATATGGTATGTGGGTATCAAGATTATTGGATATTAAGCGAGTTATAGGTCAGGAGAGTTATGGTGTGAGTGCAAAAGATGGTATGTGTGACCGTGTAATTAAGTTAATGGGTCTCGGGTTTGAAGGACCTGAATTGGTCTTTGCTAAGAATGTTGAAAAGAGCACTAGTGATGTTAGATTGGTGGCTATGGAAGCCAAATTGGATGCTTTTATGGGGTCTTTGATGGCTAAGTTTGAGGAGCAAACCACGACATTAGCTATGGCCATGTCTCGAGTTAGACCATCACAGTCCTCGGATGGTGGCTTGGATAGTGCTCGGGTTTATGCGTGGATGGAAGGGGTTGATAAGAGGCCTACGGGTTTTGAGAGGGATTTGGTGGCTATTCGTGAGGAAGTGTTTCAATACGGTCATCGTCTCTCTTACCTTATGAGTCAAGGGGGTGCGTTGGTCATGGACGGAAAAGCAATGAAGGCCGATCAAGCTCTTACTTTGGAGGCGACAAATGCCTTGTCTTTGAAGGTCCTTAACTCTGAGAGAAGCCTTCAATCCCAAGATATACTTTTGTGGAGCTCATTTGATCATCTTGATGTCTGGGAACATCGTACTCGTCCCGATTACGTTAACCCATACAAAACCCGTCAAATCTAGCTTTGCCTTACCCCTCCCCTGTTTTCGCATTTTCTCTTTATAGCCTTAATTTCTTTTGTTTTCTAATGGTGTATTTTGCATTCTAAAACTCTCTACCATTCGGCCCATTTTGGCATGCTACTTGTGGTTATGGCCCAAGTAGTTCTAAACATGTTGTTCATTCGGCCCAGTTGGCATAGACATGTTTTCTTTGGTTTGTAAGATATCTTAATTCGTAGGTACTTATGATTGTTTACGTTTTATTAAGTTTCTTAATCGTTCTTATCTCTTGTCTCGTCGTATATTATTCTAGTCATTTTATGTTTGTTCTTATCTTTTCGATGATGTCAAGAGGGGGAAAGAACGAGCATGGTAAGCATTTACCTAAAGCTTGCCCCTTGTCAAGACCAATTGTCTCTTAAAGTCCTTAAGTTTCGGTGTTGTGATAATCGTTTGATCTTGCGTTGATCTTTATCTATAAAGATGACGGTATTATAGTGAGGGGGAACTATATACTTAGTCACAATTTTAGAAGACTTGCCATCATCAAAAAGGGGGAATTTGTTGAACCATATAGAATAAATGTTTATGTTTTGATGATGTCAAGAGTACTTCACTTTTTATATACTCGTTGCGCGTAATTGTTTGTTTAGTCCCTTCAGATTAGACTTACTATTTGCAAAGCTTAAAGAATTGCGATGAAAGCATACAAGACTATATTGTGATCAAGCCCTCAATTATCAAGCCCTCAATTACGGATCAAGATATCACAAGATTACTGAAAGAATTATTCAAGCTTCATGAGAAGATGAAGCTCATCTAAATATTAATCAAGCTTGAATGATGAAGTAGCCTATACTCAAAGATCTCCTAAGAAGATTAGAATAGCGTAGGTGATTATCTCGTAATGGTAACATAAGAATGGATTCCTTATGTTAGTAAAGTTATAGCTTGGCAACTATAACATTACTTATGCAAGAGCACAATGTTATAGCTCGTCTACTATAACATTGAGATGATGAGCTTATATTACACACGACTTAAAGAGGTTTTCAAATTGTTTTTGAAAAATGTTTTTGTTCGTTTTAAATGTTTTAGCAAAAGTATTTATTTAATAAGGAAGCCCATATTCGTATAGAGTGTGGTTTTATTTTAAATCTTATATTTAGTAATTATATTGGATCAACTTATGAGTTGAGTCATATTACTAATTAGGGTTTCTAACAAAGCATACTCTTAAACCCTAAAATCTAACCTAACTTCATGCTAGGGTTTTCACGAAAAACGAGGCATATGAGCTGTGTTTATTTCGTGTAAGCTTAAGGAATAAAAGTTGTTATTGTTAAGATTTTATTCTCTAGAATTATCTTAACATATCTTTTATATCTAGCTTGATTAGTTATTTATGATAAGGATATTTTGTTATGGAAAATCCTATCATATCTTAAGATATAAGGAAAGGATAATAAGAGAATAATTTATAAATTATCTTTTGAATATTCTCTATTATCTCTTCGGCTTTTAAGGAAGGAAATAACAAAGATATGATTTGTTTATGTGTTTGTTATTTAGGCCTCTAGTGTTTCGTGTAAAACGAGTGCCATGCTTCCTCTTTTGCTATAAATACTTTACTCTTTGCTACATTTAAAAGTAAAACCTTTAAGCATAATTTGATTTTATTTTAAGAGCAAAAACCGTGTATTTCAAACAAGAAAACCGTTTTGCAATTTTCCAAAAGGTCGTGTGTTTATAAACTTGTGCATTCGTTCTTTTGTTATCGTTATAAGATAATAGTGCTTAATTGATTTCTTACTCGTTCATTAACGTGAACTTTTAGAAGAATCATTAGTGCTTTCTTATTAGCGTAAGTTAGTCACTCGATTATTTAGCGATACTCACTTGAGTTACAACTAGGGTTAGTTGTACGAGTTGGGTTAGTAAATTTGTAATCCGTAGAAAGGTACTAAATTTATTAATCGAGAATAGTGGACGTAGGTTTCGATTTGTGAAAATGAACCACTTCAAAAATCCGTGTGTCTCTTTCTTTCTTTCGTTTATTTGCTCTGTTCTAATTCGTTAATTAGTTAATTAGTTAAAGTTTAATCAATAAACTTTAAATAATTAATTATACAATTACAATAAAAAATTAGGTCAAAGTTTTTAATCCTTAATTCACCCCTCTCTCTTGAGTATTTCGGATCGATAGACTCTTCATCCTCGACCACGGGATTTTTCTGATCATATTCCTCCAACCCTTTAACAAGTTGTGGAGGTGGTTCAAGCTCATCATCATCTTCAACCTGTTCATCTTCGACCTCATTCTCAATGTCATTACTAAAACAATCATTTTTAAAAATCGAATTGCAATGTAAATAAAACGAGTCGTAAACAAACTGGTTTTTACTATTATTGATTTGAAACCGTGCAAAATGCGCCAACATTTGAGCCAACGGATCAGAGGTCAGCGCCGAGATAGGAGCATTTGGGATAGTCCCCGGAATGCTAGAACTAGGAAGGGGTACATGAGAAGGAAAGACTGGGGAAGGGGTGTTTTCAACACTTGACTCCTTAGACTCAACCCTACGATTCAGATCAGACACAAACTCAGACTCAGATCCAGAATCATCATCTGGCTTGAAAATTTCGCACTCTCCAGTGGTCAACTTGAATAGTAGTCCTTTATTGTCGGTCCACTTGATGGTTTTCCGCCATCCCGAGCTAGTCCTCTGAGGATCTACATCGGTGACGAGGGTAGATGGATCAAACCTTTCACTTCGTAGAATCATGTTCACCAAATATTATTTTGGTACGACTGGCTTCATTTCTTCTCCAAAGAGGAGACCCATAGCCTTTTTATCAGCAATAGGTGTGGGTTCAGTCTTAGCCGGCATCACGGTTAAGATATCTTCGGGAGCATAACAACAATCTTGGAATATTTCAATTTCTGGGACCATTTGGTTTCTCTTCGAGTCGAAAATGGGTTCGGGAAAATAATCGATTTCTTCCCCCTCTTTTACGAAATGGCCGTTCAAGGTGGGATAGTACGACCTCATTTTATGCCTCGATCTTCGATCGGTCTTCCCCTTTTCTTTAGGAATTCTTTTTCAGTTGGCTTCCCAGCAATAAATTGAAAGATGAGCCCACATCTATCATTTGGCAACTTATCTTTTTTTCTACTAGCCCAGTTCGAACCACTAGATTGACAAGCCCAACCACTAGACGCACTGCGCCATCGAATGCTTGAACCGTTTGTGTAGTGGGAACAAAATCATTCTTCTCGAGGCCTAGGATATGAGCCATTTTTAGTGGAAGCACATTGACAGTGGATCCATCATCAATAAGGGTCATAGGAATGTGTTTGTTGAGACACACTACAACAATATATAGGGCCAAGTTGTGTTGAGGCCCGAATGGTGGTAGATCTTCATCGGAAAACGTAACGGCATTAGCGAGCCGCGACCGGTTTGGAATAACATAAGCGACCATGTCGTCGGGAGTAGCGTTTGATGATGCGGTCATGTTCATCAAGGTTTGCAACAAAGCTTGACGATGTTCAAACGAACTCAACATAAGTTGCCAAATGGATACATCGGCCTTAGCTATATGAAGTTGCTTGGTAAGGGAAGCCTTTGAGGTCGACCCTTCACCAAGAACCTCGAATGTTGCAAGCTCTTTAGAGGACGTCTTTTCTGGAACATCCTTAGAATTAGAGGCATGGATACCCTTCTCCACCCGATATGGGCGCCCCGAATGAGTCAAGTGGTTAGACTCGGGAGCATCCTTTCTCACTTTCAAGATTTCTTCTTGGGTATGAGGAACAACGACACCTTTGGTAAGGTATACATTATCTTCATCATCAGCCCAGACCCCATTGATTTCATTAGCACTCCTTAAAATATAGGGAGTACAGTCAACACCAAAGTTTCCGATTTGAATTTCATTCTCAAAGTTCGGCATGAATTTGGAGCCATCTACGAATATTTCCCCAACAAACACCCCTTTTAGGCGACATGGACGAATGAGATGGGAATAATCAACAATGTCTTCGACAGTGACGTCATTAGCATGATCACCGAATGGGTTAGTGACGTTATTGGTCCTTGCAGCTGGGATTGGGAGCGTTCCGTTCTCAATCGTATCATGGATTTCGTGCTTTAATCTAAAGCACCTTTTAGTATCATGACCATTTCCTTGGTGAAAGGCACAGTAGGCATCTGGCTTGTACCCTTTACCTTGTTTTTCAGTAGGAGTGTCCGGAGTTAGACCAATGGGCTTCAACTTTCCTTGGGCTATCAACCTTTGGAGAGCATAAGTATAGATACATCCGATATCAGTGAATGCCCTAAAATTCTGGCGCAACGGCCCCTTCGACTGTGCTTCTAGTAGATTGACAGCCTCAACAAAATGACTTGTTACTGGAGCCTTACCCTTTGAGGAAGAGGCCCCTGTATACCATTTAGGTCGGCCATTTTGTGCCTTTATAACATAATCTTCAACTTTCCTCCCAATTTTGGCCAACTCCTTAAAGGAGTTGAAGTTTTGATACTTGACTGATTCATGGTAAACGGGTTGTAGATTCTTTACGAACTTGTCTACCATTTTACTTTCTTCCAGCTTTCTAGCTAGTTTCATGCTTTATGCATGCCACCTCGAGTAGAAATCAGTAAACCCTTCATTTTGTTTCTGGGTCATAACTTCTAGTGTACTCATGCTGGTTTGTATTTCCACATAGTCAGCATAATGTTTAGATAATTCCGTGGTGATATCTTCGAATGTAGGGAAGTTCTTAAGTTTAAGATGGTAGAACCATGCGTTCGGTTGTTCTTCCAATGATTGGGCAAAAATTTGGGAGAGCATATCAGCGGGCACTCCCTTTAAGGACATGTACTCCTTATAAGCTTTGACATGAAGGATTGGGTTCTCAGTGCCCTTGAATTTAGGTATATCAGTGAGTATAAAGTTGGTGGACAACTTGCCTTGAATTGGGGTATACACCCTAGCATTTTCATCATGTATGTCCTTTCCCTGGGACAGTTTCAAACGGTTCTCGATGAACTAGAACCGTTTCTCCAAATCTGTCATGGGCGAGGTAATTGGATCTGCTTCACTTCCCAACTTGGATTCGATTAGCCCCATTCGAGCCATCATGAGGTTTATAGCCTCGGTGATCTTGTTGACAGCGTCTTCCATTGTATGAAATTGAGTTTTCGGTGGCCTTTCTACAAAAAAAACCCCGAAGCAATCAATAATCAAACAAAAAACCTGCACACAACAAAGACTCGACTCAAAGAAAATTGACTCAACAAGAACTTAGGCCGTATTCGGCCATGGGCTCGACTCACGGTTCAAATTAGACATTGACTCGACTCAGACTCGAGATTCTAACGAGACTGACAACATAACAACTCGATTCCAGACTGGGCTTCGTGTTATTAAACTCGTGATTGGACAGTCCTTGGCCCATGGTCTTCGTGAAAACGCCTAAAGTGGCCTAGTTGAGACGCTTCTCGTGATTTAACTTAGACCAACACGACTCAAACCCAAGATGTGAACGTGGGTGACCCACATGGATCGTGTCCTAGACTTCGTGGGACATGACAACGAATGACCTTACATGGCCAAGACACTACTCAAGACTCGATGCATCTCATGCTCGGTTGATGTTCGGGAACCGAATTCGATCGATTTAAAAATGGATATTTTAAAATCGAGATCTGAAATGGGCAGCATAACGGCTTAAAAGCTTCATGTTTGGGCCGAAAATTTGAATCTATTTGGACAAAAATTCGCTTCGGAAATGTTCTTTTTTCAAAAGATGGCAAATCCAAAAGTTCGGGATTAAAAGTGGAGCTTTAATTTTTTGAAAATCATGGGTAAAAGGGACCGAAATTTTCGAAATTGACAGGCATTGAAAAACAACTTGATTTTTTCGAAAAAAGGCAACTATTTTGACTAAAAATGACGAAAAGGTTTAAAACAAAAACCGACTCGGCAAACACAATTAGTCATTCGCATATTAAGGATGCTATGCATGAGCCTAGACTCTTCCAAGTATCGGTCGATCATCTAAAGCGGTCCATGCCAATGGTTCCACTCTGTTAGGGAACGGCTAACCCACGATACACACTGTGCAATATGGCAAGTCGCAATTGCTAATCCTGATTGGGAATGACATACCTCTCTTAACTTCGGTAAAATTATGGTTGAAGAACCATTTCCAGATGAAAGATCTGGGTGAGGCACAAAGAATTTTGGGCATCCGTATCTATCGAGATAGATCACGTCGGATGTTATCTCTCAGTCAGGAGTCTTATATAGACAAGATTCTAGAGAGATTCAGCATGACTAACTCCAAAAAGAGATTTCTTCCTATGGCTCCAGGGGCGCATTTGAGCAAGTCTCAGGCACCAAAGACACCGGAAGAGATAGAGCGCATGACCCGGATTCCTTATGCTTCGGCTATAAGATCAATCATGTATGCCATGATATGCACACGTCCGGACGTAGCATATGCATTGAGTATGACAAGTCGATTCCAACAGCATCCAGGTGAATCACATTGGATGGCTGTCAAGAACATTCTTAAGTACCTACGGAGGACTAAAGATTGGGCATTGACTTATGGAGGCGATCAAAAGCTATGCGCAACCGGTTACGCAGATGCTAGCTTCCAAACGGATCGAGATGACTCGAAATCTCAGTCTGGATTCGTTTTTACTCTTAATGGCACTGCATCATCAGTGGAAGAGTTCCAAACAAAGTGTTACAAACAGATTCTACGACTGAGTCCGAGTACTATGCCGCGTCTGAAGCTGCAAAGGAAGCGATATGGATGCGTCAATTCTTACAAGGACTATCAGTAGTGCCTAGTTCGAATGACCCGATCACCATCTATTGCGACAATAGAGGTGCCATCTTCCAGGCTAAGGAGCCTAAGTCTAGCAACAAGTCTAGACATGTACAACGGAAAGCTCATCTAATCCGAGATTACGTGGAGCAAAAGGAGGTAGTGATAGAAAAGATTGCTACAGATGATAATATAGCAGATCCTCTCACGAAACCATTACGACAAGATAAGCATGAAGGGCATGTTATTTCCATGGGAATTAAACGTGTTCCTGAGTTGTAGTACTCTTTTATGGATTAGATTCATTTTCTCGTGTACTCTATACGACATCACCGTTTTGATATTTATATATTTTGTTTTTCATGTGGAGTTGTACGACAATTTTGAACACCACAAAGTGAACTAAACAAACATTATATTATGGTCCTTAATTGCCCACGTGAGCTGATATCTCTGCCAATTATTTTGTGACGTTGGTTGATGGTGGGTTCAACGAACCATAAGTCAAACGATTGACTGACCAATCACAGAGGCGAGTTATACGGATATCTCGTAGGACACAATTGTGACAACGACGTGGAGTCCTAAATGTTTTATAACATTCGGTGCCAGGTCGTGGATAGGACCTCCATGGCGATCCTAAGAGTCGATTCTTTTGACTATCGACTGTCTCTTGAGATTAAGGCAGATTTTGGGTGACTTTGGTTTCTTTCTCACGGTCATCCGTAACAGGGGGCCAAGTAGATTTTTTCTGGGTCATTTCATGCTGTGCTTAGATCGGTAGGAGTCGAGTTGATATTTCTCAGGGCCACTCGAGGAGCTGTAATTGAAATGCATGGCCATGCTCGAATACGGATTCGTTTTATCAATTAAGTTACTCTCTAGTCGGGGAAACCACTCTTGATGCAGATCGATTGTAAAATACGACCTTTGCGGATACGGATCAGCAAATTGTTTTACATTGAGTGGGAGAAATTTTAAATGGATATGAGAATCGGTTATCGCATATACACTTGTACGGACAAGTGGGAGTTTGTTGGAGCTGGTGTCCTCCAGTTAGTGCGGATAACGTTATTGCACGTACACTTGTACGGACAAGTGGGAGCTTGTTGGGGCTGGTGTCCTCCACAGTTAGTGCAATGACATATAAATCTCTAAAAGGATTAAAGGGTATATTTTTGTATTATTATCAGTTGGCCCACGTTTATCAATAACGGTTGGCTTGCTAGATAAGTTTGACGTTATTGTCATACAGATGGCGGTGATCAACTGGTCCCTAAAAGTCACACCTATAGGATACGTTTGAGAGATGTGACGGTATGAAAATACAGTCATGTTGATGCCTAATATGACTAAGCGGTTAGTCGGAGTTATTGACTAATAATTAGTCATACCCCATGTTGAGATAATTATTTAATACGGATTAAATAATACTGGCTAAGGTGAATTAAGCGGTTAATTCGGAAATTGAATATAAACGGTTATATTTAATTAATGTATATTGAATTAATTAATTATACAATATTGTCATTGTCGGACAAGTATTAATATGTCGACTGGTTCATGTTACTAGTCGATATTTTAAATATCCGATAACGGATGACGATTTATAATAAAAACCCGTCATATACATTTAGCAAAACGAGTCGGACCACGAGTTAAATAAGGAGAAAGTGGAAAGCCCACTCCCTCCCCGAGGAACCGGTCGGTCGACCGAATAGAACAAAAGGCGAGTCCTTCTCTCCTTTTGACCTAATCATTCTCATTTGAAGAAAAATTAGGATTTTGGAGCCTTTTTCTCTGAAATTCTAGATCTCACATCAGAAAACTCACAAAAGCTCTCTCAATATTGCAAGGCAATCAGAGAGCAATTTCTAGCACAAGGGGCATAGTCTCAGACGATCTTGGGTGCAACGATTAGGAGGAAATCTGCGTTGATTTCTGTTCTTAGGCCGATTTTACACAGGACCCGAGGTTGATTCTTATTCTTTTATCGTTTCTCTTGTTTTTCGTTTATGACCATTATTCACATGATAAATTACGTTATAGTCCTTAGTTTTAAGGGGTTTTATACGGATATTACCCTACACTGGGTCCATCTTGGAGTAGATGTGGACCGAGTAGCTGAGCATGTAATGCCGCAGCTTCTTTGTTGACCATACTAGGGCAAGGCATGTCTTTTCAAGTTGGGTATACCTCATCTCGTACTCAATGAACTTTTTGTTGATGTAGTAGATGGCTCGCTCCTCGTTGCCAACTTTTTGTGCTAGCATTGCTCCCATGGCTGTATTTGTTACAGTCAGGTATAGGGATAGAGGAATCCCCGGTTGAAGTGGCATGAGGACAAGAGGTTTGGATAGGATTTCCTTTATCTTGTAGAACGCCTTCTGACAGTCGTCGTCCCAATCGGTGAGATCGGAGGCGCGACTCTTCTTGAATATCGGTTCACAAATCATAGTTAGCTTGGCGATGAACCGGCTGATGTACTGGACCTGACCGAGAAATCCCCGAATCTCCTTCTCGTTCTTAGGCCGAGGCATTTGTTAAAGGGCTTTGATTTTGGTTGGATCAATCTCAATGCCTCTTTTGCTGACGACATGTCCCAAGAGTTTTCCGGAGGTGACCCCGAATGCACACTTCTGAGGATTTAGTCTCATGTTATATTTCCGCAGACGAGCGAAGAATTTCCGGAGGGCATTGATGTGGCCGTCCCGTTCTTTTGATTTGACGATCATGTCATCGACATATACCTCTACCTCCTTGTGCATCATATCATGTAGGAGAGTGGTAGCGGTTCTTTGATACGTTGCTCCGGCGTTGATGAGGCCGAAAGGCATGACCGTGTAGCAATATGTACCCCACTGTGTAGTGAACGCAGTTTTGTGCATGTCTTCCTCGGCCATTTTAATCTGGTTGTACCCGGCATACCCATCCATGAGTGATAGGAGAGCATGTTCGGCAGTGTTGTCTACCAGAATGTCAACATGTGGCAAAGGGAAGTCGTCTTTTGGACTTGCCTTGTTCAGATCCCTGAAGTCGACGCAAACCCGAATTCGTCCGTCTTTCTTTGGTACCGGCACAATGTTGGCTACCCAGTCAGAGTATTCGGACACTTTGATGAACCCAGCCTTGAAGTGTTTGTCCACCTCTTCTTTGATTTTTAGGGCCCACTCAGGTCGCATCCGGCGTAGCTTCTATTTCACAGGTTTAGCCCCGGGTTTGATGGGTATCCGGTGTTCTGCAATTTCTCTGTCAATCCCAGGCATGTCTCTGTAAGACCAAGCGAACACGTCCTTGTATTCGTGGAGGAGGTCAATGAACTGCTGTCTTTCCGTGGGGTCCAGGGTTGTCCCTATCCTAAGTTCTTGAGGTGTATTGTCGGTTCCTACGTTAATAGGCTCGGTTTCCTCAATGACGGGGGTTGTGGTTTCCCGTTTGTCCAGTTCTTTGGCTAAGTGAGGTGGGTAGTCACTCAAGTCAAATTCCTCATAATCATTCAGAATTGCATTGTAGTTAAATTGAGACGAGTCATAAGCAAACTTAGCGTTCATTAAGTTGACACGAGCGAAAAGCTCGGAGAGGACAGACATCTCGTGGTCTGTCAGAAGCGACACAACAGAGGAAGTGGCCCCTGGAACAGGCTCCAGGTTGTCACCTTTCATGGGAGTGGGGGTGACCTTAGTAGACTCAGCCTCTGAATCAGCCACGACTTTGTGATAAAATAGTGGGAAGGGGACCTTGACCGGGACATCCGGAGTGTTAGGAGCTACTTGGGACTCGACTCCGACTCAGACTCACACTCGGATCCTTCATCACTTCCCTCCTTGAACATAGGGCCTTCTCCAGTTGTGATCTTGAGAATGCGGCCTTGGCGATCGGTCCACTTGATGGTCTTCTTCCAGCCCTGGGTAGCTTTCTCCGGGTCAGTATCGGAGATCAAGGCGGTTGGGTCAAACTGATTGTCTTTCTGGGCGATGTTGATGATATCCTCATAGTCGAGGCGTTTGATGTTATCTTCCCCAAAGAGTAGTGTGACAGCTTGTCCGTCAAGGCATGGTGACGGTTTGGACTCAGTTGACGTGGCTTCGATGTTGTCGGGGATGAAGTAGCAGTTCTGGAAGACTTCTACTCCCGTGTATCTAGCCTTCACCACAGAGTCATAGATAGGCTCCGGAAAGCCATGGTAGAGTTCAGACTCTCCCTCGGGGACAAAGTATCCGTTAAGAGTCAGGTGGTAGGGACGGAGGATAACCCCGTGCTTCTTGCGTTTACAGATTAGGAGGTTCATCTCCTGGATGTCTTCATTGGTAGGTTCGTATCCCAGCCCAAAGGGAATGTTGGGGACCTTATCCTTTTTCAAGGGAGGCAATGGGTCCTTTAGCGGATTGAGCGGCAAACCCGGGAAATAACCCTGGCGCATCATGATACGGTTGATCGTGAGGTTGGCGAACGGGTCACATTCAGATGTTGTTAGTTCATCGGTTATGGCGTTCATGGCTTGGAAACCCCACATTTAATTGTCGTCCTCCTCAATGGCTTGGGAGGCTACCCCTCTTCTCATAACTGCTTTGATTGGGGAAGCGGGGATCGTGATCGTTTTCCCGTTGAAGGGGACCCTGATCTTTTGGTGGAGCGTTGAGGTGACCGCCTTGACGGCGTGAATCCAGGGACGTCCCAGGAGCATGTTGAAGGATGCGTCGATGTCGACCACTTGGAAACTGGTTTGTCTTTCTAGTGGCCCGGTTGCGATGGCTAGAGTGATAAGCCCAGCGACCTTGCGACGAGTGCCGTCGTAGGCGCGTACTCCTTGATTCGTTGGGATTAAATCAGATTCCTTAATACCCAGCCTGTGGGCAGTTTTGAGAGGGATGACATTCACGGCGGAACCGTCATCCACAAGGACCATTGGTACATTCTTTTGGAGGCATTGCACAGTGATGTACAGGGCCAGGTTATGGTTGGCTCGAACAGGGGGGATATCCTCGTCGGAGAAGACGACCGGGTTGCTCAGATCAGGGGCGTCTCTTGTCATGTGTGCCACTATTTCTTCTGGGGAAGAGGTGGAGGGCACGGTTAATTTTCCCAAGGCCTGCAGCAGGGCCTGCCGATGCTCAAAAGACGTTGCGATCAGTTGCCAAATTGAGATCTCGGCCTTTGCTTTCTGAAGTTGTTTCAGTATTGAGTTCTCAGGAGCCTTTGGTTGAATGTCTGCTTCCGGGACGATTTGGTCATTCGTTGTTGGAACGGCCGCTGGGTTGCTCGGATTCTGATAGGGACGTCCGGACGGGGTGAGATGTCCGATTTCCTTCGTCCGCTTCTCCTTTCCTGGGACGACATAGACATCCTCAACATCAACCCGCCATATGCCGTTAATTTCAGGGTCTCGAGGATACCTCGGAGGGGTATTCCTCGGTGGGTAGTTCTTGTGGGGGAATATTTTTGTGAGGGTGATTTTTGTGGAGGTAGTTATTTTGAGGGTAATTCTCGTGAAGGTGGTTATTTTGAAGGTGATTTTCGTGGGGTCTATGCCGGAATGGTCATGGAGCAATCCATCTGGGGTGGGTAGTTTTGAATGCTTGGAGAATTCTCCCTCGGACGTGGTGCCGGGGGATTGAAGATGAGTCGACGATAGGCGTCGTCGAGTCGGGTGATTCTCTCAGAAAGGCTGGCAATAGCCTCCTCAATTTGCTGAAACATAGTGAGCATAGTGGCAAAGATCAATACGAACACTCCGTCGAAGGGTCCTTTTCCAGAACATTCACCTCGTCGTCAATTGGCAAGATGAGATGAGAGCAGTCTAGGGTCGGCTCATCGTCAGAAATGGCATGAATTCCCAGAGGATTCGTCTTGTTGTTCGGCTTAGTTGGTGGGGGTATAGGCAAATCTCCCTTCTCAATCATGTCTTGAATGAGGTGCTTGAGTTTGAAGCAATTTTCGGTATCATGCCTTTTCCTCGATGATACCGGCAAAGAGGCGTTGGGATTCCAAAATCGGGATTTCTTGGCGTCGGCCGGGTCCGGGGTGGGCCCGATCGGTTGTAGCTTCCCTTGGTCCATGAGCCTTTTCAGGGCACTTGCATAAGTCGACCCTATGTTGGTGAACACTCTCTGGGGGCGTTCAATTTTCTTGGCAGATGGTTCGACGAGGTTAACCTCATCAATCTTGTGGTGGATCCTTGATAACCCCTGCCTGTGGTATTTGCTAAGACACCCTTTTGGAGGTCGTCCTCAATACGTGTCCCTAGAACCTGCAGATCTTGAAAAGTTTTGATATTTTGATACCTCAGCAGGTTGGCATAAACCGGGCGGCGGTTGTTGACAAATTTCTCCACCAGAGTTGATTCACTCGGCTTACTGACCAACTGAGTACTCACCCTCCTCCAACGGGTTAGGAACTCAATGAACCCCTCCTTGTCGATTTGGGTTAACACCTCGAGAGTACGGGTGTTGGCCTGGATCTCGACATTGTCGGCATACTGTTTGGCAAACTCAACTGCGATTTCATCCCAGGTGGTAAGGTTTTTCGGGTCCAAGGAGTAGTACCATTGGCGAGGAATCGGCTCCAAAGAGGATTGGGAAGATCCTGGTAAAAAGTTCCTGTTTGACCCCCTTAATGGCCATGTAGTCTTTCAAAGCACGGATGTGGTTGAGTGGGTCCTCCACTCCCTTGAACTTAGGCACATCAGTCAGGGTGAAATTGTCAGGTAACTGGTCCCCAACAGGTTCGAACCTTCGGTTATTTTCAAGGTGGATGTTGTTACCCCGGGCTAGGAGTTGTTCTTCCAAGAGTTTCAGCCTCTTCTCAGTCTCAGTCAGAGGTGGGGTATTATGTTCCCCAATTTCCTTGTTCTCCAAGGCGTCGATACGGGTCTCGACGCGATCCAGGGTGACCTTAAGAGCGGTAAGCAGGCTGGATAGCTTATCAGTTGTGACATCTCTGTTGTTATCATTGTTGTTGTTGGACGAAGCTGAAGACGGGGCCATGGCTCTGAGGCAGAAAAACGGCTCACATTACAACTCAATCCGACACGGTTCCAAGACTGAACGCATACGACATAGAGGACGAGACCAAGATCGGACTCAACAAGACGAGGGTGACCGTGTGTGGTCCCTCGGTGCTGACTCGATTTATGACGTGACGGTGTTTGAACGAACCTTTGACACGAGTCCAACATGACGGCGTGACGCCGTTGGACGGGTCTCGTGGTGAGACGACTCATAAGTAAAGACCTATAAGTACGTTTGCTTTGACTCGATAGACACGAGGCGGAATTGGAATGGTGGACTGAAGTTTTCGAAAATAGAAATTTTCAAAAGATTCATTTGTCGCTTTAATGGGCGGCTTCCGAAGATAGAAATCTCCGCAAGTCGATCAGTTGAAAAGGGTTGTCTTAAGTTTATTTGCAAAAGACGGTTTGAGTTTGAGTCGGCTCGTAAAAACAAGTGTGTTGCTTCCCAAGACGGTTTTGAAATTCAAAATTGTATGTTTTGAAAATCGAGTTTGAAATGTTTGAAAAGGTCTCGGGGACGGTGCATGGTCCTCGGGATCTCGAAAGTGTCTCGAGAAAAGGGTGTGGGCTTTTCTCGGGTTTTGAAAGAGCCATTGTCGGCGCAAAACGGGTTAAAATCCGTGTCTAGACGCGGCGATTATAACGGCGTAAAAAGGTTATTTGAAACGGTTATACAAAACCGGGTTTGAAAATCGTTATTACGACGGCTTAGAAAGGCGTGTTCAAATGGTTATACAAAACCGAGTTTGAAAATCGTCATTACGACGGCCTAGAAAGGCGTGCATCGGTCGGCGAAAGACCGAGGTTTGAAATGGCCATTATAACGGCGCAAAAAGGTGTTTTGAAAGTTCGAAAATGACACGGAAGGACTTATGATCAAGTAGCACATAAGCACTCACAGTTTCATTATATTATGCGTCATGCTGACACGGGTTTTGGCTTAAAAGGGTGGGTTACACACCAAGCAATCAAACCCCGATTTGCGAGAGAGATACCAATCCAAACAAAATGTGTAAGGAGGGTGCCCTAGCCTCGTGCTCGAAAGTGATGAAAGCTCTTTGACGAAACAGAAATGTGTCAATGGTATGCTTGACTCAATCGGGATTCGAAACGCGGGGATGAGAAAACTCACGCCGACGGGACGAGCCAATTGGTCGAAAAGGGTTAGGTTGTGGGCCCGGACAAGGAACCCGACCGTGACCGTAATATCAATTAATGCATTCCAACCAAGACCTCGTTCGAGTCTCACCATCTAGGGATCACAAAGACGTAAGTGTCCTAGTTTTCCCCAGCGGAGTCGCCAATCTGTGGACATGGCCCACCTGCGGGTCCGGTTCAATCTGCGGACGTGCAACGGTCTTTTTGAAAGCCACGCTCGGCGGCGTAAAGATGCTTTCGACCGGATCGTTTTTAGATCGGTCGGTTTCGTCTCGGTAAGGGTCTCGAAACGATTAGAGATGTTCGGAGTCGCCACCAAGCATTTGTGGGATGCCTGGAACCCGTTCGAATTCCACTTTATACCTCGGTCAAATCGAAGCACAAAGCACCGTTTTGACATAGGTACTAAAGATAAGGAAATCGTCCCTCTTTAGCATCCTATCTCTAGAATGACTCTCGTACGCCCTGGATAAGGTCGTCCACTATCCAAAGTTTCTGAGTAAGAGGTGAAGGTACGTATTGGGAAGCCCTTTAATCAGACACCCAATCCCGCCCGCGTTTAGCGGCCTCTACTGATCGATCTTGGTTGGTTGAATGCAAAAGTTGATAAAATGGTTTAAATGCATGAATGCGCATCCAATGATTTAAACCTAACATGTGAGAACTTTCTAAGTCGGTTGATTTAATCCAAGTATCAAGTATAAGATGTCGAGTTGGATTAATGATTGATTTGCATGCAAGACGGAAATTAAACATCCATTTACCGTATTAGGTTCAGGGTGCATAACATGATCCATTTGTCTTAGTAAGGCATTTTGCAAATGTGGTTTGAATAGTCATCTGATCCGTCCTATATCCGGGTTAACCGGAGTCGGGATCGTCCTAGACTAATGCTGGAAGGGAACAGGCCCTGTACCAGACGGATATAAGAGGCGCGAGCCAGCCGGCGGTGTAAGGGGCCTCTCTCTGGTTTTGAAAAATAGAAAGAAAGGGCCTGCTTGAGGCGCGGGTTAGCCAACGGCTGTATGCCGTGTTCTGACTGTTTAGAAAACGTTATGAAACGTGTTGAAAATGAGTATTTGAACCCGGTTTGATTTTGAAAGGGTCGTTTAGACCGCATTTGTTGATTTGAAGAACTAGACTCGAATAGTCGTCATTGTTTGATAATATTCGGTGTCGGGTTCGGTTTGACAAGCTTGACATGAATAGTTTTGAAAATGATTATGGACTAATTGTTTTAAGTCCATTTTTAATGTAATTAGTCGGTACTCATCATCGTACCCGGGTTAAAATCCGGCATGGTATGTATAACCAAGGATGACTTTGTGTTGGTGACTAATATGTTTGTTTGAAAATGTAAAGAAATGAAATAAAAGGCTTTAAAATACCTCTTAAATGTCATTAACCAAGTATTATCACCGAAACACGGATTTAACCGTCATGGTATGAAAACCAAGGGTGAAAAATACTTTATGGTTAAAACATGTGAAATGAAACAAAAAGGTTTCGAAAATATTTGAAATGGTAAAAACGGATTACAAATATGAAAAAAATGGATTAAGGGAAAGGACGAGAACAAACACGGTTGATCTCTGGTCTGAGCACCCCATTTAGGCGCGAGCCTGTTGGCGACCTAAGGGGCTTTTGCCTCAGACCAAAAATCAGTTTTTGGCTCGTTTATTCCATGTTTTGGTTCATGATATGCATGTTTTAGCATGTTAAAGTCATGAAACAAATGAAAACATAATAAAAGAGGATTTTTACACCCTCATACTTAGATGCTTGGTTATGGCGAGTGACCGACGTAAGTGTAACAACTTGTTTGATAGGAAAAAACTCGGTTTAAAACCGTTTTGGTAAGTAAAAGAGTGTTTTAAAAGTTTAGTGATGGTGTAGTGGTCAAAGTGGTCGGACAAGTGATTTAATGCACGATGACGGTACCAAACAATGTGTAAGGCTCGTGTTTACGATCGGTAGGTCGTTAACACGCGTCGGATTGTGACTTTAGAAGTCGAGTCGAGAATTTTAAGGGAGAAAAGAGGGGGCGGACACTCGCGTAAGTCTCAAATGGGTGGCATTTGAGGGGTATTTATAGGAGAATGAGTGGTTGTGTGAGTTTTGAGCGACGTGGCCACCTGGGCTGCTCAAAGAGGCGCGAGCCACGTTGCGGCACTTCGAGTTGTGTTGTCACTATCACAACAAACGCAATCATGATTTGTTCTATCCTAGGTTTTGTAGTCACATCTTTGGTACTTGACCAACATGAATCCGGGAAAACTTAGCATAGAAGGCTTGAAGATATTTTGTTTTTGTGGTTGACTCGGTTTGACTCGTTGTTGGAGTCGGGATTTGAATTTTCGAGTCGGTTTTGACTCTAGTTAGTGTCATCGCGACCCCGTCATCGTGCATTAAACACTCCAGGTATTTTTGAAATGTTTTGTTTTCGAAATTGTCGATCAAACGTTGCGATCCCAAAACATGTTGTAGTCCGATAATCATCGGGTGTTTGATGGAGTCTCAGCAGATACTGGGTATCTACAGAGAGTTTGACGTTACTGTCGTAGGACGGTGGTGGTCAGTTGATCCCTTAAGGTCACACCTAAAGGATGATGCCCTTATCTGTAAAGTTGATTAATTGTATGACGATACAAGTTAATCAATTCCTTAAATTGAACAATTCATTTGTGAGAGAGAATATATTTATCTTATTGTAATGGGATTAAATAAGATTTATTTTAGCAAAAAAATGCTTTATTACTAAAATTGTTTATTGTTTGAGAAACAATAGAGATAAGAATGAATGGTTGATTATAATTACAAGATGTTGTGAATTATAATTAAATGACCATTTTATTTATGTGATCAAGTATCACTAGTCAATTTGTTGAATGTAATTTATTTAATTTATAAAATGATATTTATGTGATAAATATGCATTAAATAATTTATAACATGTAAAATACTACATGTGACATATTGTGTGATAAATGACAAATTGACAAAATAAAATAGTAGTCCATTTTACATGTATATCGACCGAAATAATGAGGATGATGGGTGTTAGTGAGTGAATTATTTTATGAGATAAAATAAGCTAATGATGCCTAACCTATACATAGCCTTACAAGTCTATATTTTGGTAAGAGCAAAAATAAAAGCTAGATGCCCTTTTGGACATAAGCTACCCGGCCATACTACTCCTTAAGAGTAGTTTTGGTTCATTTTTGCATATATACAATTCATTCATTCATACATACTACATGCAAAATGAATACTTCTCTCTTACTTGTTCATCATTCTCAAAAACTAGAGAAATATTAATCTAAATTGTTCAAATGAGATTACTAATATTATTAGTGTAATATATGAGTATTAGTAATCAATTTTAAGGTAAACTACTAAACAAATATCTAGCAATTATTATTTTGTAGAGATAAGGAATAATCTTGGGTGCAATCAAGAGGAGTGGCTTCTATACTTGGAGTCTTTGGAGGATCATCCTAATACTCATCATAGCTCAAGAACAAGTGAAGGTAGGAGACCTTAGTTGTACTCACAAAAAAAAAATTAACAATGTAAGGGACATTATTTTCTTATAAATCTCTTATTTTGTTATGCATGCACTATATCTAAAGAACAAATAATTAAGAAGTTAATTAGTTTATTGTTAGAGGAGTCTAATAAGAGGTAAACAAACCTAACAAGTGGTATCAGAGCATAAGGATGTTGCATGCATAGTCGGTTATTATTTTTCCGAGTTAAAATGTTAACATATAAAACTAAAAATTTGTGATTTATAAGATTAAGCCACGAAATAACTATGCATGTTATATATTCTGGTCCGAAAATTTTTTTAGGTTATTTTTATGATTTATGGAAATTTATTGCTCATTTTATTGATTTTTAGTGATTTTATTACATATTTATGATTAAAATAAACTTTTATTCACTAAAATAAGTTAACCTTCACTAATGGCCGCGGAATTTTAGTATGACCTCAAATGAATATTTTATGTATTTCATGTAAAATATCATATTAATGTAATTAATATTTCATGATTTATGAATTTTTAGTGTAAAAATGGCATAAATAGAGGTTAAAATGACTAAAAATGGTTAAACTTATTCTATGACCTTGAAAATTTTAAATGACCTCACATGAATAGTTTACAAGTAGTGTGTGAAATATCCTATTAATTGGATTAATATTGCATGATTTATGATTTATATGAGATAAAAAAAGGATTAAAAGAGGTAAAATGGTTAAAAATAGTTAAATTTCGAATTAGGCCATAAAATTTGAATATGTTGTCACATGTATGATTTAAAGAGTGTAAGTAAATTTTGAGATAAAATGATATCATTTAGCATGATTTATGAAGTTTTAGAGTAAAAATAGCATAAATAGTGACTATTTTAGCATAAATAGCTGAAACAAATTGCATGGCATGAGAAAATTATTTTAGGTTGCATAAATATCCCACTTATCATATCTAAGGTTGTAAAATTGATTGGATTAATTTTTGGATACTTTAGATGTTTTATGAGATAAAACCGATAAAATACAACTATATTTTCTCAAAATTAATTCGAAAATTTTAACCATCATTTTTGACATTATGAGTGTCATGAAAATATTCTAGAATGTTCAAAAATTTAAAATTTAAAATTTGAAATTATTGTAATTTAATTTGTATTTATTTCATATATATTATGTTTTTAAGGTCAAATATGAGCATAAAAATTAAATCAAGTTGAATTATTGTCAAAAATTGAGTGATGACTAATTTTTGAGTCATAAAAAGTGTTAGGATAATTAACTTGAGTTAGATATGATTTAAGTGTTAATTTGTGATTTTAAGAAGTTATGATCGCGCATTTCCATAAAACCGGGTTATATATACGACATAAGTTAAATAGGGCGATTTGGCACATTATTTGGCATGATAGATACATATTATAATGTTGCATATTTCAATTGTTGAATGTCTTTTATTTATATAATTTTGAATTATGTAATTTTATCTTAGTATGGCCTTAGTTTTAATCGATATTACCAGTAATGAAAGGGAATATTGATTCGGTTGTAATTTAATGTGATCTCGTATCACTTTTATTTTTACTAGTTTTTCCATTTTACAAATGTATAATAGGAATAGCATTGTATTTTTATTATTATTTGTAATTATAGAGTTTCTTCAAGGCAGTGCCATTCGGAAAGGTGATCCGATGAAGACGGTGTTCTAGGGAAGTGTGTCACTTGAAGATTCAAGGGAACAAAGGAGTTAGTTTCCGAATATGTTATAGATTATTTGATTTTCTAATTTAGGAAGGCCATACTAGGAATTTTTATTATTGCTTTGCATTTATTTTAATATGTTACATGCATTGCCAAATCGCCATAACAACACATGCATATCATATCGAGTCATCGACCGTGTCAATTATAATTATTGTAGTTCACCGCTTTAGTTCACTTAAAATGTGATAGATAATAAATTGACAAGGCCTCTCACAAATTAATAATTGAGAATTAGCCTTACCAAATAGTAGAAACCATGAATCCCAATTTTATAAGGAAGTAGATTCGGCTCACCGGGGTACTAAACTTGTTACGTTGGGTAAGTGGGTAATAAAATGTTATTACATCGAAATTTGGATTGAGCTCAACGTTAGTATTCATGACTGTAGTCGCATGTGTTCCGGGCGAAAGATGAAAATTAGAGTAAGTTTTATCGACCGAGAGTTCTAGAAGTAGAATCCATTAAGAGGTTAATCCACCGAGTTATATTAATAAGGGATGACTCGGCTCACCGTACCCGTATTAATATGAATTTGGATCTCGGGATCATTTATAATAGTTGGGTAGAGGTCACTTTATAAATGCAATACTTGTTCACAAGTATTATTAAAACGATAGATGTTAATTATTTTCTTCATTTCCGTTTTTGTAGTTAATTATACGCAATGAATTCATCTAATACTCCTACACCAATCACCATTAATTCATAGCTCCAATCATACGGTGAAAAGTGCTCCTAGTATGACAATGATACGATTAGAGAATTACGCGTTGGCATTGGTCAGTATGGAAATTTTTGCTTCTTTACCACCTCCATACCACCCACTCCAATATTAATGCCCACCACTTTGGTAAGAAAATCTTGTGAAGAAAATCTCAGTAAACCAAGGGCATCCTTGTTTGAAGAAATAAGGAGAAATAATAAATTGAGTGGGAATTCTAGCAAGAGTGTCCTTGCAAATGAAAGGAGTATTGGCATTGTTAAAGGGAAGGCAAGAATGGGTGAGAAATCCAAACCTGATAATGAATTGGAAATGGATAGTGGGACTACCAAAACAAAGACCAAGAAGGGTGCCCAATCATATGAGGAATGTCGTTATTGTAATGTCATGGGCCATTGGAAGCGAAATTGCCCCAAGTATCTAGGAGATATCAAAGTTGGACTTGTTACTCCAAGTGGGTCTTGGAAATATGGAAAAGCTAAACAAGAGTGATATAAATCTCCGACAAGGAAATGAAGCTAGTGCAGCCGCCACTTCAAGAGGGACTTGTGTACTTGTTTTAGCTAATATCTTTGAGTTGTAATCAACATAATGATGATTATGTACCCATTTTGTCTAAAACATTATTTCCATTTCTATGTTAGACATGAAAGGATTTGTATTTTAATCAAAATAGACATGGCTGTGAGCCATGTCACTTATCTTTATGATATACAAGTTTTAGACACTTCCAACTCAAGCAATGATATCTTCATAATACAATCCAAGAGACTCATAACTAGTAATCCAAATGATTTGTACATTTGGCTTTTTCGATTAGGTCACATAAATGAGAAACGCATTAAACGCTAGTGTCGACTAGATTTAATGAACCATTTGATTTTCAATCATGTGGAATATGCGAATCTTGTCTCCTTTGCAAAATGATTTGTACTCCTTTTCGTGGTAAAGGGACATGAGCAAGTGATTTGTTGGGACTAATACATGCTGATGTATGTGTTCTAATAAGCATCACTGCAAAGGGAATTTATGACTACTTCGTCACTTTTAACGATGATTTACTTAATCAAATATAAAGTGAAGCATTTGAGAAATTTGAGAAATTTCTAAATGACTTAGAGAACCAATTGAACAAAGTAATAAAGCATTACGATCCGATCGTAGTGGCAAAGATCTAAGTAATGAATTTTATTTATTAAATATGGATTATGACCTAGTGTCACTGCCCATAAGATCAAACTAATATGAGTCGGTTTGAGTTGTTGAACTCAATTTTGAAAATTTGCAATCCAAAACGGACAAGTAATTCCAAGCGGATGGTCAACCAGGAAATACCTGAAATAGAGAGTCTATTTAACAAATGACATGGATCAGACTAGCATATTACATGAATCAAACTGCCATGATAGGGATGGCCTTTTGAAAGCTAATGCATAGTCTAGATAAACTCCTAATACTCCACCTTATATATGTATGTATCTCACAAAGCTATCTCTCAAGAAGATAGATGTATTTCTGAGAGATAGAGTGAGAGTTGATTGGATCGTTACAAACATGTCTTATAGTGTTACTTTGTGAAAGTAATGGAACTATAGATAAGTTGTAATCTATAATGATAGATTCTGAGCATAGTTTAGTGGGAGTTTATCGCACATGTATTATTGGTTAAAATATTGCTTTCTGAAAGTGATAGTATTATGACCTGGTCCCAAATCGACCTTGTTACATACGAGCCATAGCATTACAATTCAAAAATTGTTACTCAAGGTAGATTTACTTTAAAGTGAGGGTCTCTTTAAAGGTAAATAGAGCTTTAGAGTACTCAAATGCATAAGATTGACATAAAGATGCTGATCAAGAAAATTATATTAGGAATCGCCGCATTTCATTTTAATGAAGAATGGCAAATAAAAATTCGGTTTTCTAAAATGGGAATTTAGAGAAGGATGTGTTTGGTGAAGGAAATGTAGATCTTTATACACAAACATACTCATATATGTTATAAATTAATTTGTCATAAAATTAAATATGGATTTTATGCATGCAAACAAATGATAAAATAAAGGAGAAATCATGTTCTTACAATGGGTATTTCGGTTTTATGGGCACAAAAGAAATCTCCTTTTCTTTTGTTCTTGTGCTTTCCTATGATGGAAGAACCAAGATCCAAGTATAGGATCTCTCCTTAGGATTAATACCCAAAGCTTACCCTTAATTTAATTAATATTACATGAACTAGTACAATATTAATTAGAAGAAAATTGAACCAAAATATTATGTAACACTTTCAATATTTCGGTTTTATGAAGGAAGAAGAAGAGAGCTTTTTATCTCTTTAAAAAATCTTATTTTGGATTAGTTGAAGAATGAATAATATTCTCAATTACAATTTCAGTATAAGGTAAAAAGGAGAGGAAAAACCAATTGGTTTTTCCCTCTAGAAAACCGGGTGGGAGAGAGGCAAAGGGGAGCCAATGCATGCAAAAATTGTTATTCACAATAAACAATAGTGTTGCATGGCTAGAGACTAGGGTAATCATCATGCCCTCCACTAATTATAATCAACATATAATTAGCTTAAAAACTCCTCTAATTTTCGGCACACTTGATAATATGGAATCCATATTATTTTGTCAATTGTCAATATGTCACATGTCATATGTAACATAAATTTGTTATGTAATTTTTAACATATTAAAAATCAACGTATTAATAAAAATACGTCATAAACAAAAAACGACTTAGTAATTCATAATTACTTGTACCAAAATATTTCACCGTTTATAAATCACAACAGATTGTATTTATAATAATTCATTCAAATTTAATTGTTACCTTAAACAATTATTTCATCCGAGTAATGATACGATTCAATTACTCAGACCGTATCTTATTTAATCACATTTCAATATGATACGTAAATTTTACTTCCAAAATCGTCCGTCAATTTTCAAATAATTTAATTAACTCGTAACATTATACGATTAATTAAATAATCAATTAAGAGTGTTGCCATATAGGTATGACCTAGGGGGTCAACTGATCACCACCGTCGCACGACAGTAATGTCAAACTCTAGTCAGCCAATCATTACCGATATATGTTGACCAGTTGACAGTAACAATATTGCTTCCCAATTGTATTCTTTATAATGAGATTTAAACATGTGATCATCATGATCAACAGTCGTGATCGCATTATTGTCGGAGGACACATATTCCAACAATCTCCCACTTGTCCTCGACAATTGTGCGTCACCAATTCTCTTGTCCTATTACTATCTCCCACTCAATGCAAGGTGTCTCTCAGGTCGTACTTGCAAGTGATCATATCGAGAGTGGTTTCCTCGATCTGGAGAATAACTGATTGACCGGACTTATCTATCATAGATACTTTCCGAGCGTGGCCACGCATTTCCAGTTCATTACTCCTCGAGTGGCCCTGAGATATTGTTATAACCCTGACTAGGGGTGGACAATTCCTATCGCACTCATTCCCTTCGACTAGCCACAGCCATCATAACCCAAAATATGCCCATTTGACCCCATTTACGAAGGTCGTAGTAACACAAATCAAAGTTAATCCAAATCGTGCCATCTTAGGTGAATAGTCTTTAGTCAAAAGAATCGACTCATTCGAATACTATAGTAGCTCTCGCCACGACCAGGCTATATAAATTTGCCGAACTCTATAAGCGGTCATAAGGCCCGACAAAATGTTCCTAACACCGCCTATGTGATCGACTAGTCATCTCACATGACTCTATGGCACTTGAACTTGCCATCAATCGCATCACACTCTAGTCACTTCGAGACGTCACCTCATATAAGTAACTATGGGCAAATACAATGTTAATCCATGTTCACTTTAACGGGGTTCAATTGTCTCTACAACCCGTTTGGATATAACAATGTACAAGGTGAGTTAATAATAACTCAAACGACAAATGTCGACATCACACTCGGGTAGTCAATATCATATTACAACCTTGTGATGTATATCGTAAGTGTAAACACTTATTGATTACAATAGAAGTTTAACATGCCATGTGTCCATGTGTTCAAACTTCTTACACTAGCAATTTCCTTTACATTCATGTTCTCTCTCATAGCATGAATCTTACCAAGTACACATCAAGGTACCCGACCTTGGTTTCGGTTCTTTAACTTGAAAGAACTTTCTTATCGACTATCACATAACGAACGAATTTGTGATGAATGATATAACTTGTACTGATCAAGTATTCCATCCACACACAATGCACTAGGTATATATTTTGTAGAATCTTGTAACAATTGACAAGATTATTAGCTTAGCACTTCTCACAAGTCCTAGCTTAACTAGGAAAGATTATTTTTGAATAACCTCTTATTCAACCAAGCATCTTTCCAAAACTTCTCATTTCTCCAAAGAATTGGGATTCTCATAATGTAATACTCCGTATTTATAAGTCTTGGGGTACTCTATCGAGTAGGCCTTACCCTGTCGAGTAAGGGTAAGTTGCGTTTTAGAAAAGTTTCTGACCTGTAGGGTACTCAATCAAGTAGCCTTAGGTACTCGATAGAGTAAGGGGGTACTCTATCGAGTAGCCTTAGGTACTCGATAGAGTAAGGGGGTACTCGATCGAGTAGCCTTGGGTACTCGATCGAGTAACCGGTTCTACGGGGAGTTTTCTCGGGTTTTGTTAATTATGCGATTAAGGTATATAAGCTTTGTCGTCATTATTCTAAATCACTTTTGCAAAATCTAAATTACTGTTTAAGAGAGAAAGCAAGCAAGTTCTTCATCCTAATCGCATTATTAGCAATACCCGGAGTTTGGAAGGTCAGTTCTGAGCGTTGATTATACCGTTGAGTTCCTTGCGTCGAGGGTAAGATCTATGTACCCTTTTTATTGTCTTTCCTTTAAGTTGGTTAAACCCTAATCTAGGGATTTGGGGGGTTTTGAGTAGTTTGTGATTTGGTAGCATTTGTATGTTGTATGATAGGAGGAGGTTTCGTAGATGAGCCTTTTTGAGACAACTGTAGAGACCGTCTGATAGTTGTGCTTTCCAGGTAGGATTTCCTACTCAGTATTAGTCCCATAATGGGATGATTGTTGATGTGTTGAGATTGATTGTTTAATATCGTAGTTGCATTGTGACGGTTGTGATTGTGATTGTGATTGGTTGTCTCTGGTTCTCGAGATGATTCTACCGAGTGGAGTCACTTGCGGGAGTGGCTTCACGCCCTAGTTTCGCCCTTCGTGGAACCCGCCACGGAAGGGGATGTGCACATTAATGGACAGGGTTATCGCTCACTATGTGGAGCGGGGATTTGGTGGGTACGGCTGCGGTCCCCCACTAGCAGGTGGTCCAGTGGGATCGATGATTGAGACGATTGGAATTGGTTGGTTGTGTGTGTGTGTGATTAAGGTCGTTCGTGTATCTTATTGTTGATATATATGTATTAATTGTGTGATCGATCGACCCCGGTGTTGTTTTGTAAACTGCGGTGATCCATTCGGGGATGGTGAGCAGATATTGAGCAGGTATGAGATGAGTACTGGGATAGCTGGGATTGCCACGACATGATGATAGGAGTCTTCCGCTGTAGCTTATTAGTTATTTACATTTCAGTTAGAACAGTCAGTTTGAGAACATGTATTGCACTTTTGGTTTGGTTTTGAGAATTGTAACTCTTCACTAAGTATTTATATTTAAACGTTGTTTCTTCATTGTTTATTTGATTATCATTGCCTCGGGCAACCGAGATGGTAATGTCTTCATACCTGAGTGGTCTTGGTAAGGCACTTGGAGTATGGGGGTGTTACAAATGGTATCGAGAGAGAGGATCCCGAAACTCGTAACCAATGAACCTAATGAACATAGGGAGTCAATTAAAATGAACCGGGGTAAAGGTTGTAGGAGCTAATGCAAAGGCTTGGGAGAGCGATCCGAAGTCGCAAACTCGCCCTACAATTTTGAACCGGTCACATGGGGGTAGTATGTCTAGGTCGTATGTGTTGCTTGTTAGCTTGTATGTGAATGTGATGATGTATGTTGTAATTGTTGGATGTTTGGAGTTGAAGATCGAGTTTGTGAATGAAAGGTTGGTGAAGTATATAGAACTGTTGTTGATTGAAAGCATGTTGCATGATAGTTGGTTTACAATGTTGGTTGGAATTATTAGAAAAGTGCATGAGAATTATGAGTAATGTGGTGGAAAAAGGGAGTAGTTCATATGTGATATGATTATACCTAATTTTGTTTGTGTAATTTTATATAATGATTTCATATACATGCCTACTATTGTTCATATGTACATGTTGTATGAAGAATGTGGTTGAAATGGATGAATTGATTGGAAAAGATGGAGTGGCAATAGCATGAGAATACGAATTTTGTGATTATGAATATGTTTAGGTGACGAAGTGTATTTGTAATATTGATGTATTAGTAACATGGAATAGGATTTGTAATGTATGAGTATGATTTGTCTTACGAAAGGCTATAGAATAAAAGCATGTGGGTAGTGCATGATGAATGTTGTTGCTTTGTTTTCGAAAATAATAATATGTGATTGGGGCTACTGGTTTCATGAGTATTAGGTTGTTTTCGTTTAACTTGGTTGTTGTTTAAGTTGTTTGGAAGTAAAAATCAAATAGTTATGTCGTCTGATTACAGCAAAGTTGTCTTTAAACTGTTATAACTTGAGATGCGTAAATGATTTTAATGTGATTCCAATTGGAGGTGATAACTTGCTCTTTTACGATTCTAACGATAGGTCACACGCCCAAAACGACCAAGAAATGAGTGAGTTATGACTGTTTTACGAAAACTGGACAGGCTGAGAAATGCGTAGGTACTCGATCGAGTAGCCTTGGTACTCGATCGAGTAGGGGGGTACTCGATCGAGTACGTCAGTTACACGATCGAGTGTCCCTGGTAATTTGTTTTACGTGCTTCTGATCTTCACCTACTCGATCGAGTAAGTCCCTTACTCGATCGAGTGGCCTGAACTCGATCTAGTGACCCCCTGTTTTGGGTCATATGCTTATCTTTTGACATTCGTTGCATATTATGTTTAATTCAAAGCTTTTATATTACTTCTGTATGCACTGTTTTACGTTTGTGTTGGTCCTGAAGCGTAAGTTACCTAACCTTATGGTGTAAAGAGTGGCACCTATGATGAGTGTGAGTTCGATGGGGAGGACATGAGTTATACGTGGTTGTGATAGATAGTTAAAAAAAAAAAAAAAGAAGATCGTTATGGCTTAATTGAGATATAGAACAGGTTTTGTGAGACGAGATGAGTGATATGATTGTGTGTTGGGTAATGTAAATGTAAGTGAATGTGGGCAAGGCATGATGTAAGTTTAAGGAATGTGAGAATGAAAAGATTGAAAGAAAGGATGTGGATAGTAGCAACCTGAGATGTATAATGAATTATGGAGGGAGATGGTTAGAAATAGTGTTGAGTAAGAATATATGTAATGAAAGGTCGTTTTAGAGGAACTGAGAAGAGTGGTTTATAGCGAACTTAATGGGACATGTCGCGACGTGGATTTGCAGATAGTGACTGAGTTTGGAAATTTGTGTTATCCAGAGACGAAAATAATGTGTGATTTCCTTGGGTAATTAACGGTATAAAAGAATTTTGATTTCTAGAGATGTAAAAAGGGAGATGTAATTGTTTGAACATTAAACGTTGATTTTTATGGATCAGTGGCAAGGGTGATTAATGGCATAATAAGAGAACATTTTATGGTAAGGAAGAGTGAGATAATATCGATAAGAAATAACGGGATTGGAATTGTGGAGCAATGAGAAAGTGATCGGAGCACTAAAGAGTTAGGAAGAAGTAATAAGGAGTTGAATGGTTAATTGTTTTAGTCGAGTGTAAAAAAAAAGGGAGTAAAACTAAGAAAATGTTCACCGGAGTTGTGTGATATAAAAGTAAGGAATCGTCAAGATGCATGATACTATCATGAGGAATTGAATTAATGGTTATATAGGAGTTTCGGAATAACATGATTAGTCTTGAGTTTTGAGGAATTAAGGAAAGTAAGAAGTTGGTAGAATATCTGCAGGATATGAGATTTTGGTGGAGAGTTAACTGATGATACAATTAAGAATAGTATTGGGAATTATGTTGAGGTAATTTTGGTTGATGGATTTGATGCTCGTTATTGGGGATGATAACCAAAGATAGGGAAGAAACGGTGATGTTTAGAGATGAGTGTAAGAAGTTGATGTACGAACGGTAGTTGTGTGGAGGAGTTGTCTCTAGTGGTTAAGGTTAATGATAAATAGGAAAGATGGCAATTCTAAAAAGGCTGATTTTGTAGAGATTGAATTGATAGGTATGGTTGTGAGGAAGTATAAGACATAGTCTTAGGAGGCGGTTTCTCCTAGTGAGTGTTAGCTGTATAGTTAAGTGTGGCAGAAGGTGAGGGTTATGCGAATGGAAGAATGTGATGAGGGGCATGCGAGTTAAACTCGGGCTGATGGTAACCTTTGTTGAGTGGTAACTTACGTGATCGGGATTGATTGGTTGGATGTGATTATGGGTCTATGTTATATATAAATGTTTGTGTGAGGTTCGACCTCACAAAAAAAAAAAATGGTATGGTGTGATAATTATAAAGTTGTTATCGAATTTTCCGTAATACATGTTGGATACGAGAACGTAATGGAATGATGTTTAAAAAGGTAATAATTTGACTGTTTTGGCATGACTAGTTATGCTTGTCTGTATTCATGGTACATGTCAATCTGTGATATGGTAAGGGGATGATATTCACGAGGTAATTATCTGTTTAATTCATAAAATATGTTGTGTTATGATTTAGTAAAGCGGATTTGGGTAAGTTTTTCTTGTCTGAGAAATTATTCCGAGTCAGTATTTATGGGAGTTGTATGCAGTTGTGATGACTATCGATGTGGTTGTTGTGCCTCGGGTGGTGATCCGGGCACGGTACATAGTGTTGTGATGCGAGTATTTTCGCACTGCGGTGTGGCTATTGGTGGCGGTGTTGTGATGCCGTCACCGGTTGTGGTGGAGTAGGTGGGATGATTATGATTCAAGTTTCGAAAGTACATACCAGTCATACATAGAATGTTGTTTTGTTTGATGTTGCTTCCTGTGAGTTTCAGTTTGTACAGATAGACAGTTGTTTTGTTATTGATGTTTCTTACCAGGTTAAGTTGGGAATGAGGGTAGAATATGATATGAAATAGAGTGGTATATGTTTTCGCTGTTGTCATGGTATAGTGATATTCTGTTGATAGGACACGGTTGTGAGAGGTTGTTACAGTAATTTTGATCTTGTTCTAGATAAGGCTTTAGTGGACATGGTAATGGCAAGTGATTCGTAGAACATGTGTGGTAATGATCTGATATATGCAGGTGGTTCATAATCCTTTGTTGAGACAGTGAGTGTAGGGCGTTGAGTAATTAGTGTCGTGTTAAGTTATGTATGAGGCTTGCGGTAATAAAAGAAAGGAACTTGAGGATCTAGTGTGAGTGTACGTAACAAGTGTGGATCGTGAGTTATGCTTTTGGCGGTAAGAGTTTTATGTAGTTTATATAGAGAGGTGTGTCATGTTGCGGTAATAGGGAACAAGTGAAGTTTTGGGTTAAATTAAGGATTTTGTGGTATAGGTTAGGTGGTGTGACGAGAGAAGTGAAGTATGAGAGTTGTTTAAGTAAGTGAGCCTTGGGTAGGTGCATGGCGAGTGTTTAGATTATAGGTGGTTATCTTTGACATGCGATGGTGATGAGGATTATGAAAAGATATATCTAGGATTTAGTATTAGTGAGTTACGAGGACGTAACATTTATCTTAAGAGGAGTAGGAGGCGATAAAAGAGAGTTTCATGGTGGTGCATGTTGTAATATAATTGGAAGTAGAGTGTTAGCGTAGCGTAAAGGAGGGATTTGTTTTGTGGATAATACTTATAAAAGGCCATGGCCGTGCTTGTAGTAGTGTGATGCTTCGGAGTATGAGAATATTTTATATAATGTTGACAGTTGGAGGATGATGTTATGAGTCTGAGTAAACTTCGAGGACGAAGTTCCTTTTAAGGGTGGTAGAATGTAACATTCCGTTTGATGTTTATGAGTGTCTTGATTTTGGATTTGATAGTGGATGATATTATGGAGCTAGCAGTGTTAGTGGATGGTGGTTGGTTATGTATGAAGTTGGTGTCGTGAGAGATATATATGTGGTGGATACGATATCGTGAGTCATGTTAAGGAAGTAAACATAGTTGGTGGAGTGGGTGTTAAGAGGTCATGTTTTATGTTTGGTCGAGTTTTTGAGTTCTTAGTTATGTTGTTGTGTCTTGGTCGAGTTAGTATGGTTGTTTTTAGAGTATGGGTGAACTTCGGGACGAAGTTCTTTTAAGGAGGGAAGACCGTAATACTCCGTATTTATAAGTCTTGGGGTACTCTATCGAGTAGGCCTTACTCCGTCGAGTAAGGGTAAGTTGCGTTTTAGAAAAGTTTCGACTGTAGGGTACTCTATCAAGTAGCCTTAGGTACTCGATAGAGTAACAGGGTACTCTATCAAGTAGCCTTAGGTACTCGATAGAGAAGGGTACTCTATCGAGTAGCCTTAGGTACTCGATAGAGTAAGGGGGTACTCGATCGAGTAGCCTTGGGTACTCGATCGAGTAGCCGGTTTTACGGGGAGTTTTTTCGGGTTTTGTTAATTATGCGATTAAGGTATATAAGCTTTGTCGTCATTATTCTAAATCACTTTTGCAAAATCTAAATTACTGTTTAAGAGAGAAAGCAAGCAAGTTCTTCATCCTAATCGCATTATTAGCAATACCCGGAGTTTGGAAGGTCAGTTCTGAGCGTTGATTATACCGTTGAGTTCCTTGCGTCGACGGTAAGATCTATGTACCCTTTTTATTGTCTTTCCTTTAAGTTGGTTAAACCCTAATCTAGGGATTTGGGGGGTTTTGAGTAGTTTGTGATTTGGTAGCATTTGTATGTTGTATGATAGGAGGAGGTTTCGTAGAAGAGCCTTTTTGAGACAGCTGTAGAGACCGTCTGATAGTTGTGCTTTCCAGGTCGGATTTCCTACTCAGTATTAGTCCCATAATGGGTTGATTGTTGATGTGTTGAGATTGATTGTTTAATATCGTAGTTGCATTGTGACGGTTGTGATTGTGATTGTGATTGGTTGTCTCTGGTTCTCGAGATGATTCTCGGCTGAGTGGAGTCACTTGCGGGAGTGGCTTCACGCCCTAGTTTCGCCCTTCGTGGAACCCGCCACTGAAGGGGATGTGCACATTAATGGACAGGGTTATCGCTCACTATGTGGAGCGGGGATTTGGTGGGTACGGCTGCGGTCCCCATCGGCGGTGGTCGATGGTGGATGATCGGTGATTGAGACGATTGGAATTGGTTGGTTGTGTGTGTTTGACAGTTAAGCTGTCTGTGTATCTTATTGTTGATATATATATGTATAAATTGTGTGATTAGTACTGACCGCGGTGTTGTTTTGTAAACCTGCGGTGATCCATTCGGGGATGGTGAGCAGATATTGAGCAGGTATGAGATGAGTACTGGGATAGCTGGGATCGCCACGACATGATGATAGGAGTCTTCCGCTGTAGCTTATTAGTTATTTACATTTCAGTTAGAACAGTCAGTTTGAGAACATGTATTGCACTTTTGGTTTGGTTTTGAGAATTGTAACTCTTCACTAAGTATTTATATTTAAACGTTGATTCTTCATTGTTTATTTGATTATCATTGCCTCGGGCAACCGAGATGGTAATGTCTTCATACCTGAGTGGTCCTGGTAAGGCACTTGGAGTATGGGGGTGTTACACATAAATCCTCATATGTGCTCGGATTTTCTATAATATGTGCAACCTCTTCACACACAATGGAACATCCCGTCAAACACTGAAATCGCTCATTGGATTCTATTCGAGAATTCATGACGTTTCTATTATGGCTTACCAATCAATCATCATGCTCTTATGCATATGATTCATAATTGGACATGTACATGATTATTCTAATGGCGGAAACATTTGTTACTAATAATCATGAGATCAACCGTTCATAGGTTCAATGAACGACCATGACTGCTAATGGCAATTCCATTTTCATCTACATGAATAACCTATGTGAATGTTGATACGATGTGTATCTCTTAATACTAATCCAAAATCCCTTGATGTAATTGGATTCATCATAGTCCATTTTCATCCAGAATTGAAAACTCAAAAGGCTTCTTTATGAAAGAAGCTATTAGCTCGTCATTCTTTATTGAGTGATGAGTTGTAAACATTCAAAGGATGATAGCTCCCACTAAATTCCATGTCTTCACATGAGAATTTCCTAACTCCCACTGAATTCTACACATTTCGAAATTGACTTCTCAATCGAAATTTATCAAGAATTGAAATATAAATTGCATTGTCAAGTTATTAGGATAAAACCATATATGTTCCCATCATATCCTTTCAAAATACCTATTTTGAAGTGGTCTCATCTTAACCTTACGGAAAGAGATTTTAAATCTACAACACACTCATGTCATAACGATGTGTAGCAATGTCATTATTCCAATATAAATAATATCTAGAATACGTCCTTCGCAAATACCCTTTTGGAAGGAGGTTTAACCATTTCATAATGAGGTTAAGCAATGACATTTGCGTGGTTAAAACTTTGGCCATTGAAGTTATCGGTATATCAATCTTTGCAACTCGATCATGACTAGTATGTTACTATGATTCATTTAGGCTCTTAAGTAAATCTCAAGGTTGAAACTATTGGTCAAATATTTCATAAACTTAGTCAAAAACTTGTTAAGACTTTACATTAGTCATTTTTCTTCCAAAACTTTCTTTTGGTCTCCTCGTGTAGTTATCTTGAGAATATACTCTTATGATTACTTCACTTGGTCTCTTTAGTCATATAGAACTAACTTGAGACCATAGATCTCATCTATTCGGCATACTATGTAAATAGATATACCTTCATTCAAATCATTCTCTCTTGCGTAGATCTTCATATACACAAGTACACAATTTTATCTTGCCTTGTGTGTTGTGTCCTCATTTTTCTCCCACTCTATCTTTAGAATAAATACACTATAGATTCAAAGATAGCATATGAGACACAAATAATGATGTTGAAGTATAAGGAGAACTATCTCATAGATAGACTAATAGTTATTGATTTCATATGTGTACTTGGTGATTGACATTCCTTTAAGAGAGTTCATAGACTCAAAATCGCTTTATAAATGATCATACACAAGCCTTAAGCATGTGGACATATAATGAAACCCGTCATTATATTTGTCTATTAGATCACTTTAAGTGAATAATCTTATGTTTCCTAGAACAAGCATTTAAACATGAATTTTCAGAACATAAAAGGATAAATGATAAAACGGGTGACTTGGGTTGCAAACCAAGTCACCATCATCCAAAATACAAACCATTATCCAAAATACATTTCCATGTCGAACACGGAAACTTAAAGTTCTAAAAAACCAAAACATAATTTAAAATAAGACAATGAAAAGCAAGGCTCCATGAAAGCTATCCCTAGCTTCTTGATGGTTTCTCATGCTTGCTTTTCCTTTCCCTTGTCTTTGCTTGGTGGAGGCCCTATTTACCATAAAAAGAGAGATACATTATCACAACTTTGCATCATAATACCATAGTTGAATTAGAAACATAAAAGAAGGTTAGTCATTTACCTACTGGAGTGATGTTTCCAGCCTTAATGTCACCAAGGTATTTGGAACAATTTCTTTTCCAATGTCCCATACCATTACAATAATGGCATTTATCAAGAGGACCCTTCTTGATCTTTGAGGTGCTAGCTTCACAAGGCTTAGCTTTGGTGAATGTGGGAGCTTGCTTTTTACCCTTTCTTCCACTCTTCTTGAATTTCCCCTTACTCTTAGTGCTTATGTTAAGCACATCCTTTGGTGGGTTCACATTTAACCCCATGTCCCTCTCGGCTTGCACAAGTAACTTATGCAATTCCTCAAGAGACACATCCTTGTCTTGCATGTTAAAATTCACCCGGAATTGCACATATGCCTTGACTTTGGACAAGGAGTGTAGAATCCTATCTACGATGAGTTCTTTGGGGATTTCAACCTTTTGAATTTTCAAGGTCTCGACAAGCTCCAATAGTTTGAGCACATGAGGGCTAACCTTTTGGCCCTCTTTGAAGTCGAGATCAAAGAATGCCACGGCCGCCTCATATTGGACGATCCGCGGAGTTTGTGAAAACATGGTCACAAGTTTGGAGTAAATCTCATTAGCATTGCCCATTTTAAAGGTTCTCCTTTGGAGGTCCGCCTCCATCGTAAATATCAAGACATTTTTCATTGCGGCGGACTCCTTTTGGTAAGCCTCATATGCTTCCCTAGTGGCCGCGGTGGACCTAGTGGAGGGTTCGGGTGGAGAGGCCTCGGTAAGGTAACGAAGCTTGTCGTCACCTTCGGCGGCTAATTTGAGTTGGGCATCCCAATCGGAGAAATTTGACCCATTCTTTTCAAGTTTACATCGATCCATAAAGGATCGGAGCCATGACGAACTAGCGAGAGGTGTGGCGTTAGGAGTTGGTGTTGGTGTTGCCATTTGTAATGAAAAAGAAGTGGTCTACAAAACAAAATATAAGGAGTAAAACAAATGTCGTTTTAATAATACTCGTAAAAATGTATGATTTAAACAAGTTTTAGGCATTTTTCTAGTGACCTCTACCCAACTAGATAAATGATTCCAAGACCCAAATTCATATCGACTTAGGCACGGTATGGCCGATTCATCCTTTATCAATATAAATCGGTGGATTAACGTTTAATCGATTCTACTTTTAGAACTCTTGGTCGATAATATTACATTAACAATTATCTTTAGCCCAAAACACATTCGACAAGGGCACGGTAGGGCCGATACATCCCTTATCAAAAACTTTTGTTGAGTTCAATCCAAATTTCGAATAAATGTGTCCATGATCCAAATCCATATCAACTTGGGCACGGTAGGGCCGATTCATCCCTTATCAACATGAATTCGGTGGATTAACATTCATCACCCACTTCCCCTACGTAACAAGGTTTGTACCCCGGTAGGGTCGAGTGCACTCCCTCGCGAAATAGGTTTTCATGGTTTCTACTATTTGGTAAGGCTATGTCTCAATTGATTGTTTTAGCGAGAGGTCATGTCAATTTATTATCTATCACGTTTTAAGTGAACTAAAGCGGTGAACAACGATAATTCTAATTGACACGGTCGATAAACTCGATAAAAAGATAATGCATGTTTTAGTTATGGCGATTTAGCGATGCATGCGACATAAAATAAAATGCAAGCATAAAAATAAATAAATCCTAGTATGGCCTTTCCTAAAATAGAAAAAAACTATTTAACTATTACATATTCGGAAACCAACTCCATTGGTCCCTTGAACTTCGGTTGTGGCACGCATCTCGAGGTAACACCGTCTTTATGTATCGCCATTCTTGAAGAAATCCGTCTTTGGGAACTCCGGAATGAATAAAATTACATAATAAATTACATAATTTCCTATTATACATTTGTAACTTAAAATAAAATAAATCTATTAAATTACAAAACGGTGATACGAGATCACAATAAAAATTACAACCGAATCGATATTCCCATACATTTCGGGAAATACCAATTAAAATCTAAGGCCATACTAAGTAAAATTAGATAATTCAAAATTACATATATTAAAATTATGACAATCATAAAGGAAAAATGCAGCATTATAATATGTATGAACATGCTCAATTTTATGCTAAATCGCCTTTAATTAGCCAATATCGTATATTACTCGGTTTTTACGGATTTGCGTGATTTCAACATTTTTATAATCATAAAAATACATAAACTCATATTTATGCATAAGTTAATTACCCTAACCTCTTAGGACTCAAAATTTAGTCTTCACTAATAATTTGACCATAATTAACCCATATTTTATAAAATTGTTCATAAATGGACCAAAAATTACAAAAATAAGCTATAAACTTCAAATAAATCACAAAATTTCAAATAAAGTCAAAATTTGAAATTTAAACTCATGAACATTCTGGAAAAATACCATGACACTCATAATGTTCAAAAACTTAGGTTAAAAATTTCGAAATGTTTTCCGGAAAAACAATGTTGCGGTTTATCGATTTTAACTAAAATAATCATAAAAACATGGAAAAATTATATTCATTAACTTTTCAATTTTATTAATTTTTCACTAATAATGTCACTATTTATGCTATTTTTCTTCAAAAATCCATAAATCATGCAAAAAGACTTCTTTATAGCCAATTATTTTACACACATCTTGTAAAATTGCATGTGACAACATATTAATTTTCTATGACCAGATTCGAAATTTAACTCATATTAACCTATTTTTCACCTAAATCCGAATTTAATAATGAAAAATCCATTTCTCGAGCATAACAAGTCCAAAAATTATGAAAATTTACAGGTTATCTCAAAATAATATATGTGACAACATATCCAAAACTCAACTGAAAATTCGAAGTATAGCTAATTTTAGACCAAAAATGACATTTTTACTCATAAAATCATATTTAAATGCCATTATTGTATTATATGAACAATAAAATCCGTAAATATAACAAAAATATCCTAAAACATTTTAGGACCAGAAATATTAACATGCATGGATTAATTTCGTGATATCTCATAATAACACAAATTTTACAAGTTTTATATGTTATTCTTATAACTCTGAAAAACTTTTAACCGATTTGCATGCAAACAACCGTGGCTCATGATACCGATTGAAGGAAATGTAGATCTTTATACACAAACATACTCATATATGTTATAAATTAATTTGTCATAAAATTAAATATGGATTTTATGCATGCAAACAAATGATAAAATAGACGAGAAATCATGTTCTTACAATGGGTATTTCGGTTTTATGGGCACAAAAGAAATCTCCTTTTCTTTTGTTCTTGTGCTTTCCTATGATGGAAGAACCAAGATCCAAGTATAGGATCTCTCCTTAGGATTAATACCCAAAGCTTACCCTTAATTTAATTAATATTACATGAACTAGTACAATATTAATTAGAAGAAAATTGAACCAAAATATTATGTAACACTTTCAATATTTCGGTTTTATGAAGGAAGAAGAAGAGAGCTTTTTATCTCTCTAGAAAATCTTATTTTGGATTAGTTGAAGAATGAATAATATTCTCAATTACAATTTGAGTATAAGGTAAAAAGGAGAGGAAAAACCAATTGGTTTTTCCCTCTAGAAAACCGGGTGGGAGAGAGGCAAAGAGGAGCCAATGCATGCAAAAATTGTTCTTCACAATAAACAATAGTGTTGCATGGCTAGAGACTAGGGTAATCATCATGCCCTCCACTAATTATAATCAACATATAATTAGCTTAAAAACTCCTCTAATTTTCGGCACACTTGATAATATGGAATCCATATTATTTTGTCAATTGTCAATATGTCACATGTCATATGTAACATAAATTTGTTATGTAATTTTTAACATATTAAAAATCAACGTATTAATAAAAATACGTCATAAACAAAAAACGACTTAGTAATTCATAATTACTTGTACCAAAATATTTCACCGTTTATAAATCACAACAGATTGTATTTATAATAATTCATTCAAATTTAATTGTTACCTTAAACAATTATTTCATCCGAGTAATGATACGATTCAATTACTCGCATCAGTATCTTATTTAATCACATTTCAATATGATACGTAAATTTTACTTCAAAATCGTCTAGTCAATTTTCAAATAATTTAATTAACTCGTAACATTATACGATTAATTAAATAATCAATTAAGAGTGTTGCCTTATAGGTATGACCTAGGGGATCAACTGATCACCACCGTCGACACAAACGTAATGTCAAACTCTAGTCACCCAATCATTACCGATATATGTTGACCATTGATAAGAATAATATTACTTCCCAATTGTATTCTTTATAATGAGATTTAAACATGTGATCATCATGATCAACAGTCGTGATCGCATTATTGTCGGAGGACACATATTCCAACATTTGGAACACAAAACCTTAGATAAAGATCTAAGAATCCTAACATATTGTGCGTAGCTTTCTTAAGTGATCCTAGAATGGTTTTAAGTAAGCATTAAAGGATTATACCACTACTACAGATACAGGCTATAACAACGGTCAAAAACCGTTGTTATATAAAAAAGCGGACGTTGTTAAAGCGTCCGTTGTAGAAGGTTTTAACAACGGTTGGTTTACTTAAGGAAACCGTTGTTAAAACTATTAACCACGGTTTTATGTATAAAAACCTTTGTGGAAAGTGTGACATAATTTTGGGGGGAAAGTTATAACAACGGGTTTTAATATACAAAACCGTTGTTATAACTAAAGACAACGGGTTGTTTTAAAATAACCGTTGTTGTTTGTTCTTAAAAAATAAAAAAAAAATTAAATTAAATATTAGATGCATGCATAATTACGGCTTGTTAGAATTCCGATGCATGCATTATTACTGACATCACTGTACATATGAACGGATAATATGGAATGAGAAGGGTTAGTAATAGGATTTGAAGCAGCATTATTGAGAGATATGATGATGATTATGGCACAACTTCCTAACATATATATTAATTAAAAAGCAATTAACTCAACCCACACATTGCTTAGTATAAATACATTGCATATCTCAACTAACATTTCCATTATCTCATATATTCATCTCCAAACTCTAACTGCTAAAACAAACTCTACTTAATCTTTCAAATCAAACTCAAAAAACTCCAACAAAATGAATGATTTCATCCTTACGACTCTTACCATGATCGAGAACAACAACAACTTCATCCGCCGGTTCCTCCATATTGAGAAAAGTTTCAGGAGCTACCTTGCGGAAGCTCGATCCGCACTGAAGCACGCCAAAGAAGATGGCTTGACGGAGCGGCGCGATTGCAGCTGGCTATATGACGATATAGCAACTGCTGAACGGAACCTCCAAATAGCCAAGGAGGAGAGGACGGATACGATAGAGCAGAATAAGATCCTCCATGAAAATATAAGAATTGCATTTTTACATATGTAATTTTTTTTTTAATTTATGTATTTATAAATATATATATATATATATATTAATTATGTTTATCTTACTTCTTCATCTTGCTTCTTCATTGTTTTACTAACTAATTATGCGAACAATACTTAAACAAATAACATAATGGTCGATAAAAACACATACATGCAAAAGAAATAAATAGAAAAAGAAAATAATGACGATGAAACTAACAAAGTGATGGCGAGATTTACCGATAAATACGAACGTAATAGACGATGAAATCACAGTGACGGCGAGAAGATAAAGCGACGATGAGAAAGAGAGAAATAGAGAAAGAGAGAAAGAGAGAAAGAGAGTGTGTATGTGTTTTGTGTTTGTTTGTCTGCTGTGTTTGTGTTTGTGTTTGTGTTTGTGTATTAAGGGTTGTGTTTTGTGGCTGCAGCAGACTTCTGTTTGTGTGGTTTATAGTATGGAAGGTATTGACAACGGTTATTAAACAACAACCGTTGTGAAATAAGTTTTAACAACGGGTGTAAAAAACACCCGTTGTTAAATATGTTTTAACAACGGGTTTCAAAAATAACCGTTGTTATTACTTTTCACTAACTTTGCGCCAATTTTGCGCCAAATTATTAACAACGGTTGTGCATGTGTGACCCGTTTTTAAAACTAATAACAACGGTTTTTAAACCATACCCGTTGTAATTGATTTTAGTAAAATTCGCGCCATACATTCTACAACGTCTATTATGATTTTCGTGAATAATCGTTGTTAAAGGGGCGTTGTAGTTGCCTGGATTTGTAGTAGTGTACTTTTCGTTCATGTGATAATAGTGAATGGTTTCATTCACATGATTGAAGAATCATGATTATACATGAAGTTAAGTAGGAGCCAGAATCATTTTCCCATGTCTTATATGTTGATAACATATTATTTATTGAGAATAATGTACCAATGCTCTCTTCTGTGAAAGAGTGATTGGAGACTTGGAAAGGGGTGCAAAGTATTCTAGATTTTGAATCTATGTGAGAGAATATTGGCATAGAGTTGAGAGACTTATGAGGATAAGATCTTTCGTCTCTGTTGTACATCAACAAGGTTGAATAAGCTATTCATGTTGATGAAAGTGGAATTACTATGATGGAGTCATAGTCATTCACCGAACCTATTAAGTTGTTGATTACATGAAATCGATTTCTAATGTTTCCGCCATTAGAATGATCATGTATGCCAACAGACGCACATGCCATGATGTGATATATGCTAAGAGCATGATATGTCGATAACGAGATAATTCCCATGATATGGCTTGTGAAAGCCTTAAAGAACATGTAACACCTCGTAAATTTGAAGACCTTTATTTTATTTTAAAAGTAATATTTTAATCCATTTTAATTTAATATTAATTTATTTGAAATAATAATAATTTGATAAAATATAATTTTTATTTTAGTTTGAAGTAATGTAATCACTTTTGATAGTTTAGCAATATTTAAAAATAATTTAAACTATATTTAAACCTTTTACTTTGATAAAATAGATTTTGATAAAAGTCGTAATATTGGGATTTTCCCATTTCTTACGGTCGTTGGGTAAACGAGTTTGGATATTGGGCATATCAGTACTTAATCTTTTAGTAAAATCGTGTTTAAGAACTTTAATATTCTCGGAAATCGCGTTCGACGAATATTTCTAATTACCGTCGAAGCAAACCCAAAACGTAAACAATTGACCAACCTCCCCATGTCATTTGGACCGGCCATCTCCCTCCATTTGTCTCCTCTTTCAATTTTCAGTTCCTCCATTCTCAATTTATCTCCTCCTTCTCTCAAACACCAAAAACCTACCAAAAATCCTCCTTACAAACCCTAAATCCTTCATAATTCCTCCATTTCTCCACCAAATTTCATAAAAATTATATGCTTGGAATCCTCTTTTCATTCCTCATCTCCTAGTAAGCTTTATTTTCATTTCCCCCAATTTTTGTTTTAAAGCTCATCTTTTAGGGTTTCGAATTTAAGCTTAATAATTGTGTTTTTGTTGTTCTTATAGGTGAAGAATTTGAAGATGAGTTAGGTGACTCATATGTGGTTGAAGATGAAGAGTAATTTTGGGTTTTAGAAGCTTTCTCAAGTTATTAATTGTCTCTTTGCTAGCTTAAGGTAACTATTTCGAGTTACTCGACGATTTAATGTCACATAGATGTTGTGTTTGTTCTTTGTTAAGTGTTTAGGTGATTGATAATGTGTTAGTTTCGTTTTTCACATGACTTGTGTTGTTAAAGTTTACTAATTTGTGGTTATTTCATATACTTGAGTATTGAAACAAAATGGGTATTGTTGATTGTTGCTTGAGACGGTATTAAATTGAGCTTGAAACGGATTTTGGTAGGAAAAAGGGAAAAGGGGCGGAAAAACCGCCCAAAACAGCCCATAAAGGGGCGCGGCAGACCCGGTGGGTCCGGCCCGGATTTTGACCCGTCACTTTGGGTCGGGTCTTGGGTCTATTGTTTGATGTTTTGGGCCTATGGTTCATGTTTTGAAGTATGTTGGTATTTTGGCATGTAGGAAATTGTTTAAGTTAATATTTCCGTTGAATTGGTTATTTTATAAGTTGGCATATTTTCTCTATGTCAATAGTTTTCACATGATAGAAATTAAAAATGGCAAGAGTATGACATTGGGGTAAATTCCGCGATGTGGGCCAAAATGGGCCAAGACTCTGAGCTGGGCCAATTTGACCAAATGAGTTTGGTCAAGCTAGGTTTAAACCGGTCAGCCTCGATTTGACCGATGACCCGTCGCAGGACTAGGGTCGAGGATTTGTCTTTGAGTATGATTGTCTTTTCATATGTTGGTTGTTGGATGAATTGGTTTCCTTATACTTGAGTCTTCTTGCCTTGTTGGCATTTTAGCTTATCCTCATGAATTATGAGATTAACGGTTCGCTGAGTTTTGGATTACTAATGAGATTGTGGATATTGTTGTATTGTCAGCTGAATTTACATTTTTGTAGTTTTTCACAAGGAAGGATGTTATCCTAGAGTCCTTGATTTGAGTATAAGTATTTATGTTGCCAGTTTAGACTCTTTGCCCCTCTTATGGTTAAGTGGGTGTCCAACTTGTCTTGTGTGGTGTTGGTATCTTAGACCATCGTCATAGATAGGCCCTTATAGTCTTTGACGAGTGTATGTTCACCGCTTAATAGCCTTTGTGTCTTAGCTTGGTGGGTTTATATCCAAGTTAGGGTATGACTTCCTGACGTACTCTTAGAAGTACGTAGTCAGCTTAAGTACTAGCCAACCCTTTGATGGACTCCTTAGGGGTACTCATGTGTTGTTATCATGGGTCTTGGATGCGGTAGTTTTCCACATGTCGCTAGGTCTGCGCAGGTTTAGGACTAGGGTGTTTACCTTACCTCGTGGTATAGACTCGAGTTACAGAGTGACTATTGACTGTACTAAGAACTTATGCCTGTCTCTAGATATATTGTCCTTTCTTGTTTGATGATTCTATGAATCATAGAAGGTGAGATGCAAGCCGGCTATGGTCGATAGAGTTTGGATTCCTGGATGTTATGTGATTCACATGATAGTGTAGCATGAGTCGGTCTAGTATTCACATGCTAGGACTATGTGTTGTTATATTGTTGTTCACATGATAAGCACGATTGTCTAGCATCTATATGCTAAGGCTATGTGTTATTCATATTCATATTCTTATGTTTACATGTTATATTAATTATGACATTTCGTGGTCGGGAGAACTCGGAGTTACTCCCCACCTTGTGATTGCTTTCGTATTTGTATAAAATGCGATCGACAGGTATGGTGATGCTTATATGGGGTTCATGGACGAGCTAGCGAGCAAAGTAACCTTGGGACTTACTTAGATTTGGTTTTATTTGTAGAGACTCTTATACGAGTTTTTATGTCACATACATTTTAGGGACATATGTCTCCCTCTTTATATTTGGTTGTATAACTTTGCTATTCGCGACTTTAGAGATGGTTATGTTATGAAACTTCTATTTAGACCTTGTATGTTTTGACACCTTTCAATTTGGATATCTTTATAACAGGTTCAGGTTTTAAAAATTACAGGTTTTTACCCAAATGTACAAACATATCCATGCAGTTTTATTCTAGAATTACGTGTTTACTTTTCCGCAATGAATAAGGGTGTCGCAGTAATCAGATAATTGTAGTCTGAATTTTTTTAAGTCGACACATATTATTCCGAACCAATATTATTATTTCAAATAAATTAATATTAAATTAAAATGGATTAAAATATTACTTTTAAAATATAATAAAGGTCTTCAAATTTACGGGGCGTTACAGAACATCCTTGAGATTCTTGAGAAGAAATAAGGATTCGTTCATATGTTTGGATGATAAACTAATTTATGTGTTGAAGGGTTACACAAACTTTAGTTTCCAAACCAAAAGGGATTTGTTGAAATCTTAGGATGTCTTATTGACTAGGGAGTAAGAGACTAGAAAAGTGTTTTAGCTTCGCACATTGCAAATTCTACTAAGGCAATCTAAGTAAATTGTGATAAAATGGTCAACGTAGAGAACGAGAGTAGATTCCTCTACCAATGACTTTATCACAAGTTATGTGATAACAGTGGGGGGCATCTTTCAAGTTAAAGAGCCCAAGTCTGGTAAGAAGACTAGACAAATACTTAGAGATAATTCAAGTTATTAGAAATAACATTGAATAGAAGGAAATATCAATTGACAAAGTTGGAATATATGGGTATAGGGTATATCCACTTGCCAAACTTTTATTGCATTTTAACTAGTGTAAATGGTACACTAAAGATTATAAGATATGAAGTAGTAATAGTGTATTGTCTATTCATATGTGATAATCGCATTTATCGTTTGAGTTTTATTAAACTCACACCTTACTGTGTTAAATCCAAATGGGTTATAGAGACAAATTGAACCCCATTAAAGTGAACTGGATTGACATGGTATTCGCCCCTAGTTACTTATATGAGGTGACGTCTCGAAGTGACTAGAGTGTGATGCGATTGATGGCAAGTTCAAGTGCCATAGAGTTATATGGGATGACTAGTCGATCACATAGGCGGTGTATGGGACACTCGTCGGGCGATGACCGCTTATAGGGTTCTGGTAATTCATAAAGCCTGGTCGTGGCAAGAGCTACTATAGTATTCTTGTGAGTCAATTCTTTTGACTAGAGACTATTCGCCCAAGTTGGCACAAATTTCTGATTAGCTTTGATTTATACTCTACGGCTGTCGTAAATGAAGTCAAACTGGGTATATTTTGGGTTATGATGAACTGTGGCTGAATGAAGGGAGTAGTGCGATAGGAATTGTCCACCTCTTGTCAGGGTTCTTTGAAATCTCAAGGCCACTCGAGGAGTAGTTAACTGGAAATGCGTGGCCACGCTCGGAAGGTAACTATGGTAGATAATTCCGGTCAGACAGTTACTCTCCAGATAGAGGAAACCACTCAAGATATGATCAAGTGCAAGTACAACCTGCAAGACACCTTGCATTGAGTGGGAGATTGTAATAGGGCAAGAGAATTGGTGACGCACACTTGTCTCGGACAAGTGGGAGATTGTTGGAAAATGTGTCCTCAACAATAGTGCGATCACATGATTTAATATCATAATTAAATCTCATATAAAGAATACGTAAGGGATGATTCAATTATATAGTCAACTGATCAACATTAATCGGTAACGATTGGCTTGCTAGAGTTTGACGTTCGTCGAGGACGGTGGTGGTCAGTTGATCCCTTAAGGTCACACCTAAAGGATGATGTCCTTATCTGTAAAGTTGATTAATTGTATGACGATACAAGTTAATCAATTCCTTAAAATTGAACAATTCATTTGTGAGAGAGAATATATTTATCTTATTGTAATGGGATTAAATAAGATTTATTTTAGTAATAACAAAGCTTTATTACTAAAATTGTATATTGTTTGAGAAACAATAGAGATAAGAATGAATGGTAGATTATAATTACAAGATGTTGTGAATTATAATTAAATGACCCATTTTATTTATGTGATCAAGCATCACTAGTCAATTTGTTGAATGTAATTTAATTAATTTATATAATGATATTTATGTGATAAATATCCATTAAATTAATTAATAACATGTAAAATACTACATGTGACATATTGTGTGACAAATGACAAATTGACAAAATAAAATGGTAGTCCATTTTAAATGTATATGGACCAAAATAATGAGGATGATGGGTGTTAGTGGGTGAATTATTTTATGAGATAAAATAAGCTAATGATGTCTAACCTATACATAGCCTTACAAGTCTATATTTTGGTAAGAGCAAAAAGAAAAGCTAGATGCCCTTTTGGACATAAGCTACCCGGCCATACTACTCCTTAAGAGTAGTTTTGGTTCATTTTTGCTTATATACAATTCATTCATTCATACATACTACATTGTGACGGAATAATGATGTAAATAACATAAAGGGCAGAATAAAGGAATAATAACACAAGAGATTTTGGTGACGCGGAAAACCCAATGTGGGAAACAACCGCGGGGGGAGTCGGTATCCCGCCTGTTATAACAGAAGCAAGAAAGAACTGATAAAAGAACAATAAAAAGACAAACGCACATATTTACGTGGTTCACTAACGGTGTGTTAGCTACGTCCACATGGCAGAAGGGAAAGAGTTTTATTGATATGTGAGGAGTTTTCAGATTACAGATTCAGACGGTATGACTACTAGGTAGAGGCTTAGAGAGTTTATATAATACTCTCTAAACCTAATACAAAATGACCTAATAAAGGCCCAAGACATACCTAGCCCAATAACAGATACGAAATCAAGGCACAAACCCAACACCGCCAATATTCCTCTATTTGATAATCGGAGAATGAGCACAATATATAATGTATAACGGTCGAATCCTTGCTTGGTAATGGCTCGGAGCTTTTACGTACGAACGGCTGTGAATCGCACGAGGTTTATGAATGATGAACATTATAGTGGCTATTTTGGTTGACTGTGGTGTTTATATGTAGAGTTTTTGTTGGGTTAATTGGGTAATGACTAGTAATTATGGTGTAATGATCGGTTAATGATGACGGCATGATGGGATTCACTTGGGTGATATTTGTTTAGCATTAAGTGGGTTTATAATGGGAGAGTTCACATGATAATGATGAAGCAAATCATTACCTAATGACGTCCAGAAGAATCAAGGCACAAACCCAACAAATCTCTACCTTGACTTGAATTCTCTCACAAAGAGACAGATGTACCAGATGCATTCCCATAAATGTCAGATGTACCAGAAAGCTCTTCTCCCTTCCCCCTCAGATATTGCCCCCAAGAGGGTAATTACAGATTGCGGATATTTAGCAAGTCCAAACAATGTTGGAACTTGCTATGCGGAATCGGCTTAGTGAACATGTCGGTGGGTTATCAGTAGTTCCACTTTGTTCACCTTAATCCTCTTCTCATTTCTCGAGAAAGTGATATCTCACATCTATATGCTTAGTCCTCTCATGATGGACTTGATCTTTAGCCAAGCATATTGCACTAAGACTGTCACAGAATACAATAGCTTGCTCCTGATGTAGACCCAAATCACTAACCAGTCCTTTTAACCAGATTCCCTCTTTAGCTGCTGCGGTCAACGCCATATACTCTGCTTCAGTAGTAGACAAAGTAACTGTAGGCTGCAATGCAGCCTTCCAACTGACGACTGAACCACCAAGAGTGAAATCATCAACAGTCATTGATCGTCTGCTGTCAACATCTCCTGCATAATCAGAATATGAGTACCCTGACACAAGGCACTCTCTATCACCTCCATAAATGAGACCAACATCAGATGTACCCTTAAGGTACCGAAAAATTCTCTTCACAGCTTGTCAGTGCTCTTTTCCTGGATCACCCATAAACCGGCTCACCACACTGACTGACTGTGCTAAATCAGGTCTAGTGCAGACCATAGCATACATCAAACTACCCATTGCACTAGAGTACAGAACTCGGGACATGTACTCCCTTTGTTCAGCTGACTTGGGTGAGAAAGCAACAGACAGATGTGCATTCGATGCACTAGGAGTATTTATGGATTTAGCAATAGACATGCCAAACCTTGCTAGCGCCTTCTGAATATAGCCTTTCTGAGATAAGAAAAGCTCCTTCTTACTCCTATCCCTGTAGATCTCCATTCCTAGAATTTTTCTTGCTGCACCCAAATCTTTCATCTCAAATTCAGCACTGAGAAGACCCTTCAATTTCTGAACATCACACTTGCTCTCTGCAGCTATCAACATATTGTCTATATATAGGATCAGATAAATGAAAGACTCATTCTTTAGCTTGTTATAATAAACACAACAATCATACAGACTCCTTGTGTAGCCAATCTCCAACATGTAGCTGTCAAACCTTTTATACCACTGCCTCGGAGACTGTTTTAGCCCATATAAGGACTTCTTCAGCTTGCAAACATAGTCTTCTTTGCCCGAACTGAAACCGTCCTGGTCGAGTCATGTATATCTCTTCTTCCAACTCTCCATGTAGGAAAGCTGTCTTCACATCTAGTTGTTCGAGTTCTAAATCCTGATGTGCAACTATTGCTAGCAACACTCTGATGGAAGTATGTCTGACCACTGGCGAAAATATTTCATTGTAGTCTACCCCCTCTTTCTGACTGAACCCACGAGCTACCAATCGAGCTTTATACCTTATACCTTCAGCAACAGTCTCTCCCTCTTTCTTATTGAAGACCCATTTACAAGTAACAATCTTTCTCCCTTGAGGCTTCTTGGATAATTCTCAGGTCTAATTCTTTTGAAGGGACTCCATCTCATCTCCCATGGCAGCAAGCCATTGGGCCGATTCAGAACATGTAGCTGCTTCTTTAAAAGTGGATGGCTCATGTAAGCCAGGATCCACCTCCTCAGCAACCTGAAGTGCATAACCCACCATATCTTCAAAACAAAGTCTATTAGGAGGCTTCCCAAAATTAGGCCTGATTGACCGCTCACGGGCCAAACTCTGCTGATTCGGAACTTGTAATGAAGAATCTGATGGAACAGATTTGGATTCGGACTGTAGTGGTTGATCTTCTTCCTGTGGTACACTCTCATCAAGAGTGTCTTGCTGCTCCACCTGTTTATCAACACTACTACTACTATCTGACAACATATAAGACTTCACGGTAGGATTAACCATAGAATTTTCATCAAAGACAACATTTCTACTCAAAATAACCCTACCCTCAGATGGAGACCAGATACGGTATCCCTTGACATCATCCCCATAGCCCATGAATAATCCCTTTTTAGCTTGTGGCTCAAGCTTACTTTCACTAACATGATAATAAGAAGTACTACCAAAAGCTCTTAAAATAGAATAGTCAGCAGACTTACCAGACCACATCTCAAATGGAGTTTTGAGATTCAGACTCGTGTGAGGTCCCCGATTTATCAGATAGCATGCTGTACTAACTGATTCTGCCTAGAATCTTCTTGTTAGTCCAGCATTAGAGAGCATGCACCTTGCCCTCTCCAGAAGTGTCTGGTTTATTCGCTCTGCTACACCATTTTGTTGAGGTGTATCTCGGACTGTACGATGTCTAGCAATCCCTTCATTCTTGCAGAACTCGTCGAACTCAGAACAACAAAACTCTAGGCCGTTATCAGTTCGCAGCCTCTTGACCTTGTTCCCAGTTTGATTCTCTATTAATGCCTTCCACTGCTTAAAGTGAGTAAAGGCCGCGTTTTTGTGCTTCATCAAATAAATCCAAGTCTTCCTGGAATAATCATCAATAATAGACACAAAATATCTGTGACCTCCCAAAGACTCAACCTTAGAAGGACCCCAACAATCAGAATGGATGTAATCAAGTGTGCCCTTGGTCCTATGCACTGCTTTAGGAAACTTGCTGCGATGTAGCTTCCCAAATACACAATGGTCATAAAAATCCAGATTCTTGACCTTGTGACCACACAGAAGATCTTTTTTTGACAGAGTCTGCATCCCCCTTTCACTCATATGACAAAGCCTCATATGCCACAACTTAGTCAAATCTTCTTTATCAACATCCGAGGATGCAACGACAGAACAGTAACCCGACAGAGTAGATCCTCGAAGATAATATAGAGTACCATGCTTGATACCCCTCGAACCACATTCGAACCTTTGCGGACGTTTAGCACTCCACCTACACCTTGAAAGTGAAACCCTTCATTGTCTAACGTGCTTCAGAGATCGATTTTTTGTCATTAGTGGAACATGTCTAACCTCGTTCAATGTACAGAATTTACCATCATGTGTCCTTACCCTGACTGAGCCGATTCCAACTATCCTGCAAACAGCGCTGTTGGCCATAGAAATAGTGCCTCCATCTACCTGTTCATAAGTTGTAAACCACTCCCTGCGCGGACATATATGGTAAGATGCTCCAGAATCTAGAATCCACACATCAGTGTGATGCGTGACCCTATCCGTAACAGAACATAATCATCTTCCTCGGAACCTGCATTTGTTACACCCAGAATGCATTTCGGACTTGTTCTGTTTATCTTTCTTGGGACAATCGAATTTCCAATGCCCCTTCCCTTTACAAAGAGTTACGGACATCGAGGTTTAGGACCTTTAGAAACATAAGAACCAGAATTACCAGAAGTACCAAAAGTACCAAAAGTACCAGCAGAATTAGAAGAACCCGAATAAGAAGGCTTCTTATACTTTTTCTTTCCCGAATTTCCCCGTCCATAACCCCCACGGCCGCTAACCCCGCAGCCCTAATTGTCTGTACCTGTACTAGCCGCCTTATGGCGCAGTTCTCTAGTATGAAGAGACGATCTAACATCTTCTAGAGTAACAGTATCTTTACCAAAAAAAAAAGACTGTACAAAATTCTCATACGATAACGGTAAAGAGACTAACAGAATTAATGCGGCATCCTCATGTTCTACCTTAACATCAATATTACGTAATTCTAGTAAAATTATGTTTAACTGATCTAAATGATCTCGAAGAAGCATACCTTCCTGCATTCTCAGACTAAACAAACGTTGCTTCAGAAGCAGCTTATTGGTCAAAGACTTGGTCATATAAAGACTCTCAAGCTTTTTCCACAGACTGGTTGCGGTAGTTTCCTCCACGACTTCAGTGATGATATCATCAGCAAGACACAACATAAGCGTTGAATGTGCCTTCTCCTCCAGACTGGCCATCTCAGCGGTAGCAGTGGCAGTAGAAGCAGTTGTGCCTTCCGTCTTCTTATCTGAAAGCGGCGCCCACAACCCTTGCTGCTTTAACAGAGCCCGCATCTTGATCTGCCACAGACTCAAACTATTCCTCCCGGTAAAGCGATCGATCTTTATGTTCTTCGCCGACATCTTTCTCGCTGGTCAGAAACCCGAAGGCTCTGATACCAGTTTTTTATAACAGAAGCAAAAAAGAACTGATAAAAAAACAATAAAGAGACAAACGCACAGATTTACGTGGTTCACTAACGGTGTGTTAGCTACGTCCACAAGGCAAAAGGGAGAGAGTTTTATTGATATGTGAGGAGTTTTCAGATTACAGATTCAGACGGTATGACTGCTAGGTAGAGGCTTAGAGAGTTTATATAATACTCTCTAAACCTAGTACAAAATGACCTAATAAAGGCACAAACCCAACACCGCCAATATTCCACTATTTGATAATCGGAGAATGAGTATAATATATAATGTATAACGGTCGAATCCTTGCTTGGTAATGGCTCGGAGCTTATATATACGAACGGCTGTGAATCGCACGAGGTATATGAATGATGAACATTACAGTGGCTGTTTTGGTTGACTGTGGAGTTTATATGTAGAGTTTTAGTTGGGTTATTTGGGTAATGACTAGTAATTATGGTGTAATGATCGGTTAATGATGACGGCATAATGGGATTCACTTGGGTGATATTTGTTTAGCATTAAGTGGGTTTATAATGTGAGAGTTCACATGATAATGATGAAGCAAATCATTACCTAATGACGGCCAGAAGATTTATATATGTGTGACTTGAGTTTTGGTGCTTTGTACGGGGTATTGACGAGCAAAATAGTGTACGCCATCGTTGTAGGTTATGGGTAGGTTTAGGTTTAGTTGTATTCTCTCTTCCCCGAATTATTGATCCCTTCTCCTTATTTCCTGGCTATTTATATAGTGGAAACCCTAACCGAATGATATTCCTTGTATGGCAAGGAATCCTGGTCCTACCATGCTTCTTTCCATAAACACTGCCTTATGTTCTGTTCTCCCTGATCTCCCTAAATTCTCCCTGAGGTCTACAACACGCGGGCTTCCCTTGGTCGTTGGTCTCCTTGGCCCAATTCACCAAATCAGCTCCGATGGACCTAATCCTGTGTTGGCCAGATATGTAGAAATTGACCCAAACAGCCGTATTCGGTCTTCTATCTGTATTTCTCTTCCTTCGGTCCATGGGGCCAACTCCCCCATGTATGACATGGGTTGATTTGCTTAATTAATTATCCACTCGTCTCGTGTCACGTAGCTTAGGCCAAAAAGTGAATTTTGGCCCAAACAGTTTACCCCCAATTTCGCTTCTGAGCTTCGTTGAGGATGGAAATTGACTCTTCAAATTTTATCCGCTATCGTCATTCTACTACTGGAACAAACAGCTACTACCCTTCTGGATTCTTCCGCTGAGACTTTGTTGGAATAAGATGCTGCCATCTCGCCGGAAGATGGCATTGGAACCTTACTAGAGAAGATTGCTGAAACTCTGCTAGGATATACTGCAAAACTTCTCCTGGAACAGGCTGCTGAAACTGCGATGGAGCATGCTGTTGCCAGCCTACTAGGTATGACTCATGTTAGATACATTTGAGATAATTTTGTATCCATGATCTGTACCCATAATTCGGGTGCCCTTATCTACTTGTTTCTGCTGAACCATACTCCGTTTGTCCTGACAGGTTGATATTTGTCACTCCTTAACTCTGCTAATCTGTAAGCTGATGTTCTGAAGATGCCAACTTGTAGATTTCTACTAGCATATTATGCCAGTAAGCGAGTTTCAGGCGAATTTCTACTGAAGGATGCTCAGTTTAACTTTGTGGATGCCAAGATTCTGATGATGGACGTTGGGTTCCTGAAGGCGGACACTGTTGGTTGCTGCGGGAACCAGATGACTAACGCTAGGAACCAGGTGGCGAACATTGGGATTCTGCTGGTTGACGCTGGGGTCCAGACGGCTGATGTTGGGAACCAGACGGCTGATTCTGGGATCAGACAGCTAACTTTGGGAACCAGATAGCTGGCGCTAAGGACCAGACGGCTGACTCTGGGAACCAGACGGCTGATGCTGGGAAACCAGAAGGCTGGCGCTGGGGACCAAACGGCTAATGTTGGGAACTAGACGACTGATTCTGGGATTAGACGGCTGACTCTTGGAACCAGACAGCTGGCGCTGGGGACCATACGCATGGCGTTGGAATCCTGCTGGCGTATTCCAGGAAGCAGATGCCTGACACTAGGGACCAGGTGGCAGATGCTGGAATCTTGCTGGCAGATGCTGGGAAGTAGGTGCCTGACACAGGAATCTTGCTCACAGCTGCTCAGGAGGAATAGTATCCACCTACCCTTACCATCATGTTATCTGGTCACCAAGGGTGAGTCTGGTAGTTGGCACAAGTTTATTGTGCACTTGTCATGTAGGTGATACCGGAAAAATGTTAGTAATGCAATGCATATGCATGCGAGGACCCTCTAATGCATGATAGGGGCTATAGTACGATGTGACTGCAATGTCAATCATGCCTATATGTTTTGTCTTTGTCTGCGGGGACAAGATATGTTTTGAAGGATGATAAATATACCTGCCCCTGGGGGTAGGAGTTAGTGTTAAGTCATTGTAGGACGTACCTTAGGTAAGTTTATCGTCGTTCTAGGACTGCTGAAATATTTCGGGGACTTGACTTTGTAAGATGCAAGTCTTGGTAAGTGTTTTCAAATACATTGATTGTCGTGTCTGCCCAAGGAGCAGATTTAGGCCGGAGGTGGTCGTGTCAAACCAATGGGATGATTTAGACCTGTCGTGTCAACCCAGGAGGCTGATTTAGACTTAGCTAGCTGCCGTGTCAGTCTAATGACTGATTTAGGCGTATGCCGCATTCTGACTACTTAACCTTGTTCACGACGCAAGGTGTGTTCATCACGTTTAAAGCCAACAGGGGCGTACTTTAGGCATGTTTATCGTTATTCTATGACCGATGGGACGTTGCAGGATTCTGGTAGCTCAGAGATCCCTACGTTCCATATATGTGTGCATGCATGCTGGGGCCCTGATTAATTGCGATTAGTGCGAGCTACGTCCAGGGGGTGGTATCAGGGGTAGCTGGGTAAGCGTTCAGCTGTCAACTAGGCTCCCTTTCGTATGTTCCACAGTTCGCCTGGTGAGGGTGCTCCTAATGGAGAAAGTAGGTGAGGCATGTTGGAGTGCCATGTGCCTTGTCACCCAGCGTTTGTAGTTGTCAGTCCTGCTAGATACACTTTTAACGTACGATAGATGTTAGAATTCAGAGTGATGCACTTAGAGAAGCCTGAAAATAGAAAATTCTATCAGAGTGATGTGAAGTACCTGATGCCATCTCATGGGGTACCAGAGCAATTGTGGTCCCAGGAAGCTTTCAGACCACACCACTCCAATAGTAGTTTAAAAATTGAAAGAAATAAAGGTATCAGAAAAGGACACGAAATTGGTAGTATGCCTACTACCGGACTTTATTTTTTTTTTTTTTTTTTTTGGCTTTTCTGGACGCACTACTCTGTACACTAAAATCTACTTATTATCAAAAGTGATACCTCTTCAGGTGGAGTATGTTCCATGGCTCGTCTATTAATTAACCTTGCATGGTCATTAACTTATACGCACAACGACCAACAACGCCTCCAACCTGGTATGGAGATTCTCATCTGGGGGATTGTATACCTGTTTAGGTGGTTGTAGACCTTCAAGGGGATTGTATGCCTGTTTAGGTGGTTGTACACCTTCAAGGTAACTGTATTATCCTTTGCTGATTTGTTCTGCGTGGTCATATCCACCTGGTTCTGTTCCTCCCTTCATTCATTCATACCTGTGGGTGGGAACCAGAACCTCTGGTGGTATTACTGCCTCTCCTCCGAACACTAGGATGAAGGGTGTTTGAACTATTCTTTTAGTTTTTGCCCCCAGTTTCTTTTAGGTTTCGTTTCAGATTCTCAATAGTGAGTCAGCTTGTCCATTCGACTGCTTGTTTCTGGCTGCGATGCGGAATATGTATTGTCTGCCTCCTGCATGGTTTTCAAAGCTTGGGTGTGGAGGACATGCACTTCTAATTGTCATTTATTATTTCATGTTCTGGTTCCCAGGGGACCTGGCTGATGGCAACATGTATTGCTGTAACTTTTTGCTTGAGGAAGCTAATGTAAGGATGTGTTCTGCAGCATTCTGGCTGCTGCATGTCTCATGCATATTCAGGGTGCTAGGAACTTTTATGTACTGCCAGATGTCGGGCAGATGTTGGGGATCAGACGCTAGAAATTGGGATCCAGCTGGCAGAGCGGTCTGATACTCATTAGGAGGCAGAGTATTCTGCAAGCAAAGTGATCTGCAAGCTGGCCGCGAGCGACTCGTCCGCCGGGCCGGGTGGCCCGACCGCACGGAAGAAGGCTATTTTTCGCAGCAGAAAGTTTCTTTGCCGGGCGAGCGACGTCCCGCCGCCTGGGTGGCCTGATCTTCACGCAAGAAGGTTGTTTCTGCATGCAGAAAGTTTGCTGGCAGAGGGACCTGACCTGCCGCCTGGGTGGCCTGATCTGCATGCAAGAAGGCTGTTTCTGCAGGCAGAAAGTTTGCTGTAGGCAGTGTTCTGCGTTCTGCTCTCTGCATTTTGCAGGAGGATGATCCATTTGATCTGGGGGAAGAGTGGCAGGTTCTAGAGCCCTTGTGAGCACTTCTGCTGGCAGGAGAATTTAATGACGGTCCTACAAGAAATATTTCTGCTAAGGCTGGCAGATGGCATAGCCACCGACCCTCCGACGCTCAAGGCAGTAGTTATACAAAATATTGTAATGAGATCACGAATTGATGAGCTACCTTAGGAGCAGTGTATCTCCCTATGAATATGAATCTTCTTTCTTTTGCTTACTGCTAATAGTAGCATATAAAATGATAAGTATGGTTGATAAGATACCTTGGTTGAGTGCTGCCCCCACGGTTGTGAGGGCGTTTGCCTGCAGGTTCTGGTCCCTGAACGGGTATCTGCCTGGTTTCAGATATCCTCAGGTGCCTGACTTTCTCTGGTGCCTGATTTTATAGTGTCTTATTTTCAGGACCACTACGAGCTCGGACATTTTTCAGGCGGCTGACTTTCAGGCGTCAGACTTTCAGGTGGCTGACTTTCAGGTGCCAGACTTTCAGGTGTCTGACTTTCAGGCGTCAAAAATTCAGGTGTCTGACTGGCAGACGTCAGACTTTCAGGTGTCTGACGGGCAGACGTCAGACTTTCAGGCGTCCAAACTTTCAGGTGTCTGACTTTCAGGTGTCTGACTGGCAGACGTCATACTTTTAGGTGTCCAGACTTTCAGGGTTGCCGCATGCTTGGACGATCAGGTGATTGGCTTTCTCAGGTACATGTCCTGCATCCCTCGTAGGTACCAGGCGTACTCATGTTCCGCTTATATTGGTGGCCCTACCAGTGCGCTAAGTCAAATTTTAGGTCTTATGTCTCTCCCTAGGTTGGGTATGATTTTATCCACCTAGGTCTAAGGTGCTGGACTAAAGTAGGTACAGAATTTACCATGGTTTGTGACTTAATGGTCGTCCGAGGTTCGGATTTCATGTTGTAAGCACTTAGATGTGTCGTTCAATTGGTCATCCCTCCTGATATCTACGGTTTACTCATAATGGCTCTCTGGGGATAGTCAGTTAGCACATGGTCATTATTAGACTAAAAATAAGAACGCAATTTATAGAAGGCTATAACATGTGCAAGAACCAGTTTTCCAAGTAGTGTGTACCTGGTCTCTACAGGATGCAGAGACTCAATGATGTAATATTCCGGCTTCCAGCATGACATTGGCTATTGTCTCAGCCACTAATAGGTATTGGGACCAAGATTCTTATGCTTCTGCATATGCCCCCTTTTCGCTTCTAGCTCCTAGGTGATGCTTCATGTCCAAACTGTTGCTAGATTCTGGCTGCCTGGGTCGCTGGCTGAAAGGGTTGCTGCGACAACTAACCCAGTTTGTCGTTCTGGTGTCTGCTGATTGCTTCCTTTTGTTTGCCTCCTCAATTTCCGATTCTGGCTCCTCCTGCTTCCTGAATTTGAGATGAGGCAGCTGGTCGAGACTTCCTTATTCTGCTAGATCTCAGCGTGCTGGGGACCTAATTCTGGATGCTGATGAGGTCAGCTCCCCTAAAATGTTGCTAAGGCTGCTGATGTCTCCGAGCTATAGCTAGTTTCTGCAAGAAGAGATCAAGTAGAGCTAGATGGTGGAGCCGGTGTTACAGCTGCTGAGGAAAGGATCCTTTTAGATAGATCTCCCCCCTAACTTGTTCGGGCTCTTGATTTGTCAGTTTCGGGGCTTGGCCCTTACTGTTTTGCTTTGTTTCGTTTTTGTGATGTTTCTCGAGTTCTACCAAGGCTAGGAGACTGGTTGGTGGCTGCTGACCCTATGAGGGTGACAATTGCTTATAGTTATTGTAGTCATCATCCTGATTGTTTTTGCCTTGGCTGGGTCCAACCTACTGGCTATATTTGGTCTGTTTCTTATCATATCATCGTGGGACCAAAGGAAACAATCCATGTTAGTTTTAAGAAATTCAATCAATTGTTGATGAAAATTTCCTGCATACTCTTAACCTGTCCGCATTGTTAGTTCTGGGTCATGCTTACCCATGTTGACTAAGTTTACTGTGACCATTAGGATTTTCCTCATGGTGTAGTTTTTATGTATGATGTTATGAAGAGAGCATCATGGTGGTTTCCCTGAGTGTCATGAGCATCTACTTCGTCGAATATGACAGGTGGCAGATTCTCATGGCTGACTCTGTAGGAGGACTCTAGGAGATCTTTTTGTTTCTGTGTCATGCCCTTTTTTTTGTTGCTTAGTATGTTAGGCCGCACTGTTCTGATCCACCTGTTATCACGTATATTATTCTAGGACAAATAGGAAGTATAGAGGTAGAACCTGATTTGTGGAGCATAATTACTGTACCTTGCCCCCACGTGATAGCAGGTGGTCCAAGTTGCCCTATTCGTATTGATATTTTACCTTTCTCCTGGATGTCGACAAGGCTTCCTGATCCTGCAAGAGGGTTTGGGACAGGCGAAATAGTACCACAAATGTTACCTCCGTGATGACACTCTTGTAGAGGTATGTCCTCTAGGGTTACTGATTATTGGAGTTGTGTGGCAACGGCTCCAGATTGTCATTCTGATTCCCGATGGCTGAAATTCCTGCAATAAGGAGAATTTTAGCTTCAACAGAATAAAAAAATAAGGTGTTACCTGACGTAGCCTGCAGTCTGATCAGCATGAAGGGAGGTTGTATGTTGGACCCCCTGGTTGTAGTATAGTGACTAGCTCCTCAGGGATCTGTCTATCTGGGTTAGAGATTCTTGAGGTCCAGATCTGCCTCCATGCCTGATATGTTTGATTCTACGACCCTGTACAGAATATTCCTGCTAGTCCTCCTACTGTATGTACACTTGCTGCTGGCATACTGTTGCTGATTTCTGGTGGATTGATCATTCCTGCTCTTACAGAGGTTGGTGGAACCCTAGGAACCAGATTTGTTTTAGGACTCCAGAGGAGCTCCAGGGAGCAGTTCTGCTACGGGACTTCTGCAGGATCACAAGAAGCTGATCTACTGCTGGCTTCTGGATAACTTCCGGGGAGCAGATCTATTGCTGACTTCTGGAGGATCCCAGGAAGCTGATCTGCTGCTTGCTTCTGGAGGATCCCAGGAGGCTGATCCGTTGTTGGCTTCCGGAGGATCCTAGGAAGCTGGTCTGCTGCGAGACTTGTGGAGGATCAGAGGAAGCTGATCTGCTGATGACTTCCAGATAACTTCCAGGGAATAAATCTACTGCTGACTTCATAAATAGCGATGGGATCTTGCTCGCTAGCAGACATGGTACCGGATATTGACTTGATGAGAACTTGGCTATAGAAATCGATCACCATGCCCCACGGTGGGCGCCAAAACTGTTTTGGTAAAAAACTGTCAAAACATGATATTTTATCTCGTTAGGGGTTAAAGTGACCTACTCTTTTTAGCCTCGTATCGGGGTGTTAAATTATATATGACTTGTGACGGAATAATGATGTAAATAACATAAAGGGCAGAATAAAGGAATAATGACACGAGATTTTGGTGACGCGGAAAACCCAATTTGGGAAACAACTGCGGGGGGAGTCGGTATCCCGCCAATATTCCACTATTTGATAATCAGAGCATGAGTACAATATATAATGTATAACGGTCGAATCCTTGCTTGGTAATGGCTCGGAGCTTATACGTACGAACGGCTGTGAATCGCACGAGGTATATGAATGATGAACATTACAGTGGCTGTTTTGGTTGACTGTGGAGTTTATATGTAGAGTTGTAGTTGGGTTATTTGGGTAATGACTAGTAATTATGGTATAATGATCTGTTAATGATGACGGCATGATGGGATTCATTTGGGTGATATTTGTTTATCATGTTGGGAAATGTGTCCTCAACAATAGTGCGATCACATGATTTAAATATCATTATTAAATCTCATTACAAGAATACGCTTGGGATGATTCTATTATATATAGTCAACTGACCAACATTTATCGGTAATGATTGGCTGACTAGAGTTTGACATTCTTTGTCGTTTGACGGTGGTGGTCGATTGATCCCTTGAGGTCACACCTAAAGGACGATTCCCATAATAGAAAAGATTAATTAATTGTATGACAATACGAGTTAATTAATTCCTTAAAATTGACTAAAAGGTAGTCGAACAAATTATTTAGAGAGAATTCGAGTTTTTGAACTCAAGGCACGGAAATTATTATTTTTATTATGCGATAATTGAATAATGAATTATTTGAGACAGGAATTAATAATTAAGCGGTTAATTATTAAATTTGTACTAATCGATTAATGTGATTAATATTGGTACGTAAAATATATGTGCAGTTGTACACGTATATTTGCAGAGTGATGTTAGACGAAATTAATTGTGAATTATTTAAAACATGAGACGATGTTTAAAATAAAATTACACGTATTTGTGCGACAAATATAAGAACCAAAATGGACCCGTAAATAGGTCATTTTGGACCGTGTAAAATGTGCCTTGAATTGTGTGCACTAGACACAATTAGACACACATGAGACAAGCCATTGTTTTTGATTGACTTTTGTCGTTTCCATATTTTTCTCTAATCTATGTGAAAAGCTATTGGGCATAAATAACATCAAAAATTGCACTCCCCATGCTCTCTCTTTTGAACCGTCCCACCCTCTCATTTGAGTGGTGTGGTGTTTTTCTTTTTCACATGTTTTTGAAAAGAAAATACTCTAACTTCTCTCTAAATACATAAAATTGTTTTTATGGAAATTTGTTCTCTATATCTAATATATTCTCAAGATTACAATGTAGTAATCATAAAATATTAGAATAATTTTAAGGTTACTTATATTATTATCTAGTTAATAATAGTGTAAGGATTATGGGATTAGTCTTGGGTGCAACTAATTGGAGGCATTCTACTTTGAGTGCTTGGAGGATCATCCTAACATATGGAAAGCTCAAGATCAAGTGGAGGAAGGAGTTCTCCACTTGTGCCCTTTATGATCCGTTTTTATGGTGAGAAAATGTTTTCTTATCTTCTTTTATTAAAGTTTGCATGCATAAAATCCATCTTTAATTTTATGACAAATTAATTTATAACATATATATGAATATGTTGAATATATAGATCTACTTTTCTTTCAATCGGTATCAAGAGCCACGGTTGTTTGCATGCAAATCGGTTAAAAGTTTTTTCGAGTTATAAGAATAACATATAAAACTTGAAAATATGTGTTATTATGATATATCACGAAATTAATTCATGCATGTTAATATTTCTGGTCCTAAAATGTTTTAGGATATTTTGGTTAATTTTACGGATTTTTATTGTTCATATAATACAATAATGGCATTTAAATATGATTTTATGAGTAAAAATGTCATTTTCGGTCTAAAATTAGCTATACTTCGAATTTTCAGTTGATTTTTGGATATATTGTCACATATATTATTTTGAGATAACCTATAAATTTTCATAATTTTTGACTTGTTATGCTCGAAAAATGGATTTTTCATTATTAAATTCGGATTTAGGTGAAAAATAGGTTAATATGAGTTAAATTTAGAATCTGGTCATAGAAATTTAATATGTTGTTACATACAATTTTACAAGATGTGTGTAAAATAATTGGCTATAAAGAAGTCTTTTTGCATGATTTATGAATTTTTGAAGAAAAATAGCATAAATAGTGACATTATTAGTGAAAAAATTAATAAAACATAATCTATGACTTAGGAAAAATGTCTAATGTTGCATTTTATTATATTTTTCAGATCTAAAATTGAAAAGTTAATGAATATAATTTTTTCCATGTTTTATGATTATTTTATTAAAAAACCGATAAACCGCAACATTGTTTTTCCGGAAAAATTTCGAAATTTTTTAACCTAAGATTTTGAACATTATGAGTGTCATGGTATTTTTTTCCAGAATGTTCATGAGTTTAAATTTCAAATTTTGAATTTATTTGAAATTTTGTGATTTATTTGAAGTTTATAGCTTATTTTTGTAATTTTTAGTCCATTAATGAACAAATTTTGAAAATATGAGTTAATTATGGTCAAATTATTAGTGAAGACTAAATTTTGAGTCCTAAGAGGTTAGGGTAATTAACTTATGCATAAATATGAATTTATGTAATTTTTGTGATTGTAAAATGTTGAAATCACGCAAATCCGTAAAAACCGAGTAATATACGATATTGGCTAATTAAAGGCGATTTAGCATAAAATTAAGCATGTTCATACATATCATAATGCTGCATTTTTCTTTATGATTGTCATAATTTTAATTTATGTAATTTTGAATTATGTAATTTTACTTAGTATGGCCTTAGATTTTAATTCGTATTTCCCGAAATGTATGGGAATATCGATTCGGTTGTAATTTTATTGTGATCTCGTATCACCGTTTTGTAATTTAATAGATTTATTTTATTTTAGTTACAAATGTATAATAGGAAATTATTTAATTTATTATGTAATTTTATTCATTCCGGAGTTCCCAAAGACGGATTTCTTCAAGAATGGTGATACATAAAGACGGTGTTACCTCGAGATGCGTGCCACAACCGAAGTTCAAGGGACCAATGGAGTTGGTTTCCGAATATGTAATAGTTAAATAGTTTTTCTATTTTAGGAAAGGCCATACTAGGATTTATTTATTTTTATGCTTGCATTTTATTTTATGTCGCATGCATCGCTAAATCGCCATAACTAAAACATGCAACCTATTTTATCGAGTTTATCGACCGTGTCAATTCGAATTATCGTAGTTCACCGCTTTAGTTCACTTCAAACGTGATAGATAATAAATTGACATGACCTCTCGCTAAAACAATTAATTGAGATATAGCCTTACCAAATAGTAGAAACCATGAAAACCTATTTCGCGAGGGAGTGCACTCGGCCCTACCGGGGTACAAACCTTGTTACGTAAGGGAAGTGGGTGATGAATGTTAATCCACCGAATTCATGTTGATAAGGGATGAATCGGCCCTACCGTGCCCAAGTTGATATGGATTTGGATCATGGACACATTTATTCGAAATTTGGATTGAACTCAACAAAAGTTTTTGATAAGGGATGTATCGGCCCTACCGTGCCCTTGTCGGATGTGTTTTGGGCTAAAGATAATTGTTAATGTAATATTATCGACCAAGAGTTCTAAAAGTAGAATCGATTAAACGTTAATCCACCGAGTTATATTGATAAAGGATGTATCGGCCCTACCGTGCCTAAGTCGATATGAATTTGGGTCTTGGAATCATTTATCATAGTTGGGTAGAGGTCACTATGTAAATGCTTTACTTGTTGTTTACAAGTATTAATAAAACGATAAATGTTAAGTTTTCCACTATTTCGTTGTTATATTGTTCTATTTCTTTACCACAATTCATATACGATATCATTTCGTTTTTGATTCAAAACTCCATTAAAACATCATAACTAAAGACAAATATGAATTTGCTTCTAAAACCTCATATGAACCATTGCTAAGGATCTCTTGTAAAGAGTATAGATTAAAGTTATTCATTATCAAACAGGTTTTGATTCTTGACTAACACATCTACTTACAATGGATTATTTTTCATGTACTTAAATGAATTAAGTACCTTGAAGCGATAAATTGTTTTGGTAATTAGTTTTGTCAAGAATTCGTAATTGACCAAAATAACGCAACCACTTCAATGAAAGTTTTAAGACTAAAACGAACAAATGAAGAGTGAATCTTCATGAATTCAATTTTGCTTCTCAAAGCAAAGACTCATTGAATTAAGTGGGAGCATTCTCTTAAACCGTTAAGATGAGGACGAGGTTCAAGAAGTAAGGATTATAATGGAATTGATACAAGGTAATGTTAAAGGTAAAGTTGTTGAGAATGACGATACTAAACCTATCAATCCCGACCGATAAAGTTTCCATTGTCCTAAATGTTGGACACAAGAAAGGAAACTACCCCAAATTATTGAAGAATCAACAAGTTAGTTGTGGGACATCTAATGGGACCTTCTTCGTTAAATGTTTATTTGATTAAACATAATTTTGCTAGTATTACTTCGTCAATATTAGAAACCGGTGGTGGTTTTCATCATTATGTTTGATACATAGGATGATTAGAATATGACGACTAGCAACAATGAAGTCAAGAGATAGAGTCATTGTGTACTAAATCTAGTTTTCGGGTTTGGAGTTGTACTTAATTGTGACTATTAAGTACATAAACTCTAAATAAGAATACAATTTGTTAAAGATACAAAAGAGGTTTCACTTTTGTGACCCTATACACCATGATTTGATGTATGGCTAGCCCATCATCAAGGTGATTATATTCTAAACCAAACTAGAATAATATATCATGAAGATGATGCAAGACTCAAAATTGGTAACCCAAGATTAAACCTTAAAATTTTGGAATGATGAACGCAAAGAGTTATCGAGTACTCTTGAAACCATTAGATTGTTAATGGTATATGCGTATCTTGTATTCAAAGCAAGATGTCTCGTGCCTTTTGGTTGAAAAGGAGATCGAGGTTATAAATCATTGATCCATAATAGGTTGATCATTCTCTTTTACCAACGATTTAAATTGACGCTAATGTGTTAACTTAATAAGGTAAATAGAAAATCTTTAAAGAAGTTTAAAGAGTTAAAGAAATCACGATTTAGTCGTGATGGGATTATCAAAGTGAAGACTTTGATATAAGCCAATGGAAATGTGATCTAATATCACAAGTTAATCTCTCTTAGCACTCATTATGAAATAATGTGTGATTGGATAAGAAATCAAACGCTATTTGATATGGTTTGGACTTCAATCAAGTTACTTTGAGTTACTTGATCTTTTTGGGGATTTTATCATTTTTGTCTAAATTATTTTTCCACTAAATCGAATCATATGAGATATGAAATGGTAAGGGTACCATGTTTGTAAGTTTTCACAAGAAACAAATGCTCATTTTTCCCTTTTCAATTATCACGAGTACACCGGGTTTGTGGCTCGTGAAGCTGTCTTTCTAAAAATGCAAGTTTATTTCTAGAAGACAGAGTGGGAGAAAATTATTCAAGAGCCACAAAGAATGTTATGTCGCAAGAAACTGGTATTTCTTGGCTACATGAGACGTTTTGTGTAAAATATTGTTTCTTTAAAACCTAGGAGGTTAAATTCGTCACTTGTTAAAAATGATGAATTCATGTTACTTTTAAGAAAGAAAAGAGCTTATAACTTACAAAAGAAATTGTTTGATTCAAGTTGATTACTTCTAGAAAGTAATGAACATATGACTTACATAAGAGTGTTTAAGTCACAACTCAATACAAGGCTTAGAGTCATGAAAATCCGAATCAAAAGGGCTTGATTAGTGACAAAGGGTTTTGCACTAATAAAGAGATATTTCAAAGCAAAATTGGTTGCAAAGGGTTTTACACTAATTGAAATGATTAAGTCTATTTGGATCTTCTTAGGGATTGTGTTTCATTATGAGGTTATGAAATACATAGCGAGTCAATCTAAAACCCACTTCTTCAATAGAAGGAATGTATTCAATACATGCCTTGAGTTTAGTAGATTCTTGCAATCCTAAGATAATGTGAAACTTAAGAGAGGGTCTTAAGTAGGACATCAATGATTTAGAATCAACATTTTGATCATGTGACAAAACATTTCTCGATAAGTCGAGAAGTTGTGTTTATACATGGAGTTTAGTGGCAGTTACGGATTTTTAATTAGTCCGATATGTGGATGACATATTGATCATTGAGAATGATTTAAGACTTTTGGAGTATTATAATACATCTTGAATATCCGGATTTATGAAGATAAATCCACATGATATTAGCGTCAGTAAGAAGTCTTATGTTGATAAGATTCATGACTAGTTCAATTAAATTGAACATATTTGATTGATTTCATTTGCTTCCGTTGCCGAATCAATTAAAAAGAAATGATGTATAAACACTTCATATGCTTTGAGTATGATGAATTGTTTTCAAAATCGAATTTAAGTAATCTTTACCAAGTAAGCCATAAAGATTACCCTTAAGTGCTTGCAGAAGCATTAAGGCTATGATGCTGAGTGTTTATGATGCAATTTTGTGTAAGGGTGTTACACAAGTGACAATTGACAATTGAGATTGCGCATGGTTTCCGACAAAACCATAATCAAAACACATTAGGATGGTTAAGATACCATTGTGACAATGTTAATTAAGAAGTAGATTTTCTAGAATCGTTCTAGGAAATAAAAAACAATGAGAGATATTTATAACGGAAATTGAGTACACTTGCGATCATGAGATGTGCAAGAAGGATGAGTCCCGCATTAATCTTTGTGAAAACAAGTGGGACCTATTCTTAGGCTAGAGGGCCTATGTCTTGATTGGATCTCGACACGTACTCAGAAAGTTTTGTAATGCAAATGTATACATTACAAAGGAAATCGAGTATGTAGTAAGGTTGAGCAAGGTACAGAAATTGATAAAACCTACTAACCAAAGCCTTCTCATAGGCTAAACATGATGATTCATGTCATTACAATTGAATTGAAATGAACAACTACATACAAGATCAAATTAGATTACAAAACATGAAATAGTAATCAGGCATTGACTATTCATATGTGATAATCGCATTTGTCGTTCGACTTTTACTTTAAAACTCTTTTATTATACTTTGTTACATCCAAACGGGTTGTAAAGACAATTGAACCCCGTTAAAGTGAACACGGATTAGCATTGTATTTGCCCATAGTCACTTATATGAGGTGACGTCTCGAAGTGACTAGAGTGTGATGCAATTGAGGGCAAGTTCAAGTGCCATACAGTCATGTGAGATGACTAGTCGATCACATAGGCAGACTGTTAGGAACACTTTATCGGGCAGTGACCGCTTATAGAGTTCTGGCAAATTTATAAAGCCTGGTCGTGGCGAGAGCTACTATAGTATTCTAATGAGTCGATTCTTTGACTAAAGACTGTTCACCTAAGATGGCACAGTTTCAGATTAACTTTGATTTGTGTTACTACGACCTTCGTAAATGGGGTCAAATGGGCATATTTTGGGTAATGATGGTCATGGGCCATCGAAGGGAATAAGTGCGATAGGAATTGTCCACCCCCTTGTCGGGGTTAAAACAATATCTCAGGGCCACTCGAGGAGTAATGAATCGGAAATACGTGGCCACGCTCGGAAGGTATCTATGGTAGATAAATTCCGGTCAATCGATTATTCTCGGATCGAGGAAACCACTCTCGATATGATCACTTGCAAGTACGACTGAAAGAGACCTTGCATTGAGTGGGAGATAGTAATAGGACAAGAGAATTGGTGACGCACACTTGTCGAGGACAAGTGGGATATTGTTGGGAAATGTGTCCTCAACAATAGTGCGATCACATGATTTAAATATCATTATTAAATCTCATTACAAGAATACGCTTGGGATGATTCTATTATATATAGTCAACTGACCAACATTTATCGGTAATGATTGGTCGACTAGAGTTTGACATTACTTGTCGTTTGACGGTGGTGGTCGATTGATCCCTTGAGGTCACACCTAAAGGACGATTCCCATAATAGAAAAGATTAATTAATTGTATGACAATACGAGTTAATTAATTCCTTAAAATTGACTAAAAGGTAGTCGAACAAATTATTTAGAGAGAATTCGAGTTTTTGAACTCAAGGCACGGAAATTATTATTTTTATTATGCGATAATTGAATAATGAATTATTTGAGACAGGAATTAATAATTAAGCGGTTAATTATTAAATTTGTACTAATCGATTAATGTGATTAATATTGGTACGTAAAATATATGTGCAGTTGTACACGTATATTTGCAGAGTGATGTTAGACGAAATTAATTGGGAATTATTTAAAACATGAGACGATGTTTAAAATAAAATTACACGTATTTGTGCGACAAATATAAGAACCAAAATGGACCCGTAAATAGGTCATTTTGGACCGTGTAAAATGTGCCTTGAATTGTGTGCACTAGATACAATTAGACACACATGAGACAAGCCATTGTTTTTGATTGGCTTTTGTCTTTTCCATATTTTTCTCTAATCTATGTCAAAAGCTATTGGGCATAAATAACATCAAAAATTGCACTCCCCATGCTCTCTCTTTTGAACCGTCCCACCCTCTCATTTGAGTGGTGTGGTGTTTTTCTTTTTCACATGTTTTTGAAAAGAAAATACTCTAACTTCTCTCTAAATACATAAAATTGTTTTTATGGAAATTTGTTCTCTATATCTAATATATTCTCAATATTACAATGTAGTAATCATAAAATATTAGAATAAGTTTAAGGTTACTTATATTATTATCTAGTTAATAATAGTGTAAGGATTATGGGGTTAGTCTTGGGTGCAACTAATTGGAGGCATTCTACTTTGAGTTCTTGGAGGATCATCCTAACATATGGAAAGCTCAAGATCAAGTGGAGGAAGGAGTTCTCCACTTGTGCCCTTTATGATCCATTTTTATGGTGAGAAAATGTTTTCTTATCTTCTTTTATTAAAGTTTGCATGCATAAAATCCATCTTTAATTTTATGACAAATTAATTTATAACATATATATGAATATGTTAAATATATATAGATCTACTTTTCTTTCATAGCATTACGTGGGTTTATAATGGGAGAGTTAACATGATAATGATGAAGCAAATCATTACCTAATGACGGCCAGAAGATTTATATGTGAGTGACTTGGGTTTTAGTGCTTTGTACGGGGTATTGACGAGCAAAATAGTGTACGCCGTCGTTGTAGGTTATGGGTAGGTTTAGGTTTAGTTGTATTCTCTCTTCCCCGAATTATTGATCCCTTCTCCTTATTTCCTGGCTATTTATAGAGTGGAAACCCTAACCGAATCATATTCCTTGTATGGCAAGGAATCCCGGTCCTACCATGCTTTTTTCCATAAACACCACCTTATGTTCTATTCTCCCTGATCTCCCTAAATTCTCCCTGAGGTCTACAACACGCGGGCTTCCCTTGGCCGTTGGTCTCCTTGGCCCAATTAACCAAATCAGCTCTGATGGACCTAATCCTGTGTTGGCCCGATATGTAGAAATTGACCCAAACAGCCGTATTCGATCTTCTATCCGTATTTCTCTTCCTTCGGTCTATGGGGCTGACTCCCCCATGTATGACATGGGTTCATTTGCTTAATTAATTATCCACTCGTCTCGTGCCACGTAGCTTGGGTCTAATAGTGAATTTTGGCCCAAACACATCATATAGCATAGCTTAGTTCGCGTTCACTCTTGTTTATATATCATATAATTTGCATTTAGCATAGAAATCAAGCATTTTCATATAAATTGCATAATTTCCTATCGTATTGGCCATTGAGGACAATGCCCATACTAGTGTGGGGATGGGAAAGTCTAACTTGACCTTTTTAAAACAAAAATGATAAAAATCGAAAAATTTGAAGAATACAAAAATATGTCTTTTAATTTCATTAAAACATAATACAAAATACAAAAAAATTCAAAAATTCACAAAACCAAAACATGTCCATTTCCTTTGTAGTGTAGTCTTGTATATATTGTGTTTGTTCATCCTTTTTCACATTGATCGACTATGCCACATCCGAGACATGAGGATATAGAAGACCGCATGGTATGATCTTTTCAATCTCCTTTTTCCTCTTTATGTTAATGACTATGTGGCTTTATTTTGATTGATGCGGTATAAACAATGTGAAATTAGGATTGCATTTAGTTTATTTGGCATAATAGTTGGTAGAAGCATATACATTAGGTTGTATATATGTTAGTTGCATCATGGCATATAGTTGCATTTAGGAAAAATTTTGTGAAACCGTCTATTTGGGAAGCTTGACAAGTGTATATAAGGCCCTTGTAGATGCTTTTTCTTCTTAAGACTTTGCTTATTAGAATACTTGTAAAACACCCTAGGATTTGTCATGCTACTATCCTTTGACCCATGGATTAAGGCCTAGTCAAGAGTACCTTGTGGTGTGATAACTCCTTGGCTACCGTTTATTCCAAGTTGACCCTTGAAACCATGCAACCATCATCCATGTTCTACCACATTTTGTCATCAAAGGGAATGGGCACAAAAATTGTTCAAAATTTGAGTTCAAGAAATGAAATAAAAAGTCAAAAAGTTTGCAATTGCATCAAAAGAAAAGAGGAGTAAGAAAAATAAAAACTCCTATGCTTCAAATATAAGCACCCTCACTACAAATGGGGTGACTTTGAAAATTTTCAAAAGAAAATGTAAAGAAAAGTTGAAAAATTGTCAAGTATTGAAATGCCAAACATTAAAAGAAATTGCAAAAAGAAAGTGTTCTCAAATGTCAAATGCCATAAGAAATTGGGGGGAAAAACAACAACATAAGCAAACTCCCAAATGAAACTCAAATACTATTGATCCCTTTTCCATCGTATCCACTTTTGTGCATGGTAGAGAGGGGACGACCCTTCTTATTGTCTAGGCAAGAAGGAGAATTCTGCGATCCTCCAGTGTTTCTAACACCATAGGGAGTCTATTCTTGACAAAAGCATTTAACGATTGAGGAAAAAGGTATCCTAGCTTGACACAACTTGGAGGTGATTTATTGGTATCCTTCTAGGCTTAGTAGTTTGAAGAAACCATATCTATGATGGAATGTGTACCCTTAGATTGCTTCCCTTATAGATAATTTCCGCCACTTCGATGAGGAAAGTGGCTATTCATTTTTGTAGATGCATCCATTACTTGTTTTGTGTGCTTTAATGTTTGGATGTGTCGCCATTTTGGCAAGATCCACCTTGCCTTGCAAGAAGGCATCATACCACATGGTTGTCTTGTTGTGAGTTAAAGGGGCGGAGTGAGACCCGCTAATTGTCTCATATAGGCTATATTAGTAGGTTAGTTTAAATAAGGGTCCTAGTTTTGTCACCACTTTACTCGAGACGAGCAAAGGTTCGGTTTGGGGATATTTGATGTAACCAATATTTGAGCATATTTAGTCCCCGAATTAGCCTCGTTCCTATGCTTTTTAGTGCATAATTGGGTCATTTACTATCTTTAGTCTTTCCTTTTGCATATTCTTTGAGGTTTTGATCCCTTGGTAGGAAATGAGTAAGAACCTTGCATTTTCATGGCAAAATGGAGCTAAATTGATCGAATCTAATGACCACGCATCAAAGTGAAGACAAGACTAGAAGGCCTATATAAATAATGAATTAAATGGGCAATGATGAGAAGATCCTTGCATCTCCAACAAAATCCATGAGGATTGCTGGAGGAAGAAAAGAAGAGAAGCTTGCTGAGCTACTATCCGGGCGTCGCAGCCATGGGACGAGTGTCCTGGCTGGATATAATCCGAGCGTCCCATAGCCAGTCCGCTCGTCCTGACCCTCCACAATCCGAGCGTCGCATCCCTCAGGCCGCTCGGATTCCTTCCCAGTACAACACGTCTCTCCCTCAGTCCGCTCGGGATGAGCATATTCTTTGAAGACTAGAAAAGCAGAGATGAGCATCTCCTTCGAGAGGAGCACTTCCTCAACTTTTCTTAAGGATCTTAATCGTCATTTAAGCCCTTAGTAACCCTAATTTATGTACCTATTCCTTAGTATAAATACCCCATTGTACTAATTAGATTGTCATCCAATATTAATATCCTTCTTATGCTCTTTTTATGTTCTAATCTCATCTTAATCTTGTAATCAACTCTTAATTAAGCATTAATACAAATCTCATTTCCTTAATTTCTCTATTGTTCATCCTTTATTTTGGGTAATTGAAGATTATTTGGGTATTATTGGGAGATTGACAACCTTCCATCAATCATCATGTACTTCTATTATTCTTTGCTTATTATTTTGGAATCATCATTAGGTATAATTCTCTTAAACCCTTTTTAATCATTTTTAATCATTTCCATTCATTCATCATGTTTTGCCTTGTTAATATGATTGACAACCTTGTTAGCATGATAAACTTGATAATGAGTGAGTAGTCTCTTAACTAGGGTTAATGGGGAATTAGGGAAAACCAACATGGGGGATGATTCATGCTTAATCTAATATGTTCACATAATTTATTTGCTTGCTTGTTGTGATCTCAACTTATGCACACGTTATGTTTGATGAAATGCGAGCCTATGAATGCTTGCATTTTTTTTACCCATCACTTACCTTTTCAATGAGACTTGTAAGACATAAACCAACTCGAGTCTCATTGGACCATGCATATAGTTGAGTAGGGAGGATTAAGTCGACTTGTAGGTGTTGTACAATCTAATCGATTCGGCTCTGAAACCAAAACCTTCCTAGGATTGTAAGATATAAACCAACTCGATCCTATCACAACAATAATTGCTTGCTTATAATTTGAGAATATGTTTGTATGATCAATTCCAATGTATCCCCTATGAACTCATGACACCCTAGTGCTTTTAATCAATCGTTTACATCTCATTTTAATCATCTTGCTTGTTTATTTACATTGTTATTTAGTTTAGTGATCTCTTATCTCAACCCAAATTGTGACACCCTTAGACACGACCATTTGCAATCGCAAATCCTACATCAATACCCGTCCCTTGGGATCCGACCTTTACTTACCTCTTTACTAATAGTAGAGTAGTTTGTGAAGTTATAAATATTGTTTTGGTCTAGGTAACTTTTGACGATGAGTAACAAAACCGACGAACCAAAACTGAAAAAATCCAGAAAATCCAACACCATTACATACTACAAACTGATTTAAAATCAAATAAAAGAGTAGAAATTTAACTTGAATAAGTTTGAAAACGGATTGAAAGAAGAACTAGAAAGATTTTGGGAAAGAATCAAGCACTAATTACTCCAAAAATTGTAGAGGAAGAAATTTTAATAGGGTTTGAGATATTAGAAAGATAGTAAGTAAAGAAAAGAATGAAGAGAAAGGGGGGTATAAGTCCCGAAAAATCCCGTGTACTATAGCGTACTTACTCGATCGAGTAATTGCGGTACTCGATCGAGTAGCCTCTACTCGATCGAGTTAGGGGTACTCGATCAAGTTTCTGCTGGGCAGAATAGACAACGATTCTGTTTTTCAGCGAATTCGATCAAGTGACTCACCTACTAGGTCGAGTAAGGCCTACTCGGCCAAGTGCTCACTCACACTCAGTTGAGTAAGATTAAAATAAGCAACAAAAGATTCCTGATCCGATTAATCGTTCCTGCAAAACAAAAAATCGTTCGGAGTCTAGGGTATACTTAGAACTCGTCACTAATTATTTATATACCATTACTATCGATCAACGTCACCCTGCATATAACACAATTACCGCAATCAAAGATTACTACTCCTATTCTACTACATTTCAAACAACATACGATCCAATCCGGCCATGACATACATTAACTCACATATCTACTTATAACAATAACAATTATCTACTCATACTTTTGCATTTCAATTCTACGCACGACAAGCTATTAAATTCACATACGCGTTCATATCAATTACGACATTCTACTTATCCATATGTTAAATTCTACAATACTACATAGCATGTTCATATAATTTGTCAATAGAGCAACTTGAAAAACGTTACCAACTTTCACGTCGCCACACATCCTCGTGTATACTTCCCACACACCTCACCATTCATCAACATACACTTACGCATACACAACTATACAAGCAATTTGCACATTCCTATTCTATCACTTGCACACATAAGATATTACCTCATACTCATATATATATATATATATATATATATATATATATATATATATATATATATATATATATATATATATATATATATATATATATATATATATAATTGAGATCTGTGAGAACCACCAATATAATGAGAACCGTGAGAACTCCGCCTTATGGATTTTTACTAAAGAATAAAGACATATTTGGATTCGGCATAGAGTTTTATGGCTCGATAACATATTTTTAGGTCCAAAAAGTATAAATTATTGACGGAAATCGAGACGAGAAACATTTTATTAATTTTCATGCACCTACTACTCATTTTTATGTATCTAACAATTTTTATGCACCAAGAACTCATTTTCGTGCACTTAGAGCCTGATATTTTCATGCACCTAGTAATCATTTTCATGCACGTAACAATTTTCATGCACCTAATATTCGTTTTCGTGCATCTATAGCCATTTTAGTATACCTAATTGTATTTTTATACATTAAGTTTATATTTTGTTAATAAAATCAATAAATTTTGTTTAACTACACAAAAAAAGTGTTTGAATAAACTAAACTAAGGGTAAATGATCCATCAAAACTTTCGGAACAAGATTCGATGATGATTTAGTAAGGGTTCTCACGGTTCTCATTATGTTAGTGGTTCTCACCGGATCCTGACCTTATACCCTATATATATATATATATATATATATATATATATATATATATATATATATATATATATATTTCGTACACTACTCACATGCACACACACAATTCCCGACTCAATATTCCCATTTGGAGTGGCTGGATTAAGCTTATTGGGGCCAGGATTTTTGAATGAGGGCGCCTTCTCACCCAAAACCGATTACCAAAAGGGCTCCCAACATACCTACACCTGGTTCATTTTATTTGACTCACTACGTTCATTATATTCCTTGGTTACAGTTTCCAAAATCCTCGCTCTGATACCACTTTGCAACACCCTTGTCTATCAAGGAGCCTTAACAAGACCTTCCCTAGCAGATACGGGCATTACCATCTCGGTTGCCCGAGGAATAGTAAATATCATGACGTCAATAAAAGAACTAACTGAATTTATTACAAGTTTAACTCAATAAAAGGTACAACTGATAACAACGACTATCAAATACGGTGATACTATCCATGCCATGACTCAGTGATAGACACGTCCCTCCAAAGCACACAGCTAAGCTCCACATATCAACACCTGCTAAAAATGACTGCTCACCATAATGGATCACGACAGACACATAACAAAAGAAACCCAGACAAAACCAGAGAAGGTCAGTAACTGAAGAAATACAAAACACAAAGTACGGCATACACAAACCCAACTCCACCTCTAATCACCCATCAATCATCTGACTACCCAAAGGTAAAGTCTTGCCGGAATGTCCATCGCAAAAGATATTCCACACCACCAGTGGGGGACCGCAACCTTTCCCACCTAAGCCCCGTTCATCTCCATCTAGCGCATAACCCATGTCCATTAATGTGCACATCCCTATGGGGCGGGGACCACAAGGGGCGAATCAAGGGCGTGAAGCCATTCCCAAGATGACTCCACTCAGCCGAGGACGCACCTCGCGAACACCACAGACAATCAACAACAACCAACCACAGTACCAATGTAAACAAAACCATTACCAAATAACAACACAACCAACATACCAAACAATCAACAATACTAAGTAGGAAAACCTACCTTTAGCAATCAACATCCACACCGCATACAACCGTATGAAGGCAACGCATCCACCATAAACACCTATCAAAACGGTAGGGAAAACCCTATTATTAACAACCCTAACCAAAAACAAAACTAGGTATGTATTGGGTATGTGTCCCCGACAATAATGCGATCACATGTTTAAATCTCATAATAAGAATATTTGAGGGATAGTAATATTTTATTGTCAACTGATCCACATTAATCGGTAATGATTGGCTGACTAGAGTTTGACATTACTTACGACGGTGGTGATCAGTTGATCCGTTAAGGTCATACCGCTAGGGTAACACTCTTAATTGATTAATTAATTAATTGTATGTTTATACAAGTTAATTAATTCCTTAAAATTGAACAAATGATTTTGTGAGTAAGAATACGTATCTTATTGTAATTCGATTAAATAAGATTCGTACTAAGTAATTAAATTGTTTTATTACTTAGGTTTTATTATTGTTTATGAAACAATAAAAATAAGACTGAATGATTTATTTTAAATACAAGTAGTTGTGATTTATAATTCTATGACCCATTTTAAGTACTTATAATTGTGAATTACTAGTTAATTTTCTATGTGATTTATTTTCTTTATATATAATGATTTTTAATAAGTTAAAAATGCATTATCTAATTACATGTCTAGTAACATGTCCAATATGTCACACTATACAAATTGACAATTGACAAACTTAAAATGGACCCTTTTTATCTTCATTGTGCCGTGTAAATGGAGGGTGTAAGGGTTGGTGGTGTTTTGTTCTATTAATTAGAGGGAACATAATGATGCCCTACTAAACATAGGCTTGCATGTCTAAATCTTGAGAAGAACAAACTTGCATATGGATTGGGCATCCTACCCAAGACCACCCGGCCACCCATATGAAAAAGAGGAGTTTTCTCTTCTTTTTCATGATTCATAATTCATTCCTATAAGATCATCACATTGATAATAAAACCTCTCTTTAATTGTTTTTTAGAAGAAATAAAAGGAAGAACTCACACATCTCTAATATTATTCCACCATTACTAGAAGTAGTATACAATAATATTAGTTATAATTTAAAGGGCTCATATTCTAATTTCTAGTATTTAAATTAGCATATGAATTAAGGGTGATTACCTTGGTACAAATCCTTGAGGATTAGATTCTACTATTGAATCTAAGGGTTTTGTTGGAGCACTTGGATTTTCTTAAGAAGACTAATTTGGTAGGAGACCGATTAGTATAAACCATTCGGCCCTCATTGTAAGTACATCGGTTTTCTTCTTACTTTGTGTTTTATTGTTATGCATGCATAAGATCTAATTAGGTTATGACTAAACTAAAATTATAAAATTATTAGAAATGTCTAATAAGAGGTTAATGAATCTTACAATTGGTGTCAGAGCAATGGTTGGTGCATGCATAATCGGTTATTGTTTATCCGAGTTAAAATGTGACCATATAAAACTAGAAATTTGTGTTTGATGAGGATAAACACCACGAAATTTTTGGCATGAATAACATTCTGGTCCTAAATTGATTTTAGGTCATTTTGATGATTTATGGTATTTTATTGCTCTTTAATATGATTTTTAGTTTTTTTTATTACATTTTATTGAATAAAATAACAATTAAATTACTAAAATTAGTTAGACTTCGTCTCTGTCCATGAAATTTTAGTATGTTGTCACATGCAATATTTACACACTGTATCTAAATTTTTAAATAAAATGGTTCTATTTTGCATGATTTATGATTTTAGATGTAAAAATCGCATAAATAGTGACTATTTTAGCATAAATTAGCTAAAATGAATTTTATGGCATTAAAATTTTTCCCAATATTTTATATTTGATATAAACATCAGATCTAAAGTTGCATGTCAAATTTCGTTTGATTTGGATGTTTATTGATTTTTATATTGTAAAATTGATAAATAGCAACTTTAAATAGTCATAATTGTAAATTCGATTTTTGAACATAAAAATTTGTCTTTTCCAGATTCTAGAAACATATATAGAATATTCAAAATTTTAATTTTGATTTATTGCATAATTTTATGTTTATTTGGAATTAAAGGGTTAAAATAATGTATTATGCGATTTATTTGTGAAATAAACTAAAAATATTCTATGGCAAATTTTATTAAAATTTTGGAATGTTGGGAATTTCCCAAAATGTACAAAATTATGAGTTTGAAATTTTTCGAATTTTATGACTTAGTGGGAATTATTTCTTTATTATTATGAATAAAAGATGTTTAAAGAGCAATAATAAAATATCAAGTTGAATTATTGTAAAATATTTAGTGAAGACTAAATTTTTGAGTCCTAAGAAGTTTGGGGTAGTTAACTTGGACATAGATTTGATTTACGTAATATTGTGTGATTTTAACAAGTTAATAGTCACAATTATCCATAAAACCGGACCAAATATACGATATTAGCTTAAATAGGGCGATTTGGCACATCACATGGCATGTTTCATACATATATTAATGCTGCATTTTAGTATGATTGTCATATTTTATTTTATGTAATTTTGAATTATGTAATTTGTACTTAGTATGGTGTTACTTTTGATTGATATTTCCTGAAATGGATGGGGATATCGATTCGGTTGTAATTAATGTGATCTCGTATCACTTTTATTTTATTTTTGTTTTTATTTTTATAATGTATAAAGTAGAAAAGCTATGTAATTTATTTATCTCGGAGATCCTTGAAGACGGTGCAATTCGGAAAGGCGTTCCGACAAAGACGGTGTTGCCTTGGAGTGCGTGCCAAATGAAGTTCAAGGGACCAAAGGAGTTGGTTTCCGAATTTGTAAATAGTTTATTAGATTTACTATTTTAGGAAGGCCATACTAGGATTTTTTTGCTTTGCTTTGCATTTGTTTTATATGTTTGCATGCATCGCCAAATCGCCATAACTACACATGCATATCATTTTTATCGAGTCATCGATCGTGTCAATTATAATTATCGTAGTTCACTGCTTTAGTTCACTTAAAACGAGATAGATAATAAATTGACAAGACCTCTCACTAAATAATAATTGAGAATTATCCTTACCAAATAGTAGAACCATGAATCCCAATTTCATAAGGAAGTAGGCTCGGCTCACCGGGGTGCTAAACTTGTTACGTTGGGTAAGTGGGTAATAAATTGTTATTACATCAAAATTTGGATTGCGCTCAACGGAAGTATTCGCGACTGTAGCCGCATGTGTTCCGGGCTTAAGATAAATATTAAAGTAATTTTATCGACCGAGAGTTCTAGAAGTAGAATCGATTAAAGAGTTAATCTACCGAATTATATTAATTAGGGATGAATCGGCTCACCGTGCCCGAGTTAATATGAATTTGGATCTCGAAATCATTTATAGTAGTTGGATAGAAGTCACTATATAAATGCTTAAAAACTTGTTTAAAATATTTACAGGAATTATTAAAAACGATGAATGTTTATTAATTCCTTCATTTCCTATTTTGTAGTAAAAAATTGTTTCTCAATTGCAATGACAACTCCAAATTCATCCGCTAACACTAGCTCGAACACTCTCATCAATGTTTCTTAGCTTCGATCCTTCATAGATCGATGTAAATTAGAAAAGAATGGGTCCAATTTCGCCGATTCGGACGCACAAATTCGCTTGGCCGCGGAGGGTGACGACAAGCTTTGTTACCTTACCGAGGCCTCTCCCGCCGCACCTACCGCAAGGTCTACCCCTGCCGCTAGGCAAGCCTATGAGACTTACCAAAAGGAGTCGGCCGCGATCAAAAATGTGTTGATGTTCTCTATGGAGGCCGAACTCTAAAGAAGTGCTATAAAGATTAGCACCGCATGTGAGATCTATATGAAGCTTGTGACCATGTTTTCACAAGCTCCGAGGATCATTCAATATGAAGCGGCATCCGCGTTCTTCGATCTCAACATTAAGGAGGGCCAAAAAGTTAGCCCTAATGTGCTCAAGTTGATGGAGCATGTTGAGACTCTAAAGATGCAAAAGGTAGAAATTCTCGAAGAACTCATCATTGATTGAATTCTTCACTCCTTGAACAAGATTAAGGCATATGTTCAATTCAGGCTGAATTTTTGGTCCGGTTTAAACTCGTCGTTAAAAGTTACCAACCAAAACAATATTTATAACTTCACAAACTACTCTTAGTAAAGAGGCAAGTAAAGGCCGGATCTTAAGGGACGGGTATTGATGTAGGATTCTCAATTGTAAATGGTTGTGTCTTAGGGTGTCACAATTCGGGTTGAGGTAGGAGATCAACTAAACTAATCAACAATATAAAAGTAAAGTAATAAAAACAAGGAAAATGATTAAAAGGAGATGTAAACAATTGATTAAAGGAACTAGGTTGTCATGGGTTCATAGGGGATTCATGGGAGTTGATCATACAAACATGTTCTCTATTATATAGCAAGCACTTATTGTTGTGATGGGATCGAGTTGGTGTATAAGCTTACAATCCCTAAGAAGGTTTGGGTCCTGGAGCCGAATCGATTAGATTGTAAAACACATACAAGTCGACTTAATCCTCCTTATTCAGCTACATGTATGGTCTACTGAGACTCGAGTTGGTGTATAAGCTTACAAGTCTCGTTGAAAATAATGGTGATGGGTAAAAAATGCAAGGATTCATAGGCTCGCAATTCATCAAACATAACATGTGCATAAGTTGAAATCACAACAAGCAAGCAATTTAATTATGAAAACATATTAGATTAAGGATGAATCAATCCCCATGTTGGTTTCCCCTAATTCCCCATGAACCCTGGCTAAGGAAACTACTCACTCATTATCTAGTTTAACATGCAAATAAGGTTGTCAATCATACTAACAAGGCAAAACATGATGAATAAATGAAAGTGATTAACAATAATTAAACAAGGTTAAGAGAGAATTATACCTATGAAGATGATTCGAAATAATAAAGCAAAGAATAATAGAAGTACTTCATGATTGACGGAAGGTTGTCAATCCTCCAAATAAACCCCAAATAAACTTCTAATTACCCAAAATAAATTAGGAACAATAGAGAAATTAAGGAAAGATTAAGATTGAGAATTGTATTATAACTTGATTAAGAGTTCATTACAAGATTACTACTTGATTAAGGATGGATTAAGAGAACATTAAAGGATTATTACAACTTGATGCTAATCTAGGTAGTATAAAGGGGTATTTATACTAGAGATTCGGTACAAGGATTAGGGTTACTAAGGGCTTAAATGACTATTAAGTCCCTAAGAAAAAGTTGAGGAAATGCTCCTCTCGAAGGATATAAGCATATTCTCCTGCTAATCCTGCTACGATCCGTGCGTCTTGAGCTGTGGCACGGGCTTTCTGACCTTTGATCCGCTCGGATCGTCTGGAAGACGCTCGGCTCCATGGGAGACGCTCGTCTTGGCTGAAAGACACCCCGATGTTGATGATGGGAGACGCCCGGATCGTGTCTGATCTGCTCGGATCCCTGGGCAGACAACTTCTATTCTTTTCCTCCTTCACAATCCGCAAGGATCATGTCGGGGATGCAAGGATCCTTTCATCATTGCCCATTTCACTTTATTATCTACTTAGGCCTTCTAGTGTTGTCTTCTCTTTGATACTTGGTCATTAGATGCCATCAATTTAGCTCCATTTTGCCTCATGAATCCATGGTTAGCGATCCTCTCCTACCAAGGACACATATCCTCAAATAATACGCAAAATGGGAAACTAAAGATAAGAAATGACCCAAATAAGTGATATAAAGCATAGGAACGAGGCTAATTCGGGGACTAAATGTGCTCAAATATGAGTCACATCAAACATCCCCAAACCGAACCTTTACTCGTCCCGAGTAAAGAGGTGACTACAACTAGGATATTTATTTAAACTAACCTACTAATATAGCCAATATGAGATAATTAGCGGGTCTCACTCCGCCCCTTCAACTCACAACAAGACAACCATTAGGTAGGATGCCTTCTTGCAAGGCAAGGTGGGGCTTGCCAAAATGGCGATACATCCAAGCATTAAGCAAACAAAAACAAGTAATGGATGCATCTACAAAAATGAATAGCCACTTTACTCATCTAAGTGGCGGAAATTATCTATAAGGGAAGCAATCTAAGGGTACACACTCCATTATAGATACGGTTTCTTCAACCTACTCAGCCTAAGAGGATACCAATAAATCACCTCCAAGTTGTGTCAAGCTAGGGTACCTTTGTCCTCAATAGTTAAATGATTTCGTCAATAGTAGACTCCATATGGTGTTAGAAACACTGGAGGATCGTGGAATTCCCCTTCTGGCCTAGACAAGAAGAAGGGTCGTCCCCTCTCTACCATGCACAAAAGTGGATTCGATGGAAAAGGGATCAATAAGTATTTTGAGTTTCATGTGGGAGTTTGCTTTTGTTGTTGTTATTCCCCCCAATTTCTTGTGGCATTTGACATTTGAGAACACTTTCTTTTTGCCATTTCTTTTAATGTTTGGCATTTCAATACTTGACAACATTCAACTTTTTGCATTTTCTTTTGAACATTTTCAAAGCTACCCCATTTGTAGTGAGGGTGCTTATATTTGAAGCATAGTAGTCTATTATTGTACTCCTCTTTTCTTTGATGCAAATTGCAAACTTTTTCATTTCTTTTCATTTCAATGCTTGAACTCAAATTGATAATTTTTGTGCACATTCCCTTTTTGTTAACAAAATGTGATGGATGTGGAAGATGGTTGCATGGTTTCAAGGGTCACCTTGGAATAAAAGGTAGCCAACGAGTTATCACACCACAAGGTACTCTTGACTAGGCCTTAATCCATGGGTCAAAGGATACTAGCATGGCACATCCTACGGTGTTTTCCAAGCATTCTAATGAGCAAAGTCTTAAGAAGAAAAAGTATCTACAAGGGCCTTATATACACTTGTCAAGTGTCCCAAATAGATGCTTTCACAAAATTTTTCCTAAAATGCAACTACATGCCATGATGCAACTATCATTTGTACATCCTAATGTATATGCTTCTACCAACTAGTATGCCATATAAACTAGATGCAATTCCTAAGATCACATTGGTGTAAACCGCATCAATCAAAATTAATCCACATATTCATTAACATAAAGAGGAAAAAGGAGATTGGAAAGACCATACCATGCGGTCTTCATGTTCCTCATGTCTCGGATGTGGCGTAGTCGATTAATGTGATAGAGGGACAAACAAACACAATATACACAAAATATATATAATCTACACTATAAAGGAATGAACATGTTTTTGTTTTTTTCAAAAATTTTGTATTTTTATCATTTTTTTGATTTAAAGGTCAAGTTAGAATTCCCCATCCCCACACTAGTATGGGCATTATCCTCAATGGCCAATACGATAGGGAATTATGCAAGCTATATGAGAACGCATGGTTTCTACACTATTATGCGAACTACATGGCATATATACAAGAGTGATGCATTCAAAACTATACTATATGATGCGTGAATTTATTGGTTGGAGAACTAATTTGAATTAACTCCCATTTCTTGTGCTTAAACTTCCCCAAACCAAGTAGGACACTATTGCTAGTATAGAAATTGGGGGAGTTCATGCACAAGTGTGCTATGCATGAAACTAAATTGTCATTTTTGATTGTACAAGTGGGAACAATTAATTTATCATCACCTAGATGTTGCTAAGGTGGAATAATAGTCCTTCTTTTTACAAGGACACCACACAAAATTGAAACAATCAAATGTTAACCAAGTTAGAAAAGACATGAAATTCTTGTGTGGTGTATAGGCATTGTTGTTGTTGAAATTGGGGTTGAAGAATTTTGCAAGCCTTGTTATTAATCCCCCATTAACAATGTGGATCATGCCATCATCGTCTCCATTCTGAAACTTTGCCTATTTTTCAAGGAGCACTAGGGGGCGTTGAAGTGATAACCGTTCCTCCCTTGTATCTTATGGTAGGACTCCATAAAAACAAGATCGAGTTCATTCACTACCGCGCGATCATGGCGAGCTAATAGAGTGCTTGTGAGAAACTGGTAAGTTAGCCGAATAATGGGGTTTTGAAAATGAGAAGTCGCGCATTCTTTAATAAAAGAGAAATCGCGACCCGTCATGGCTCGCCATAGAGGTGCTATGCTATAATTTCGCGGCTTTGATGTACGGGTAGGCGACACATCAAGACCCAACACACTAGAAAACTCCACGAGAGTCATCATTCGAGTTGTGTTCTCTAGTCTAAACTCCACACAAATTATCTTGTTAAGGTAGAAATCTTTAGAAAACTCAAGAATTCAAGAACTAAGGACCGATAAGTGAGTTCATGCATGTGGAACATAGTTGAAAGACCAAATAAGTCAAAAAGTGCCTCGGTTTGATGATAGATGCCTAGTTTCCTCAATGTGTCATGGCACATAAACTTAGTAGGAAGAATGTTCTTACCGAGGAGGCGATGAAAGACGAGTCTTTTCACATCATTGACGAATTCTATGTTAGAAAACTCATTAAGTCTTAAGAGATCAACTATTTCTTCATGCTCTCTCCTCAATGTGTTGAGGCGAGATGTGGAGAAGCTTCCAATTACTCTTGGTCTTATTCTTTCTTTAGGGAAGGACCTTCTTGATTTCATCTTAGAGGTAGATCTAGAAATTTGGTTTGTTGAAGATGAAGATATTCTTTGTAATTGAGATCCTTCTTGAAACCCTAGGGTTTGGGGGTTTTTAATTTAGAGAGGTGAATGAGTGCTTTTGTTGTGATTTGAGTAATATGCGAGGGGACTTTATGTTTTATAGAGGAAAGAAGGATGAGGTGTCAAGAAATGTGTGGTGGGAAGGAGTTTATATTTGTCGAAAATAAGGGAGCAAAACACGCTAGGGAGACGCGTGGGCCGTGCTCAGGACCCTCGGATCAGTGCTTCAGAAGACGGGCGGATCGAGCTTAGGACGCTCGGATCCATAGCGAGTACACTCTGGTATTTCTAATCCGTGCTGAGACGCGCGGATTTTTCTCGAGACGAGCGGATCTGGCTTGGGACGCTCGACTTCTCTTCAGGATGCACAGATTTTAAAACAGTATGAAACCAAAGTTTTTGACCCTGCCAGGACGCTCGGATCATACTCGGGACATGCGTCTCAAATTCTGGGACGAGCGTCTTCCTCATGATGTGCCCATATTCTAACACAATATGAATTCTTCAATTTCTAGCTTTCTCAGGACCCGCGTCCCGATGCCAGGACGCTTGGATCTTGCAGAGGACGAGCGGGTTCCCTCCTGGGTCACTCAGATTGCCTGCATTCCTTCGGGCTTAGGTCTGCCCGTGGGCGTCTCCTCCTTTTTTATTTTATTCTTCCTCATTTGATAAAAGTGCTTCCCCACACTTGAATTGCTATCCCTAATTCATCAAAAGAGTTAGTAACCCTCCCTCGCCTACTCTCATGTCAAGAATCATGCTTTTATGTAAATGCAATAAAGTTAAAAATACAAGTGAGAAGATTTAGTATATTTACAAATGGTGGCTTGGAGAAGACTCCACCAAACTCTCTCTTTGATGGTCTTCTCATGGTGGGGGAGGCCCGAGGCGGATGACCTCAACCTCTCTGATGAATGCTCCTTCATAATATGGCTTTAACCTTTCGCCATTGACTGTGAATTTGTTCCTATCTTCCGATTTTATCTCAAAATCTCCATATTTTCCTACCTCGGTAATCACATAGTGACCCATCAATCTAGAATTCAACTTCCCGGGAAAGAGTCGATATCGAGAGTTAAATAGAAGGACTTTGTCTCCCTTGTGCAAGGCCTTTTGCTTGATTCTCTTGTCATGAAGCAACTTTGTCCTCTCCTTGTAGATCTTGGCATTTTCATAGGATTGTAGTCGGAATTTTTCCAACTCTTGAATTTGCATTATCCTCTTTTGGCCACTTAGCTTGAGATCAAGGTTGAGAGCTTTGATTGCCCAAAAACTTTGTATTCTAGCTCAATTGGCAAATGGCATGCCTTTCCATAGACTAGCTTGTAAGTGGAGGCTCCTATGGGAGTCTTATAGGCCGTCCTATAAGCCTAAAGAGTGTCATCAAGCTTCATACTCCAATCCTTACGAGTCTTGTTAACAACCTTCTCAAGAATTTGCTTCATCTCTCTATTTGAAACTTCAACTTGACCGCTTGTTTGAGGATGGTATCCCAAGCCGGTTCTATGTTGAACACCATATTTTTTTTAAAAGAGAGGTGAGCTTCTTTTCATGGAAATGTGTCCCCCCATCACTTATGATTGCTCTAGGGACTCCGAACCTTGGAAAGTTTACTTTCTTGAGAAGTTTGGTAACCGTTTTGGCATCATCGGTTGGGGTAGCAATTGCTTCTAACCACTTTGACACATAATCAACGGCTATAATAATGTACTTATTTCCTTGAGATGACACAAATGGTCCTTGGTAGTCAATTCCCGAAACATCGAAGATTTCTACCTCTAATATTCCTCGTTGTGGCATCTTATTCCTCCAAGAAATGTTTCCAGTTCTTTGGCAAGGATCACAATGGAGAATAAATTCTCTAGCATCTTCAAACATGGTAGGCCAAAAGAAGCCCGATTGGAGGACTTTAGCAATAGTTCTTCGCACTCCATGGTGCCCTCCATAAGGTGATGAATGACATCCTTCTAAAACACCTTGAACTTCCCATTGGGGTATGCATCTTCGGTAAAGTCCATCACTAAATTCCTTGTAAAGATTGGGATCAGCCCAAAAGTATCTCTTTACTTCAAACAAGAATCTCTTTCTTTGATTATAGTTCAAGTTTGGAGGAAGAACTCCTCCAACAATGTAATTAGCATAGTAGGTAAACCATGGTGTGGTGTGCTTCTCAAGTTGTGAATGAATGGCCATCAAAATATCATCTGGGAAAGAGTCATTGATCAGTGTCTCTCCCTCATCATCATGAAATCGAATTCTTGACAAGTGATCCGCTACCACATTCTCGGCTCCCTTCTTATCTCTTATCTCCAAATCGAATTCTTGGAGTAGCAAAATCCGTCTCAACAACCTTGGTTTTGCCTCCTTCTTTATCAAGAGATGTCTAAGAGCACGGTGATCCGAGAAAACAATCACTTTTGATCCAAGCAAATAGGAATGGAATTTGTCTAAAGCATAGACAATGGCAAGGAATTCCTTTTCGGTGGTATCATAGTTTACTTGGGCGGCATCAAGAGTCTTGTTTATATAATAGATAGCATGTAAAGCCTTTCCTACCCGTTGGGCAAGAACCGCTCCAACGGCATAGTTACTCGCATCGAACATGATCTCAAATGGTAGTTCCCAACTTGGTGGTTGGATGATCGGTGCCGAGATCAATGCTTCCTTAATTCTATCAACGGCTTTAACACACTCATTAGTGAATTGGAATTGGGCATCTTTAAGCAAAAGTTGAGTGAGGGGTTTCGCGATTTTGGAGAAATATTTTATAAAATGGCAATAGAAACCCGCGTGACCGAGAAAGCTTCTCATCCCTCCAACATTCACGGGAGGTGGGAGTTTCTCTATCACCTCAACCTTGGCCTTGTCAACTTCGATGCCCTTTTCCGAAATTAAATGACCCAAAACAATGCCTTCATTGACCACAAATGAATTTGTTAGAGGCTAACCTCTCAAGCATTTGGTCAATGAATAGTAGGGGGAAATGATCCATTCTTGTTGCGGAATTCAATTTACAATAGTTAATACACATACGCCAACCGGTGATCTTCCTTGTGGGTATTAGCTCGTTCTTATCATTTGTTACCACCGTGGTACCTCCTTTCATAGGTACCACTTGAACGAGGCTAACCCACAAAGAATCTGATACTGGATAAATGATTCCCGCATCAAGTAATTTCATAACCTTCGCTTTTACAACTTCTTGCATTTGGGGGTTTAGTCTTCTTTGGAATTGGATGGTAGGCCTATGGTTCTCTTCTAGATGAATTCGATGCATGCAAAAATTAGGGCTTATTCCTTTAAGATCATCTAGACTATAGCCTATGGCCTTTTCATGTTCATTCAGCACATTAAGCAAGCTTTCCAATTGATTCTCATCTAAATTGTCATTAACAATCACGGGTTTAGTTTTAGATTCATCAAGGTAAGCATATTTCAAATTTGGGGGAAGGGGTTTTAGAGTTGAAGTTTGTACCTCACTTTCTACCATTGAAGGTCACTAAGGATTTGCTTCATCTGCATTATACACTCCATCCTCATGGCATATTCATCTTGTTCCTCAAGCTCCTCATTCCCATCATACTCAAATTCCATGACATATTCATCCATCTCTTTTTTTTCAATAAAATGTAAGAATTATATTAAGGATCGGGTAACCAATACATCGGTTTCGGATCGAAATGTGCCTAGCCCATCTAGCAATCCTTATACAAACTCATCAGACAAAACAATAACAAAAAAACGCGGCCTCAACAAAACCTAATAGCAACAAAGATCAGATGCCGTCTCCTCTACTTTCCCCTTTTCATCAACCTTCAGATTTTTACACCAAAATCAACTTTCAATCTTTTAAATCCTTTGATCTCAGAACCGTTTAATGAAAACCAATTGCTCTAATCCATCGCCCATCTCCATCTGATGTTTGAGGATGAAGACGAGAAAATCTTGATCTTAAATCCTTAATCATCAGCTGTATCACTCTCTCCGGTCTCAAAATCCTTGCCTCAAATTTGCAGGAGTTCCTCTGATGCCAAACCTAATAGATGCATACATTCACAACCGAGTTAATGAAGTCTTTTCGAAGCTTTGATCCATGCAGGCTCAGTCTCCAACCCAGAATATCCTGAGTAGGCATGCTGTCTCCAATCCATCGACTCAGTCCGTCCACAAGTCTTCAACTATAATCACAAGCAAAAATAAGGTTATCTATTGTTTCACTTGACCTGCCAAAAAGGTAACATGTATCCTCTTCACAGCATCCTAAACTTTTAAGTTTTGCATTTGTATTCATGGCTTTATGGTGATAGAGCCACGAGATAAAAGCATGTTTAGGCAAAGTTAAGGTTGACCAGACTATATGATTCCAGGGCACGATATTCCTTTTATCCCTGAGACATTCATACCCTTTGGCAATTGTATATTCCTGACCTTTTTGCGATGTCCACTGGTGTTGACTGTAGTATTCTGCTAGTGTGCTCTTTATCTTACATAATTTTCTCTAATACAAACTAGTATCAGTTTTAGGGCTATATCCTTATCAGGTTTCATTTTTGGTATAAATTTGATTGACCCACCTGACCCATAGATGGTCTTCCTTGGAAGATATCCACCAAACTAGCTTACCCATAGCTGCTTTGTTCCAGATTGCGTCATTTTTGAGTCCAAGCCTCCCTTCATTCTTGGGCTTGCATACCTTTTCCCAGGCAACAAGAGGGGACCTCATATATTCTGCTCCTCCCTCCCATAGGAAATTTCTGCAAATGCTCTCAATTCGAGTGATTACCCCACTTGGAAGAATAAACATAGTAGCCCAATAGTTATGAAAAGTTTTGAGAACTGCCTTTATCAGGACCAACTGACCTCCATATGATAGTTTTCTTGCCCCAAGAATCCTAATTTTTGTGAGAATTTTATCAATTAAGGGTCTGCAATTGTGGACAAGGCCCTCGGGAACTGCGTCCGCGGGATCCACACTAGGCATAATCGACTCGAGGTTCTTTCGAATCGAATTAAGACATATTAGAGTCGCCACCAAGTTTTTTGGGAACTTGGAACCGTTCAAGTCAACTTTACACCTTTCATCGAAAAGCATAAAGCCAATCGACTACGAGTGATTAAAGATAAAGACTTGTACCCTATATCACTCGATTTGAATGAATCTCGTAATCCAATGGTATTTAGACGGATCCACAAACCATAGATCTTGAGTAAGGGGTGAGGGTACGTGTTGGGAAGCCCATAAGGACACCCAACCCCACCCGTCAATAACGGCCTCTACTAAGTCAAGTGTCGGATTTCAAACAAGGTCATAGCTACTACGATATATGATATGCAAACATCGTTTTAAACCCTAACATGTGACAACAATTTCTATGTCGTTTAATGCATGAATACTAACTTTGTCAAAGTTGTAATTTAGCATGTGGGTTAATTGATCTAGCAACATTCAAACAAAAGCAAACAAGGCTTAGGGGGAAAGGGGGAGCCGTTGGGATCTACCTATTACAAACCAGGCATTTCATGCCGACACAACAACAAATTAAAGATACAACTCGATCTAAATACAAAGCTATACACACGACGCAATACATGGCCGTTTGGCCTAGAAAACCGTGCACAAGGGGGGGGGGTGACTCACGGCCTACATGACACACGGTCTTGGGTCACTCCTCGTAATGCGTGCTTTCACTTAATCCCATCGAATTAGACATAGGGCTACGCACCAAAGCATGCATTAGCATAAACCGGGCCATGTTGCTTTAAACAACATGCGGTTTACTACGCTCCTACAAGCATTGGGGAACAACCGTCTAACCAAATAAGACTAAGGTTTTTTTGAAGAGGTTTTGACCCGTAAAAAAGAAAACTAACTCGAAAGATTACAACTCGATAAACAAACTATAAATTACAAGCTACAAAACAACAAAGAACAAATGACAAACAAGGAAAGAGAAACGAAATAAGAAAGACAAAACACACGGCCAACTCACGGCCCAAACCAACGGCCACCCTCACGGCCAAGACAAGGCCAACCTAGTTCCTAAGTTAGGTTCATTAGTTAGATCGAATGATTGCAAAACGGATTAGAAAACGAGTTAGAAAACAAGTTATAAAACAAATTGATCGATTGAGAAGAAACGCGCAAGTGTGTTATTCTACACGGCCTAAGGATCCAATTTGGTCAGATATCATAAGATTAATGCTTACTCGTCGAGTGTTAATAGGAAGGTGCTAATCACGCACTCCTATGCTAGCGAGAAATCAAGTGATGAGAAAGATGCGTTCAATTATTTACAGAATTGTTAGTTGATTTTTAAAGCTATGTCGATGTACCCTAATGTGTCTAATTAGGTTATTAAATTAATTTAATGTCATCTAAATACGTCATAGGTTAACAATCAGAGGTTAAACTAACATACAACGGGTCCTAGGGTATGTCGATTTGGCCGAAACAATAAGGGGGTCGAAAGCGAAGAGCGAAGTTAGACAACTCGTTTTATTTATGCCCTACCTTGAACACGAGGATATGTAAATGAGACGGGGGTGTACGACCGACTGAAGTAGCGGTTTATTTTCCCATATCAAGTCAACGCGGGTGTTCATGGTGGTACTTTAACTCATACTCGGACTAAACTAGTTTCATAATTAGTTAGAACAATCGATAAACAAAACGAAAAACAAGACAATAAAAAAAAAGCATAAAACAAACGAAATAAAAGGGAAAAGAAGAGGATTTGATGCACCCTCAACCTACATGTATCGTTGACACCGTCTTGGGTCGTAATCGATGGTAGATTTTATCTCGAGAGGCCGTCGTCGACGAAGAGCAAAGCAAACACGCGCGTTTTGAAACTTTCGGACAGCGATTTTCAAACGATGATATCTCCCTCGTTTCACGACGAAAATTCGATTTGAAAGATGTTTTGAAAACTAGAAAGAGAGGAGAACAGGAATCTTAAAGCAACCCCTGCTCGTTTTGGGTTATTGGGCACGAAAAACGAGCACAAACAGAACTGGACAGACAAGAATAAATCATGAAAACAGAGTGTATAACACTCTTTTTCGAGGGATTTCGTGTACTCTCAAGGGCAATTTGGCTCGTAAATCTTTATCTAATGTGTAGATGGATGTTATGTGGTTAATTAGGAGCAAGAAAATCGAGTTTTGATGGAGGTTTGATGGGGGAACGAGTTGCTTTTCGAGGAGGACACACAAACAGTTTCAGTTTGGATGTCAGTTTTGTGGAGGGTTTTTGAGAGGCAATTAGGGTTTGTTTCTGAGGTTTAAAGCTTGTGAGTGATGGTAGGATGTATGGAGAACTTAGAGGAATGAATGTATGGTGAAGGGGTGGTATTTATAAGGAGTTAAAGTAGGGTAAAAGAGAGGGAGAGGCAGTCGGGCCTGCTGAGCATAGCTGCTGTCCAGCAGCTTTTGGGGGGCTTTCTAGGGTTCGTATGGGGGGTTTTCTTGGTGATTAAGGTAAGGTAATATGGGTAGGATATTAGGGTATGGGTTAGGGTTAATGGGCACGGGTTTTGGTAGTGTTTGGAGCGGGTTTTGGACTCGGGTTTGAGCTGCGAAAACAGGGGGGGCTGCTTGTATGCGGGCTGTTTGGGGCCTGTTTTGGAGTGGGATTTGGGCCGTGGTTATGGGGTTCGAAATGGGGTTGGATGGGTAGTGGTCTAGGTTGGTTAGTGTACTCGAGATTCATGCCAACTCGTAAAGGAAACGGGCTCAAAAACCGAGCTAAAATCGAGCACAAAAACACATGTTCAAACGAGTTCTTTTCGATTTTCAAATCGATTTTTCAAATCAATTAACACATTAAAATAAATGATTTTTCAAACCAAATATACTCACAAAATGATTTTTCAAATCAAATATTTATTTTATTTTCAATAAAATAAACTTGGGAAAATAAATTCAAAATAAAATAAATTAAATTGAAATCACTTTAAAAAGACTTTAATTTAAATATCATTTAAATTAATAAAATGAACTTACTTAAGAAACATTAATTTAAATATCATTTAAATTAATAAAATACTTCATCGACGACGCCCATTCTACATCGTAAAACGAGCTCCAAATAATGACAATGACAACTAAAGAATACATGTGTCCTATCATCATCGGGTGTTTGTCGGGTTCTCTATAAATTCCAATGTCGACGGATACGGGTATCTACAGAGCCCCCACTTTGACTGAGGCTTGGACAAGGCGAAAGTCAAAGTATACCCCAGGTCCCTTTCGACCTGAGGATTCTTCGGGTCGTTTATAGTCCATTAGACTTGCGTATATAAGCTACTTGACCATAAGAAGAGATCATACGAAACTTCGTTGGGGATTGACTCTTGCTTCATGTTGTGTCATAAATCGCATATATGGTGGATTGAGCCTTATCCTTAGGCGCCTACGTATCCGTTTCGGACGGAATCAAACCCGCGTCGTAGTTCGGCAAGAATCGCCGACACATGCCCAAAGTTTATCATCTGCTGGCATTTGTCCAAAATTCATCATCTGCTGACATTTGCCCAAAATTTTTCATCTGCTGGCAGGTGTCCAAATGGGACGGGACTTTCCAAAGAGGTTGCCGCCGCTTTCATCATTTGCTTTCAGCTACGGAATTCTTCCATTTCATACTCTTGTATTGAATTGAATTCTGAGTGGATGTCATCCTTTACATCTTGATAATGGTCTCTGAAGCCAACGGCTTCAGAGCCTCCAGTTTGCAATGGCTCTAAAGTCGAAGACTTTAGAGCCCCCAGTTGAAGCATATCCTGCTATATTTGAAACACAGAGAACGTACTAGCAATAATCATCACATAAGCACATTTGGATCATCGATCTTAAAATTGGATCATTTGAAGTACTGGGTCATCGACCCGAAAATTGAATTTGAAAATTTTGAATAATTGGGCCGTCGACCCGAAGTTTATATTTGACATCACTTGGTATGTTAGGCCATCGACCCTTCAAAAATTGAATTTGAAATTTTGGAATAATTGGGCCATTGACCCGCAAAGATTCTACTACTTGGATCATCTATCCACGATTCGCGAAACGTTTTTGAAATTTTTTGAAATTTTGAAATTTTTGAAATCGAACCTTGATGGGTGAGCATGAAACACGACTCAGACACTTTGTATGACCCGTAAATAACGTGGGCGTAGCCCGCTACCGTAAAACAAAAAAGGAAAATAAAACCCTAAGTGTGCACGGGTTTTAATTCAATTATGGACTTGTTGGGGGTAGAAATCTAAATTGGCCATTCTGGCGCCAAAAGATGGCAAACGGGAATCACAAGGTCGTCGGACTTGGGATGGAGATATCGTATGGCATGGGCGTGCTCCCGAGGGCACATGGGGATCAAGATCACTTGGCATTGACAAGGTGGATTAAAATCACAGAGCAACAACGTTGGCTTCGCCCGACACTAAACACAGACTGATCTTATGAAAGCATTTAGACATCACACATCACTCTTGTTGGAAATATTCTGTCACTCTTCTCCTCGCCTCCTTTCTTTTCAGCGAGTTTCATCATTTCTTGCCACCGCCTTCTTTCTTTTCAGCGGGCTTTTACTATTTTTCTTCCACGCCTTCTTTCTTTTCAGCGGGTTTTTCATATTTTTTGTTCCCAACACAAACCCACATCTATGTGACTCAGCATCTTTGCCTAAACCGTTAGATAAAGCTCATTCTGAGAATTGATACTATTCATCCGAACCTATATCCTCATCCTAGCCTACATCGAGTGCTAAGACCGACTCAAACAAAGGTGGCTTCATTTGGACTTGGTTAAGACCCGTAAGAAACCGACAAGATGACAACTTGGTTGATGAGTGGATTGAATCCCTTATTCGAAGGATCGCCTACGTATTCGCGTGGAGCGAAATCAAATCCGACGTAGTTCGATCATGGTGCATAAACATGGCATTTTGATTGTGTGTACACACTCGAAGGTTTCACCTAAGGTATCATGTCGTATCCCATTCTAGCCTGTAAGGTACTGTTAAATCCCGTGTCTAGGGTTGGTACAAAAAGGCTTGGATCTTTTGGGATGTGGAGCTTGGTAATAACAAGTTGGAATGGTTAACCATCATTCTGAAGGTTTGTTTTGTGGTGCTAAGGCCAAGGGCTATGGCTGCTGATGTTGTTGGAATGGGTGTCTCGGGTTTGATGAACCACGAGTGCAAATGGGTTGAAAAATGATGTGGGTTCAACTTTCCATGTCTGGACCCTAAAGGCTAGGTATAACAACACAAGCGGAATGATTCTCAAAATTCCCGACTATCCCCTTGTAACTGTCTCAGGAAGGACTTAGGGGTAAAGAGGTTACTACTTAAGCTTTTGGGCTTCGCCCATTGAACTTCAACTATAGGTACTTGACTTGACTTCTGGCTTCCGTAACTTCGACATTCAACCAAAAACCTTTTGCAATAACTTCAACATCTTTTTTTTTCTTTTTTTCTTTTTCTTTCATCTTTTTTTCATTTTTCTTTTTTTCATTTTTTTTCATTTTTTTTTTCTCTCTTTGATCTTCTATTCATTCTCTTAGTCATAAATGGATACACCTTGAAAACTGGGCTTCGCCAACTAATTTGGGTAGGAACTAACAATTCCTTGTTAGAACGGGTTGATATCTTCTCTCTTCGAGATGGGATGATTTTGTTGGGGAAAAGGCTTGCCTTCCATCATCGATAGGGGAAACAAGGAGCTAGTCCGGGTTTGTCATAGAATCATCTAAAAGCTTGTCACAAACATTGGTTCAGATGGAGGTTTTCTACCACCAGACATGGAATAGGTAAAGGAATCAAACATGGAATCCTAGTGTACCTTACATTTTGAAACGGGACATATTTCTACCCCAGGGATGCCCTTGAGTGTGTTGTGCGTTTTATCATGCTTCGGAATGATTGAGGATTGGAAAGACAGATGCTTAACAGACTCGAAGGAACGATTCCTAGGACACACCCTAGGTCATCGCGGAACAAACGACTCAACTTCAGGAAAAGAAAGTCCTAGACTCGACTCGACTAAGATAAGAAAATAGATCCCGACTCATAATTTTTCAAATCCGGTCTTGAGCTTTCTCTTGTTCAGCTGTCAGCTTAGATGCTCGGTTCTAGTCCTTGATCCCCGTGATGGTTTGCCTCCATCCCGAGGTAGTCCTCTGAGGATCTACGCTAGTGATGAAAGTTGGTGAATCGAATTGTCTTTTATTAACTTCGTTAACGAGAGGAGTACATTCTAGAGCAAGACTCCCGACTTGAATTTCATTCTTCGGGTTTGGCAAGAATTCAAAGCAATCCACAAATATTTTCCCGATAAACACCCCTTTCAAGTGACATGAGCGGATAAGATGGGAATAATCGACATTGTCTTCGACAGAAACAAAGTTGGCGTGATCGCCAAAAGGATTGGTGATGTTATTGGGTTTAACAGCTGGGATCGGGAGCGTTCCGTTCTCAATCATGTCTTGAATTTCGTGCTTCAGTCGATAGCACCTTTCAGTATCATGGCCTTTCCCTTGATGAAAGGCACAGTAGGCATTTGGTTTATACCATTTACCTTGTTGATCAGCGGGAGGGTCCGGAGTTGGACCAATAGGCTTCAGCTTTCCTTGGGCTATGAGCCTTTGGAGAGCATATGTATAAGTGCATCCGATATCGGTGAATGCCCTAGGTGTTTGGCACTGCGACTTCTTCGATTGCCCTTCTAGGAGATTGATGGCTTCATCAATATGGGTCGTTGCTGGGGCCTTGCCCTTAGACGATGACGCCCCTTGGTACCCCTTCGGCTTTTCAGCCTCTGCCCTTATGACATCATCTTCTACCTTCATCCCGATTCTTATCAATTCTTTGAAAGAGCCAAAATTCTGGTATTTCAGAGCATTGCGGTAAATAGGTCGTAGATTCTTTACGAACTTATCTACCATTTCAACTTCGTCAGGCTTCTTGGCTAACTTCACGCTTTCAGCGCGCCATCTTGCAAGGAATTCAGTAAAGCCTTCTTTTTCTTTCTGTGTCATCACCTCCAATGTTCTTATGTTGGTTTGAATCTCGACATTGTCAGCATAGTGCTTACAGAACTCCACCGTGATATCTTCGAAAGTAGGGAAGTTCTTAAGGTCAAGATTATAGAACCACGCCTTCGGGTGTTCATCCAGAGATTGGGCAAAAATTTCGGAGAGCATGTCAGCAGGTACTCCCTTCAGTGCTAAGTACCCTTTATAGGCCTTAACATGGTGGACTGGATCTTCTGTGCCCTTAAACTTTGGGATGTCAGTGAGTACCATGTTCGTGGGCAACTTATCCTGAACTGGGGCATAGGCCCTAACATTCTCATAGTGGATGTTCTTCCCCTGGGAGAGTTTCAGACGGTCTTCGATGAACTTGAACCGTTTCTCCAGATCGGTCAGAGGTGGGGTAAATGGAGGGGAATGTTCACCCAGCTTAGATTCAATTGCATCCATGCGGGTCATCATGAGGTTCACGGCCTCAGTAAGCTTGTTAACAGCATCTTCTATTGCTTGACGTTGGGTTTTTGGCGGCCTTTCTACAAGAAAACCCCGTACTGAGTCAATATTTAAAGTAAGAGCCCCTGCACACTTAAGGACACGACCCTAACTTGCCTCGACTTGAGATTGACTAAACAAAGATTCGACTCACGGTTGGATTTAGACCTTGGTTCATTTTAGACTTGACAAAACGACATGACTCAAACTGTCATGAATCGGTTATAAACCGGACTCGGTGTGACTAAACCCGTGATTGGACTAACATAGCCCATAGGTTTGGGTGAAACGCCCTAAATGGCCTAGATTGGACGTTTTTGTGGACTATCCTAGACCAAAAGGTCGACCAACATGACTCAAGGCCCAAGAGGTGAGCTTGGGTGACCCAACAAGGTCGTGTTCTAGACTCTTAGAACGAAACACACCTGGCCTAACACGGCCATGACCCGGACACGACTTGACGCATTTCATGCTTGGTTGAGGTTCGAGAGGCATTTTGGATTGGTTTTGAAAAAAACGAAAGATTGATTCGAAAATGAGATTTGAAATGGGCAGCATGCCGGCTATAAAAGCTCATTTTGGGCCGAAAATTCTAGTCCTATTTGGGCAGCATTCCGCGTTTTTAAAACCATGCTATTTTGAAAGTAAGTTTTTCAAAAGTTCGGTTTTGAAAAGGACATGGGAAATTTCGAAAAAGACTTGGGAAAACAAATTGCACATTGTCATTCTCATGTTATAAGGATGTATGCTCCTAGACATCTCTAAGTCTCGGCAAGTCTTCTATAAGAAGGTCTATGCCCTCCATCCTTTTGCGGTCTTATATAGCAAGGTGTCTTAAGGTAGAGTACCTAGAAGATCGTCCCCACCATCAAGAACCACGCGAGGCGAAGTGGAAGCGAGCAATGTGCAGCTTCCTAGCATAGTGGGACGTCGCCCCCCACGCATCACGAAGAAACGCTGAGACGACCCGGGCAAGTCCTTAAGGGTTTATGCATGAATCGTAGCACTATGAGTAATGTTTTACTTTCCAACACTTTCTTTTCAAGTTTCACCTCGGAGGAAAAGACCCTAGAAACAAAGTGTAACTAGTCCTCTTTTCCCCAGTGAGTCGCCAAACTATGGACAAGGCCCCTGAAGGCTGCGCCCGCGGGATCCACACTAGGCATAATCGACTCGAGGTTCTTTCGAATCGAATTAAGACATATTAGAGTCGCCACCAAGTTTTTTGGGAACTTGGAACCGTTCAAGTCAACTTTACACCTTTCATCGAAAAGCATAAAGCCAATCGACTACGAGTGATTAAAGATAAAGACTTGTACCCTATATCACTCGATTTGAATGACTCTCGTAATCCAATGGTATTTAGACGGATCCACAAACCATAGATCTTGAGTAAGGGGTGAGGGTACGTGTTGGGAAGCCCATAAGGACACCCAACCCCGCCCGTCAATAACGGCCTCTACTAAGTCAAGTGTCGGATTTCAAACAAGGTCATAGCTACTACGATATATGATATGCAAACATCGTTTTAAACCCTAACATGTGACAACAATTTCTATGTCGTTTAATGCATGAATACTAACTTTGTCAAAGTTGTAATTTAGCATGTGGGTTGATTGATCTAGCAACATTCAAACGAAAGCAAACAAGGCTTAGGGGGAAAGGGGGAGCCGTTGGGATCTACCTATTACAAACCAGGCATTTCATGCCGACACAACAACAAATTAAAGATACAACTCGATCTAAATACAAAGCTATACACACGACGCAATACATGGCCGTTTGGCCTAGAAAACCGTGCACAAGGGGGGGGGGGTGACTCACGGCCTACATGACACACGGTCTTGGGTCACTCCTCGTAATGCGTGCTTTCACTTAATCCCATCGAATTAGACATAGGACTACGCACCAAAGCATGCATTAGCATAAACTAAAGGCCATGTTGCTTTAAACAACATGCGGTTTACTACGCTCCTACAAGCATTGGGGAACAACCGTCTAACCAAATAAGACTAAGGTTTTTTTGAAGAGGTTTTGACCCGTAAAAAGAAAACTAACTCGAAAATTACAACTCGATAAACAAACTATAAATTACAAGCTACAAAACAACAAAGAACAAATGACAAACAAGGAAAGAGAAACGAAATAAGAAAGACAAAACACACGGCCAACTCACGGCCCAAACCAACGGCCACCCTCACGGCCAAGACAAGGCCAACCTAGTTCCTAAGTTAGGTTCATTAGTTAGATCGAATGATTGCAAAACGGATTAGAAAACGAGTTAGAAAACAAGTTATAAAACAAATTGATCGATTGAGAAGAAACGCGCAAGTGTGTTATTCTACACGGCCTAAGGGTCCAATTAGGTCAGATATCATAAGATTAATGCTTACTCGTCGAGTGTTAATAGGAAGGTGCTAATCACGCACTCCTATGCTAGTGAGAAATCAAGTGATGAGAAAGATGCGTTCAATTATTTCTGAAATTGTTAGTTGATTTTTAAAGCTATGTCGATGTACCCTAATGTGTCTAATTAGATTATTAAATTAATTTAATGTCATCTAAATACGTCATAGGTTAACAATCAGAGGTTAAACTAACATACAACGGGTCCTAGGGTATGTCGATTTGGCCGAAACAATAAGGGGGTCGAAAGCGAAGAGCGAAGTTAGACAACTCGTTTTATTTATGCCCTACCTTGAACACGAGGATATGTAAATGAGACGGGGGTGTACGACCGACTGAAGTAGCGGTTTATTTTCCCATCTCAAGTCAACGCGGGTGTTCATGGTGGTACTTTAACTCATACTCGGACTAAACTAGTTTCATAATTAGTTAGAACAATCGATAAACAAAACGAAAAACAAACAAAAACAAGACAATAAAAAAAAAGCATAAAACAAACGAAATAAAAGGGAAAAGAAGAGGATTTGATGCACCCTCAACCTACATGTATCGTTGACACCGTCTTGGGTCGTAATCGATGGTAGATTTTATCTCGAGAGGCCGTCGTCGACGAAGAGCAAAGCAAACACGCGTTTTTGAAACTTTCTGGACAGCGATTTTCAAACGATGATATCTCCCTCGTTTCACGACGAAAATTCGATTTGAAAGATGTTTTGAAAACTAGAAAGAGAGGAGAACAGGAATCTTAAAGCAACCCCTGCTCGTTTTGGGTTATTGGGCACGAAAAACGAGCACAAACAGAACTGGACAGACAAGAATAAACCGCGAAAACAGAGTGTATAACACTCTGTTTTTCGAGGGATTTCGTGTACTCTCAAGGGCAATTTGGCTCGTAAATCTTTATCTAATGTGTAGATGGATGTTATGTGGTTAATTAGGAGCAAGAAAATCGAGTTTTGATGGAGGTTTGATGGGGGAACGAGTTGCTTTTCGAGGAGGACACACAAACAGTTTCAGTTTGGATGTCAGTTTTGTGGAGGGTTTTTGAGAGGCAATTAGGGTTTGTTTCTGAGGTTTAAAGCTTGTGAGTGATGGTAGGATGTATGGAGAACTTAGAGGAATGAATGTATGGTGAAGGGGTGGTATTTATAAGGAGTTAAAGTAGGGTAAAAGAGAGGGAGAGGCGGTCGGGCTCTGTTGAGCATAGCTGCGCTGTCCAGCAGCTTTTGGGGCTTTCTAGGGTTCGTATGGGGGGTTTTCTTGGTGATTAAGGTAAGGTAATATGGGTAGGATATTAGGGTATGGGTTAGGGTTAATGGGCACGGGTTTTGGTAGTGTTTGGAGCGGGTTTTGGACTCGGGTTTGAGCTGCGAAAACAGAGGGGGCTGCTTGTATGCGGGCTGTTTGGGGCCTGTTTTGGAGTGGGATTTGGGCCGTGGTTATGGGGTTCGAACTGGGGTTGGATGGGTAGTGGTCTAGGTTGGTTAGTGTACTCGAGATTCATGCCAACTCGTAAAGGAAACGGGCTCAAAAACCGAGCTACAATCGAGCTCAAAAACACATGTTCAAACGAGTTCTTTTCGATTTTCAAATCGATTTTTCAAATCAATTAACACATTAAAATAAATGATTTTTCAAACCAAATATACTCACAAAATGATTTTTCAAATCAAATATTTATTTTATTTTCAATAAAATAAACTTGGGAAAATAAATTCAAAATAAAATAAATTAAATTGAAATCACTTTAAAAAGACTTTAATTTAAATATCATTTAAATTAATAAAATGAACTTACTTAAGAAACATTAATTTAAATATCATTTAAATTAATAAAATACTTCATCGACGACGCCCATTCTACATCGTAAAACGAGCTCCAAATAATGACAATGACAACTAAAGAATACATGTGTCCTATCATCATTGGGTGTTTGTCGGGTTCTCTATAAATTCCAATGTCGACGGATACGGGTATCTACAGCAATCTTGGGCATTCAATCTGGTACTCTTAATTTTGACTCCTAAGTATTTGAAAGGGAGCCTCCCCTCCACCATACCTGACCTCTTGAGTATATCAGTTTTAACACTGTCTTTGACCCCCATTAAAATATGCATTAAATTTTCCTTTGCTCATTTTAAGCCCAGTAGACTTAGAAAAAGTGGCAAAGGTTCTTATCAAAATGAGAATAGATTGAGCATCCCCTTTACAAAAAAGGAGTAGGTCATCTGCAAACATCAAATGAGGGAGTCTTAGAGGCTTGCATAGAGGGTGATACCTGAAATTTGGATCCTCTGTAGTATACTTTTGAAGTCTGGATAAGTAGTCCATGAATATAGTGAACAACAGGGGAGATAGAGGGTCCCCCTGTCTCAGACCCCTCTGACCCTTGAAGAAACCAAAAATCTCTCCATTTAGGTTTAAGGAGTAAGAGGCTGTTGTTACACAGTGATCAATCCATATCCTGAACTGCTTGGGAAACTTTATAGCTTTAAGAAGTTGTCTCAAAAAATCCCATTCTATTGTGTCATAAGCTTTTTGTAGATCCATTTTTAGCAAACACCTAGGAGACACTGCCTTCCTATTGTAAAGCTTGATCAAATTCTGACAAATCAAAATATTTTCCATGATGCTTCTGCCCTGAATAAACCCCCCTTGATTAGGAGTAATAATCTCAGATAAGACTCCTTCTAGCCTGTTGCAAATAAGCTTAGAGATGCATTTGTAAATAACATTACAACATGCTATGGGCCTATACTGGAGTACAGATTCAGGTCTGGTAACTTTTGGAATTAATGTAACCAATGTTGCATTTAGTTGTTTTAGCATCTGACCTGTGTCAAAAAAATCCAAGATAGCAGCAATTATATCATCCCCCACTATGTCCCATGAATCTTTGAAGAATTTGCTTGAGTAGCCATCAGGACCTGGTGCTTTGTCATTTGGAATATGGAAAAAGATGTCCTTTATTTCTTCTTTAGTGATGGGAGGCAACAGAACCTGAACATGAGCATCAGTACACAACTTTCATTCATGCACCACTTTCTGATTAACTTTTGTAACATCTTCCTGGGAACCCAGAAGCATTTCATAATAATCCAAGAAAGACTTTTGTATACTCTTCTCATCTCTGCATAAATGATTATTATGATATTTTAGTTGAGCAATGAAATGCTTATTTCTTCTTGCCTTAATCACTCCATGAAAATAAGAAGAGTTCATATCTCCATTCTGGTTCCAATGGGCTTTAGCTTTTTGTCTCAAAAAATTAATTTTATCCTCTTAGAGTACTCTTGAGGCCTGATTAGCCTCATATTCTTGCCTCACTAGTTCCATGTCCCCTGGATTACTCATCATCTCTTTCTGCAGGATAATCAGTTTAGTGTGTGAAATGTCAGCTGTATTTTCAATATCTGAGAAGTGGTCCCTGTTTATCTTCCTCAAAACAGGCTTCAACAATTTGAGCTTCCTAACAACCTTATACATTTTAGTACCATAGACTGAGTTCCTCCAATTAGTATTTACACACTCCAGAAATCCAGGGGTTGTACTCCATATATTAAAAACTTTGAAAGATCTTTTCCTAATGCCTAGTGTAGGAGACTCACTCACTAGGCAAGGAGTGTGATCAAACATTCCCTCTGGCAAGAAATTTGCAAAAAGATTAGGGAAACTATGTATCCATTCTTGATTGAGAAGCATTCTGTCTAGCCTACTATAAACCCTAGTTTCAGGTGGCTGCTTGTTATTCCATGTATAATAAGCACCAGTAGCTTTCAAGTCAGTGAGGCCACAAGTATTCAGACAAGCTTGGAAAGGATCTGCTTCAGCATTTGAGACAGGTCCCCCAAGCCTTTCAGTCCCAGTCAAAACACAGTTGAAATCTCCCCCCAAAGAGATTGTCCAAAGAGATTCCCTTTCTCCAATCCCATTAAATGCCATTAAATGCATAGATAAAAGTCATATAGAACTGCCTTTCTCCTTAAGTTTGTCCAGAGAGATTATTCTTTCTCCAATCCCATTAAATGCATAGATAAACGTTATATAGAACTGCCTCTGATGTAAGAGGTCCTTTATATGCATATGAATGTATTGGGGATCATATTCCAGGAACTGAATATCTACCATCTGAGGTTGCCAAAGGACCCAGACCCTGCCTCCTCTATGATAGGCATTATTTATAATAACACTCCCATCCTTAAAAACGTTATTATGAACTTTATTCAAATTACAAGATTTAACTTTTGTTTCAAGTAAACAAAAACAACTAACATTATTATTATGCATAAATTTATTAATAATAGCCTGCTTCCCCCTGTTCATCCCTTTAACGTTCCAAAATCCAAAAATCATGGGTTTAAGTTTAGGGGATCAATACTAGATAAACCATGACAAGCTGTTGGAGTGGTAGTACCACTCAGAACTTCTTTGTATGTTGGAGAATTCTGACCAGAGGAAGACTCTATGTTAGTATGTGGCCTTGATATTCTGACCAATCTCACTGGGGACACTAATCCTCTATGAGTCATAGCAGGTCTTATTTCTGGGGTCTTATCAACATTGGTCACCTGTTTTTGAACCAGGGATTTCTGAATTTGCTGATTTTGTTGTTGCACTGGCCGCCAGATCTTTTGCACAGGTATCTGCTTTGGAACTGTCTTATCCTTCCTACAGTTTTTTGTCTCATGTCCTAGTTGTTTACATTTAGTACATAGAGTTGGCTTCCATTCATACTCAATCTCAATCTCTATTAGTTGTTTCTTTTCATCCATGAATTTTATCTTGTTTGGAAAAAGTTGTCCCAGTTTCAAGTCAACCATTACTCGTGCAAACCCTAACCTGGTTTTTTGTTCTGTAGCTGTATCACTTTTAATATATGTGCCCACCAGATTTGCAATCTTTTTGAGGCTTAATCCCCAAAATTTCAAAGGTAGTTTGTGCATTCTAATCCACGCAGGTACACTTTTTATCCCTTCTTTTGTCAATTCCACGTCTGGTTGCCATTCCTTGATAACCAATGGTTTGTTATCAAAAAGGAAATGGCCACTTTGGAGTACAGCCTGTTTCATTTCTTCAGTGTGAAATCTTGTTAGAAAAACCCCATTCGGCAAGAAGGATAACTTATCAATTGTATATTTATTCCAGATACGCTTCAAGAAGCCTTCAAGGATCTGCCATGGAGGGTTTGCATCAACCACAAATCCATAGACTGCCTGTTGCCAGTACACAAGTTGATCTTGGACATCTTCTTCAGTCAGTTGAAGCATTTCAGTGGGTTCCTCCTCCAGAATTTCCATCACCTTCCTACCATAGCGTTCATACCAAACCTCCTCTTCCTCCTGATCTGATATGGCCTGCTCACTTTCATCAGATTCATCCTCCAATTCATCCTCTATTGTATATGCAGGGATACCTTCAATTTCATAGAGACTCTTCTGTTTTGCAGCCTCATCAACATCTGGTTTCCCTAAGACTTTGTTCTTCTCAGCAGTAATCTTAGATGTAGTATCTTTGGTTTTTGAACTACTGTTGTGTGTAGTTGAAACCTTCTTATTATTCTTCTTTGCCATTAGAGACAAGAAAGTACTGTCACGTTTTGCAGGATGACGGCAGTCAATGCATTTTTCTCTCTCTACTTTATCTCTCTAGGGTTAGTAAGCACAAAGCAAACTAAAAATTGTTTAATATAAGATTCGAGCCTTAGATCTCAAGGTTCATGCACAAATTTCCTAACAATTGAATTACCCATGTTTATTTTCGTCCATCTCTTATTCTTGCATGGTGTGATTTTTTGTTGCTTGTTTATCTTTAGTGGATTGTGATGCTTCCTTAAGAATGTTATTTATCAATATGGATTGCTCATATATGAGCTCCTTGCAAGCTAGAGCAGCTTCAAGTAGATCTACTTCCAACTCCCAATGCTTGTTTTTGGCCTCACTTGCTTCTAAGGCTTCCAATGCTTGCAAAGGGTCTTTAATGAGAGTAGTACCCACATGGTCCTCTACACAACAATCTATAATATCCTTCTTGCAAATACACTAAGAAAACGGTAAGAAGTACCTTGAGGAAGTGCTCTCCCTCAAGGTAAAGAAAGACACAACTAAAAACAATTAATGAAAATCAAATCAAGTTAACACCGTTCCCGGCAACGGCGCCATTTTTGGTCCGGTTTAAACTCGTCGTCAAGGGTTACTGTGGACAAGGCCCTCGGGAACTGCGTCCGCGGGATCCACACTAGGCATTATCGACTCGAGGTTCTTTCGAATCGAATTAAGACAAATTAGAGTCGCCACCAAGTTTTATGGGAACTTGGAACCGTTCAAGTCAACTTTACACCTTTCATCGAAAAGCATAAAGCCAATCGACTACGAGTGATTAAAGATAAAGACTTGTACCCTATATCACTCGATTTGAATGACTCTCGTAATCCAATGGTATTTAGACGGATCCACAAACCATAGATTTTGAGTAAGGGGGAGGGTACGTGTTAGGAAGCCCATAAGGACACCTAACCCCGCCCGTCAATAACGGCCTCTACTAAGTCAAGTATCGGATTTCAAACAAGGTCGTAGCTACTACGATATATGATATGCAAACATCGTTTTAAAACCCTAACATGTGACAATAATTTCTATTTCGTTTAATGCATGAATACTAATTTTGTCAAAGTTGTTTTAGCATGTTGGTTGATTTGAAATAAAAGAGATGTGAGACACGCTTAGGAGGAATGGGGGAGCCATTGGGATCTATCCTATTACAACCCAGGCATTTCATGCCGACACAACGAGAAATAAATTACAACTCGATCTACTTACAACAACTATCGAAATTATTTCGACTCAATTAAAATAAAACCTATATACATGATACAAAATTACAATACAAACTAACAAAAAACAACTTAAACTATTATGACTTAACAAATAAAATAAATGTAAACAAAAAGGCTAAAACTAAGTTAGATTGATTAATGATGTTAGCCGATTTATTAATTAGTAAACAAATTAGACTAGAATTAAACTAATTAAATTAAATTAAACAAATACAAAGGTTTGAAATAAATTAGGTACAACTTATTGATTAAATTGAACCCAACTAATTAAAATTATTCACCAATCCATATTTATTAAAATAGGATTAGTAAACAATTAAAGAAACAAAAGAAGAAAAGAAATCAAAACTGGCAGACCCGTGCAGTGCCCGGATCAGAAGTCAGAACAGACCCGTGCAGTGCACGGATCAGAAGTCAGAACACACCCGTGCAGTGCACGGTTTTTGTTGAAAACAAAGTTAATTGCATTTTAATTTCGAAATCAGCAAAATAAATTACGGAAAAATTCACTAAATTAAATTTACATATTTTGAACCTTAAAAAATAATAAAAACAAAATCTACAATATTAGAAACAAGTAAAACAAATTAAAGGTTAATTAATTATAAATTAAATTAAATAATTACGAACTAGGTTAAAAACAATTCTAATTTGTCAACGAGTGCAAATAGAAAGGTGTTAAGCACGCACTTCCATGCTAGCGAGAAAATTAGTGAATGGGAAGATGAATTCAATTAAAAATTAGAAGATTGCAAAATTCATTTACAATAATGTTATTTTAATCCTAAGATGCCTAATGAATTAACGAACTAAATTGAGGTGTTAAATTAGTTGAAAGAATTGTGTAAAGGTGGCCTACTATTACGATGAATGAAAAGATCAAAGTTAAAACAAAGGTACAAATAACATACTACGTCAATTAGATTGATTTAATTCTGTCCGATTCCAAATACGAGGATATGTAAATGAGAAGGGGATACGACCGACCAATCTGGCGGATTTCTTTCCCAACTCAAGTCAACGCGGGTATTCGGAATGGCACTTTAACTCATACTCATACTATACTAATGTTTCATAGTTAACGATGTTAGACGATGTATAATATATAAAATAAGCGATAGAAAAACAAATAAAAATAAGAGAAAATTGTTGATTACAGCCTTTTATAAACCTCATTTTGAAAATTACAGCCTTATATAATTTTTTTTGAAAATTACATCCAAAATATTACTTTTCTTCTAAAATTGCACCAACTTGAGTTTTCCGGTGAATTTTTATGATGTTTTTATGATGTTTGGGGTGATTAATTGGTTTGTGTTAAGGAGAGGTAAGAAATTTGGGTAAGTAGGCTCTCAAATAATAAAGGGTACATCATAAAAAACATCATCAAAAATCACCAAAAACCTCAAGTTGGTGCAATTTTAGAAGAAAAGTAATATTTTGGATGTAATTTTCAAAAAAAATTATATAAGGCTGTAATTTTCAAAATGAGGTTTATAAAAGGCTGTAATCAACAATTTTCTCTAAAAATAACGAAATAAAAAGGGAAAGAAGGAGGATTTGATGCACCCTCAACCTACATGTATCGTTGACACCGTCTTGGGTCGTAATCGATCGTATATTTTATCTCGAGAGGCCGTCGTCGACGAAGGAACAAAGCAAACAACACGTTTTTTGTAAATCTGGACAACAACTTTCAAACTGCAATTTCTCACTCGTTTCACGGTGAAAATTAGATTTAAAAGATGTTTTGAAAACTAGAAAGAGAGGAGAACAAATATTTTAAAACAAACCACGCTCTTTCTGAGTTATTGGGCACGAAAAACGAGCATAAACAGAACTGGACAGACAGGAAAAGCCGCGAAAACAGAGTGTATGACACTCTGTTTTTCGAGGGGATTCGTGTACTCTCAGGGTCAATTTGGCTCGTGAGTCTTTGTTTAAGATGTAGATGGATGTTATATGGTTAATTAGGAACAAGAAACTCGAATTTTAATGGAGATTTGAAGGGAGAATGAATGGTATTTCGAGAGAGACACAAACTGTTTCTCAGTTTGGATGTATCGGTTTTGTCGAGAGTTTTGAGAGGCAATTAGGGTTTGTTTTTGGATATTAATGCTTGGTATTTGCAGTATGATGTGGGGAGAACTTAGAGGAATGAAAGTATGGCAAAGGAGGGGGGGGGGGTATTTATAGGGAGTTAAAGTAGGGTAAAAGAGAGCAAAAGGCCGGGTCGCTTTGTTTCGCTGCTGCTGTCCAGCAGCTTTCATGAGCTCGTGTAGGGTTTTTGAGGGGTGTTTCTTGGTGGGAAAGGCATGGTAATATGTGTAGGATAGTCAGGTGTGGATGGGTGGTCATGGGCACGGGTTTGGTAGCCTTTTGGAGCGGGTTTGGAAGTGTTTGATTGGGCTCGGGTTTGGAGAACGAAAACAGGGGGGCTGCTTATTCCGTGAGGTTTGTGAAGGATTTTGGACGTGGGTTGCATGGGAAGGGCTTGGAATTATAGCTTGATATGTGGGCTAGGTGGGAGGTGAGATATGGGTCGCATTGGAGTCGAATACGGGGCAGTTTTGGTGTCGGATTTGGGGCTGCAAAACAAGGCAGCGAAGGTGGTGTTGGGCTGTTTGGGACGTGATTTGGGAGGGCTAAGCCAGGGTTTTGTGGTGGGTTTTAGCTGGGATTTGAACACGGGTTGGAGGAGAGGGGATTGGGCCGAAAGTGCGTCGAAAATCGAGCCCAAATCAAGTAGAAAACGAGCTCAAAAATCGCGTATAAAACCATCGTAAAAAATCGAGTTCTTCAAATACGGTTTATAAACGATATAAATTGATTTTTCAAATCAAATAACTAAAGAATGATTTTTCAAATCAAAAATATATTTTATTTTCAATAAAATAAATTTAAGAAAATAAATTCAAATTAAAACAATAAAATGAATTCACTTTAAAAAAAAACATTTAATTTAAATATCATTTAAATTAATAAAATACTTCGTCGACAACGCTCATTCTACATCGTAAAACGAGCCCAAATAATGACAATGACAACTAAAGAATACATGTGTCCTATCATCATCGGGTGTTTGTCGGGTTCTCTATAAATTCCAATATCGACGGATACGGGTATCTCTGAGCCCCATTTTGACCGAGGCTTGGACAAGGCGAAAATCAAAGTATACCCCAGTCCCTCTCGACCGAGGATTCTGCGGGTCGTTTATAGTCCATTAGACTTGCGTATATAAGCTCGCCAGCCATAAGAAGAGATCATACCTGAAACTTTGTCGGGGATTAACTCTTGCTTCTGTTGCGTCAAATTGTCATCATTGGTCGTCGACCCATAAATTGCATATATGGTGGATTGAGCCTTATCCTTAATCGCCTACGTATCCGTTTCTGACGGAATCAAACCCGCGTCGTAGTTCGGAAGAATGCGACACATGCCCAAAGTTTATCATCTGTTTGGCGTTTGTCCAAAATTCATCATCTGCCGACACTTGCCCAAAGCTTATCATCGTGGCGGTGTCAAAATGGGACGGGACTTTCCGAGGAGGTTGCCGCCACTTTCATCATTTGCTTTCAGCTATGGAATTCTTCCATTTCATACTCTTGTATTGAATTGAATTCTTGGTGGATGTCATCCTTTACATCTTGATAATGGTCTCAAGCCAACGACTTGAGCCCCGATTTGTGATGGCTCTAAAGTCGAAGACTTTAGAGCCCCCAATTGAAGCATATCCTGCTATATTTGAAACATAGAAAATGTACAAGCAATAATCATCACATAAGCACATTTGGATCATCGATCTTAAAATTAGATCATTTAAAAGATTGGGTCATCGACCCGAAAATTGAATTTGAAAATTTTGAATAATTGGGTCATCGACCCGAAGTTTGAATTTGTCATCACTTAGAATATTGGGCCATCGACCCAAAAAACAATTGAATTTGAATATTTGAATTTTTTGAAATTTGGGCCATCGACCCAGGTCCGAAGTTGAAGTGTTGGAATCTTTGGGTCGTCGACCTGAAATTGAATTTGAAAGACTGGGTCATCGACCCGAAATTTGCACATGTTGAAAATTTTGAATAATTGAGCCATCGACCCAAATTTTGAATTTGAAACGAATCATTTGGGTGTTGGGTCGTCGACCCAAAATTTGATTTTGAACTTTGAGATTTGAACCTTGACTTGAAATGTACCACTACTTGGATCATCTATCCCATAATTCGCAAAAAGTTTTTGAAATTTCGGAATTCTGAAATCTTTGGCATTTTGAAATCGAACCTTGACGGGTAAGCAGGAAATACGACTCAGACACTCTGTATGACCCGTAAATAACGTGGGCGTAGCCCGCTACCGTAAAACAAAAAAGGAAAATAAAACCGCAAGTGTGCACGCGTTTTAATTCAATTATTGACTTATTGGGGGTAGAAATGTAAATTGGCCATTCTGACGCCAAAAGATGACAAACGAGAATCACAAGGTCGTCGGACTTGGGACGAAGATTTCGTATGGCATGGGCGTGCTCCCGAGGGCACATGGGAATCAAGATCACTTGGCATTGACAAGGAGGATTAAACTCACAGAGCAACAACGTTGGCTTCGCCCAGACACTAAACACAGACTGATTTTATGAGAACACTTAGACATCACACATCACTCCTATTGGGAACATTCTGTCACTCTTCTCCTCGCCTCTTTTCTTTTCAGTGAGTTTTCATCATTTCTTGCCACCGCCTTCTTTCTTTTCAGCGGGCTTTTACTACTTTTCTTCCACGCCTTCTTTCTTTTCAGCGGGTTTTTCATATTTTCTGTTCCCAACACAAACCCACATCTATGTGACTCAGCATCATTGTCTACACCGTTAGATAAAGCTCACTCCGAGACTTGACACTACTCATCTGAACCTATATCCTCATCCTAGCCTACATCAAGTGCTAAGACCGACTCAAACAAAGGTGGCTTCATTTGGACTTGGTTAAGACCCGTAAGAAACCGACAAGATGACAACTTGGTTGATGAGTGGATTGAATCCCTTGTTCAGAAGGACTGCCTACGTATTCGCGTGGAGCGAAATCAAATCCGACGTAGTTCGATCATGGTGCATAAACATGGCATTTTGATTGGGTGTACACACTCGAAGGTTTCACCTAAGGTATCATGTCATATCCCATTCTAGCCTGTAAAGTACCGTTAAATCCCGTGTTTGGGGTTAGGTGTAAAAGGCTTGGATCTTTTGGGATGTGGAGCTTGGTAATAACAAGTTATAATGTTTAACCATCATTCTGAAGGTTTTTTTTGTGGTGCTAAGGCCAAGGGCTATGGTTGCTGATGTGGTTGGAATGGGTGTCTCGGGTTTGATGAACCACGAGTGCAAATGGGTTGAAAAATGATGTGGGTTCAAATTTCCATGTCTGGACCCTAAAGGCTGGGTGTAACAACACAAGCGGAATAATTCTCAAAATTCTCGACTATCCCTTTGAATCTGTCTCGGGGAAGGACTTAGAGGGTAAAGAGGTTACTACTTAAGCTTTTGGGCTTCGCCCATTGAACTTCAACTATGGGTACTTGACTTGACTTCTGGCTTCCGTAACTCCGGCATTCAACCAAAAAGCATTCCGCAATAACTTCAACATCTTTTTTCTTTTTTCTTTTTCTTTCATCTTTTTTCATTTTTCTTTTTTTTTTTTCATTTTTTCATTCTTTTACATCTTTTTCTCTCTTTGAAAATGATCTTCTATTCATTCTCTTAGTCATAAATGGATACACCTTGAAAACTGGGCTTCGCCAACTAATTTGGGTAAGAACAAACAATTCCTTGTTAGAACGGGTTGATATCTTCTCTCTTTGAGATGGGATGATTTTGTTGGGGAATGGGCTTACCTTCCGTCATCGATATGGGAAACAAGGAGCTAGTCCGGGTTCGTCATAGAATCATCTAAAAGCTTGTCATAAGCACTGGTTCTGATGGAGGTTTTCTACCGCCAGACATGGAATAGGTAAAGGAATCAAACACAGGATCCTAGTGTACCTTACATTTTGAAACGAGACATATTTCCACCCCAGGGATGCCTTTGAGTGTGTTGTGCGTTTTATCATATTTCGGAATGATTGAGGATGGGAAACAAGACATATTTGGAAACGAAACTGCAACTTTTTATTGGAAAAGCAATTGCTTAACAGACTCAAAAGAACGATTCCTAGGACACACCCTAGGTCATCGCGGGACAACCGACTCAACTTCAAGAAAAGAAAGTCCTAGACTCGACTCGACTAAGAAAAGAAAACAGATCCCGACTCATAATTTTTCAAATCTGGTCTTGAGCTTTCCCTTGTTCAGCTGTCAGCTTAGATGCTCGGCTTTTGTCCTTGATCCCTTTGATGGTCTGCCTCCATCCCGAGGTAGTCCTCGAGGATCTACGATGATGGAGGTTGGTGAATCGAATTGTCTTTTATTAACTTCGTTAATGAGAGGAGTACATTCTAGAGCAAGACTCCCGACTTGAATTTCATTCTTCGGGTTTGGCAAGAATGCAAAGCAATCCACAAATATTTTCCCGATAAACACCTCTTTCAAGAGACATGGGCGGATAAGATGGGAATAATCGACATTGTCTTCGACAGAAACAAAGTTGGCGCGATCGCCAAATGGATTTCTGATGTTATTGGGTTTAATAGTTGGGATCGAGAGTGTTCCATTCTCAATCAAGTCTTGGATTTCGTGTTTCAGTCGATAGCACCTTTCAGTATCATGGCCTTTCCCTTGATGAAAGGCACAATAGGCATTTGGTTTATACCATTTACCTTGTTGCTTAGCGGGTGGGTCCGGAGTTGGACCAATAGGCTTCAGCTTTCCTTGGGCTATGAGCCTTTGGAGAGCGTATGTATAAGTGCATCCGATATCGGTGAAAGCCCTCGGAGCTTGGCGCTGCGGCTTCTTCGATTGCCCTTCTAAGAGATTGACAGTTTCAACAAAGTGGGACGTTATTTGTGCTATCGTCTTAGATGACGAGGCCCCCTGGTATCCTTTTGGCTTTTCAGCTTCTGCCATTCTGACATCATCTTCTACCTTTATCCCGATTCTTATCAATTCTTTGAAAGAGCCAAAATTCTGGTATTTGAGAGCATTACGGAAGCGTGTCGTAGATTCTTTACGAACTTATCTACCATTTCAACTTCATCAGGCTTCTTGGCTAATTTCACGCTTTCAGCCCGCCATCTTGCAAGGAATTCAGTAAAGCCTTCTTTGTCTTTCTGTGTCATCACCTCCAATGTTCTTATGTTCGTTTGAATCTCGACATTATCAGCATAGTGCTTGCAGAACTCCACCGTAATATCTTTGAAAGTGGGGAAGTTCTTAAGGTCCAGATTGTAGAACCACGCCTTCGGGGGTTCATCCAGAGATTGAGCGAAAATTTCAGAGAGCATGTCAGCAGGTACTCCCTTCAAGGCTAAGTACCCCTTATAGGCCTTAACATGGTGGACTGGATCTTCTGTGCCCTTAAACTTTGGGATATCAGTGAGTACCATGTTTGTGGGCAACTTATCCTGAACTGGGCATAGGCCCTAGCATTTTCGTAGTGGATGTTCTTCCCCTGGGAGAGTTTCAGACGGTCTTCAATGAATTTGAATCATTTCTCCAGATCAGTCAGAGGTGGGGTAGATGAAGAGGAATCTTCACCCAGCTTGGATTCGATCGTATCCATTCTGGTCATCATGAGGTTCACGGCCTCAGTGAGTTTGTTAACAGCATCTTCCATTGCTTGAAGTCGGGTTTTTGGCGGCCTTTCTAAAAGAAAACCCTGAACCGAGTCAATATTCAAATGTAAGAGCCCGTGCACACTTAAGGACCCGACACCAACTTGACTCAAACAAAGACTCGACTTATGACTGACTAACGGTTGGATTTAGACCTCGATTCATTTTGGACTCGACAAAACGACACGACCCAAACCATCATAACTCGATTCTAAACTGGACTCGGTGTGACTAAACCCGTGGTTGGACCAACACAGCCCATAGGTTTAAGTAAAACGCCCTAAATGGCCTAGCTTGAACGTTTCTGTGGACTATCCTGGACCAATTGGTCGACCCACATGACTCGAAGCCCAAGAGGTGAGCTTGGGCGACCCACCAAGGTCCTGTTCTAGATACCTAGGACGAAACACGCTTAGCCAAACACGGCTAGGACCCGAACACGACTCGACGCATTTTATGCTTGATTAAGGTTCGAGAGGCATTTTGGATTGAATTTGAAAAAACGGATAATCGATTTGAAAATGAGATTTAAAATGGGCAAATGCATCTCGCTATAAAAGCTCATTTTGGGCCGAAAAATCTAGTCCTACTTGGGCAGCATTCCGCGTTTTTAAAACCATGCTATTTTGAAAGTAAGTTGTTCAAAAGTTCGGTTTTCAAATTGATATGGAAAACTTGAAAAGACTCGGGAAATTCACCTTGCACATTGTCATAAGGATGTATGTTCCTAGACATTTCTACGTCTCGGCAAGTCTTCTACAAGAAGGTCTATGCCCTCCGTCCTTTTGGGTCTAATAGAGCAAGGGCCTTTAGGTAGAGTACCTAGAAGAGCATCCCCACCCTCAAGAACCACGACGAGGCGGAGCGGAAGCAAGCAATGTGCAAGCACCTGGCATAGTGGGACGTCGCCCCCCACGCGTCACAAAGAAGCGCTGGGACGGCCCGAGAAAGTCCTTAAGGGTTTATGCATGAATCGTAGAATTACGAGTAATGTTTTACTTTCCAATACTTTCTTTTCAAGTTTCACCTCGGAGGAAAAGACCCTAGAAACAAAGTGTAACTAGTCCTCTTTTACCCAACGGAGTCGCCAAACTGTGGACAAGGCCCTCGGGAACTGCGTCCGCGGGATCCACACTAGGCATCATCGACTCGAGGTTCTTTCGAATCGAATTAAGACAAATTAGAGTCGCCACCAAGTTTTATGGGAACTTGGAACCGTTCAAGTCAACTTTACACCTTTCATCGAAAAGCATAAAGCCAATCGACTACGAGTGATTAAAGATAAAGACTTGTACCCTATATCACTCGATTTGAATGACTCTCGTAATCCAATGGTATTTAGACGGATCCACAAACCATAGATTTTGAGTAAGGGGTGAGGGTACGTGTTAGGAAGCCCATAAGGACACCTAACCCCGCCCGTCAATAACGGCCTCTACTAAGTCAAGTATCGGATTTCAAACAAGGTCGTAGCTACTACGATATATGATATGCAAACATCGTTTTAAAACCCTAACATGTGACAATAATTTCTATGTCGTTTAATGCATGAATACTAACTTTGTCAAAGTTGTTTTAGCATGTTGGTTGATTTGAAATAAAAGATGCGCAAACACGGCTTAGGAGGAATGGGGGAGCCATTGGGATCTATCCTATTACAACCCAGGCATTTCATGCCGACACAACGAGAAATAAATTACAACTCGATCTTATTACAACAACTATCGAAATTATTTCGACTCAATTAAAATAAAACCTATATACATGATACAAAATTACAATACAAACTAACAAAAAACAACTTAAACTATTATGACTTAACAAATAAAATAAATGTAAACAAAAAGGCTAAAACTAAGTTAGATTGATTAATGATGTTAGCCGATTTATTAATTAGTAAACAAATTAGACTAGAATTAAACTAATTAAATTAAATTAAACAAATACAAAGGTTTGAAATAAATTAGGTACAACTTATTGATTAAATTGAACCCAACTAATTAAAATTATTCACCAATCCATATTTATTAAAATAGGATTAGTAAACAATTAAAGAAACAAAAGAAGAAAAGAAATCAAAACTGGCAGACCCGTGCAGTGCACGGATCAGAAGTCAAAACAGACCGTGCAGTGCACGGATCAGTAGTCAGAACAGACTCGTGCAGTGCACGGTTTTTGTAGAAAACAAAGTTAATTGCATTTTAATTTCGAAATCAGCAAAATAAATTACGGAAAAATTCACTAAATTAAATTTACATATTTGAACCTTAAAAAATAATAAAAACAAAATCTACAATATTAGAAACAAGTAAAACAAATTAAAGGTTAATTAATTATAAATTAAATTAAATAATTACGAACTAGGTTAAAAACAATTCTAATTTGTCAACGAGTGCAAATAGAAAGGTGTTAAGCACGCACTTCCATGCTAGCGAGAAAATTAGTGAATGGGAAGATGAATTCAATTAAAAATTAGAAGATTGCAAATTTCATTTACAATAATGTTAGTTTAATCCTAAGATGCCTAATGAATTAACGAACTAAATTGAGGTGTTAAATTAGTTGAAAGAATTGTGTAAAGGTGGCCTACTATTACGATGAATGAAAAGATCAAAGTTAAAACAAAGGTACAAATAACATACTACGTCAATTAGATTGATTTAATTCTGTCTGATTCCAAATACGAGGATATGTAAATGAGAAAGGGATACGACCGACCAATCTGGCGGATTTCTTTCCCAACTCAAGTCAACGCGGGTATTCGGAATGGCACTTTAACTCATACTCATACTATACTAATGTTTCATAGTTAACGATGTTAGACGATGTATAATATATAAAATAAGCGATAGAAAAACAAATAAAAATAACGAAATAAAAAGGGAAAGAAGGAGGATTTGATGCACCCTCAACCTACATGTATCGTTGACACCGTCTTGGATCGTAATCGATCGTAGATTTTATCTCGAGAGGCCGTCGTCGACGAAGGAACAAAGCAAACAACACGTTTTTTGTAAATCTGGACAGCAACTTTCAAACTGCAATTTCTCACTCGTTTCACAGTGAAAATTAGATTTAAAAGATGTTTTGAAAATGAGAAAGAGAGGAGAACAAAGATCTTAAAACAAACCACGCTCGTTCTGAGTTATTGGGCACGAAAAACGAGCACAAACAGAACTGGACAGACAGGAAAAGCCGTGAAAACAGAGTGTATGACACTCTGTTTTTCGAGGGGATTCGTGTACTCTCAGGGTCTATTTGGCTCGTGAATCTTTGTCTAAGATGTAGATGGATGTTATATGGTTAATTATGAACAAGAAACTCGAATTTTAATGGAGATTTGAAGGGAGAACGAATGGTATTTCGAGAGAGACACAAACTGTTTCTTAGTTTGGATGTATCGGTTTTGTCGAGAGTTTTGAGAGGCAATTATGGTTTGTTTTTGGATATTAATGCTTGGTATTTGCAGTATAATGTGGGGAGAACTTAGAGGAATGAAAGTATGGCAGAGGGGGGGGGGGGGTATTTATAGGGAGTTAAAGTAGGGTAAAAGAGAGCAACAAGGTTGGGCTTTGTTTGTTTTCTTCTGCTGTCCAGCAGCTTTCATGAGCTCGTGTAGGGTTTTTGAGGGGTGTTTCTTGGTGGGCAAGGCATGGTAATATGTGTAGGATAGTCAGGTGTGGATGGGTGGTCATGGGCACGGGTTTGGTAGCCGTTTGGAGCGGGTTTGGAAGTGTTTGATTGGGCTCGGGTTTGGAGAACGAAAACAGGGGGGCTGCTTATTGCGTGAGGTTTGTGAAGGAGTATGGACGTGGGTTGCATGAGAAAGGGCTTGGAATTATAGCTTGATATGTGGGCTAGGTGGGAGGTGAGATATGGGTCGCATTGGAGTCGAATACGGGGCAGTTTTGGTGTCGGATTTGGGGCTGCAAAACAGAGCAGCGAAGGTGGTGTTGGGCTGTTTGGGACGTGATTTGGGAGGGCTAAGCCAGGGTTTTTAGTGGGTTTTGGCTGGGATTTGAACACGGGTTGGAGGAGAGGGGATTGGGCCGAAAGTGCGTCGAAAATCGAGTCCAAATCAAGTAGAAAACGAGCTCAAAAATCGCGTATAAAACCATCGTAAAAAATCGAGTTCTTCAAATACGGTTTATAAACGATATAAATTGATTTTTCAAATCAAATAACTAAAGAATGATTTTTCAAATCAAAAATATATTTTATTTTCAATAAAATAATTTTAAGAAAATAAATTCAAATTAAAATAATAAAATGAATTCACTTTAAAAAAAACATTTAATTTAAATATCATTTAAATTAATAAAATACTTCGTCGACAACGCTCATTCTACATCGTAAAACGAGCCCAAATAATGACAATGACAACTAAAGAATACATGTGTCCTATCATCATCGGGTGTTTGCCGGGTTCTCTATAAATTCCAATATCGACGGATACGGGTATCTACAGTTACCAACCAAAACAATATTTATAACTTCACAAACTACTCTTAGTAAAGAGGCAAGTAAAAGTCGGATCCCAAGGGACGGGTATTGATTTAGGATCACAGTAATAATATTATTTAGTACATCAAATTTCTTGTTAGTTATTTAGACCAAATATGACTCATCTTATGATATCAAAAATTACATACTAATTTTTGTTGTGGTCTAAATCTACATGCATGCATAAACAAATAACAAGAAGATGGTATAAAACCATCTTAATAGAAAATTCCTTACATTGGAATACGGCAAATAAGGGCATTACAAAGGTCTCCTTCCTTTGTAGTTCTTGAGCTATTAGATTCAAGGGGCACTGTGACTTACTCAAAGTAATCTCACTCCCTATAGGTAGAAAATCTCTCTTGGAGTTTTTCATATTGAATCGGTCAAGAATCTTATCGATATAGGCTTCTTGACTCAAAGCTAATATCCTTTTAGATCTATCCCTATAGATCCGGATACCCAAGATGCGCTGAGCTTCTCCCAAATCTTTCATTTGGAAGTGATTTCCTAACCACTTCTTGACAGAAGCAAGCATATCTACATCATTCCCAATGAGTAATATGTCGTCCACATAAAGAAGTAAGAAAACAACTTTACTCCCACTAAACTGCATGTATAAACATGGTTCCTCAACACTTCGAGAAAAGCAATTAAGATGGTTTTCCACCAATTTTATGAAGATTCAAGGGACCAAGGAGTTGGTTTCCGAAGTGTAATAGTTTAAGTTAATTAGATTAACTAGGTCTCCATATTAGGACTTGATTGTTTTAATTTTTATATGCATTCATGCCAAATCGTCACTACATGTTTTATTTTGTTATTATCAATCTAATTGTTTAGCATTCACCTATTTTGTTCACTTAAAAGTGATAGACAATTAAATTGATAAGATCTCTCACCTTTGTTTGAAAATTGAGATTAGCCTTACCAAATAATAGCACCTATGAATCCCTTTTTCATTAGAGGTAGGTTTGGATCACCGAGGTACACTCTTTTTGCGTTGGGTAAGTAGGGTAATAAAAGTTATTACGCGTGAAAATTGGCTGGACTCAATGGAATAAATATGGGTTGAATCGGTCAACCGTGCCCATATTTATTTCTGGGGCTAAAAGATAGATTTTAAGAATATCCGTCGACCAAGGGTTCTAGTAGTAAAATAAGTCAAAGTTCTTGACTCACCAAATTTATGTAAATATGGGTTGAATCGGTCCACCGTGCCCGTGTTTATATAAAATTGGATCTTGGAATCATTTATATAATTCAGTGGGAGATCATTATATAAATGGGAACTTGTTAAAATGGTTTCACAAGTTAAAATATTTAGACGATAAATGTTAATATTTCCTTTCATTTCCTTTGTAGTAATCATGATGGTTTCTACAAGTGAAACCGTTACTATAGCTAGAGATTCATGGCTTCGTTCGTTCATGGACAAATATGTTTTAAAAGCTGACGGTAGTAATTTTAAAGATTGGGAGGAACAACTTCAATTAGCTGCCGCAGGTGATGGCAAATTACGCTACCTTGTCGATCCCTCTCCCCCTTCGCCTAGTACTAGGGCCACTGCCGATGTAAGGGAGGCTTTTTTAAATTATCAAAAGGAATCCGCTACAATTAAAAATGTTTTGATTTTTTCAATGGATCCTCGAGGCTTTCTTCTATGTACATGAAGTATTCTCGAGGCTTTCTTCTATGTTTTGATTTTTTCAATGGATCCTCGAGGCAATGTGTAAAGTTTTGCGATGCACATGAAGTATTCTCGAGGCTTTCTTCTATGTTTTCTCAAGCCCCGAGGATAATTCAGTATGACACCGCTGTTCGTTTCTTTGAGGCTAACCTCAAAGATGGTCAACCTGTAAGTTCACACGTACTTAAATGATTGGGTACGTGGAAACTTTAGAGGGGTTGGGATGCAAGATCCCCGAAGAACTTGTGGTGGACCGAGTGCTCCACTCTCTCTCTCTCTCTCACGTCAAAGGATTTACCCAATTTAGGGTAAATTATAATATGACGAACATGAGAAAAAGTTTACATGAGCTCCATTCTCTTCTTGTGCAAGCAGAGAAGGATATGGGATTGAGTGGGAGTACGAGGAAGGATGTACTTGCGATTAAAGTGAAGGGGAAGAAGCAGTTTAAGAGGAACGCAGGTAAGAAGCCCGTTCAGGTGGAGGGAAAAGGTAAAGCAATTGCGAGTTGCTCTACCAAGCCTAAACCTATAAAGGGTAATCCTCTTAAAGATACTTATAATTACTATAATAACAAGGGACATTGGAGGCGTAATTGCATGAAATACTTGCATGACATCAAAGCTGGCATTGTGAAGCCAACATGTAATTTCTCAACCGAATCTTTTATGATAGACATAAATTATGCTTAAAATACAACTTGGGTATTAGATGCTGGTTGTGGTTCTCACTTGTGCAATCATTTGCATGGCCTAAAAAGCATAAGAAAGCTAAACAAGGGTGATGTTGATCTCCGAATGGGTAACGGGTCTAAAGTAGGCGCCGTCTCATTAGGAACTTATGTACTTAACTTAGCTTCGGGGTTGCAGTTGTTTCTTAATAATTGTTATTTTGTGCCGACGTTGTCTAAGAATATAATATCAGTATCTGTGTTAGACACGGAAGGTTTTTCTTTTGTAACTAAAGACAAACGTCGTACTTTTTCCCTTAATGGGATTGTATATAGCGAAGCTATTTCAATCAATAGTATTTATATTCTAGATACTTGCAATGATGTTTATCATTTAGATAATAAAAGACTCAAAACAGGTGATCCCGATCAATCTTATTTATGGCATTGTCGATTAGGACACATTAACGAGAAACGCATTAAAAAACTGGTGTCGACTGGTATAATTAAACCTTTTGATTTCGAATCATTTGGTACATGCGAATCTTGTCTTCATGGCAAGATGACTCGTTCACCTTTTCTAGGAAAAGGATCTCGAGCTAGTGAGTTGTTGGGTTTAATACACACCGATGTATGTGGTCTAATAGCAGTCACTACTAGAGGTAATTATGACTATTTCATTACTTTTACCGATGACATGGGTAGATGTGGGTATATCTACTTAATGAGGTATAAAAGTGAAGCTTTTGATAAGTTCAAAGAGTTTCAGAATGAAGTAGAAAACCAATTAAATAAGAAGATTAAAGCATTAGGATCAGATCGTGGTGGGAAGTATATAAGCAATGACTTTAGAGATCACCTTAAAGACTGTGGTATTGTATCCCAGTTAACTCCTCCTGGCACACCACGGTTGAATGGTGTGGCTGAAAGGAGGAATCGAACTTTATTAGATATGGTCCGATCAATGATGAGTCAACCTGAGTTACCTAAGTCATTTTGGGGTTTTGCCATTTCATCTGCTATACGCTCACTTAATCAAAGTCCCACTAAAGCAATTGACAAAACTCCATATGAGATATGGAAAGGGAAAGTCCCGAATCTGCGATACATGAAAGTATGGGGATGTGATGCTTATGTGAAGAGCAAGTCTGGCGATAAGCTTGCACCTCGTTCTGAAAAATGTATTTTTGTAGGCTACCCTAAAGAAACTTGTGGATATTACTTCTACAATAGTAGCGAGAACAAAGTGTTTGTGGCTCGTGAAGCTGTCTTTCTAGAAAAAGAGTTTATTTCTAGAAGACAGAGTGGGAGAAAATTTGAACTTGATGAAATTCAAGAGCCACAAACTGATGTGACAGTACAGGAAGAGGTTCCTTCTACGTCTGAATCGGTTATTGTTCCTTTTGAACCTAGGAGGTCAGAAAGGGTTAGTCGCCAGCCTGATAGATACCTTGGTGTTATCGAGGAAGATGGTGACTATGAGGTTTTACTTTTGGAAAGTGATGAACCTAAGACCTACAAAGCAGCTATTAAAAGTTATGACTCAAAGTTATGGCTCGAGGCCATGCAATTCGAAATGGATTCCATGGACGAAAATTAGGTATGGGACCTGGTTGACTTACCTAAAGATGTTCGACCTCTTGAGTGTAAGTGGATATTCAAGATTAAAATCGGAATGGATTGACATAAAGCTGTCTACAAAGCTAGATTGGTGGCAAAAGGTTTCACCCAGGTTCATGGTTTACACTATGATGAAACTTTTGCACTAGTTGCTATGCTTAGATCTGTTCGGATAATGTTAGCGATTGCTGCATTTCATGATTATGAGATATGGCAAATGGATGTCAAAACCGTTTTCCCGAACGGGTTTCTAGAAGAGGAAGTGTTCATGACACAACCTGAAGGTTTTGTGGATCCTAAAAATCCTAACAATGTATGCAAACTTTAGAGATCCATTTATGGTCTTAAGTAAGGGTCAAGGAGTGGGAATCATCATTTTGATCATGTTATTAAACAAAATGGCTTTTCTCAAAGTGTTGAGGAACCATGTTTATACATGAAGTTTAGTGGGAGTAAAGTTGTTTTCTTACTTCTTTATGTGGACGACATATTACTCATTGGGAATGATGTAGATATTCTTGCTTCTGTCGAGAAGTGGTTAGGAAATCACTTCCAAATGAAAGATTTGGGAGAAGCTCAGCGCATCTTGGGTATCCGGATCAATACGGATAGATCTAAAAGGATATTAGCTTTGAGTCAAAAAGCCTATATCGATAAGATTCTTGACCGATTCAATATGAAAAACTCCAAGAGAGATTTTCTACCTATAGGCAGTGGGATTACTTTGAGTAAGTCACAGTGTCCTACTGAGCCTAAGGATATTGAACGCATGAAATCGATTTCCTATGCTTCCGCTGTTGGATCGATCATGTATGCTATGATGTGTTCCCGTCCTGACGTCTCGTTTGCTTTGAGTATGACTAGTCGTTTTCAGAAAACTCCAGGTGAGAGTCACTGGATAGCCGTCAGGAATATTCTGAAGTACTTGAGAAGGACTAAGGATTTATTCTTAGTGTTTGGAGGAAAATTTGAATTACGTATAAGAGGTTATACGGATGCCAGTTTCCAAACCGACAGGGATGATTTGAAATCCTATGCTGGTTTTGTCTTTTTGTTGAACGGAGGGGCGGTTTGCTGGAGAAGTTTTAAGGAGTCTGTGAGTGCTGATTCTACAACGGAAGCTGAGTACATTGCAGCCTCTAGAGCTGCAAAGGAAGCTGTTTAGATTAGGCAATTCTTAGAGGGACTGAAAGTAGTTCCGACAGCCGAGGATCTTATCACTTTATATTATGATAACAGTGGGGCAATTTTTCAAGCAAAAGATCCCAAGTCTAGTAACAAGTCCAGACACGTACTTAGGAAATTTCATGTAATTAGAGATTTAATTGAAAGGAAGGAAATTACAGTCTGTAAGGTTGGGACAACTGACAACATTGCTGATCCTTTAACCAAGCCATTGTCTCAAGCTAAACATGATAGTCATGTAGTTTCGATGGGATTGAGACGAATGCCAGAACTGTTATAAATTATATGATATGTAATAATTAAGATATTGTATTTATTATTTCATATATGATAATTACATTTATCGTTGTATTCAGTTTTTATATCTGAATTTTATATACTTTGTTTTATCCAAATAGGTTGTAGTGACAATATCGAACCCTATTAAAGTGAACTGGATTAACATTGTATTTTGTCCCTAGTTACTTGATGAGGTGACGTCTCGGAGTGACTAGATTCTAAGACGGTAGATGACAAGTTCGACTGTCATATGGTCATAGTGATGGCTGATCGTTTACATAGGCAGATTGTGAGACGATTTGTCGGACAGTGACCTTTTGTAGAGTCCTTTTGTTGCTAAGTCGTGGCGAGGATTTCAAATTATTCCTTCGAGTCTATTCTTTAGACTCGCGACTATTTGTCTGAGTTGGTGCGATTTTCCGGTGGCTTAGGTTTTTGTTCTAGGTCGCGCCGTAAAAGGAGGTCGATGGGCATTTACTAGGTCATTGTGATCTGTATCGAACGAAGAAAATAGGTCAACGGGATTGTCCATTTAAGTCATATTTTATCTCAAGGCCACTCGAGGAGAGGTGACTTGAAATGCGTGGCCATGCTCGGATGAGATCTATAATAGATTATCCGGTCAGACACTCATTCTCCTGATCGAGGAAACCACTTTATGATATGATCACGTGCAATAACGACCTGAAAGACATCTTGCATTGAGTGGGAGATATTATTGGACAAGAGAATTGGTAACGCACACTTGTGTCAGACAAGTGGGAGATTGTTGGAGTAGTGTCCTCCACAATAAGTGCGTTCACATATTAAATCACGTTAAAGGAATATCAGGGATTTGATTATTTATTTGCCAGCTTGTCATCGGTAATCGATAATGATTGGCTGACTAGAGTTTGACATTGTTGTCGTGTGACGGCGGTGATCAGCTGATCCCTTTTGGTCACACCTATAGCATGACGCCCAAAAAGAAAGAATAAATTGTTTGTATAAGATATGAGATAATTAATTCCTTGAATTATTTGACTTTTTATTAGTCGCGTAAATGTATTATTTGATGACGGGTTACCAACCCAGGTCAAGGAGATTTATTATTTAATTATGTGATATTTAAATAATAAATAAATAAATTAGAATTTATTAATTAATTGTTAATTAATTAATTTTATATGATATGTGTATATGTTTAGAGGTGGAATTAATTAGCTATTTAAATTTTATAAGAGGTTGTAAAATTAGCTAAATGAGATAATATTGACACATTGTATGTTGATAAAATAGTCTTATAACTACTTAATAGTTAAGTAGTCATTGGTAATTAATTTGTATTATTTAAGTGTTAAATAATTAAATTAATATTTAATTATGTAAGATAATTAAATATACGACTTATAAGCATTTATGGGGCAAATGTCGAAAACCGAAATGGACCCAAATATGTCCACTTGCACCGGTTTTATGAGGACATCACAAGTGTCCATTAAGTGGCATTTTTCCACTCAATTTTGTCTCCACATCTATAAAATACAATTAAAAGCCTAAACTAAAATGGCTCCTAAAGTCCACGTCATTAAAGCCACGTGTGATTGAAAAATGCCACATTTGATTAATGGAATGTCACATTTGTTTTATGAATGACACGGTTGCACTAAATGGCCAACACATCACCAATCTATAAATAATACATAAAAAGTGTAAATTTGAGCTGCCACATGTCACGATTTGCTCTCAATAAAGTACCACATACTTTAGCCAAACATAATTTACCGGAAAACAAATTCTTTAGCTGTTGACTAAAATTCTTCTATCTGCCTCGACTTTCCAATTGACTCATACTCTTCATCTTCCTCCTTTATGGCCTTTAATTTCACTTTATTTTCCCCACTTCATCTTCTTCATATTTAATTGAAAATACGTTTTATGCAGATAATGAAGTGTATATAATAATTTCTCAGGAGTTTGAGGGAACTATACCAGATTAAGGATCTATAAACCTAGGAATGCAACCGATCATCTCTTCCATTCGTATTTCTATTTGATTTGTTGAAGCTCTTATATGTTATGGTGAACTCTATTTTTGCAATTTTGTCAAAATTCAAAATGTGAAGTAGTTATAATTTGAATTTAATTTGTGTTACTTTTTAATGAATATATTGTTGTTTGCATTAGTAATTCGTGGATTTAGTCTTATTGTTCCATTTTGCCAAAATTTTCACGTACGACATACCGATGATTGATTTTTTGATCGATAATGATTAGTTATGTCGAAGACCTTGGTTTATAAGGCAGTTTACCAACCATGCAGAAAAGAATCTCGGGGTATGACGATTTACGAAGAAGGACGTTGCATTCTCAATGGTGTATACACTTTCAAGATTATGTTTAATAGAGGTATGGTTTTCACTTTTGGAAAATTCCATTGTAATTTAGTCGATTCAATCCCATTTAATTGCTTCTCGACTAACCCGATTCAAAATTTTTACATTCGCTAATTTCATTGATTATTCACCAGAATTTTCAGCAATTGGTCACACCACACCAATACACCCATGATGATGTTGATTGGTATGCACTCTGACATATTAGGGAAACAAATCAATCGAAAGAGGAAGGATTTCTTCTTTGCATTGGATCATGGTTTTTGTGTTAATGTGAGAATGGCTTTTAGAGCAAATGTACACGATTTTGTGTAATTTTCTTTTCCCTTAAAATAGAATGTTTGTTTTTGTTAATTGAACAATTGATATTGTATTCCTTCCCTTCTCCTCATCCCCTCCATTTCATGTTTTGCATTCGAATACCCCCACTACTAATGAAGGAACAAAATTACTCTGTATTGATCTCTATATTGAATCACATGGCATAATATTACAGTCAAAAACAGCCACTCACTCTTGATCCTTTTTTCATCCAACAATCATATTTATTCTTCGCTATAGATTGGTGTGATCCGGTCAAAGGTACTGCAATTACCTTTACAAATCTTCAGCCCCTTAACCCTATTTCTTAAATTTACCATTTAGGAACGGGTCTTTTTTACCTTATTAATCTGAAAAAACAGGCAGAAGGCACAAAAATGTACTGTATACGTTTAAGAGCCTTATTAGACATTGTTGTTTTCCTACAGATGACTTTAAAGCTTTGAATTGTAATTTGTTGTCCTTACATTGAATCATTGATACTCCGTTAAAAACATTGAATTCTATCATGTTGCGCTCTTAAATGTGATCAATATATTACTTTGTTTTTCTTTATTTTAGTGTTACAAAAAGTCAATTCAAGTTTCTACCAAAAAAAAAGTCAATTCAAATGTTCACTTAAATTGATAACCGTATCCCAACTTTCATGTGACCAAGAAAACCAAGTCCCGTGCATTGCACGGGTATCCAAACTAGTTTGCCTATAAATACCCATCTAAATACACCATTTCTTTAGTTGGAAAAATTTGAAGAAAATTTGGTCTTTGAAGAGTGTTTTGGCGGGACCATTCACAACACCTAGATACCAACTTTTCTTCTTATTTTGTTCATCATTTTCACCTAAAACACATATAAAAATTAACTAATAATATTATAAAAGTAATAATATTATTTAGTACTTAAAATTTACATAATACAAGGTTACTACTACTATTATCTAGTTAGTAATTTTAGTAGTCTTTTGGGTTGATTCTTGGGTGTTACCATAGGAGGTACACTTCTTTGAGTACTAGAAGACTAAGGAGGATCATTCTTTTGTAATAGCTCAAGAACTACAAAGGAAGGTGACCTTTGTAGTGCCCTTATTTGCCATATTCCAATGTATGTAATTTTCTCTTAAGATGGTTTTATACCATCTTCTTGTTATTTGATTATGCATGCATGTAGATTTAGAGCACAATAAAAATTAGTATGTAATTTTTTATATCATAAGATGAGTCATATTTGGTCTAAATAACTAACACTTACTCGATCGAGTGGCCTCTACTCGATCGAGTAGCCTACGCTAGATCGAGTTTCCTCATCCCAAAGTTTATTGTAATGTAAGGATTAACTAATAAAGTTTCCAGAGGTCTAGACATGTGTTTAAGGTCAGTCAACGAAGGTCAATCGGTGTGGACAGCGGGCCGCCCACGGGGGCGCTTGGTGAGAAACGGGACAAGCGTTTGCATTTTGTATGGAGTCGCCACCAATTTTTATGGGAAATTGGAACCGTTCGAATACCTCGTGTCATGTCAAGACACAAAGTAGTGACATGAACACTAAGCAATCGTTACCCTTAGCATTCTATGTCTAGAATGACTCTCGTGGATGCCAATGAACACGGGTGCTCACGGAGATCTGGAGTAAGGGGTGAGGGTACGTATTAGGAAGCTCTTTCGATCGAACACCTAATCCCGCCCGCCTCGATAGCGGCCTCTACTAATGGTTAGGGAAGTTATTCGTACTTGATATATCGTCGGCTATATGCATGCAATGCAACATCCATTGTTTTGATCCTAGCATGTGAAGATTAATAATAAGTCGGTTGACACGTAATTAGCATACAATTGGGTCGAAGTAGGATTTAATGTTGATTTACATGCGAAATCATACAAGCAATAAAAGAAATACAATAAAAGAAATACAATAATGAAAATTACATTAATTACATTGGAATAGGCGATTTATGTCGAAAATACCGCTAAAACGGATGATTTGAGAAAAAAGAATTAAAAGAATTAAAAGAATAAAATAAATTAACGAACAGGAATTAGAAGGTGATAATACGGATATTAGTTAATTAATACGTAGCCTAAATAATTACGTCAAGGCAGAAAAGGAGTTGAGGCGAACTCATCTCGAACAAAGCAGCAGCTGCGCCCTCGGGAAAAGCGCGTGACAGACGCGTGCTGTCTCTGTTCAAGGGTGAATTCTGTTTGTGAAGCGGAAGCGCAAACCGTTAATGTCGATTGGTAAATTTAATGATTGATTGATAATATTTACTCGGATGAAAGTGATTAACAGATTAATTACATGTGAATGATGGTCATAAAAGCGATAAAACACGGATGAGACGGAATATGACGAATTAATTACATGATGAAGCGATGTTAATGAATGAGTCCTCGGTTGAAATCAATTAACTAGTCTAAACATGATGAATATACAACGAATATACGACAAACATGTGAATAAACAAACGAAAACTATATCAATGACGAATCCCAGAAACCCAATATGAACAAATTGAATCTCTGAAATCCGGGTTTGAATTTAATGACGAAAACCCGTAAATATGGATTATTTAGGATTTAAGTCGGACTTATGATGATTAAAACAAGTTAATGATGATGATTAATATGATACAATATACATGTGAATTATCAACGGCGATTATATCAAAGAATTAACGGACGAACAAATAACAAAGCGAATTGCGAGAGGGCGAGAAGAAGAAGAAAAAGCGAGGCTGCGGCCTCACGAAGAGGCGGCAGAGGCTGCGCTCCTTCAAGAGCGCAGCGATTCTGCGTCTTTTCTCGACGTCATCTCCATCGGAAATCGCAAAAACGATTTTAACAAAGGGTTTTAGAAATCGATTTTAACGGTATTTCGAAATAAACCTTACAATGATGATACGATAAATAAAAATACAATAAATAAAGAGAATTATTACACCCTCAGACTTACATGTTGACGGAACGAGATGAACTAAGATATCGACTAGTGATGCTCGACGCGAATGCAAAGAGAGTGCCCTCGTAAGAGGAAAACGATTGATTAATTAAAGTTGATTGAGTGTAGTTGGTCAAATTGGTCGGTCATGCAACGGAGAGGTGGTACCGGAAGATCCGAGCTTACGTGGTCGGAAGTCCAAGCACGTAGGCGCCAATTAGTAAGAACGAAGTCTAGAATGCAAAGGGAGAAGAGAAGGGCGGACACTCGCGTGAGAAATATGAGGAGCGAAAGCTCCTATTTATACTAATCACGTGAAGGAATAGGGTTTCGGAGACTCTTTGGAAGTGAATCTCGGAAAGATATGAAAAAGATACGTAAATCATGCAAAGAAGGGCCTGGGAAGAGGCGCAGCAGCCACTGCGTCTCTTGGAAGAGCGCGCAAAGACTGGCTTGCGTCTTTTCCCGAGAGGTTTCCTCTTTGAAGAAAGATTTCGCGTTTGAGTTATGGTAGGACGGAAATAATTCGATTATCATATGAATATTACGGGATATTATTTGCCAAAAGATAAAATTCATGAAACATGGAATAGAAATATCCGGAACATTCCAGAATATTCTGGCTCGGGATTTTAACGGATTATCGAAATGGAGACGGTTTTGACCGGACTCGAATGTACTCTAATTACTGCCAAAACGACCGTATCAGGACGTAGATGACAACTAAGAGGTCGACATTAAAATATTTGAGCAAACACTTGACGATAATCTCACGAACTGTCACAAATCGCTCCGCGTATCAAACATGCGGCCCAATCATCACCGAGTGGTTTGCGGGAGGTGCAGAAATGAGGTATCTACAGAGCCCCCACTTTGACTGAGGCTTGGACAAGGCGAAAGTCAAAGTATAGCCATCAGGTCAATCGAAGATTACAACCGACGACTATGGCGACGCGAGGCGCTCAAGGGTGAACCAAGGACTGTCGTCGGGAACATTTTAGAGTCTGTCGACTGTCGGGGAGGGTCGTTTAAAGTCCATTAGACTACGTAAGGAAGCTCGCCAGTCATAAGAAGAGACCATACCTGAGATACCCCTGGGTGAAGCGGGAGTGAAGACGCTTCGGCAAAACTCTTTGGTCTGAAGATAACTTGGTGTCTGAAGGCATTAGGGGTCACAGGGAACTTGGGTCGAACTCTGCGGGGAAACAAGAAATATTGAAAGCAGCAGGACGTCGTAGAAAGCTGCTGGGGAATCCGCTGCGTCGGTCTCAAGCGAACTTCTGGCAAAACTCGAGATTGAATCTGCTTGCGTCGGTCTCAAACAAACTCTTGCTGGGGAATATTTTGACGACTAGGAACATCTAGATCGTCGTGGGAGAAATCTTGAGTGAGCAGTACTGCAAAATACTACTGCGCCGGATATAATGATCTCGAGCAATACTGCCAAATACTGCTGCGCGGGATAAAATGCGGGCCGGAACGAAAGAAAATCATCGAAACGGACCAAAAGAATATAATAGCGTTGAAGAAGAGGCGCACCAAAGATGGGCCCACGAATAACGAAATCATAACGAATTTTTGAAAATCCGTATGGAGGGAACACAAGGAAGAAGCGCAGCAAGAGCTGCGTCTCTTGGAAGAGGCGCAGCGCCTGCTGCGTCTTTTCCCCAATTTGGCTATTTCTGCGTAAAAACGCGAACTCAGGAGGATTGTGTTTCATTATTTCGAAACATAATTCTTGCATTTCTCTCTCAAATCTTCACCATTTCCGTCAAGGTTTGATTCAAAAGCTTGCTTTAAACATGACTAATTGAGGTATGTGCCTTAATCTTGCATTAATCTCCTGCATTTGTCGAATTTTGAGCCGCGAGATTTAGGGTTTTCGACCCTTTTGATCGAAAATTTGGGGCTTTTCCCCCAAATGGATTTGCTTTGCCAAATTGATGCTAGAAATGGATAGTAGGTGATGTTAGGAACATAACCATGTGTTTGCTTCGAATTTTCATCGAGTTTTGAGCCTTTGAATGAATTTTGAGACGGTTTCTGACTAGACCGTAAATTGCTTCGAAAATAGCCTTAGGATTGCCCATTTGCGATGAAACTTGTTATTTGGGATCCTTGGATGATGGGTAAACTTCCTACCATCTCGGAATTTTGGTTTGTGACAACTTTTTCAGGACACCTTTTTAGGGCATAATCACCGTTATAGCGAAATGCTGCCGAATTTTTGACTCGAACCCAGAACTAGGCTTTGACTTGGACTTGTCTTGACCCAATTCATCACATGAGTGATTGGGTTGGCGGGAATATGGCCAAAGATGGCGTGGAAAGGGCGTTTCGGGGCTTCGAGGGCTCGAAAATCCCTTAACAAAGGCTTGTCGTCATGTGACGCGACACGAATTTACTTTAATGTCGCAGGTGATGAGGCTTTACTTCTCGGGAGGACTCCCATGGAGATAGACGTTATTACGGTTGAGGAGGCTTTAGAGCGAGGCCTTCACCCTGCGGTGATGGCCACCGGAGACGATGCTCACGAGGAGGAGGCTGCCGAGGAGGAGGAGGCCCCGAGACGGGCTAACGTCGGGCGAGGAGGTCGACAGCTGAGAGGAGCTCCTGCGTGGGCTGAGACCTGGGAGAGTAGGCACCTCGTGTGGGCTGCAGAGGGTCACCTGTCCTACAGGACGGTGAAGAGCTTGGTAAATAAGAATTCACTACTCATTACCTATTCCCTTTCATTCTTTTTGTCCAAACTTCTTTCGAATTTCAGCCAAAACTAAAGATAGCTTTGTTTTAAATCATAATAGGAGGCGGGGGAACATCGGTCGTTCTCGGGTTACACGGCGACGATGGAGCACTACGAGCGGTTTGTCGGCGGAGGAGAGGGCCATGATCGAGCGTGGAGCGTTTGGTCCTCTGGTTCAGGTCTGGAGGGATATCGTGAAGAGGAAGTTGCGGGCCAACCTTAGCCTGGTCCGCGCTTTCTTGGATCGATTCTGGGATACGACTTCCACGTTTCACCTACCTTTCGGTGAGGTGGGAGTTACTCTGGAGGATTACGGCATGATTTCTGGTCCGCCATGTGGGGACCGAGGAGATGGTGTGGCGGAGGCGCTATGAGGGCGGATTCGGCCGAGGCGAGAGATTGATCACCGAACTTATCGCCGAAGCTGTTGCGATCGGGTTTGGTACCCGGTACCTACGTCCGAGACTACTGGGAAGACCCGTGGTGGTGACGATCGATGGGAGGGAGACGGCTCCTCCTCCTGTCTGGTGGCGCAGAGGGCTCGTCGTGGCTTTGGTGGTTCTGTCTTGATTTACCTCGGAGACAAGGGCGAGAGGCTATCGACGAAGCTCCTTCCCTTTCTTTCGACCGAGTTCCCTGGGCGTTGGACCGGGTCACTGCTGGTTTTGCGGTCCTCATCCGCTTTATGAGGGCCATGGTTCGTCCGGAGTTGATGGAGAAGGGGACTTCTCCTGGCGCTGTCGGACCTGGACTACTGTTGGAGGTATGAACCTTCCTTTTTCAGATCAAAGCAAGTTCCTTTCTTTATCAAATCACGAAAGATCGTCATTGATTATTCATTTTACGGGCGTGGGTGTACTCTTACTTCCCGAGTCTCGCGCCCATGAGGACGGAGGCCGGGAGAGGGCCTATCCGTGGTGAGGATTGGGTCATGTCTTGGGACGAAGAGCAAGCGTTCTTCTCACAATGTCTACGGCGGGACGTGAACGCTCTTCACCGAGCGTGAGTATCCCATTTGTATTTATTCATACTTCTTATACTTTGCTTTTAAATTGATCATAGGAATGACCTTTGCCTTTATATTGTCGCAAATGGGTGCCCGGACCTTGGGCGGAGTACGCTAGAGCGCCTCCTTTTGTCGCTGAGGTCCTTCGACCTAGGAGCCCGAGTAGGTCTTTGTTGTGGACGTCGATGGGTCTGTGTGGTATCCGGGCGAGCGGTTGGCTCGTCGGTGCTCTCGGGACATGTTGACGGTTCCGTCGATCCTCCCGGGCGATGTTTAGGAGCCTTCGAGGCCGAGGGGAGGCGGACTTGGGCGGTGCCAGTGGCGACGACCTTCTTCTCCCTGGCGAGGACTACTCGGCGTTCCTCTACGGGAGGTTGGCGAATTGGCCGGTAGTGGTGAGTATCTTTTACTTTCGTTTGATTTGATTTTAGCGGATTTGCGACGAAAGATCGTCGGTTAACGAGAGCTATTTGTCTTTGCAGGAGGTTGAGGCGGCGGGCATCGAGCCCCAGAGTACCCCGAGACCCTTGAGTACACCGCGGGGACCGGGAGGACGACGATCTCGAGTCGCGTGACTTCGACGTAGTTGTGACGGATCTTTGGCCTAGGCGGGCGACATCGATTCGGAGGGTGAGCCTCTTGTTTATATAACTTTGGTGTAAGAACACATTTGATTGAACTTGTTCAATTTTCGAGAATTTCTTTTGAAAATGCAGGTTGCGCCGTCCCCGGTTCGTGGCACTATGGAGGGTGGCCAACCGGCTGCAAGCTACTGCCATCGAGGCACTCGTCGGTGGTCGAGGTCGTCGGTATGAATCTCATTTGATTTCTTTTGATTTTTGGTTTTTTTTTTTTTTTTTTGATTCTTGATCTTGTTTGAATTGATTGACATGAGCCAATTTCTTGTTTACTGGGGTGACCCGAGTGGAGCGAGAGTTGTGATCTCGGGAGGAGACGGCTCGCTTGTTGAGGAGCTCGAGTTTCGGGATGCCGAGAATGCCGTTCTTGCGGAAAGAGTTGCCGAGTTGGAGGGCGCCCAGCAGTAGTTTTGTGTAGTTTTGTAGACTTGTACATTTTGGACATTTGATTTGAACATTTTGGACCTTGTTTGCGCAAGCCCCCGATTGCTTGGACTTTTGGACTTTGTTGGTATGCAAGCCCCGGTTGTTTGTACATTTGTATATATGATGGCCGAGTGCTTTTCTTTGCTGGGTTGTGTTGCTTGTACCTGCAGGTTAGTTCTTGAACAGGTTCGGTAGACAACGGTTTACGCCGTCATGCTGCCGAAATTTACATGGAAATTACGCAAAAAACATACATTTTACACATATGGCCTTTAATTAGCGCAAAATGAGACTCAAAAGAGCACAAAAATGCAAAAATTTGCCCCGTAAATGACCGGACGGTAGGGAGGGTTACCCCCTAAAAAAAGAAAAAAGAGAAATCTACAAGTGTAGAAATGAAAATGTTGAAATTCGTTAAAAATGAAAACAAAAGAAAATTATTTCCTAAAAAAGAAATTTACTTCCTAAAAATGAAAAAAATGAAATTTATTTCCTAAGAATAAATAAATGAATTAAAAAAAGAAGAATTAAGTGCGATGAAAATGGCGAAGGTGTCAACGCCGCCTCGAAATGCGTGCCTGCGAATTTAGGGAACTTGAAACATGGTAAACTGCTCGTATTTACCAAAATAAAATCCCGTAGGAATAGGAAATTACTCGTTATAGAATTAGGAAAGATCCAAACGCGAAAATCGCGAGAAAGTGAGCACTGGGGAAAGCGCGAGATGAGTGCGTCCCTTTGAATAAAGCGCGTGCCTTCACTGTTCCCAAGCCGGTCTTTTAAAGCGGATTTTTGAAACATGACAATTAGTATAAATAGAAGCGTCGACGAATCTTTAGATCATATAATTCTTCCGTCTCTTCTCCGTTAATCCACATAAAAACTCCCAAAATAAATTCTCAAGAGAAAATTGTCATCATGAATACTTTGGAGATCCGCTTGAAGGAATGAACTAATGAATTCTCGAATATTGAGAAGCACGACATGGGTGCTCATAACCTTGGGTCTCTATTGAGTTTGAAACGCATTAAGGTTGTAAAGTCGTTCTTGGATGCTTGCCTTGACTATTGGGACACAAATTATCATGTTTTCGCGTTCCCAGGTGGTGATATTTGTCCTTTTAGGAAGAAATTCTTTGCTATTGGTGGGTGGGACCCGAGCATTTACCCGCCATTCCTTCCACTTCACAAGGGTATAAGAGCAAATTCAGAGACCTGCTCGGATTGACTAGACTTGAGGTGGATCGCTTAGTTACCCCGAAAGGCGTGAGAATGTTGGACTTTGTAGACCGATTCATTAATGGGGCCGACCCTCTGTTTCCTATGTTGCCGGGGAGGAGGGCATTTGGCTTTGTTCTTTGCATCCGTATGTCTTCCACGGACACGTTGATGAAGATTTGCGAGGTGATCCCCGTCTTTTGGGTCTTATCGAGCAAATGGAGTGCAAGCAGGAGCCCGCTTGTTTATGCTTAGGGAGATTATCTTGGGTTTGGATAATAGGAAATCCAACCGCGATCTGCCACTTTTGGGGAGTCCGTTATCTTACGGGTAAAAGACACCTTTTTTTTTTCTTTTCGTTTTTTTTTTTTTTTTTTTTCTTTTTTTCGTTTCTTTTTTTTTCTTTTTTTTTCTTTTTTTTTTTCTTTTTTTGGTGTCTAATACACCGCTTTTGGTAGGTTTGGCTTATGGAACAGCTCATTGCTCGAGCCCCGGTTCATGCACTTTCCTATCATTCCCGTATGATTGCGATGAGGACGCGGTTGTACATGGTGGACTTCACTCGGGTCTGTGACTATTGGAAGAACAAGTTGAAGAATGATGATGGCCCGTTGATTAGGTGGGTTGTACCGTGGTGGCACCTCAAGTCCTCCACCGGAGTGTCTTCTTTGGATCCCACTAGGTCCGTGCGCATTCCGGGATTGGAGTTCATGGTATGCATCTTTCCGGAAAGGTTGATGAGGCAAGTTGGGCTGGGCGGACTATCCCTAGGCTTGATACCGTTCATGATCTGCTTTGTGGCGCTTACTACTGAGAGCCGAAGAGAGTGGGCTATTAAATGGGCCCAAAGAAACATGTGGTTCTTGGGCTTCTCCGCCAACGCTTTGTGGGTGTCGGATTCCTATCTGAGGTGGAGAAAGGCTGCAACTTCGGAAGAACGTGAAAGGCGAGGAAACGCGAGCTGTTGACTACAAGGTGCGAAGGAGAGAAAGAGAAGGAGAAGCATCGACGGAGGGAGAAGAAGAAGCTGGATTTGGTCATTCATCCTTGAAGAAATCAAAGACTACTCTGTTGCGGACATGGTGGTTGGCAAGAATGGAAGAGTCGGGTCTCGAGAAAGACCGTTGGTGATTAGGTGCGAAGTGGTGCAAGAGCGTCGGCTCGAGGTCGTGACAAGAAATATGACAAGAATGACAAGGGCAAGGGGAAGATGGAGGAATAGCCCGAGTCCTTATTTATTATTTGATTATTATTATTATTGTTGTAATAAAAAGGAGGGATTTCTAGAATCCTAGCCTATTCTATTTTTATTATGTAACGTACTATTATTATTAGAAAGTTAATGGAATAAAAAGGTTAAATGGTTATGAAACCGTTGTGATTTTCTTTTATTATTCTTGTCGAATTTCAAATGCAATGCAAATGTCCTTCTATTTACATTTTAGATATAATGGGTTGAATCCCGTGAAGGATTGCCTACGTATTCACTTAAAAAAAGCGAAATCAAACCCTTGCGCGTAGTTCGAGTAAATGTAAAAGAATAATTGTTCGAAGCAAGAGCTTGTAATGAACATAGAAAATAAGCATGAGCTTTTGCTTGTTCTCAAGGTGCGAATTTAGTTTATTTGATGATATGAGGACGACAAATTTGTCAAAATGCAAGAGCATGGTGACACTTAGCTTATTTCAGCTTGGCCGGGGGCCGTTTATTTAGTGCCACAAGAGCGACACATGGGTTTACGCGAGGCGCGTGTGTGGTCCTATTCTAGGCATAGTATCGTTTCAGTTGGTCAAGGTTTGTGGGATTTGAAAACTCATTCCCATCTAGGTCTGTGATTCTAACCGCACCCCCTGGGAGTATGGATTTGCTAGATATGGTCCGGCCCAATTTGGTTTGAATTTTCCCCTTGGGTCGACGGGTAAAAGAGCTCTAACCGATTTGAGTACTAAGTCTCCTTCTTTGATGTTTCTTGGCCTAACCCTTTTGTTGAAAGCTCGTTTGATACGGGCTTGATATGTTTGGACATTATGTAAGGCGCGTAGCCTACGTTCATCCAGGAGGATGAGTTCTTCATATCTATCCTTCTTCCAATCGGCTTCAGGGATTTGACTTTCGAGTAGAATACGCAAGGATGGTATTTCTAGCTCGATTGGTTGTACGGCCTCCATGCCGTAGGTCAAATAAGTAGTAGCCCCAGTGGGCGTTCTAACAGATGTACGGTACCCCCACAAAGCAAAGGGTATCTTGCTTGGCCAATCTCTATAGTTGTCAGTCATTTTCTTGAGAATTGTGACAACGTTCTTGTTTGCCGCTTCTACCGCGCCGTTAGTCTGTGGTCTATAGGGCGAAGAGTGGTGATGCTTAATCTTATATTTGGCTAGCAATTGCTCGGTTTCGGCTTGGAAGTGTGACCCATTATCGCTGATGATCTCATGTGGGCAACCATATCGACAGATGATGTTGTTTTGTATGAACTGGCCACATTTTTAGCCGTAAGACCAGTATAGGAAGCCGCTTCTACCTACTTGGTGAAGTAGTCAATTGCTACAAGAATGAAACAGTGACCTCCTGTTCCGGCTGGGGTTATTTTCCCGATTATGTCAATTCCCCATGCAGAGAATGGCCAAGGAGATGTCATCGTGTATAGCAACGAAGGAGGGACATGTTCTACATTCCCGAAGATTTGGCAATTGTGGCAATGTCTCACGTATTTGATGCAATCGGATTCCATTGTGGTCCAATAATACCCTAAGCGTGTGATTTTATTTGCCATCATGGGCCCACTCATGTGAGGACCGCATTCTCCGTCGTGGACTTCTTCCATCACCTTTCATGCCTGTGAATGATCGAGGCAACGTAGGACTACACCAAGAGGTGTTCTTTTGTATAATTCTCCTTGCATCAGAATGTATTGGGAAGCTAATAGGCGTATAGCACGTTGTCCCCTTTTGTCCATATCCGGTGGATAGGTACCATTAAGCTTGAAATTCAGGATTGCTTGGAACCAGGGTTCCTGTGCGATTTCTTCTTCATCGGTGATTTGATGGACATAAGCGAAGCTCGACCGTCGTTCGATACACAAGGGCATGTCTATCATGTGATCTGGCATATTTATTAGAGATGTAAGTTTCGCAAGAGCGTCTGCAAATTGATTTTCCTCCCGAGGTAGGTGTAGGTATGTTACGTGATCAAAGAATTGAGCGACTTGGTCTATCCTAGCCTGATAGGGTGCGAGGCTTTCACTTCGGATTTTCCAGGATCCTGTAACTTGGTTGATGATCAGTGATGAATCCCCATGTACTCGGAGGTTTTTGATGCCTAATCTTACTGCCGCTTGTAGCCCAATGAGACAAGCCGATTCTCGGCGTTGTTTGTCACCTCGAAGTCGAGTTTGACAGCAATCGGTGTATGCTCACCTTCAGGAGAAATGAGCAACACTCCTATCCCAAATCCTCTTAAGTTTGATGCTCCATCAAAGTATAGATCCCAGGAGTCTACATCTGTTTGAAGTATATCCTCGTCGGGAAATGACCAAGTATCTATGGTTTGTGCGTCGTTGATGGGATTTTCTGCGAAGAATTCGGCGACGGCGCGACCTTTTATAACTTTCAGTGGAACATATTTGAGGTCGAATTCTGAGAGCATCAGAGTCCATCTTGCCAGACGTCCGTTGAGGACGGGTTTCTCGAAGAGGTATTTGACTGGATCCATTTTGGAATATATCTTGACGGAGTAGCTAAGCATGTAGTGACGTAGCTTCTTCGTTGCCCACACAAGAGCGAGGCATGTCTTTTCGAGTTGCGAGTATTTGCACTCATATTCCAAGAACTTCTTACTTAGATAGTAAATAGCTCTTTCTTCGCTTCCTACAGTTTGAGCTAGCATGGCACCCATGGCGGTTTCAGTTACTGTGAGATATAAACCAAGAGGTTGATCCCGTTGCGGTGGCATGAGCACTGGTGGTTTAGCCAATATCTCCTTGATTCGGTCAAACGCATTTTGACAATCATCATCCCACATGGTGTGGTCTGTTTTCTTGAGTTTCTTGAAGATAGGTTCACAAATCATCGTGAGTTTCGATATGAATCGACTTATGTCGTACTTTTCCCGGGAATCCTCCGACTTCTTTTTTTGTTTGGGGTTGTGGCATTTCGATCAAAGCTTTGATTTTTGAGGGATCTATTTCTATACCGCGTTGGCTAACGACATACCCCAGGAGTTTTCCGGATGTTACCCCGAATGTGCATTTCTGAGGATTGAGTCTCATGTTGTACTTTCGTAGCCTCGCGAAGAACTTGCGAAGGTTTGCAATATGTCCCTCTCTTTCCTTGGATTTGACGATCATGTCATCTACATATACCTCAACTTCTTTGTGCATCATGTCATGTAGGAGTGTAGTTGCGGTGCGTTGGTATGTAGCTCTGGCGTTAATCAATCCGAATGGCATTCTTGTGATAGCAATATGTTCCCCATTGGGTGACGAATGCGGTCTTGTGCATATCTTCCATGGCCATCTTGATTTGGTTATAACCCGCATATCCATCCATGAAGGATAGTAATGCGTGGTCTGCAGTATTGTCCACCAATATGTCAATGTGAGGTAGAGGGAAGTCATCTTTCGGACTCGCTTTGTTCAAGTCCCTAAAGTCAACACAAACACGGATTCTCCCATCCTTTTTGGGCACGGGTACTATGTTAGCTACCCAGTCAGAATACTCGGAAACTTTGATGAACCCGGCTTTGAATTGTTTCTCCACTTCTTCCTTAATCTTTAGAGCCCATTCTGTTCTCATTCGTCAAGCTTCACATTTCACGAGGTTTGAAACCCGGCTTAATCGGAATTCTATGTTCGGCGATATCCCTGTCGATCCCTGGCATGTCTTTGTAGGACCAAGCGAAGACGTCTTTGAATTCATTTAGGAGGTCTATGAAATCGGCCCTTTCGGTAGAGCTCAAGGTAGTCCCTATCCTAAGTTCTTTGGGTTCTAGTTCGGTTCCAACATTGATGGGTTCGGTATCTTCTATTCTTTGGTCCCCCTTCCCCTTCTTGTAATATTTCTTTGGCTATGTAGGGAGGTATTTCGGTCAAGTCTGGGTCTTGGTCATCCTCGGTATCATCATAAAATGTAATTGCACTCGAAAGAACTGAGAGTAAGCGAACCCGATTTATTCATATTAAGATTTGAGTAAAGTTGAAACAAAGAAGCCAACCGATCCATGGTCGGTGGAGGCAAAGGACGATGGTTGGGACATTTCCCGAACTACCGTGACTACTCGAGGCTAAGCTAGGAGAAACGAAGGGAGTGGGGATGACAACAGGAGTAGACTCCCTAATGACTCCTCTAGACTCTGACTCTGACTCCGACTCCGACTCCGACTCGAACTCGTCGTCTTCTGGTTCTCCTTTGAACATCTCTCCTTCTCCAGTGGTGAGCTTGAAGAGCCTTCCTTGGTTGTTGGTCCATTTGATAGATTTTCTCCACCCTTTCTGTTGCTTTGTGTCGATTTCCGTGATCAATGCGGTGGGGTTGAAGCGATCGTCCTGAAGTATCATAGTAATGATCTCATCCTGCGTGGCCCTAATGAATCGATCTTCTCCAAACAATAGGCTCACAGCTTGTTCGTCGAAGCAAGGTGCTTGACGGGTTTTGACGGTAGGAACCGTTTCGGGAGGAATGAAGTAGCAATCGTGAAAGATCTCGATTCCGGCTAACTTCCTCTCAAGATAATGCCAAGGTTCGGGAAATCCGTGGAAGAGTTCTGAACTTCCTTCTTGAACGAAGTACCCATTTAGGGTGGGGAGATATGGTCTCATTTGGACTCCCACGTGCTTGCGATTTTGGACTTGAGCAAGCATTTCGAGAACTTCTTCTTTTGTGGGTTTGTACCCTAGTCCAAGTGGTATCCTTGTCGAGTTGCCTTCCTTGTATGGTGCGAAGGTGTTCTTCCGAATTGGGTTTAACGGCATTCCAGGGAAGTATCCCTGGGATTTGAGTATGTGGTTGACCACCAAGTTAGAGTAGGGATTATAGTATAGAGGTGCCAACTCACTTTCTATGACATTCACACTTTGGAAGCCTCCAAGTTCGTATATGGGATCCGCAAGGACTTGATTGTTTGATTGCTTTTCGATTATGGCCTTGATGGGTGACGAAGTGATCGTCACTACTTTGCCATTTAGTGGAATCTTGATCTTTTGATGAAGGGTGGACGTTACCGCTTTGGAAGCGTGAATCCAAGGCCTTCCCAGAAGTATGTTGAATGAAGCTTCGATGTCCACTATTTGGAAGTTAACCTTCCGTTCGATTGGTCCCGTGGCTATGGTTAGGGTAGCGAGTCCTACCACCTTTCGTCGTGTACCGTCGTATGCACGTACACCTTGATTGGTAGGGGTCCAATCCGACTCTTTCATGCCTAGTTTGTATGCCGTTTTGAGGGGTATGACGTTGACCGCGGAGCCATCGTCTACCAAGGTCATTGGCACATTTTTCTTTAGACAAATGACAGTGATGTATAGAGCAAGATTGTGACTAGCGCCAAAAGGTGGCAAGTCTTCATCCGAGAAAGTAATAGGATTACTTAGCTTAGGCGATTCTTGGAAGACCAAGTTGACTACATCTTCAGGAGTGGAGTTATGTGCTACATTCAATTTGGCCAAAGCTTGCAGTAAAGCTTGGCGATGTGGAAATGAGCTTGCCACAAGTTGCCAGACTGAAAGATCAGCCTTGGTTTTCTGTAATTGCTTGAGCAAATGATCAGTGGGGTCATCCTCGTTGTCATTTGGTGTGATGACGTTGGTTGGACCGTTTTGAGTAGTGCTTTGATATGGACGACCCGAACGAGTTAGGTGATCCACATCTTGGTCTTCACCATTTTGGACTATTTCCTTGACTAAGGAGTTTTCAATGAGATATTCGTCTTCATCATCATCGGCCCAAACCCCATTGACCGCAGCTAGTTCCTTCATTCTCATGATATCACTTTCTAGTCGTATGATTTGATCGACTAGTTTATCAACCACGGTGACTACTTCTTGCATAGTGGCATTTTGAGAGAAGATCAATGGTACGCGTTCTTTAGGTATTGCATTGGGATTACGCAAGGCCGTTACCATGTTTTCTAGTTCCCACACTTGTCTATCTACACTCCTTGCCCATGTGATGAAGTCGGAAATGGTAGGGGAGATAGTAGAGTAGAGCCTTTCTTTCTCAATTGCATGAATTTCATTTTCGGTGGGAGAAATGAGGTGTGAGCAATCTAAGGTAGATTCGTCACTTGTAATCACTAGAACTCCAAGAGGATTCTGAGTGTTGTTGGGCTTACCTCCTGGTGGAATTGGAAGTCGACCATCTTCAATCATATCTTGAAGCACGTGTTTCAACTTGTAGCATTTTTCTGTGTCGTGCCCTTTGCCCCTATGGTATTCACAGTATGAATTTTCATCTTAAAACTTGGATTTCTTTTCGGGTTCGGGAGTAGGTCCGATGGGTTGGAGTTTACCTTGTTTCATTAGCCTTTTTAGAGCGTTGGAGTACGTATCCCCAAGGTTTGTGAACTTCCTTGGTGGGGTAGTTTTCTTGGATTGCTCGAGAAGGTTAACCTCATCGGTCTTGCTAGTAGAGCCGTATGAACGACTTGTGGACCCTTGATATCCTCGACCTACCGTTTTGGACAAGAGTCCTTTACGGATGTCATCTTCAATTCGTGTCCCTAATACGGTTAAGTCCTTGAAAGTCTTGATGTTTTGATATCTCAAATGACTGGCATAGATGGGTTTGAGATTATCCACGAACTTTTCCACGAGAGTAGCCTCATCCGGGCGTTCAACTAGTTGAGTACTAGTCTTCCTCCACCTACTTAGGAAGTCGGTGAATCCTTCTTTGTCATTTTGGGTAAGGACCTCTAGAGTACGCATGTTGACTTGGATCTCGGCATTATCCGCGTATTGTTTGGAGAACTCGATTGCGGCGTCCTCCCAAGTAGCGACCTTTTTGTGATCTAAAGTGTAGAACCATTGCTTTGAGATGGTGTCAAGAGATGAAGGAAAGATCCTTAAGAACATCTCGGGTTTGATGCCTTTGATAGACATGTAATCTTTGAAGGCACGGATGTGGTTCAAAGGGTTCTCATGTCCTTTGAACTTAGGGATATCCGTCATGCTAAAGTTAGTTGGTAATTTGGAATTGACGGCTTCATACTTGCGATTGTTTTCCCTATAAATGTCATCCCCCTTAAGGTACATCAATTGCTCCTCTAGGTATTGGAGTCTTTTCTTAGCTGCGGTTGTCCCTATGATTGGATTCTCATCTTTAGACTCGTCATCGGAGAAACGTAGTACTTCACCTTTAGGGGGAGGCAACCTTCCCTCTACATCAAAGATACGGCCTTCGATAAGTTCAAGGCGGTCATAGGTTTGTTCTTGAGTGATTTGCATTTGGGCTAGCGCGGCTAGGATTCGATCATTACTCTCTTGAATTTCTTTGGAGGTTTGTTTCATCACTTGATCAGGGCATCTTGGAAACTGGATAAGAGATCGGTGACGAATCAAAACACGATCGACCATTCTATCACACTTGCTAAAAGAGGAAAAGTTTTGACTCGTGAAGTGGGTGTGTGCCACTTGTGTTGAGTGAGTTTTGAAGAAAGACAAGGTCTTTGAAAATGTGTGTCCTAGTCAACTGTAGTGTAGTTGTAGGAGTGGACTCGAAGTGAGGTTTTGAAATGGGCTTGTGGCCCGAATTTTGACGCGACAAACGGACAGAGTTTTGACCGGATTTTGCGCTAATTAAAGGCCTATTTCGAAATTCTTGTTTGAAAATAAGGATTTTGATTTTTTTTTGAAAATTCGTCATGGTTTTGTTTAGAAGTGGTGATCACGTAAGGTTTACACATTTATACAAGCATTATAACGGGATGCTGAGTGCATTTAGAAGGGTTTTGGTTTAAAGGGTGGGTTGCCATACCGAACCATCAAACCCGAAGTCTGTGGAGAGGCTCGTGCCAAACAAGAGTAAGGCCGATTCCTAGTCCATTTCCTCAAGTAGTGAAGGCCCTTGATACAAACAAGAGTAAGCATCATGGTATGGATGACGTCAATCGCTATCCATCCTTAGGCCCAAATAGGAATTAGGACCGTTTAGACGGGACGATTGGTCGAATGGGTTGGGTTGAGCCTAGGAAGGCCGAATAAACGATCTAGGAAGACCGAGTTATGAAAACCGACAATTGTCTTGTACAAATTATTCCCTAAACTTGTTCAAGTTTCACCCTTGGCTACACGTAAGTGTATTATCCCAAGTGGAGTCGCCAAACCGTGGATGCGGGCCGCCACGGGGCGCTTTGGTGAGAAACGGACAAGCGTTTGCATTTTGTATGGAGTCGCTACCAATTTTTATGGGAAATTGGAACCGTTCGAATACCTCGTGTCATGTCAAGACACAAAGTAGTGACATGAACACTAAGCAATCGTTACCCTTAGCATTCTATGTCTAGAATGACTCTCGTGGATGCCAATGAACACGGGTGCTCACGGAGATCTGGAGTAAGGGGTGAGGGTACGTATTAGGAAGCTCTTTCGATCGAACACCTAATCCCGCCCGCCTCGATAGCGGCCTCTACTAATGATTAGGGAAGTTATTCGTACTTGATATATCGTCGGCTATATGCATGCAATGCAACATCCATTGTTTTGATCCTAGCATGTGAAGATTAATACTAAGTCGGTTGACACGTAATTAGCATACAATTGGGTCGAAGTAGGATTTAATGTTGATTTACATGCGAAATCATACAAGCAATAAAAGAAATACAATAAAAGAAATACAATAATGAAAATTACATTAATTACATTGGAATAGGCGATTTATGTCGAAAATACCGCTAAAACGGATGATTTGAGAAAAAAGAATTAAAAGAATAAAAGAATAAAATAAATTAACGAACAGGAATTAGAAGGTGATAATACGGATATTACTTAATTAATACCTAGCCTAAATAATTACGTCAAGGCAGAAAAGGAGTTCAGAGGCAGAACTCATCCGGAACAGCACGGCGCAGATCGCGCCCTGCGGAAGAGGCGCAGCAGACGCCGCGTCTGTTCCAAAGGGTGAATTCTCGTGAAGCCGCGAAGCCGGCAAAACCGTTAATGTCGATTGGTAAATTTAATGATTGATTGATAATATTTACTCGGATGAAAGTGATTAACAGATTAATTACATGTGAATGATGGTCATAAAAGCGATAAAACACGGATGAGACGGAATATGACGAATTAATTACATGATAAAGCGATGTTAATGAATGAGTCCTCGGTTGAAATCAATTAACTAGTCTAAACATGATGAATATACAACGAATATACGACAAACATGTGAATAAACAAACGAAAACTATATCAATGACGAATCCCTTAAACCCAATATGAACAAATTGAATCTCGAAATCCGGGTTTGAATTTAATGACGAAAACCCGTAAATATGGATTATTTAGGATTTAAGTCGGACTTATGATGATTAAAACAAGTTAATGATGATGATTAATATGATACAATATACATGTGAATTATCAACGGCGATTATATCAAAGAATTAACGGACGAACAAATAACAAAGCGAATTGCAGAGGACGAGGAAGAAGAAAAGAAGCAGGAACTGCGGCAGCCTCACGAAGAGGCGCAGCAGAGGCGCGCGCTCCTTCAAGAGGCGGCGATTGCTGCGTCTTTTCTCGACGTCATCTCACCGGAAATCCGCAAAAACAGATTTTAACAAAGGGTTTTAGAAATCGATTTTAACGGTATTTTCGACATAAACCTTACAATGATGATACGATAAATAAAAATACAATAAATAAAGAGAATTATTACACCCTCAGACTTACATGTTGACGGAACGAGATGAACTAAGATATCGACTAGTGATGCTCGACGCGAATGCAAAGAGAGTGCCCTCGTAAGAGGAAAACGATTGATTAATTAAAGTTGATTGAGTGTAGTTGGTCAAATTGGTCGGTCATGCAACGGAGAGGCTGGTACCCGGAAAGATCCGAGCTTACGTGGTCGGAAGTCCAAGCACGTAGGCGCCAATTAGTAAGAACGAAGTCTAGAATGCAAAGGGAGAAGAGAAGGGCGGACACTCGCGTGAGAAATATGAGGAGCGAAAGCTCCTATTTATACTAATCACGTGAAGGAATAGGGTTTCGGAGACTCTTTGGAAGTGAATCTCGGAAAGATATGAAAAAGATACGTAAATCATGCAAAGAAGGGCCTGGGAAGAGGCGCAGCAGCCACTGCGTCTCTTGGAAGAGGCGCAGCACCTGCTGCGTCTTTTCCCAGGAGGTTTCCTCCTGCTGAAGAAAGATTTCCGCGTTTGAGTTATGGTAGGACGGAAATAATTCGATTATCTTATGAATATTATGGGATATTATTTGCCAAAAGATAAAATTCATGAAACATGGAATAGAAATATCCGGAACATTCCAGAATATTCTGGCTCGGGATTTAACAGTTATCAGAAATGGAGACGGTTTTTGACCCGGACTCCGAATGTACTCTAATTACTGCCAAAACGACCGTATCAGGACGTAGATGACAACTAAGAGGTCGACATTAAAATATTAGAGCAAACACTTGACGATAATCTCACGAACTGTCACAAATCGCTCCGCGTATCAAACATGCGGCCCAATCATCACCGGGTGGTTTGCGGGAGGTGCAGAAATGAGGTATCTACAATCGGCAGAGTACAGCCAACTCGACTGAGTGTATTGAGACCAGAATTCTGTGGTATTACAGTCTTCCCTCCTTAAAAGCGAAATTCGTCCCAGAAGTTCACGTCATATCTGCTACAACCATGCATAACCCAACCTACTAACCACATAACTCGAAAAGAACGCCCAACTCAAAGGACACCAAACATATTCCTAACCATAACTAACTATGACGACACAACTCGAAACACAACCAAACCGATCTTAAACTACCTAAAACACATGCGATTGTCTCCTACCCCCCTTAAAAGACAAAGGTTACGACCCCGTAACCAGACATACCTGATCGAAATGATGTGGATAATGCTCTCTCATTGCTTATTTCGGCTCCCATATAGCTTCTTCAACATTGTGATTAGACCATAGCGCCTTAAGCAAGGCGGTTTCACCAATCATTCTCTTGCGCACCTTACGATCCAATATCTCATTTGGCACCTCCGCATAAGTGAGAGCTTCATCCCGCTCAATAATCTCCACCTCAAGCACATGAGATGGATCACTCATATACTTTTAGAGTTGTGACAAATGGAAAACATTATGCACCCGATCAAGAGATGGTGGCAAAGCCAGCCGGTAAGCTACTTAACCTACTCGATCCAAAATTTAATATGGACCTATGAATTTCTGACTCAACTTCCCTCTCTTGCCAAATCTTATAACACCGCGCATAGGTGACACTTTCAAAAGGACCTTTGATGCGATCCCGCTAAGTGTTCACAAATTAAGATGTGGTCGTTGGTCACGGTCGAATCAAAACACAATTTATAGCTCCACAAACAACTCTACAATTAGTAAAGAGGCAAGTAAAGGTCGGATCCCAAGGGACGGGAGTTGAAATGAGATTTCTATTGTAACTAGTGGTGTCTAAGGGGTGTCACAAATTGGGTTGTTGTAGAAGGTTACTAAACTAAAATAGCAATGAAAATAAACAAGCAAGATGAATTTAAAAGGGTGTAAACAATTGATTAAAGGCACTAGGGTGTCATGGGATCATAGGGGAATCATGGGATATGATCATACAAACATGTTCTCAAATTATAAGCAAGCAATTATTGTTGTGATGGATTGAGTTGGGTTATATCTTACAATCCTAGGAAAGTTTGGGTCCCGGAGCCGAATCGATTAGATTGTACAACACCTACAAGTCGACTTAATCTTCCCTACTCAACAACATGCATGGTCTAATGAGACTCGAGTTGGGTTATGTCTTACAAGTCTCATTGAAAAGATAGAAGATGATAGTAAATGCAAGGATTCATAGGCTTAGCATTTCGTCAAATATAACATGTGCATGAGTTGAGATCAAAACAAGCAAGCAAATAAAACATGAAAGCATATTAATTTAAGCATGAATCATTCCCCATGTTGGTTTTCCCTAATCACCCATTAACCCTAGCTAAGAGACTACTCACTCATTATCATGTTGATCATGCTAGCAAGGTTGTCAATCATACCAACAATATGAAACATGTTGAATAAATGAAAATAATTAACAATAATTAAAGAGGGATTAAGAGATTATACCTACTAATGATTCCAATAATAAAGCAAAGATAAAAGAAGTACTTGAATGCTTGATTGAAAGGTTGTCAATCTCCCAACAATAACCCAAATAATCTTCAATTACCCAAAATAAAGGATGAACAAAAGAGAGATTAAAGAACTAAAACTTGGATTAAAACTTGATTAATACTTGATTACAATATTAAAGAGAGATTTGATTGATATTAACTACACTAATTATTAATAAGAAGAACATGCTCCTCTAATTAGACTAATGGGGTATTTATAGTGGAAATTAGGGAGGATGCATTAGGGTTAACTAAGGGCTAAACTAGTAATTACACTTTTTAAGTTGAGCAAGGAGGAGCCGGTATTTTCTGAGAGAAGGGCTTCTTTCTTCGTAGCTTGGAGAAGACAATCCGTGCTGTGCTAGAATCCGGGCGGAATGGGGTCGGGACGGGCGGATTCTAGCGTTGGAATCCGAGCGGATTCAGGGGAATCCGGGCGGATTGTGGAGGGGGAATCCGAGCGGATTGTGGCAAAGCCGCTCGGATTGTGCTGCTGCGGGACGGACGGATTGGTGGCAATCCGCTCGGATTGTCAGTCAGCAACAAATCTTCTTCTTTTCTTCCCTTTTCTTCATAAATTCCTTGGGGATTTCCTTGGGGACTCAAGGATCTTTTCTCAACATTGCTCTTCTACTATAATGTGACACCCTCATTTTTTGCGTAAAATAAACACGTAAGATTTTACAGAAAAACTGACAGGATATGTTTGTAATTGGTTCAACCAGATAAAACCTGTAATTTTAAAAACTTTTCTAAACCAACCACAAACACTTCCAAATGAAGAGTGCCAAAACCTGCAAATGCTAACACCCTAATTTACAAAACATGCTAAAGTCGCGAGAATAAAGTGATACAAACCAAAGTAAGAGAGGGAGACATATGTCCCTTCAAAATATAAACACAACCAAAAGTTTAAAGGTTTACTACAAAATAACCAAACTAAGTCCAAGGTTCTTTTGCTCACTAGCTCGTCTGTGACCCCATCTAATCATCATCAACCTGTCAATCGCATTTTATACAAACACGAAAGCCACAATTCAGTGGGGAGTAACTTCGAGTCCTCCCAGCCACGAAATGTCATATTTAATGTAACATGTAAAGTAACATGTAAACCACATCACAATAAACTAGATATCAAATATTCTAACAAGTGAACTCTAAACTGACCAAGTTAAACTAACATGTGAAACATATAACAAGCAGTAATCCAAACTTTATCAATTGTAACCGGCTTGCATCTCACCTATTACAATTCATAAAATCACCATACAAGAAAGGACAATATATCAAAGACAGGCATAAGTTCATAGTACGGTCAATAGTCACTCTGTAACTCGAGTCTATACCACGAGGTAGGGAAGGTAAACGAACCGGTATCATGGCTCAGAGGTTCTATCAAAACATGGCCAAGACACAACACAACCCTAGCCTAAAATCTGCGCAGACCTAGACATGCGGATACACACCACCGCACCCAAGACCCACAATTTTTCTAAAACAAAGTGAGTACCCTAAGGAGTCCACCAAAGGGTTGGCTAGTAATTAAGCTGACCACTTACTATCAAAATAAGTAACGAGGTCGTGCCCCTACTTGGATATAATCCCACCAAGACAGGAACACAAAGGCTATTAAGCAGTGACTATATACTCGTCAAAGACTATAATGGCCTATCTATGACAAACACAACAACCTGCAAGAAGTATTCAATACCAATTCCATTTCCAGCAATATTAACAATATTAAAGGTTTCGGGGAATCTAAGGCCATTTCTACAACATAAGAACCCATTCAAATCAACCAACAATATATGTGAAATAAAAACATAGTTAATGGCCTAAAACAAGAATAAGGCCAATTACCCATTTTTCACAATAATTCATCCAACCGAATTTTTACCCGCAACCCCAGATCTGCGGCAGTACGGGTTAAATCGCGGTGACCAATCACACAGATTGATCGACATCGAATCAGTCAAAGGGACCAAGGCTCAGTTTTCGGCTTAATCACCAAAACATTGCAATTATCGCTATAAAATTCATTTTAAGCCTATTCATTACAATTTCATATCATAACCTATCCTAACATGTGCAACTACCAATATAAACATAATTTTACCATCAACATTATATTTACTACCAACATGATTCATTTCAAAAGATTACCCATATGTTACTTATACTAAATATAACATTAATAAACCCGAAACGACGAACAACGCATGATAAACCGCGAAACAAGCAACGGGCCGACCCAGGCCAACCCCAAGGCAGCCGTGGGCCGCCACCCCAAACCCTCCATTTCTCCATTTTTGTTAAGTTTAACATCGTCTGAAGCATCAATTAATCATTCCCAATTCATTCCCATACTAATATGTGAACTTAAACATACAAAAGACATGAATTAGACATGAATTTAACCCATTTTATCATATGAAGTAAACCACTCAAATAACATGCACAAAATCACACAAAAAGCAAAGAATGTGACATTAATTCGTCGAGTAACTCGAAATATGTTACCTTTAACAACAAAATGAGCAATTAGCACCTTGAACACCAAACCCTAATATACAACTAGCCACTATCTTCAACTATATATGAGTCTCCAAACTCATCTTCCAAATCATCACATAAACAAACAATAAAAACACAATTATAAGTACAAAAACCGAAATTATGCCCAAAATCAGCCAAAATCGACATAATTAAAACTGAAATTAAAACATACTAGGATGTAGATCTTGAAGAGAGGATTCCGAAAATATAAATTTTGCGAAAATCGGACTAGAAACGAAGAAATTATGATGAAATTACGATTGTAAGATTATTATTATTTTTTTTTTTTTGAGGAATTCGGTCAAGAGCACCAAAAGAAGAACAAAAGAAGTTTTAGGAAGAAATGGGAAGGAGGAAGAGGAGGGTGCCGTGGAAAGGAGAGGAAAGGAGCGGGATGTGGCGGAATTTCATGAGTCGGTTTTGGCTCGTTTCGACAATAATTAGAACCGCTTGTCAAACGCAAATTCCGACAAGGCCAAAGTTCTTAAACACGAGATTACAAGAAGATTGAGTACTCATATGACCCATTTCCAAAATCGTTTGTCCAATTTTCAAAAGAGTTATCATTTTTCCCGATATGCCCTTATTTCGAAATAAAAAGTTTTTACACGGTTTAAACTATTTTTAAACATTTCGAACTATCAAAATAAATACTTTACTTCAAAATATAATAGAATTACATTTCGTTGAATTATTATTACTTCAAATACATTAATATTAAATTCAACTTGATTAATAAATTATTTTCGCAAAATAATAACGGTCCGAAATTACGGGGTGTTACAATCACTCCTCCTTTTAAAAAGTTTCGTCCTCGAAACTTAGAGGAGAAATTATGGTAAATAACATCTTAATAATATAATTATAAGAAAAATATAGGTATCTTTTCAATGAAACGGTGATACTCTTGTTGATCAGACAAGAACATCCGCATTTCATATCAAGATATAAAAATATTTCTACACCAATAAATGAGAAAACCCATTATTGGGACGTCACCAATAACAAGATTTAACACTCATTAATGTTAAAACCATTAAAAATCATAAAAGCCTTTCAAAATTTTAGTTTAAAAATTCTATAATAAGAATAATCTCTTTACTAATTATGACCAAATACGGCTTAGTAACGCGGAAAAAGAGTAAGAAAAAGGAATACCTTACGAGAATAATTCAGGATATTTAGCTAACATAGAAGCTTCAGTCTCCCAAGTCTCTTCTTCGACATTTCCACAACGCCAAAGAACTCGAACTAGAGGAACAACTTTGCTCCTAAGTTGCTTGTTGGCTTTTTCAAGAATCCGAATTGGCCTTTCTTCAACCGCCAAGTTAGGCTCCAATTCAAGAATCTCTTCTTGGATGATATGGCTAGTGTCACAAATGTACTTCCTCAACTGAGAAACATGGAAGACATTGTGAACCTTGCTCAGATTTGGAGGCAATTCTAAACGGTAAGCAGCAGGACCAATCTTTTCAATCACCCGGAAAGGTCCAATATATTTAGGGCTCAGCTTCCCTTTTACGCCAAACCGTTTCACCCCTTTCATAGGTGACACTTTAAGGAATACTTGATCATCAACCTTAAAAGAAAGTGGTCGACGACGGACATCAGCATATGATTTTTGACGATCCTGAGCGGCATTCATCCGCTCCCGAATGATTTTAACTTGTTCAATGGACTCGGTCACCAAATCAGGTCCTAACATTGGAACATTTTGGGTTTGATCCCAACAGACTGGAGTACGGCATTTTCTACCGTACAGAGCTTCATATGGTGCCATTTTAATGGAGGCTTGATAGCTGTTGTTGTAAGAGAACTCAACCAGAGGTAAACATTTCTCCCAAGAAGTTTGGAAATCTAAGGCACAGGCACGAAGAAGATCCTCTAAAGTTTGAATTGTTCTCTCGGTTTGACCATCAGTGTCGGCGTGAAAAGCAGTGCTCATCAATAGTTTACTACCCAAGGCCTCCTGTAATGCAGTCCAGAAACGAGAACAAAATCGAGGGTCTCGATCTGAAACTATATCTTTAGGAACCCCATGATAGCGCACTACTTCATTCACATAGGCACCAGCTAGAACTTCTAATCTCCAAGTCTCTTTCATAGGAATAAACCGAGCACACTTAGTCAATCGGTCCACAACCACCCAAACAGCATTCTTCCCAGTGGAAGTCCTGAAAGAAAGGTAGATCTTTATACCTAACAACATACTCATATATGTATAATTTAATTTGTCATAAAATTAACTAATGATCTTATGCATGCAAACAAAAGATATAATAGAGGAGAAATCATGTTCTTACATTGATATTCGGTATATATGGGCACAAAAGAGTTCTCCTTCTCTTTTGTTCTTGAGCTATCCTTAATGGAAGAACAAAGACCCAAGACCCAAGTGTAGGATCTCTCCCAAGGCTTTATACCCAAAGCTTTCTCTTAATTAAAACCAATATTATGAAGACTAGATAATATTAATTTTGTAAGAAAATTGAACCAAAAATATTGTCTCATATTGTACCCAACTACACGGTTTTAGAGAGGAGAATAGGAAGAATTTTTGCTTGCTAAAACTTCTTATTTTCAACATTATTTTTGAATGAATAATGGTATGTATCTTTATAGACAATTATTGGCAAAAAGAAGAATAAAACAACCCTTGGAATTCCCCTTAGAAAACCGTGTAAGAAGAGGAATATGAAGGGTTTTATGCTCTTCAATTTTTCAGCACAATGATTAATATGGATCCCATATTATTATTGTCAATTTGTCAATATGTTACATGTCATATGTCACATAAATTTGTTATGTATTTTTAACATATTAAAAATCAACGTATTAATAAAAATACGTCATATACAAAATTGACCTAGTAATTCATAATTACTTGTACCAAAATATTTTGCCAATTATAAATCACAACAACTTGTATTTATAATAATTCATTCAATTTACAATTGTTTCCTTAAACAATAATTTCATCTGAGTAAAGATACAATTCGATTACTCAGACCGTATCTCATCTAAATGAGACACGTAAATTTTACTTCCAAAATCGTCCGTCAATTTTCAAGTAATTTAATTAACTCGCAACATTATACGATTAATTAAATAATCAATTAAGAGTGTTGCCCTATAGGTATGACCTAGGGGATCAACTGATCACCACCGTCGTCACGACAAAGAATGTCAAACTCTAGTCGACCCAATCATTACCGATATGTGTGGACCAGTTGTGGTAAAAATACTTCCCAAATGTATTCTTTAAAATGAGATTTAATAATGATATTTAAATCATATGATCGCACTGTTGTTGAGGACACATTTCCCAACAATCTCCCACTTGTCCTCGACAAGTGTGCGTCACCAATTCTCTTGTCCTATTACTATCTCCCACTCAATGCAAGGTGTCTTTGGGTCGTACTTGCAAGTGATCATATCGAGAGTGGTTTCCTCGATCCGGAGAATAACTGATTGACCGGATTTATCCACCATGGATACATTCCGAGCGTGGCCACGCATTTCGAGTTCATTACTCCTCGAGTGGCCCTGAGATATTGTTATAACCCCGACAAGGGGGTGGACAATTCCTATCGCACTCATTCCTTCGACTAGCCACAGCATCATAACCCAAAATATGCCCATTTGACCCCATTTACGAAGGTCGTAGTAACACAAATCAAAGTTAATCAAATCGTGCCATCTTAGAAGAATAGTCTTTAGTCAAAAGAATCGACTCATTTGAATACTATAGCAGCTCTCGCCACGACCAGGCTATATAAATTTGCCAGAACTCTATAAGCGGTCATTAGGCCCGACAAAATGTTCCTAACAGTCTGCCTATGTGATCGACTAGTCATCTCACATGACTCTATGGCACTTGAACTTGCCATCAATCGCATCACACTCTAGTCACTTCGAGACGTCACCTCATACAAGTGACTATGGGCGAATACTATGTTAATCCGTGTTCACTTTAATGGGGTTCAATTGTCTCTACAACCCGTTTGGATGTAACAAAGTATAATATAAGAGTTTTAAAGTAAAACTCGAACGACAAATGCGATTATCACATATGAATAGTCAATGCCTGATTACTATTTCATGTTCTATAATCTAATTTGATCTTGTACGTAGTTGTTCATTTCAACTCAATTGAAATGACATGACTCATCATGTTTAGCCTTTGAAAAGGCTTTGGTTAGTAGGTTTTATCAACTTCTTGTACCTTACTCAACCTTACTACATACTCGTTTTCCTTTGTAATGTATACATTTGCATTACAAAACTTTCTGAGTACGTGTCGAGATCCAATCAAGACATAGGCCCTCTAGCCTTAGAATAGCTCCCACGGTTTTCACAGTGTGCGGGACTCATCCTTCTTGCACATCTCATGATTGCAAGTGTACTCAATTTCCGTCATAAATATCTCTCATTGTTCTTTATTGCCTAGAACGATTCTAGAAAATCTACTTCTTAATTATCATAGCCACAATGGTATCTTAACCATCCTCATGCGTTTTGATTATGGTTTTGTCGGAAACCATGCGCAATCTCAATTGTCAATTGTCACTTGTGTAACACCCTTACACAAAATTGCATCATAAACACTTTGCTTTACTTCCTTAATACTTCTGCAAGCACTTAAGGGTAATCTTCATGGCTTACTTGATAAAGATTTCTTAAATTCGATTTTGAAAACAATTCATCATACTCAAAGTATATGAAGTGTTATACATCATTACTCATTTAATTGATCCGGCGGCGGAAGCAAATGGAATCAATCAAATATGTTCAATTTAATTGAACTAGTCATGAATCTTATCAACATAAGACTTCTTATTGACGTTAATATCATGTAGATTTATCTTCATAAATCTGGATATTAAAGATGTATTATATTACTCCAAAAGTCTTAAATCATTCACAATGATCAATATGTCATCCACATATAAGACTAATTAAAATTTCCGTAACTCCCACTAAACTCCATGTATAAAACAACTTCTCGTCTTATCGAGATAAGTTTTATAACATGATCAAAACATTGATTCTAACTCATTGATGTCCTACTTAAGACCCTCTCTTAAGTTTCACATTATCTTAGGATTGCAAGAATCTATAAAACTTCATGACATGTATTGAATACATTCCTTCTATTGAAGAAGTGGGTTTTAGATTCACTCGCTGTATTCATATTGTGACACCCCCATACTCCAAGTGCCTTACCAGGACCACCCAGGTATGAGGATGTCACCATCTCGGTTACCCGAGGCATGATAATCATAAGACAATGAAGAAACATACTTTATTAAATAAGTTTAAGTGATTACATTACAAAACCAACTGTAAGCAAAATACAACTGTCCTCAAACTATAAACCAACTGAAAGGAACTGTTCTAATAAACACAGCGGAAGACTAAAGACTCTGATATGTGATGACTCCATCCCCAGCTAGATCCCACGCGTATCCAAGATATACCTGCCAAGCAACTGCTCACCACCCCCGAATGGATCACCACAATTTTTAAAACATTTAAACGGGGTCAGTACTAATCACACAACTTATATATATATATATTAATAATAAGACAAACAGACAGCTGAACTGTCACACATACACGCACACCACCAACCAATCCCCATCATCTCAATACTGACTGTCCACTGGACCAGCCCTGCCAGTGGGGGACCGCAGCCGTTCCCACCTAAGCCCCGCTCATCGTACGAGCGATAACCCTGTCCATTAATGTGCACATCCCCTTCCGTGGCGGGTTCCACGAAGGGCGAAACTAGGGCGTGAGATCACTCCCGCAAGTGACCCCACTCAGCCGAGAACGCATCTCGAGAACCATCAACAAACACAACCACAATCACAATCACAATCACAATTATCATATCAAACAACTAACTACAAAGACATCACCAATATCCCATTATGGGACTAATGCGAGTAGGAAATCCTACCCGGAAAGCACAACAAGCAAGACGGTATCTACGGTGTATCAAAACGCCTCTTCTACGAACCCTCCTCCTATCATATAACACACATAGGCCATACATCACATACTACACATAAAAATCCCCAATTCCTAAATTAGGGTTTAACCAAACTTAACTAAACATTATAAAAATTATGTTAAAAGCTTACCCTCGACGCAAGGAATCCAACGACACGAACTACGATACGAACTGACCGTCTGAACTCCGGGAATTGTCAAGAACGCGATTAGGAAGAAGACTAGTTGCTTTCTCTCTTAAACAGGTTTTAGGTTTTGTAAAAAGTGATTTAGAACAATGACGAATAGGTTTAAATACTTTAATCGCGTAATTAACAAAACCCGAGAAAACTCCCCAAAAACCAGGACACTCGATCGAGTACCCAAGGTACTCGATCGAGTACCCCTTACTCGATCGAGTGCCTAAGGCTACTTGATAGAGTACCCCCTTACTCTATCGAGTACCTAAGGCTACTTGATAGAGTACCCCCTTACTCTATCGAGTACCTAAGGCTACTTGATAGAGTACCCCTTACTCTATCGAGTACCTAAGGCTACTTGATAGAGTACCCTCAGTCGAAACTTTTCTAAAACGCAACTTACCCTTACTCGACAGAGTAAGGCCTACTCGATAGAGTACCCCAAGACTTATAAATACGGAGTATTACAGTCTTCCCTCCTTAAAAAGAACTTCGTCCCCGAAGTTCAACCCATACTCAAAAACAACCATACTAACTCGACCCAGACACAACAACATAACTAAGAACTCAACAACTCGACCAAACATAAAACATGAACTCTTAACACCCACTCCACCAACTATGTTTACTTCCTTACATGACTCACGATATCGTATCCCCCATATATATATCTCTCACGACACCAACTTCATACATAACCAACCACCATCCACTAACACTGCTAGCTCCATAATATCATCCACTATCAAATCCAAAATCAAGACACTCCTAGACATCAAACGGAATGTTACATTCTACCACCCTTAAAAGGAACTTCGTCCTCGAAGTTTACTCAGACTCATAACATCATCCTCCAACTGTCAACATTATATAAAATATTCCCACACTCTGAAGCATCACACTACTACAAGCACGGCCATGGCCTTTTATAAGTATTGTCCACAAAACAAATCCCTCCTTTACGCTACGCTAACACTCTACTTCCAATTATATTACCGCATGCACCACCATGAAACTCTCTTTTATTGCATCATACTCCTCTTAAGACAAATGTTACGTCCTCGTAACTCACTAATACTAAACCCTTAGCTATATTATCTCATTATCCTCATCACCACCATATGTCAAAGATAACTGCCTATAACCTCATTTCCATAATCACTCCTATTTCTCAAGGCTCTCTTACTTCAACAGTTCTCATACTTCAAATCAATATGCACACCCCTAACCTATACCATAAGGCTCGTAGCAAAATCACCATACTAACTCTCCATTATCATTGCAAACCAACATACCTCGCTATGTAAAGCACTTATCTTCCGAAGCATAACCCGATCCACACTCGTTACTTATACTCACACTAGATCCTCAAGTTTTTTCCTTCATTACCGCAAAACTCATACATAACTTAATATGACACTAATTCCCCCAACACCCTACACTCATTGTCCCAACAAAAGATTATGAACTACCGCCGCTTTGATTATTACAACACGTGTTCCACGAATCATTTTCCATTACCATGTCTACTAAAGCCTTATCTAGAACAAGATCAAAATTATCAGAATAACAACCTCCACAACCGTGTCCCATCAATAGAACATCACTATACCATGACAACAACGAAAACATATTCAACTCTATTTCATATCATACTCTACCTCATTCTTAACTTAACCTGGTAAAGAAAACATCAATAAGCAAGACAACTGTCTACATGTTCAACCAAAACTCACAAAGAACAACAGCAAACAAAACAACAATCTATGTATAACTGGTATGCACTTTCAAAAACTCGTATCATAATCATCCCGCCTACTCCACCACAACCGGTGACGGCATCGCAACACCGCCACCAACACCACACCACAATGCGAAAATACCCGCATCACAATACTAAATACCGTGTCCGGATCACCACCGGAGGCACCACAACCACATCGATAGACATCACACTACTACAATTCCATAAATCGACTCGGAAATAACCTTTCGGACAAGAAAACTTACTCAAATCCACTTTACTCAATTACAACGCAACATATTATATGAATTAAACAGATAAGCATCTCATGAACATCATCTCTACCATTTCACGAAATACACATGTGTTATTAATACACATAAAATTATAACTAGCCATGTCAAATTAATCAAATTATTACCTTTTTGGATATCATTCAATTAAACTACCGTGTCCAACATATATATTACATAACATTCATAAAAAATGACTTTATAATTATCACACCATACCACTTCTTGTGAGGTCGGAACCTCACACAAACATTTACACATATCATAGACCCGTAATCACAACCAACTAGTCAATCCCGACCACGTAAGTTACCACTCAACAACGGTTTTTGTTGTCCGGGCTTAACTCGCATGCCCCTCATCACATTCTTCCATTCGCATCACCAAAGACCTTCGCCATACATAACCATACTGCCTAACACTCATTATGAGAAACCACCTCCTAAGACTATGTCTTATACTTCCTGACAACCATACTTTTATCAATTAAGTCTTTACAAAATCAGCCTCTTTAGAATTGCCACTTTTCTAATATACCCTTAACCTTAACCACTAGTCAAAGACCATAACACTACCATTGTCCGGACATCAAACCTCTTCACTCATCTCTAAACATCATGATTTCTTTTCTATCTTTGGTTAACATCCCAAACAACGAACATCGAATCCATGAACAAAATTACCTCAACATTCTTCCCAATATTTTCCTTAATTGAATCATCATCCATTTTTCCACCAAAATCTCATATCATGCAGATATTCTACTAACTTCTTACTTTCCTTAATTTCTCGAAACTCATTATTAAACATGTTGTCCTGAAGCTCCCATATAACCATTAACTAACATCCTCATGATAATATCACACATTTCGATGATTCCTTACCTTTATATCACATAACTCCAGGTGAATATTTTCCTCGACTTACTTTTATCCTTCTTTTCTCTTTACACTCAATAATACCAATTAATAGTTCAACTCCTTATTCCTTCTAGCTAACTCTTTAGAAATCCAGTTACCCTTTCGTTGCTCCAAAACTCAAATTCCATTATTTTCTACCGACATCATCCCACTCTTTCTTACCATGGATCTTCTCTTATTATGCTATCACTCACACTTGCCACTAATCTATCCATAGAATCAACGTTTAATGTTCAAACAATTGCATCTCCCTTTTTACATCTCTAGAAATCATAATTCATTTAATACTGTTAATTACCCAAGGAAGTCACACAGTAGTTTCGTCTCTCGATAACACAAATTTCCAAACTCAGTCACTACCTGCAAATCCACGTCGCGACATGTCCCATTAAGTTCGCTATATACCACTATTTCCCCAACGACCTTTCATTACATATGTTCTTACTCAACACTATTTCTAGCCATCTCCCTCCATAATTTATTATACATATCAGGTTGCTACTATCCACATCCTTTCTTTCAATCTTTTCATTCTCACGTTCCTTAAACTTACATCATGCCTTGCCCACATTCACTTACATTTTCATTACTCAACATACAATCATGTCACTCATCTCGTCTCACACAACATGCTCTATGCCTCAATTAAGTCTTACTAATCCCAACACATATAAATCATGTCCTCCCCACCGAACTCATACTCATCATAGGTGCCACTCTTTACACCACAAAATTGGGTAACTTACGCGTCAAGACCAACATACATGTAAAACAATGCATAAAGAAGCAAAATAACGCCTTTGAATTAAACATAATATGCAACGAAGTCAAAAGATAAACATATGACCCAAAATAGGGGTCACTAGATCGAGTACAGGCCACTCGATCGAGTAAGTCCAAATTACCAGAAGCACGTAAGACAAATTACCAGGGCTACTCGATCGAGTAGCTAAGGTACTCGATCGAGTGCCCCCTTACTCGATCGAGTACCAAGGATACTCGATCGAGTACCCCAATTCTCAAGATGTCCAGCCAGTAAAACAGTCATAACTCACTCATTTCTTGGTCATTTTGGACGTGTGACCTATCGTTAGAATCGTAAAAGAACAAGCTATCACCTCCAATTGGAATCACATTAAAATCATTTACGCATCTCAAGTTATAACAGTTTAAAGACAACTTTCTGTAATCGACGACATAATTATTTGATTTTTACTTCCAAACAACTTAAACAACAACCAAGTTAAACGAAAACAACCCAAAACTCATAAAACTAGTATTCATAATCATATGTTACTATTTTCAAAAGCCAAACAACAACATTCATCATGCACTTAGCTTATCTAACTTGCCAATTATGACTTACCCACATGTTTTTATTCTATCACTTTTCGTAAACAAAATCACAAATACATGACATCAAGTCCCCTATTCAAATGTTACTACCACGATGATTCATCTTTTCCACTAATTCATCCATCATACCACATATTTATCCACCATATGCGTTCAACATATTCACCAAAGACATGTTCAATTCATACTCCTAACCTTCATCGTACTTTTTACTCAACACGACAACAACAACATGTATACTTACACATCGCTTTATATATATATATAGACAAAACACTTTTCCTTGCGTACTTATAACATGTCAAATTACATGTATCAATAATTATACTTTCATGCTTTACAATCAACCAACATACAATTCACGTCATTATCATCTTTCATCCATCAATTCATACAACATACTACTACATAAATACACACAAAGACACAATAAGCACATAACGATACCGACACATATCCCATGGTGACCGGTTCAAAATTGTAGGGCGAGTTCGCGACTTTAGGACGTCTCCCAAGTCTTTGCATTAGCTCCTACAACCTTTACCCCGGGTTCATTTTAATTGACTCCTTAGATTCATTAGATTCATTGGTTACGGGTTTCGGGATCGTCGCTCTGATACCACTTTGTGACACCCCCATACTCCAAGTGCCTTACCGGGACCACCAGGTATGAGGATGTCACCATCTCTTACCCGAGGCATGATAATCATAAGACAATGAAGAAACATACTTTATTAAATAAGTTTAAGTGATTACATTACAAAACCAACGGTAAGCAAAATACAATGTCCTCAAACTATAAACCAACCGAAAGGAACTGTTCTAATAAACACAGCGGAAGACTAAAGACTATGATATGTGATGACTCCATCCCCAGCTAGATCCCACGCGTATCCAAGATATACCGCAAAAATCGCTCACCACCCCGAATGGATCACCACAGTTTTTAAAACATTTAAACGGGGTCAGTACTAATCACACAACTTATATATATATATATATATTAATAATAAGACAAACAGACAATGAATGTCACACACACGCACACCACCAACCAATCCCCATCATCTCAATACCGATCGTCCACTTTGGACTACCGATGGGGGACCGCAGCCGTTCCCACCTAAGCCCCGCTCATCGTACGAGCGATAACCCTGTCCATTAATGTGCACATCCCCTTCCGTGGCGGGTTCCACGAAGGGCGAAACTAGGGCGTGAGATCACTCCCGCAAGTGACCCCACTCAGCCGAGAACGCATCTCGAGAACCATCAACAAACACAACCACAATCACAATCACAATCACAATTATCATATCAAACAACTAACTACAGCACATCACCAATATCCCATTATGGGACTAATCTTGAGTAGGAAATCCTACCTGGAAAGCACAACAAGCAGACGGTATCTACAGCTGTATCAAAACGCCTCTTCTACGAACCCTCCTCCTATCATATAACACACATAGGCCATACATCACATACTACACATAAAAATCCCCAATTCCTAAATTAGGGTTTAACCAAACTTAACTAAACATTATAAAAATTATGTTAAAAGCTTACCCTCGACGCAAGGAATCCAACGACACGAACTACGATACGAACCGACCGTCCGAACTCCGGAATTGTCAAGAACGCGATTAGGAAGAAGACTAGTTGCTTTCTCTCTTAAACAGGTTTTAGGTTTTGTAAAAAGTGATTTAGAACAATGACGAATAGGTTTAAATACTTTAATCGCGTAATTAACAAAACCCGAGAAAACTCCCCAAAAAATGGGACACTCGATCGAGTACCCAAGGTACTCGATCGAGTACCCCTTACTCGATCGAGTGCCTAAGGCTACTTGATAGAGTACCCCCTTACTCTATCGAGTACCTAAGGCTACTTGATAGAGTACCCCCTTACTCTATCGAGTACCTAAGGCTACTTGATAGAGTACCCCTTACTCTATCGAGTACCTAAGGCTACTTGATAGAGTACCCTACTGTCGAAACTTTTCTAAAACGCAACTAACCCTTACTCGACAGAGTAAGGCCTACTCGATAGAGTACCCCAAGACTTATAAATACGGAGTATTACAGTCTTCCCTCCTTAAAAAGAACTTCGTCCCCGAAGTTCAACCCATACTCTAAAAACAACCATACTAACTCGACCCAGACACAACAACATAACTAAGAACTCAACAACTCGACCAAACATAAAACATGAACTCTTAACACCCACTCCACCAACTATGTTTACTTCCTTACATGACTCACGATATCGTATCCCCCACATATATATCTCTCACGACACCAACTTCATACATAACCAACCACCATCCACTAACACTGCTAGCTCCATAATATCATCCACTATCAAATCCAAAATCAAGACACTCCTAGACATCAAACGGAATGTTACATTCTACCACCCTTAAAAGGAACTTCGTCCTCGAAGTTTACTCAGACTCATAACATCATCCTCCAACTGTCAACATTATATAAAATATTCCCACACTCTGAAGCATCACACTACTACAAGCACGGCCATGGCCTTTTATAAGTATTGTCCACAAAACAAATCCCTCCTTTACGCTACGCTAACACTCTACTTCCAATTATATTACCGCATGCACCACCATGAAACTCTCTTTTATTGCATCCTACTCCTCTTAAGACAAATGTTACGTCCTCGTAACTCACTAATACTAAACCCTTAGCTATATTATCTCATTATCCTCATCACCACCATATGTCAAAGATAACTGCCTATAACCTCATTTCCATAATCACTCCTATTTCTCAAGGCTCTCTTACTTCAACAGTTCTCATACTTCAAATCAATCTGCACACCCCTAACCTATACCATAAGGCTCGTAGCAAAATCACCATACTAACTCTCCATTATCACTGCAAACCAACATACCTCGCTATGTAAAGCACTTATCTTCCAGAAGCATAACTCCCGATCCACACTCGTTACTTATACTCACACTAGATCCTCAAGTTTTTTCCTTCATTACCGCAAAACTCATACATCACCAATATCCCATTATGGGACTAATACTGAGTAGGAAATCCTACCTGGAAAGCACAACAAGCAGACGGTATCTACAGCTGTATCAAAACGCCTCTTCTACGAACCCTCCTCCTATCATATAACACACATAGGCCATACATCACATACTACACATAAAAATCCCCAATTCCTAAATTAGGGTTTAACCAAACTTAACTAAACATTATAAAAATTATGTTAAAAGCTTACCCTCGACGCAAGGAATCCAACGACACGAACTACGATACGAACTGACCGTCTGAACTCCGGGAATTGTCAAGAACGCGATTAGGAAGAAGACTAGTTGCTTTCTCTCTTAAACAGGTTTTAGGTTTTGTAAAAAGTGATTTAGAACAATGACGAATAGGTTTAAATACTTTAATCGCGTAATTAACAAAACCCGAGAAAACTCCCCGTAAAAACCGGACACTCGATCGAGTACCCAAGGTACTCGATCGAGTACCCCCTTACTCGATCGAGTGCCTAAGGCTACTTGATAGAGTACCCCCTTACTCTATCGAGTACCTAAGGCTACTTGATAGAGTACCCCCTTACTCTATCGAGTACCTAAGGCTACTTGATAGAGTACCCCCTTACTCTATCGAGTACCTAAGGCTACTTGATAGAGTACCCTCTCAGTCGAAACTTTTCTAAAACGCAACTTACCCTTACTCGACAGAGTAAGGCCTACTCGATAGAGTACCCCAAGACTTATAAATACGGAGTATTACACATATCCTCATAATGAAACATAATCCCTAAGAAGATCCAAATAGACTTAAGCATTTCAACCAGTGCAAAACTCTTTGCTACCAATCTTGCTTTGAAATCTCTCTTTATTAGTGCAAAACCCTTTGTCACTAATCAAGCCCTTTTGTTTCGGATTTTCATGGCTTCAAGCCTTGTATTGAGTTGTGACTTAAACACTCTTATGTAAGTCATATGTTCATTACTTTCTAGAAGTAATCAACTTGAATCAAAGAATTTCTTTTGTAAGTTATAAGCTCTTTACTTTCTTAAAAGTAGCATGAATTCATCATCTTTAACAAGTGACGAATTTTAACCTCCTAGGTTTTAAAGAAACAACGTCTTACACAACACTTCTCATGTTGCCAAGAAATACCTGTTTCTTGCGATATGACATTCTTTGTGGCTCTTGAATAATTTTCTCCCACTCTGTCTTCTAGAAATAAACTTGTATTTTAGAAAGACAGCTTCACGAGCCACAAACCTGGTGTACTCGTGATTATAATAAGGAAAAATGAGCATTTGTTTCTTGTGAAAACTTACAAACATGGTACCCTTACCATTTCATATCTCATATGATTCTATTTAGTGGAAAAATAATTTAGACAAAAATGATAAAATCCCCAAAAGTATCAAGTAACTCATAGTAACTTGATTGAAGTTTAAACCATGTCGAACAGCGTTTGGTTTCTTATCCAGCCACACATTACTCCATAATGAGTGCTAAGAGAGATTAATTTGTGATACTATATCACATTTCCTTTGGCTTATATCAAAGTCTTTACTTTGATAATCCCATCACGACTAAATCGTGATTCCTTGAACTTCTTCAAAAGATTTCTCTATTTACCTCATCAACTTAAATCGTTGGTAAAAGAAAATGAGCAACCTAATTTGGATCAATGATTTACAACCTCGATCTCCTTTTCAACCAAAAGGCACGAGACATCTTGCTTTGAATGCAAGATACGCATATACCATTAACAATCTAATGGTTTCAAGAGTACTCGATAACTCTTTGCGTTCATCATTCCAAAATTTAAGGTTTAATCTTGGGTTACCAATTTGAGTCTTGCATCATCTTCATGATATACCATTCTAGTTTGGTTTAGAATATAATCACCTTGATAATGGGCCAGCCATACATCAAATCGTGGTGTATAGGGTCACAAAAGTGAAACCTCTTTTGTATCTTAACAAGTTTGTATTCTTATTTAGAGTTTATGCACTTAATAGTCACAATTAAGTACAACTCTAAACCCAAAAACTAGATTTAGTACACAATGACTCCATCTCTCGACTTCATTGTTGCTAGTCGTCACATTCTAATCATCCTATGTATCAAACATAATGATGAAAACCACCACTGGTTTCTAATATTGACGAAGTAGTACTAGCAAATTTATGTTCAATCAAATAAACATTTAAAGAAGACGATCCCATTAGATGTCCCACAACTAATTTTTTGATTCTTCAATAATTTGGGGTAGTTTCCTTTCTCGTGTCCAACATTTGAGACAATGGAAACTTTATCGGTCGGGATTGATAGGTTTAGTATCGTCATTCTCAACAACTTTACTTTTAACATTACCTTGTATCAATTCCATTTACTTCTTGAACCTCGTTCTCATCTTAACGGTTTAAGAGAATGCTCCCACTTATTTCAATGAGTCTTTGCTTTGAGAAGCAAAATTGAATTCATGAAGAACACTCTTCATTTGTTCGTTTTAATCTTAAAAACTCTCATTGAGGTGGTTGCATTATTTTGGTCAATTACGAATTCTGACAAAACTAATTACCAAAACAATCATTTCAAGGTACTTAATTCTTTTAAGTACATGAAAAACAATCCATTGTAAGTAGATGTGTTAGTCTAGAATCAAAAACCTATTTGATAATAGATAACTTTAATCTATACTCTTTGCAAGAGATCCTTAGCAATGGTTCATATGAGGTTTCAGAAGCAAAATTCAAATTTGTCTCTAGTTACGATGTTTTAAAGGAGATTTTGAAAAATCGAAATGATATCGTATATGAATTGTGGTAAAGAAATAGAACAATATGATAACGGAATAGTGGAAAACTTAACATTTATCGTTTTAATAATACTTGTAGATAACAAGTTTTATGCATTTTTCTAGTGACCTCTACCCAACTAGATAAATGATTCCAAGATCCAAATTCATATTAACTTGGGCACGGTGGGGCCGATACGTCCCTTATCAATATAACTCGGTGGATTAACTCTTTAATCGATTCTACTTTTAGAACTCTTGGTCGATAAAATTACATTAAAATTATCTATTGCCCGGAACACATGCGGCTACGGTCGCGAATACTTCCGTTGAGCTCAATCCAAATTTCGAATAAATGTGTCCATGATCCAAATCCACATCAACTCGGGCACGGTGTGGCCGATACATCCCTTATCAACATGAATTCGGTGGATAGACATTTATCACCCACTTCCCCTACGTAACAAGGTTTGTACCCCGGTGTGGCCGATCGCACTCCCTCACGAAATAGGTTTTCATGGTTTCTACTATTTGGTAAGGCTATGTCTCAATTAATTGTTTTAGCGAGAGGTCATGTCAATTTATTATCTATCATGTTTTAAGTGAACTAAAGCGGTGAACTACGATAATTCTAATTGACACGGTCGATGAACTCGATTAGAACGATGCATGTTTTAGTTATGGCGATTTAGCGATGCATGCGACATAAATAAAATGCATAACAAAAAAAAAATCCTAGTATGGCCTTCCTAGAAATAGAAAATTGTTTAACTATTACATATTCGGAAACCAACACCATTGGTCCCTTGAACTTCGGTTGTGGCACGCATCTCGAGGTAACACCGTCTTTATGTATCGCCATCTTTAGGAACTCCGTCTTTAGGAACTCCGGAATGAATAAAATTACATAATGAATTACATAATTCCTATTATACATTTGTAACTATAATAAAATAAATCTATTAAATTACAAGACGGTGATACGAGATCACAATAAAAATTACAACCGAATCGATATTCCCATACATTTCGGGTAATACCAATTAAAACTAAGGCCATACTAAGCAAAATTACATAATTCAAAAATTATATAAATAAAAGACATTCAACAATTGAAATATGCAGCATTATAATATGTATGAACATGCCCAATTTTATGCTAAATCGCCTTTAAATTAGCCAATATCATATATTACTCGGTTTTTACGGATTTGCGTGATTTCAACATTTTACAATCACCAAAATTACATAAATTCATATTTATGTATAAGTTAATTACCCTAACCTCTTAGGACTCAAAATTTAGTCTTCACTAATAATTTGACCATAATTAACTCATATTTGTTCATAATGGACTTAAAATGCTATAAACTTCAAATAAATCATAAAATTTCAAATAAATTCAAAATTTGAAATTTAAACTCTTGAACATTCTGGAAAAATACCATGACACTCATAATGTTCAAAACTTAGGTTAAAAATTTCGAAATTTTATCCGGAAAAACAATGTTGCGGTTTATCGGTTTTAACTAAAATAATCATAAAAAATATGAGAAAAATTATTTTCACCAACTTTTCAATTTTAGATCTGAAAAAAGATAATAAAAGCAACATGTGACGTTTTTCCTTAGTCATGAAGTATGTTTTAGCAATTTTCACTAATTAAGTCACTATTTATGCTATTTTTCATCAAAAATCCATAAATCATGCATAAAGACTTCAATATAGCCAATTATTTTACACACATCTTGTCAAATTGCATGTGACAACATACTAAATTTTATGACCAGATTCGAAATTTATCTCATATTAACCTATTTTTTTTTACTTAAATCCGAATTTAATAATGAAAAATTCATTTTTCGAGCATAACAACTCATAAAATTATGAAATTTTCCAGATCATCTAATAATAATATATGTGAAAACATATCCAAAAAGAACTGGAAAATTCGAAGTTTAGCTAATTTTCGTCCAAAAATGGCATTTTTATCATAAAAATCACATTTTAATGCCAATATTATATAATATGAACAGTAAAATCCGTAAATTAACCAAAAATCCTAAAAATCATTTTAGGACCAGAAACTTAACATGCATTAATTAATTTCGTGATATATCATAATATCACAAATTTACAAGTTTTATATGTTAATCGTATAACTCGGAAAAACTATAACCGATTTGCATGCAAACAACCTTTGCTCTGATACCAATTGAAAGAAAGGTAGATCTTTATACCTAACAACATACTCATATATGTATAATTTAATTTGTCATAAAATTAACTAATGATCTTATGCATGCAAACAAAAGATATAATAAATCATGTTCTTACATTGATATTCGGTATATATGGGCACAAAAGAGTTCTCCTTCTCTTTTGTTCTTGAGCTATCCTTAATGGAAGAACAAAGACCCAAGACCCAAGTGTAGGATCTCTCCCAAGGCTTTATACCCAAAGCTTTCTCTTAATTAAAACCAATATTATGAAGACTAGATAATATTAATTTTGTAAGAAAATTGAACAAAAAATATGGTCTCCTATTGTACCCAAGTACACGGTTTTAGAGAGGAGAATAGGAAGAATTTTTGCTTGCTAAAACTTCTTATTTTCAGCATTATTTTTGAATGAATAATGGTATGTATCTTTATAGACAATTATTGGCAAAAAGAAGAATAAAACAACCCTTGGAATTCCCCTTAGAAAACCGTGTAAGAAGAGGAATATGAAGGGTTTTATGCTCTTCAATTTTTCAGCACAATGATTAATATGGATCCCATATTATTATTGTCAATTTGTCAATATGTTACATGTCATATGTCACATAAATTTGTTATGTATTTTTAACATATTAAAAATCAACGTATTAATAAAAATACGTCATATACAAAATTGACCTAGTAATTCATAATTACTTGTACCAAAATATTTTGCCAATTATAAATCACAACAACTTGTATTTATAATAATTCATTCAATTTACAATTGTTTCCTTAAACAATAATTTCATCTGAGTAAAGATACAATTGACGATTACTCGGGCACCGTATCTCATCTAAATGAGACACGTAAATTTTACTTCCAAAATCGTCCGTCAATTTTCAAGTAATTTAATTAACTCGCAACATTATACGATTAATTAAATAATCAATTAAGAGTGTTGCCCTATAGGTATGACCTAGGGGATCAACTGATCACCACCGTCGTACGACAGTAATGTCAAACTCTACTCAGCCAATCATTACCGATATGTGTGGACCAGTTGACAGTAAAAATACTTCCCAAATGTATTCTTTAAAATGAGATTTAATAATGATATTTAAATCATATGATCGCACTGTTGTTGAGGACACATTTCCCAACAAGTCCTGGGTAAAGCCATCACAAAATCCATGGAAATAGACTCCCATTTCCAAAGAGGAACATCCAAAGGTTGAAGCAAACCCCCGGGCTTTTGATGCTCTATCTTTACTTTCTGGCAGGTGAGGCATTTACTGACATACTCCATAACTTCAATCTTCATCCTAGGCCACCAGAATTGTAACCTCAAATCTTTGTACATTTTGGTACCTCCCGGATTAACGGAGTAAGGAGAGAGATGTGCTTCATCAAGAATTCTTTTTCTCAAATTAGCTGCCCTCGGAACATAGATTCTACCTTGATAACGAAGATATCCATCATCATCAACCTTACAATCCTTAGCTTGCCCAAGATGAATTTTAGCTCGAATGGATTTGAAAGTAGGATCATCGGGAAGGCAAGCACGGATCTCACGGTAGAAGTCAGGTTCGGCTGACATGGCATTAAGATGATTAGAGCCCCTTTTTACAAGACTTATTCCCAATTTTTGAAGTTCTAAAGCAAGTTCAGGAGGTAATTCCCGAAAAGAATTCAAAGAATGACAGGATTTTCTGCTAAGAGCATCGGCCACCACATTAGCTTTTCCTTCGTGATAAATTAGATCGGCATCATAGTCATTCACCAATTCCAACCATCTTCTTTGCCTCATGTTCAGATCTTTTTGGGTAAAGAGGTATTTCAGACTTTTGTGGTCGGTGTAGATGTTACAATGGACTCCAATGAGGTAGTGTCTCCAAATCTTCAAAGCATGCACCACCGCAGCTAATTCAAGATTATGAGTCGGGTAGTTAACTTCATGAACTCTAAGCTGTCGAGAGGCATACGCAATAACTTTCTCTTTTTGCATCAAGACACAACCTATGCCATGCTTATAAGCATCACAGTAAACATCAAAGTCCACTTCTTCTTCAGGTAAGGTCAACACCGGAGCGGTAGTCAACCTCTTTTTCAATTCCTGGAAGGCATTTTCACACTCCTCAGACCACACAAATTTGGACTCTTTCTTCAGCAACTGAGTCATCGGCCTAGCAATCTTTGAAAAATCCTTCACAAACCGCCGATAGTAACCCGCCAAGCCAAGGAAACTACGGATTTCAGAAACATTGGTCGGACTTTTCCAATTAACAACGGCTTCGATTTTGGCACGATCTACCATAACGCCCTCTTTCGAAATAACATGCCCAAGGAAGGTCACTTTAGATAACCAGAATTCACATTTAGAGAATTTAGCATACCATTTTTCACGGCGCAAAATCTCCAAAATAGCACGAAGGTGTTTGGCATGTTCTTCTTCAGATTTAGAATAGATCAGGATGTCATCAATGAACACCACAACGCATTTGTCAAGGTGTTCTCTGAAAGTACGGTTCATCTGATCCATGAATACTGCTGGAGCATTAGTCAATCCGAATGGCATCACTGTAAACTCGAAATGACCATATCTCGTACTGAAGGCGATTTTAGGAATGTCAGCTTCTCGGACTGGAATCTGATGATAGCCCGAACGAAGATCAATTTTAGAAAAAGTGGAAGCACCTCGGAGTTGGTCGAAAAGATCATCAATACTAGGAAGAGGATATTTATTCTTGATAGTAACCCGATTAAGTTCACGATAATCTATGCATAACCGCATAGATCCATCCTTCTTTCTTACAAAGAGAACAGGAGCACCCCAAGGTGAAGAGCTAGGTCGGATAAAACCTTTGGCAATCAAATCATCCAGCTGAGTCTTCAGCTCTTTCATTTCAGACGGTGCCAACCTATAAGGAGCTTTAGCAATAGGACCGGTACCAGGAATAAGATCAATAGTAAATTCAACTTCCCTTTCAGGAGGAATTCCCGATAGCTCATCAGGAAACACATCAGGAAATTCACATACCACAGGAACATTCTCTTTAGGAGGCAGAGAGGAAGAATCTGAAGGAGTCACCATACATAAGAAGGCTTGATGACCCTTTTTCATCGCTTTGACAAACTTCATTGCAGAAATTAACTTAGCACCGGTTTGTCTTTTAACCACTTGATAAGACACACGGTGACCGGAAGGGCTTGTAAGAATTATTTTCTGGTCCCGACATTCAAATCGAGCATGATAAGTATGTAACCAATCCATACCCAAAATGACATCAAATTCTTCAAGCGGAAATCGGAAGTGATTTGCTGGAAATATAGATCCCGCGATAGAAATAGGAACTCTCGGATAGATTTTAGAACAGGAAAAGACATCACCAGAGGGTAAGGATATAGATGTGCTTTCTTCATGTGATGATTCAAGTGATAACTTATCGGAGAGTTTCATTGAAATAAAAGATAAAGAGGCACCCGTATCAAATAGTACCAAACAAGGATCATCAAAAATAGAAAATGTACCAGTGATAATATCAGGGTGTGCCTCAGCTTCAGCTCGGCTCATGACAAAAATCCGGCCTTTCGGCCTCTCTGGAGCAGCAGGAGTAGTAGGAGCCGTCACCTTCTTCTCCGGGCAAACATTAGCCTTGTGGCCCGGTTTGTTGCAAGAAAAGCATATGATAGGATCAACGAAGCATTTACCAGGATGTGCTGGTTTCTTGCAGTTATAGCACACTCGGTCTTTAGCACCTTTATTGTTGTTTAAAGCCAAAGATTGACCACCCCGGTTAACTTGCATAGTAGGATCAAATCTCCTCTTGTTTGGGTTAGAGGGAGAAGAGGTGAACCTGGGTGAAGGAGTATAAGGCCTAGAAGAAGGATATAAAGGCCTCTTGCCAAGACTGGAACTAGTTGCACGAGCTTCATTTTTTAAGTCTTTCAGGGAATTCTCAGCCCATAAAGCATCATTGTAAATTGAAACAAAGCTGGTGGAGTCTCGGCGAACCATGCTTTTGATTTTAGGAGAGAGCTTTTCAAGATAAAAGAAGGCTTTTTCATTGTCATCCTTCACCAATCTAGTAGCATAATGAGCCAACTCGTTGTATTTATCGGTGAAGGCCACGAACCGGAAGGCTTCCTTGCTTTAATTCCATGAATTCTTTCAACTTTTCTTTGTTTAAGTTCTTGCGGATAGAATCGGGCCTCCACCAATTCTTTGAAACGTTCCCAGTCAAAAACCCGGTTCGGTGAAACAAGAGGCCCATCATAGCCCACCATCGACCGCTTCTCGTACCAGGAAGTGAGATGCCGCTTCACCTTATCTTCCTTCTTAACATCATACAACGTGAAGCTTTTCTCTAACTCCGGAACCACCCGCAAGAGCAATGGATCGATTTCTCCACCATAAGTGGGAGTGTTGTTTCGGGTTAATTGATTAGCCACCCAAGTATAGGTGCCTGGAGTACCCTCAAGAGGCGGAGGAGGAGGAGGAGCTTGTTGATTCTGCTGATTTTGTTGGTTTTGGAGGATTTGAGTAAGAGCTAGTAAAATAGCATCATCAACTCTTCTTGGCGGAGCCATCTTGCAAAAGAGAAAATTTAATTAGTACTTAACAATTAGCAATCATAAACAGACTACCACATAAAATCCTAAATCTACCCTTCCTACCCATCTCTCAAGTTTATTATTTAAAGGTCAAGTGATTTTAAGTGAGGTGCACAAACGTGCGTCGGGAGCAAGAAGCTCTGATACCAACTGTGACACCCTCATTTTTAGCGTAAAATAAACACGTAAGATTTTACAGAAAAACTGACAGGATATGTTTGTAATTGGTTCAACCGGATAAAACCTGTAATTTTAAAAACTTTTCTAAACCAACCACAAACACTTCCAAATGAAGAGTGCCAAAACCTGCAAATGCTAACACCCTAATTTACATAACATGCTAAAGTCGCGAGAATAAAGTGATACAAACCAAAGTAAGAGAGGGAGACATATGTCCCTTCAAAATATAAACACAACCAAAAGTTTAAAGGTTTACTACAAAATAACCAAACTAAGTCCAAGGTTCTTTTGCTCACTAGCTCGTCTGTGACCCCATCTAATCATCATCAATCTGTCAATCGCATTTTATACAAACACGAAAGCCACAATTCAGTGGGGAGTAACTTCGAGTCCTCCCAGCCACGAAATGTCATATTTAATGTAACATGTAACGTAACATGTAAACCACATCACAATAAACTAGATATCAAATATTCTAACAAGTGAACTCTAAACTGACCAAGTTAAACTATCATGTGAAACATATAACAAGCAAGATAATCCAAACTTTATCAATTGTAACCGGCTTGCATCTCACCTATTACAATTCATAAAATCACCATACAAGAAAGGACAATATATCAAAGACAGGCATAAGTTCTTAGTACGGTCAATAGTCACTCAGAATCCTCGAGTCTATACCACGAGGTAGGGAAGGTAATCGAACCGGTATCATGGCTCAGAGGTTCTATCAAAACATGGCCAAGACACAACACAACCCTAGCCTAAAATCATGAGACCTAGACATGCGGATACACACCACCGCACCCAAGACCCACAATTTTTCTAAAACAAAGTGAGTACCCTAAGGAGTCCACCAAAGGGTTGGCTAGTACTTAAGCTGACCACTTACTATCAAAATAAGTAACGAGGTCATGCCCCTACTTGGATATAATCCCACCAAGACAGGAACACAAAGGCTATTAAGCAGTGAACATATACTCGTCAAAGACTATAAAGGCCTATCTATGACAAACACAACAACCTGCAAGAAGTATTCAATACCAATTCCATTTCCAGCAATATTAACAATATTAAAGGTTTCGGGGAATCTAAGGCCGTTTCTACAACATAAGAACCCATTCAAATCAACCAACAATATATGTGAAATAAAAACATAGTTAATGGCCTAAAACAAGAATAAGGCCAATTACCCATTTTTCACAATAATTCATCCAACCGAATTTTTACCCGCAACCCCGATCTGCGGCAGTGCGGGTTAAATCACGGCTGACCAATCACACAGTTGACTGACATCGAATCAGTCAAAGGGACCAAGGCTCAGTTTTCGGCTTAATCACCAAAACATTGCAATTATCGCTATAAAATTCATTTTAAGCCTATTCATTACAATTTCATATAATAACCTATCCTAACATGTGAAACTACCAATATAAATATAATTTTACCATCAACATTATATTTACTACCAACATGATTCATTTCAAAAGATTACCCATATGTTACTTATACTAAATATAACATTAATAAACCCGAAACGACGAACAACGCATGATAAACCGCGAAACAAGCAACGGGCCGACCCGGGCCAACCCCAAGGCAGCCGTGGGCTGCACGGGCCCCGGCCTCTTTCGGGCCTAGTGGGCCGCCACCCCAAACCCTCCATTTCTCCATTTTTGTTCAGTTTAACATCGTCTGAAGCATCAATCAATCATTCCCAATTCATTCCCATACTAATATGTGAACTTAAACATACAAAAGACATGAATTAGACATGAATTTAACCCATTTTATCATATGAAGTAAACCACTCAAATAACATGCACAAAATCACACAAAAAGCAAAGAATGTGACATTAATTCGTCGAGTAACTCGAAATATGTTACCTTTAACAACAAAATGAGCAATTAGCACCTTGAACACCAAACCCTAATATACAACTAGCCACTATCTTCAACTATATATGAGTCTCCACACTCATCTTCCAAATCTTCACCTAAACAAACAATAAAAACACAATTATAAGTACAAAAACTGAAATTATGCCCAAAATCAGCCAAAATCGACATAATTAAAACTGGAATTAAAACATACTAGGATGTAGATCTTGAAGAGAGGATTCCGAAAATATAAATTTTGCGAAAATCGGACTAGAAACGAAGAAATTATGATGAAATTACGATTGTAAGATTATTATTTTTTTTTTTTGAGGAATTCGGTCAAGAGCACCAAAAGAAGAACAAAAGAAGTTTTAGGAAGAAATGGGAAGGAGGAAGAGGAGGGTGCCGTGGAAAGGAGAGGAAAGGAGCGGGATGTGGCGGAATTTCATGAGTCGGTTTTGGCTCGTTTCGACAATAATTAGAACCGCTTGTCAAACGCAAATTCCGACAAGGCCAAAGTTCTTAAACACGAGATTACAAGAAGATTGAGTACTCATATGACCCATTTCCAAAATCGTTTGTCCAATTTTCAAAAGAGTTATCATTTTTCCCGATATGCCCTTATTTCGAAATAAAAAGTTTTTACACGGTTTAAACTATTTTTAAACATTTCGAACTATTAAAATAAATACTTTGCTTCAAAATATAATAGAATTACATTTCGTTGAATTATTATTACTTCAAATACATTAATATTAAATTCAACTTGATTAATAAATTATTTTCGCAAAATAATAACGGTCCGAAATTACGGGGTGTTACATATAATATGTACAAAGGCCTTCTAATCTTGTCTCTCCTTGATGCTTGGTCATTGAATTCGATCAATTTAGTCTCGTTTTGTCATGAAAATGCAAGATTCTTACTCCTTTCCTACCAAGGGATCAAAATCTCAAAGAATATGCAAAACAAAGAACTAAAGATAAGAAATGACCCAAATAAGCACTAAAAAGCATGGGAACAAGGCTAATTCGGGGGCTAAATATTCGCCAATTATGGTCACATCAAATATCCCCAAACCGAACCTTTGCTCGTCCCGAGTAAACAGGTGACAAAGACTAGGACCAATACTAACCTATCCTAATAATATAGTCGATATGAGACAATTTGCGGGTCTCACTCCACCCCTTCAACTCACAACAAGACAACCATGAGGTAGGATGCCTTCTTGCAAGGAAAGGTGGGTCTTGCCAAAATGGCGACACATCCAAACATTAAGCACACAAAAACACATAATGGATGCATCTACAAAAAGAATAGCCACTCCCTCATCAAGTGGCGAAGGCACTAAAGAGGAACAAATTTAAGAGCATGTAATCCTTCACAAATACTAGTTCAACAAATTACTAAGTCTAAGAGGATGGCACTAAATCACCTCCAAATGGTGTTAAACTAGACTACTTTCGTCCTCAATTTCCAAATGCTTTCGTCAAGAGCGATCGGATGGTGGTGGAATGATGATCCCTATGATGCTAGTGGCATATGACATGACAAGTCTCGAATTCTCTACAAAAGTAAAGGTCATGGATCGTCCCAAGCTCGACCAAGTGGCTTGACAAAAGGCTTTTTGGGAATGAAAAGCTCAATTCTTTATTCACAACGGGTGGATATGACTAGTATTCAAAATTGTCCTCATTTCACTTTCACATTTCAAAAATTTAAGATGGGGTTTGTCCCTTCCGGGCTAGTGTCCTTTGCTTTCGCCAATCGCTTATTAGGCAACCGGTTAACCTCTAGACAATAGCTTTTCGGGGTGATAGTCACTCTGTCTCTGGGCGGCCGAATTCACAACCGTATGGGGGCCCAATTCAATGGATCCCACACCAAAGCACATCGAAGTGGTACGCCTCCATCAAAACAACTTAACTTTCAACTTTCAACAATTCATAACATTTGAGGTTTCCTTGGCATTACATTACTTCCACATGACAAAATTTCTTTGAAATGAGCACTTCAAGCTTATTGATAGAAAATATTTTTGGGTTGCCTTACCACAAGGTCAAACAAGGTCACCTAGACAAGTTAACCAAGTCCACATCGCATCACGGGGTTGGATAGGTGACTCACATGCAAACCCTTGACTAGGCCTTGGGTCATGGGTCAAAAGACACTAGTATGACACTATCTAGGGTGTTTTACAACCATTCTAGTAGGCAAAGTCTTAAGTTGAACAAGTATTTACAATGGCTTAGTTGCTCTTGTCAAAGTTCCTAAATAGGCATTTTTCAAAACATTTCTAACATGCAACTACATGCCATGATGCAACTAATATAAACATCCTAATGCAAGTGGTTCTATCAACTGATATGACATATAAACTAAATGCAAGTCCTAAGTTCACATTGTTATACCGCATCAATTAAAATAAAGCCACATAGTCATTAACATAGAGAGGAAAAAGGAGATTGGAAAGATCATACCATGCGGTCTTCGATATCCTCATGTCTCGGATGTGGCGTAGTCAATCAATGTGAACAAGGATAGAACAAACACAATATATACAAGACAATATATACAAGACTACAAAAGGAAATAAACATGTTTTTGGGTTTTCAATTTTCAAATTTTTATGATTTTTGAAAATTTTCAATTTTTTTGGATTTTTGAATAAGAGTTAAATGTTAGAATTCCCATCCCCACACTAATATGGGCATTGTCCTCAATGGCTAAAATGATGGAAATTATGCAAAGATGATGCATGATTTCTATACTAAATGCAATCTATACTAAGCTACACTACATGATGCATGGTTTTTGTTATGACGGAGATGATAATTTAGATAACCTCCCGTTGCGTATGCATTAACTTCCCCAAACCGAGTGAGACACTATTGCTAATGTCCAAGGATGGGTATAGTTCATGCACACACTATGCTATGCATGAAACTAATTTGTCATTTTGGATTTTGAAAACGGGAACAATAGAATGAGAACACCTCAATGGTACCGAGGTGTGAGTCCTCTAATGGGGCTAGGACTACTCCAACAATGATCAAAATTAAATATAATACAAAGATACAACACACAAACTTCTTTTCATGAAAAATAAAGATAAAGAGGAGAGATGAGAAAACTTCACTTGAACTTAGGTGGGTGCTCTTGCTTTGCTCCACCTAGTGATGAAGTGGTCTCCTAGACATCGGCATCATCTCCCTCTATATCGCTATCCCAAATATCCTTTGAAGCATCACTTAAACTTGGATCCATGAATTCGTCTTCCTCACTCTCAAGCTTCACCGTGTCACCTCCACAAGAATTGCCACTCTCCTCCCCTTGTCTACCGTTCGCCCTTTCATTAGCCTTCTCCGAGTTGGGAAAGAGCAAATCCATTTGAGCCCATGAGGGGAAAGCTCCTTCCTCACTAATCCGTCCTTTTTTAGCCATCTCATGGTATTGGGGGTAAAGAGCATAGTAAGTGTCCACGGAGGTCTCATATTGACGGTAGTGTAAATCTTGCAAAATTCCCGTGACAAAGTCGTCACGGGGAGGATGAAGGATTTGGATGGTTATATGGTTGGTAGGGAAAGGGGTAGGGAGGCACTTTTATCTTCTCATTTTGGGTTTGTTGTTCTTGTTGTTGTGGTGGTGGATTTTGTGGTGGTGGAGTTCGCCTTGTTTTACTTGGGATGAGGTAGGAGGGCATTGGGGACAAGCTTCCTCTTCTTGGGGAGATCCGTGGTAGATCGGTTATTGGGAGATAGATCGGATCGCTCCCTTTTGTCAACCACTTTATCCGCTTATCGACCCCCTCAAGGGTTATCCAATGGTGTTGGACGACAAGGAGATCTTCATTAATTTTCGTGCTCCCCGTAAGTGGAGTGTACTCATTGTTCTCATTGAACCTTGGGTTGAAGTGCTTTGCAAGTCTAGTTATGAGTCCACCATTCACTATGTGCTTCATTCCATCATCATCCCCATTTCTAAACCTTGCCCATTTCTCTAGCAAAACTAGAGGTGCATTGAAGTGATACCCATCTCTCCCTTGAATGTTGAGGTATGATTCCATAAACACAAGGTCCAATTGGTTGACGATAAGTAGGATCTCGGCGGGCGAAGAGAGTACCCGAAAGAAATCGATATGTAAGCCTCAAGATCGGGTTTTGGATGTGAAAAGCAAGACATTCCTTGGTAAGAATGAAATCCCGGCCCGTCATGGCCCTCCACAAAGGTGCAACATTATACTTTTTGGGCTTTGATGTTCGGGTAGGCGAAACATCAAGTCCGAACACATTGGCGAACTCTACAAGGGTCATCATCCTAGAAACATTCTCCAACCTAAACTCTATGCATATCACTTTGTTCACGGTTGTAATCTTCAAAAAGCTTAAGAATTCTAGCACAAGGGACCGATAGGTTGGTTCATGCATGCGAAAAAGGGTTGAAAGACCAAAAACCTCAAAGAGGGCTTCCACTTGGTGAAAAATCCCAAGCTTTCTTAAGGTAGCATGACAAAGAAATTTAGTGGGAAGAATATTCTTACTTAGGAGCCGGTGGAAGACTAATCTCTGCACATCATCAAGGAATTCCACATTTGAGAAATCATCGAGCCTTGTGAGATCTACAATCTCTACATGTTCCCTTCTAATGGTGTTGAGATGTGAGGTAGAGGAACTTCCCACCATTCTTGGTCTTCTTGCACTCCTAAAAGAGGATCTCCTTGGTGCCATTCTTGCTTCTTTTGTTGGGTTGTTTTTATTTGTGGATTGCTAAGGATGTTCCTTGTTGATTGAGTGTTGGAAACCCTAGAAAATTGGGGATTTTTGATTTTGAGGGTAAAGAGAGTGATTTGGATATGTATGGGAGTCATAAGGAGGTGGGTTTTATAGGGTAAGTGGAAGGAATAGTGATGTGTCATTGTATGTGTGGTGGGGGATATTTTAATTAGGAAGAAGTCGGGTAAAGACACCGTGAGAAGACGAGCGGATTCGAGGTGAAGACGCTCGGATTCTTGCTCCACGGGACGGGCGGATTCTTGACAATCCGCTCGGATTCTGCCACAGAGAAAATTCCCAAAATTTTGACGCCTCAAGACGGGCGTCCCGTGCATAAGACGCTCGGATTTTTTTAAGGTGGGACGGGCGTCTTCTTGAGAAGACGGGCGGATTCTGCTACAGAGATTTTCTTTGAAATGCACAGGTAGAAAGACGGGCGTCTTTCTTCAAATCCGGCCGGATTCTTCAAGACGGGCGGATTCTTCTGAGACGCTCGGATTCGACCTCGGTCCGAAATCTTCAATTTCTCAGCGTAGGCTGGGACGGACGGTTCCTCCACTAAACGCCGGATTCCAAGAAGACGGCGATTCAGGGAATCCGCACGGATTCGGGCTGCGAGTTTTGAATTCTTCTCCTTTCTTAGATACGTCCCCACACTTGAGCATTTGTTCCTTCCTTCATTCAAAAATCATTAGTAACCCTCCCTTACTTACGCTCATGAAAAGAGTTATTTATTAAAACAAATGCAATAAATAAATACAAGTTAGAGGGTTAGTATATTTACAAGTGGTGGTTTAGGGAGGACTCCACCAAACTCTCCCTTAGATGGTCCTTTCAAGGGGGAAGAGGCCCGAGGTAGGTAGCCTCGACCTCTCCAACAAACGCTCCTTCATAGTATGGCTTCAACCTCTGACCATTTACCTTGAATTTGCTTCCATCTTCCGCCTTGAGTACGAAATCTCCATATTTTCCAACTTCGGTTATCACATAGGGACCCATCCATCTAGAGTTCAATTTTCCCGGAAAGAGTCGGTAGCGGGAATTGTATAGAAGGACTTTGTCTCCCTTGTGCAAGGCCTTTTGTCTAATTCTTTTTTCATGAAGCAATTTTGTTCTTTCTTTGTAAATCTTTGCATTCTCATAGGATTGTAGCCGGAATTCTTCCAACTCTTGGATTTGAATCATCCTTCTTTGACCGCTCAATTTGAGATCAAGATTAAGTGCTCGGATTGCCCAATAAGCTTTGTACTCCAATTCGATTGGCAAATGACATGCTTTTCCATAGACAAGCTTGTAGGGGGAGGCTCCTATGGGAGTCTTATAGGCCGTCCTATAAGCCCAAAGAGCATCATCAAGCTTTGTGCTCCAATCTTTCCGAGTCTTGTTCACAACTTTTTCAAAGATTTGCTTGATCTCTCTATTTGAAATTTCCACTTGACCGCATGTTTGAGGATGATATCCCAAGCCGGTTCGATGTTGAACACCATATTTAGTCAAAAGGGATGCAAGCTTCTTCTCATGGAAATGTGTTCCTCCATCACTAATGATTGCTCTAGGAACTCCAAATCTTGGGAAAATTATTTTCTTGAAAAGCTTGGTGACCGTTTTTGCATCATCATTTGGGGTGGCAATTGCCTCCACCCACTTTGAGACATAATCTACGGCCACAAGGATGTACTTATTCCCATTGGATGTCACAAAGGGCCCTTGGTAGTCAATTCCCCAAACATTGAAGATCTCTACCTCTAGAATGCCCCTTTGTGGCATTTCGTTTCTCCAAGATATATTCCCCGTTCTTTGACAAGCATCGCAATGAATGATGAATTCTCTTGTATCTTGGAACATTGTAGGCCAATAGAAGCCCGATTGGAGAATTTTTGCAACGGTTCTCCTTGCTCCATGGTGCCCACCGTAGGGTGATGAATGACATCCTTCCAAGATTCCTTGGATTTCTCATTGAGGGATGCATCTCCGGTAGAGCCCATCACTACACTCCTTGTAGAGGTTTGGGTCATCCCAAAAGTACCTCTTCACTTCGAATAGGAATCTCTTTCTTTGGTTGTGGTTCAAATTTGGAGGGAGCACTTTTCCAACAATATAATTGGCATAATCAGCAAACCATGGGGTGATGTGCCTTTCAAGTTGTGTTTGAATAGCCATCAAAATATCGTCGGGGAATGAGTCATTGATCGGGGTTTCTCCATTTTCATCATGAAACCGGATCCTTGACAAGTGATCCGCCACTACATTCTCGGCTCCTTTCTTGTCTCTTATTTCCAAGTCAAATTCTTGAAGAAGCAAAATCAATCTCAACAATCTTGGTTTTGCCTCCTTCTTTATCAAGAGATGTCGGAGAGCACGGTGATCCGAAAATACAATCACCTTGGATCCAAGCAAGTAGGAACGGAATTTATCCAAAGCATATACAATGGCAAGAAGCTCCTTTTCGGTTGTATCATAATTCACTTGGGAGGGGTCGAGGGTCTTGCTTATGTAATAGATGGCATGAAGAGCTCTCCCTACCCGTTGGCCAAGAACCGCTCCAACGGCGTAGTTGCTAGCATCACACATAATCTCGAAAGGTAACTCCCAATTCGGGGGTTGAATGATTGGTGCCGAGATTAATGCTTCTTTTATTCTATTAAAAGCTTCAACACACTCGTCAGTAAATTGGAATTGGGCATCTTTAAGCAAAAGTTGAGTGAGGGGTTTTGCTATTTTCGAAAAATGTTTTATGAAACGACGATAAAAACCCGCGTGACCGAGAAAATTTCTCACCCCTCTAACATTCACGGGAGGTGGGAGTTTCTCTATCACCTCAACTTTAGCTTTATCGACCTCGATGCCCTTTTCCGAAATCAAATGACCCAAGACAATTCCTTCATTGACCATGAAGTGACACTTTTCCCAATTTAAAACAAGGCTAACATCTTCACACTTTTGCAATACAAGAGAAAGATTATGCAAACATGAGTCAAAGTCCTTTCCATAAACACTAAAATCATCCATAAAAACTTCCATTATGGTCTCTAAGTAATCGGAGAAGACACTCATCATGCATCTTTGGAAAGTGGCGGGGGCATTACATAATCCAAAAGGCATCCTCCTATATGCAAAAGTGCCATAAGGGCATGTGAAGGTGGTCTTATGTTGGTCATCCGGGTGTATAGGGATTTGGAAGAATCCGAATACCGTCAAGGTAACAAAAGAATTTGTTGGAGGCTAACCTCTCAAGCATTTGGTCAATGAATGGTAAGGGGAAGTGATCTTTTCTTGTTGCGGAGTTTAATTTCCGGTAGTCAATGCACATACGCCAACCGGTGCTCATTCTTGTGGGTATTAATTCATTATTTTCATTTGTCACTACCGTGGTACCTCTTTTCTTAGGTACCACTTGGACGGGGCTAACCCACAAAGAATCCGATATGGGATATATGATTCCCGCATCAAGTAATTTCATGACCTCTCCTTTGACAACTTCTTGCATGTGGGGGTTCAATCTTCTTTGGGGTTGAATGGTAGGTCTATGGTCTTCCTCTAGATGAATTCTATGCATGCAAAAGTCGGGACTTATCCCCTTAAGGTCATCTAGACTATAACCTATAGCCTTCTCATGTTGTTTCAACACATCAAGCAATTTTCCCAATTGGTCATCATCAAGTCTATCATTAACAATCACGGGTTTGGTCTTTGATTCATCAAGGTAAGCATATTCCAAATTTGGGGGAAGGGGTTTCAAAGTAGGAGTTTGTACCTTACTTTCTTCCTTTGGAGTTTCATTGAGAATTTGCTCCATCTCCATTAGACATTCCATTCTCATAGCATACTCAACTTCACTTTCATCAACCTCATCATATTAAAATCCCATGATGGGTTCCTCTTGCTCTTGAGTTTGTAAAATATCCTCTAGGATGGATTGCTCATCCTCTATGGGTTGACATGCTTCCACTAGAATATTATGCACCAATTCGGATTGTGCACGACTAAGTTCCTTGTTAGCTAGAGCGGCCTCAAAGAGATCCACCTCCAACTCCCAATACATGCTCTTAGCCTCACTTGCTTCTAAGGCTTCTAATGCTTGCATGGGATCCTTGAAGTAAGGGATACTCAAATGGTCCTCTACAAAACAGTCTACGAAATCCATCTCGCAAAATATCAAACAACTCGAAAAATGATCAGAACAAACCTTGAGGAGTTTTACTTCCTCAAGGCGAAGAAAGACACAACTAATGACAATAAAAATAAATCTAAATCAAACAAACACCGTCCCCGGCAACGGCGCCATTTTTGATGCGATCCCGCTAAGTGTTCACAAATTAAGATGTGGTCGTTGGTCACGGTCGAATCAAAACACAATTTATAGCTCCACAAACAACTCTACAATTAGTAAAGAGGCAAGTAAAGGTCGGATCCCAAGGGACGGGAGTTGAAATGAGATTTCTATTGTAACTAGTGGTGTCTAAGGGGTGTCACAAATTGGGTTGATGTAGAAGGTTACTAAACTAAAATAGCAATGAAAATAAACAAGCAAGATGAATTTAAAAGGGTGTAAACAATTGATTAAAGGCACTAGGGTGTCATGGGATCATAGGGGAATCATGGGATATGATCATACAAACATGTTCTCAAATTATAAGCAAGCAATTATTGTTGTGATGGATTGAGTTGGGTTATATCTTACAATCCTAGGAAAGTTTGGGTCCCGGAGCCGAATCGATTAGATTGTACAACACCTACAAGTCGACTTAATCTTCCCTACTCAACAACATGCATGGTCTAATGAGACTCGAGTTGGGTTATGTCTTACAAGTCTCATTGAAAAGATAGAAGATGATAGTAAATGCAAGGATTCATAGGCTTAGCATTTCATCAAATATAACATGTGCATGAGTTGAGATCAAAACAAGCAAGCAAATAAAACATGAAAGCATATTAATTTAAGCATGAATCATTCCCCATGTTGGTTTCCCCTAATCACCCATTAACCCTAGCTAAGAGACTACTCACTCATTATCATGTTGATCATGCTAGCAAGGTTGTCAATCATACCAACAATATGAAACATGATGAATAAATGAAAATAATTAACAATAATTAAAGAGGGATTAAGAGATTATACCTACTAATGATTCCAATAATAAAGCAAAGATAAAAGAAGTACTTGAACGCTTGATTGAAAGGTTGTCAATCTCCCAACAATAACCCAAATAATCTTCAATTACCCAAAATAAAGGATGAACAAAAGAGAGATTAAAGAACTAAAACTTGGATTAAAACTTGATTAATACTTGATTACAATATTAAAGAGAGATTTGATTGATATTAACTACACTAATTATTGATAAGAAGAACATGCTCCTCTAATTAGACTAATGGGGTATTTATAGTGGAAATTAGGGAGGATGCATTAGGGTTAACTAAGGGCTAAACTAGTAATTACACTTTTTAAGTTGAGCAAGGAGGAGCCGGTATTTTCTGAGAGAAGGGCTTCTTTCTTCGTAGCTTGGAGAAGACAATCCGTGCTGTGCTAGAATCCGGGCGGATTGGGGTCGGGACGGGCGGATTCTAGCGTTGGAATCCGAGCGGATTCAGGGGAATCCGGGCGGATTGTGGAGGGGGAATCCGAGCGGATTGTGGCAAAGCCGCTCGGATTGTGCTGCTGCGGGACGGACGGATTGGTGACAATCCGCTCGGATTGTCAGTCAGCAACAAATCTTCTTCTTTTCTTCATAAATTCCTTGGGGATTTCCTTGGGGACTCAAGGATCTTTTCTCAACATTGCTCTTCTACTATAATATGTACAAAGGCCTTCTAATCTTGTCTCTCCTTGATGCTTGGTCATTGAATTCGATCAATTTAGTCTCGTTTTGTCATGAAAATGCAAGATTCTTACTCCTTTCCTACCAAGGGATCAAAATCTCAAAGAATATGCAAAACAAAGAACTAAAGATAAGAAATGACCCAAATAAGCACTAAAAAGCATGGGAACAAGGCCAATTCGGGGGCTAAATATGCGCCAATTATGGTCACATCAACCTTATCATCCACCTCAAACTTGATAATCCCTGCGATGCAAATCCGCACAACTCTTTTGCCGATCTTGAGCTTCTTTCAACTTTTATCGAATCAAGTGTACTCGTTCAACCATATCTTGTACCATTAATGGTCCTTAAACTACAGCTGCAACACTATCATTCTAACACACTGGACTCCTACACTTCCTCCTGTATAACTCTCGAATGGAGCCATCCTGATACTCGTATGATAGCTGTTGTTGTATGAAAACTCAATAAAATCAAGTCGATCCTCCCAACTCCCACCAAACTCCATCCCACAAGCTCGTAACATGTCTTCTAAGGTCTTGATGGTCCTTTCAGTTTGACCATCTATCGTAGGATGGAACGCCGTATTCGTCTTAAAAGTAGTCCCCATTAATTCCTGCAACTCATGTCAAAATCGTGATATAAACCTCGCATCTCTATCTGACGCAATCTCCTTTGGTACCCCGTGTAATCGTACCACATGCTTCCTATATCCAAGAGCCAGTTGAATCTTATTCCAAGTATCTTTTATTGGAATAAAATGAGCTGACTTTGTCACACGATCGAAAATTACCGAAATCTTGTTATTACCCTGCCGAGTTCTCGGTAACCCCATAATGAAATCCATAGAAATCGATTCCCATTTCCATTCAGGCACCTCAAGTGACTGAATCTTACCTTGTGGTCTCCGTTGTTCCCCCTTGACCCTTTGACAACTCAAACACCTAACCACAAACTCCGTTATATCTATCATTATACCGGGCCACCAAAACGTCTTCTTCCAGTCCTTATAGAGCTTATCACGCCCCGGATGTGCCGAAGAAGGAGTGCAATGAGCCTTCTTCATAATCAGTTTCTTCAACTCAGCATCATTAGGCACACACCACCTCCCATCGAATCGAACACTCCCATATGCATGGATAGAAAATTTCGAAACCGTGCACTTCTCCACCCCTGTCTTCCATTCCTGAATATTAGGATCAAGTACCTGTTTATTTTTGATGTCATCAAACAGTTCGGCCTCGATAGTCAAATCACCAATGGCATCTCCCTTGCGATTCATGATAATCCCCATCTTAGTCATCTCATCCTTCAATTTCATCAGTGACACGGTACTGTATAACGAATGCGCACTTTTTCTACTCAAAGCATCTGCAACCACATTAGCCTTCCCTTCATGATAGATGATCTCCATATCATAGTCCCCAATCAGCTCCATCCACCTTCTCTGACTCATGTTCAGCTCCTTTTGAGTGTAGATGTACTTCAAACTCTTGTGATCTGAAAACACTTTAAAGGTCGCCCCGTTTAGATAATGCCTCTAATTCTTTAGAGCAAATACAACCGCACCCAACTCCAAATCATGAGTAGGATAGTTCTCCTCATATGGCTTCAACTTCCTTGAAGCATAGGCAATGACTTTTATATTTTGCATCAAGACACATCCCAATCCATTCTTCGAAGCATGAGTATAAAATTCAAAGTTCTCACTTCCCTCAGGCAAGGCTAGAACGGGAGTTGTAGTCAAACGCTCCTTTAATATTTGGAACGCCGTCACACAACTCTCATCCCAACAAAATCTGGTCTCTTTCTTTAGAAAGCCGTCATAGGTCTATCAATCATGGAACAATCTTTCACGAACCTCCTATAATAACCAGCTAAACCCAAGAAACTCCGAATTTTAGCTACATTCTTCGTACTTCCCAGTTTGACAGCGCATTGATCTTACTAGGATCTACAGCTACACCATCCTTAGAAATCACAAGACCCAAAAAGGCCACCTTTTCTAGGCATAACTCACATTTGGATAACTTAGCATACAACTGGTTATCTTGCATGTTTTGTAGTACCAACCTCAAATGCTCCTCGTGCTCTCCCTTAGTCTTAGAATAGACTAGGATGTCATCAATGAAAACCACCGTAAACCTATCCAGAAACGGACTGAAGATCCGGTTCATAATATCAATGAATACTGTCGGTGCATTAGTCAGCCCAAAAGGCATCACCACGTACTCATACTGACCATACTGCGACAAGAAAGCTGTCTTAGGAATATCTTCATCTGCAATCCTCAATTGGTGATAACCCGATCTCAGGTCAATCTTTGAAAATACCTCGGCTCCACTCAACTAGTCAAAAAGATCATAAATTCTCGGCAAAAGATATATGTTCTTCACAGTAACATGGTTTCGCTCTCTGTAGTTGATGCACAACCTTATACTACCGTACTTCTTTTTCGTGAATAGAACTGGCGTACCCCAAGGCGATACACTAGGTCGGATGTAGCCCTTATGCAACAACTCGTTCAACTATTTATTCAAATTTTCCAACTCTTTTGGTCACATACGGTACAAAGCCTTAGATATAGGTCTCGTCCCTGGTTTAATATCAACACTGAAATCAATGTCCCTCTTAGGAGGTAACCCTGGTAGCTCTTACGGAAAGATATTATCGAACTCACTTAACACCAGTATCTCTGCTGCTGACGGTTCCTCCACCGGTATCACATGGCAATGGATCATAGGACACCCCTTCCTCAAACATGACTTTAAAGTCATCGCTGCAATCATCTTTACCTTGGGTTTTACAACAAACCCCCATATGACACTCTAACTCCCTTAGAACCTTTTAAGGATACTTTATTTGATGACAATCTATCATGCCTCATACTTAACCAACCAATTTGTCCCAACTATGACCTCAAACCCATCCATATGAAACTCAAGTAATTTAATTGGTAAGTCCACTTGCCCGACTAACATAGACACCTCTTTATACAACTTATGACACGAAACCGACTCCCCCGATGGTATAAACACATTATGTTTTACCAACTCATACTCCCCCAAACCCATGGTTAAAGCATGAACTCTAGACAGAAATGAATGGGTTGTCCGCGAATTAAACAAAATAAAAGTCGGCTTATGATTAACAAAAAAAGTACCAGTGACAACTTGCGCATCATCCTCGGCTGCGTGTTTACCCGTCATAAAGAGTTTGCCACTGTTCTCCTGACCTCCCCCTTGGACAGTAGTCGCCGATGTAGTAGGCTTAGCTGCCGAATTATGAGTCACAATGTTGTTCGGGCGCTGATAGGATCCACCATTGTTGCGTTTATAGCCGCCATTGTTGTTGCTCTAACATCCGTGGTTGTTCCATGACCCAGCTTGCCTGTTACTCGCCAAATTCTGGCTCAGAGTTTGCGAATAGTTCCCTTAATAAGATCGGGCGAAGCCTTCTCCTCCTCCATTACTCTTATACTAAAACCGTATGTGGCCTACCCCACCACAGTTGAAGCATTTGTAAGGTATATTTGCTGCCCGTACTCCGACCACCTCTTCCCCACACACGAGATCTCCCGCTAAAGCTAGACCATTCAAAATAAGCTCTAGCCTGGTTGTTGTTACCACACTTGTAGTTCGATTGATTACCACCCTCACTCTTAACTTTCCTCTTCTCACTTCCATTTTCCTTGGCCTCCTTGGCCATGTCAACCAACCTCTCTACATGCCCCGCTCTCTCATAGACTTCCTTTAGATAAAAAATCACCCCAACTGGTAGCTTTTCCATAATCTTCAGCGGTAGCCCTCTCTAAAAATGGAGAGCCAGACTTAGTTGACTCAACTACATGTCCTCTGTATACCGCAACAATTCATTGAACCTATGATAGTATTCAGCCACGGTCATGCTATCAGTCATAGCAAAAGTATCAAACTCGGGCCTCAACCTGTTACGGATATGCTCTGGAATGAAGTGATCCCTCATCGCTTCTTAAACTCTACCCAAGGAATCACAGGTTTACCCAAGTTTCTATAGTACTCCCGTGCAGCCTCCCTTTCACGGTGCCACCACACCCCAGCCCCATCTCTCTAATAGAACACAGCTTGTTCCACTTTCATATGCTCTGGACAATGAACAACCTCAAACACACTCTCCATCTCCCGGTGCCAGTTATCGAGCAATTTAGGCTCGCCTGTGCCCTCTTAAGTGGTAGGTTTAAAGCGGAAAATAATGGTGCTCAGACAGGATGCATCCACTACTGTTTCCTTCCCTTTCCCTACATTCTTGAGGCCCTGAGTAAGCGCCTCTTGCTGCTCGATCATCCTAGCGATCTCATCTAGGCTCATCTTAGAAGCCTGGATATAAGCGACAAATCTCTTTGGTGGCATTTTTGAGTTTCAATAACCAAGACAAACATAAGCACATAGCCTACGGCTCAAGACAAATATCACCTCCGCCAAAGAGTTACTCGGTCGAGTATCTGGATGTACTCGGTCGATTACGAGCTACTTGGTCGATTATACTGACTACTCGACCAAGTGCTCTGACTCTAGTAGCTAATCTAAAATGCACAAAAAGCATACTCGGTTGAGTACCTCTGGTACTTGGTCGAGTACTACCTTTACTCGGCCAAGTGGTTAATTCCATTATCTAGTGCCAACTTCACAAATACCCTCCGTCGGCCGAGTGCCAGGTCACTCAGTCGAGTACCCTATACTCGGTCGAGTACTTGCTACACTCGACCGAATCATGTTAAGAGGACTCCCAACACATTACCAATAAGTATAAAAGTAAACAACCAACAACCTATTCACATATTCCTATAACCAAATACGACAAGAACGTAAACAATCAAAACATACAACATTCCTTGCTATCCCACATCAATTACTCTACACCATGTTCATCCAATTCATGCCATAGTATCTCTAAACACAACATGCACATCTACTCTTTTCACACACACACACACACACCCAAAAACAGATATATATATATATATATATATATATATATATATATATATATATATATATATATATATATATATATATAGGTCAGGATCCGATGAGAACCATTGATATAATGAGAACTGTGAGAACCTCTCACAGCCCTCAGAGAGAGATATGAATGACTGGTTTCATACACATTTTTCGTCTAACCCAAAAGACATTTAACCAAAAGTATGTTTTCTGACAAATTTCTTTCTCTCTCCCCTCACCAAACTCAAATTGAGGAACAACCTTCAATATTCCGCTCCTACCTTCATCAATGGCGACATAAATCGAAAATCGTTCACTGGTCATTAAATTCGACGAGGTTTGTTTAATTTCTCTATTAATTTCCCTTGATTTCAACTTTATATGTTTCGAATTTGTTAATTCGCCAACTAATTAGGGTTGACGATTGTTGATTTGAGTTTATATACATATAATTGGGGGTATGGAATTGAACTTAGGGTTAGGGAAAACTAAGAAATTGTCCATAGAAACACCTAAGCATCCAGGAGAAGGGATAATCAGCGCACAACAAAAAAATTGCCATTCTTTATTATCTTTGTGAACCAAGATAGCAGACTGGCACTACTCAAATCAATGATTGAACAAAACAGTGTAAGCCAATAAATTAAATTTTACACTTTGTTACATTGAGGAATTTAGAGCGCAGGGTAACAATTTTCATTTCTCGATAGTGCGAAAATAATTGAAGCCCTGTACGAAGCACAATTCTTTGTGTTTGTTACGTCTGTTTTAACCCATGTTTTACAAAAATATGAGAAATTTCAGTACAAAATACACATGGTTTCATCTTATACTCAAAATCCGTCGGTAACTAACATAATTAACAATAAAAGACTAGTTTTTTAGACAATGGAGGGATTTATCTTATACACATGTTTTCTTTTACTCTATGTATCTAGAGGCTTGACATGTGTATCTAGAGTACTAATGTGAGCATCTATGTGATTTGTCTGGTTCATGGTGGAGATAAGTAGGTGCTGCATCGTTGGAAGTATGGTGTTAATGCCAATGATTGGTGTGGTGGTTGGGGGCAATGGTGGTGTGTGGTTGAGTGGTGGCCGCTCTCTATTGTCTGAATTTAATTTAGAAACTTTGCTGGGATGAGAAATATCAGCTAGGATTGTGGACTACTCTTAATAACATGAATGCATTACAAAACATTAATAGTTCAATTGGTTGCTTTCATATGCTTTGGTTGCATTACCATGTATGTGTATATCAGGGTAAAACAGTAGAACTGGAATTGTATTGTTGAAGGTTGTTGTTGTTGTGTCAAGTTGTATAATTTGCTTAGCCGTGACGGTATACATAAATTGTTGCCTTAAGTGATGGGTTACCTCTAGTACAGCCTGCTTGCTATATAATGTCAAAGGCAAGTGCGGCTGTACAGTGAATGAAGTAAGATGTTGCTGAAACATGCCTTACACATGTGGCTATAGTGAGAATCTCCAGGTTGGCGCATGTGCTGTCACGTTTACTGTTGGTGGGTTAAGTGTACTCAATGCTATTCCTGGTGCCTATAGTGAGAATCCCCCGGTTATTTGCATTGTTGGTGGGCCCAACTCTAATAATCATGGGACTAATCGAGTGTTGCATCATACTGTTTGTTTGCCTGATTTTAGCCAGGAATTACGCTGTTTTCAGACCGTCACTTGTTATCAGGTACGCTCTCTATAATTTTATGTGCTACGGTATTTGATTATCGACGTTAAGGTTTGAAAACTTTGAACGTAAATATATTGAAAATGTGCGTGTAGGCCGCGTTAAATAATATGTGTTGGAGTGTCCCCGACTAAAATGCGATCATAATGGTCGATCATGATGATCACATGTTTAAATCTCATTTTAAGAATACATAAGGGATGATTCAATTATATAGTCAACTGACCAACATTAATCGGTAACGATTGGCTTGCTAGAGTTTGACGTTACTGTCGTGGGACGGTGGTGGTTAGTTGATCCGTTAAGGTCACACCTAAAGGATGATGCCCTTATCTGTAAAGTTGATTAATTGTATGACGATACAAGTTGATCAATTCCTTAAAATTGAACAATTCAATTATGAGAGAGAATATTATTTCTTATTGTAATGAGATTAAATAAGATTTATTTTAATAATAAAAATGCTTTATTACTAAAATTGTTTATTGTTTGAGAAACAATAAAGATGAGAATGAATGGTTGATTGTAATTACAAGATGTTGAGAATTATAATTAAATGGCCCATTTTATTTATGTGATCAAGTATCACTAGTCAATTTGTTATATGTAATTTAATTAATTTATAAAATGATATTTATGTGATAAATATGCATTAAATTAATTAATAACATGTGTAACACCCCAAGTTATTGAGAGTAAGGTTGTCCCACATCGGGAAATTGAGGAGGTTCTGATAAGTTTATAAGGGATTCCACCCACCATTTAGTAACAAGGCCTTGTGCTTTTGGGCTTAAGTGAGGACAAGTAATGGGCCCAAAGGTGCACACCCATCTTATTGGGGTTGTGTTACGACCGTGGTGGGCCGGGTTGTTATAAATGGTATCAGAGCGACCATGCGACCATGTAGTGAGCCCGTGGTCAGGAGTACCCGGGTCACACACCTAGCGGGGGAGGATTCTGGGCTTGGTTGCGGTCAAGTTGGAGGCACAACGAGAACGTTTTGTTCTTTAAGTGAGGGAGATTGTAACACCCCAAGTTATTGAGAGTAAGGTTGTCCCACATCGGGGAATTGAGGAGGTTTTGATATGTTTATAAGAGATTCCATCCACCATATAGTAACAAGGCCTTGTGCTTTTGGGCTTAAGTGAGGACAAGTAATGGGTCCAAAGGTGCACACCCATCTTATTAGGGTTGTGTTACGACTGTGGTGGGTCGGGTTGTTATAACATGTATCATACTGCATGTGACATATTGTGTGACAAGTGACAAATTGACAAAATAAAATGGTAGTCCATTTTATGTATATAGACCGAAATATTGGTGTGGAAGTAGTTAGTGGGTGAATTATTTTATGAGATAAAATAATGTAATCATGCCTAGCCTAAAACTAGCTTACACGCCTACATATTTAGAAAAGAGAAAAAGAAAAAGGAGATGCCATATTTTGGCATATAGCCTCCACTTTCACGGCTCCCCTTACTCTTGATGATGAGAAGTTTTCTCATTTTTGTCTCTTACCATTCATTCATATTCACATGCATTCATCTCTCTTATTCTTGTTCATCTTTCTCTAAAAAACTTGAGAAATGATGATCCAAATTGTTCAAATCACATTACTAATATTATTAATGTAATATATGAGTATTAGTAATCAATTTTAAGGTAAACTACTAAACAAATATCTAGCACATATTATTTAGTAGAGATAAGGGATAATCTTGGGTGCAATCAAGACGACTGGCTTCTATACTTGAAGTCTTTGGAGGATCATCCCATTACTCATCATAACTCAAGAATAAGTGAACGTAGGAGACCTTACTTGTGCCCATAACCGAAATTACAATGTAAGGAACCGATTTTCTCCTTATAATTGTAATTGTTTTGCATGCATAAGATCCCTAAGTTTTTATGACTAAAACTTTAAACTAAAATATGTGATTTGTAAAATATGATTTACAACAATATGGAGGATGCACACGAGGAAATTGATAGGGCCATATCGACTGCTTTGAAGAAGAGTAAGCATGTGTATATTAGCATTGCCTGTAATTTATCAAGGATTCCTCACCCTACTTTCAGTTGTGGAATTTTTGTTGTAGGATCAGTGGAATTAATTGTCGCGCCTTGATATCTGTTGTGACTTGAAGAAAACCTGGACCCAATTTGGGTGATGATGAAGAGTAAAGCTTCCACTACCTGTACAAACAAGGTTTTTACAAGCACTAATACTTACATTTTACTTATTTCGAAAGCCAATTAGCTCAAATGGCAGAGCATTGTGCAATACACAAGATATGGGTTCAACTCCCACATTGGCTAGGAAATACCAGTGTTTCTTTTACATTCTATTACATTATGATTGGCAAGGACTGGAATGTATGGTCATAGTTTCTATGCATAAGCTAGTCTTTTTACTTCTGATCACTATAAAGCTACACATTACCTCCTCGGCATTCTTGATGCATGCACGCGAGTCACTCGTCTTTGCCTAAGTATGACTATGGCCTGCTTAATGTTAGCTGTATTGTACGGCTAACATCTCAACAAGTTACAATCATGGGATTTGTTATTTAATATAGGCTATATGGGATTCGAACCCATACCTTTGTGCAAAATAAGCACTTCGCTCTACCATTGAGCTAATAGCCTTTAAAATATACTAAACAAAGATTGTTTAATGCACATATATTGCTTTTCCATGCATGTACTAGGTTTTTTAATGCACATATTTTAGTTTTTCATGCATCTACATGACTACCCGACTGCCTTTGTGCAAAATCTGAAGAAGAATATCATACATGCAACAATTAATGCTTGTGTCAGTTGTGTGCATCATATATGGCTCAGAACTAGAGCAAGATTAACGGTAAGCTCGACAGGCAGCAATGAGTTGCTAAAAAAATCAGGGATGAGATGAGGATAATTATCCAAGGCCATGTCAGATTACCACTCAAGTCTAGGGATCGGCATTGGTACGAGAAAATGATTTGCTAGACACTTGTGGATGACTGGTTTTAGCCAATGCTTGTTTAGAGGAGACCATCTGATAGACATGTTTGAACTTTAAATATGAATCTGTAATTAACCAATCCGGATATCAATATCCCCTTGAACTAAGCAACTACTGTTTCTCTGTAGTATACCAGAATGTCATCCCGTGTGTGTGGTGCTCACCTTTGTCCTATGACTCACGGACCTTGGTTTTCGGATGATTCATTCTTCCAGTTGCATAACTGCCCACGAGAATGATGAAGAAGTTTTTGATGAATCTATGATTTCCATGTAATATGAGATTTTTGTGTCAGCATTATTCATTCAACAATGATGAATAACTGAGTTTGGGCTCTTGGCATGGTCGGAATTCTACCAGTAACTCTCGAAGTACAAATTTTCACAAGTTCGGATAAGGCTATTGCACCCAAAAATCTTGCCATTGTTTTAGGACGGGAAAGGGTTCAAATTAAATTAATGTCTGTTGGTAAGACTTACTCGTTAACTTTGCTTTTTTGTTAAGAGGTCTCTGTCAACGCGAAACAACTGGTTCTGCTGTAGCAGTTTCCTTTTAAATATTATCTGTTAAATTAAAAACAACAGTAATTAGTATCATTATATGACCAACTGATGCAATTGAAGAACTTTTTAATGCACATAGAACCTTATTTCATGCACATAGAACCTTATTTAATGCCCATTTAATACTTATTTCATGCATATAGAACCTTATTTTATGCACATAGAACCTTATTTCATTCCCATATAAGGATAAAATGTAAATGCTTGCTATTGAAATTAAAACTCCTAGTACAATGTTGTTAGCCCAGACAACAACAGCTTCGTTGCTGAAATATTGATAGAATTGGGTAATTGCAGAATCTTAGTTTGGCTTGATTTGAACACCAATAATCTCACTGGTGAAGTCTCCCCTCGGCTAGGTAGGCAGCAAGGTAATCCTAAGTTACTTGAGTTTTTATCTGGAATTTACCTGATTTTTGTTCGGAAAGTTGGCAATAGTTGTAAAAGAGTAAGAGAGCTATTTGAGTTTGTAGGAATCAGATCTGAGAGATTGAACCAAATACCATCACTCAGAAACGGTGATTCTACACGTATGTACTCAGGTCTGTTCCTCAGCTTGTTCATCCAGTACTCATTATTGGTGCAGATTGATTTGTCTAATAGTCAGTTAACTGGCCAAATACCTCAAAGAGGGCAACTCAGTACTCTTCCGGCTACCCAATACAAAAATAATCTCGGCCTTTATGGTGTGCCCTTACCGGAGTGCAAGCATGCAGGTGAATCTAAGCCGCCTAATCCAACCTTAAACCCTTTCCTTTATGATGAGAACGGGTTTAACTTAAAAATAATGTCCTTAACCAACAGTAATTAGATGCAACTGGAGACATTTGTAATGCACATACAACCTTATCTTATGCACATATAACCTTATTTCATGCACATATAATCTTATTTCATGCCCATATAACACACTTATTTCATGCATGTACACGGTTATTTTATGCACATATAATACTATTTCATGCATCTACAAGGCTACTTCATACATTGATAATGATAACTTGACTGCAAAAAGCAAGAACAAGGCGAAATGATAACTACTTAGCTAGCAAGCTAGCAGCTCACCAGCAGCACGTGCTGATACTTTACCTGACTTAAGAGATGAACAAGTTAATGAATGAACTCTTCTATGATTATTATACAATCAAGACTAACAACTTTAACTCAAATTCTAAATGGCTCTATTCCTAAGTTCTAGCTTCTCGAGCAACTGCATAAGCAATTGGATAATTAGAATAACGTATGCTTCTTTGGCCAACTATTGTTTTTCATCGACTCAAATTACGGTTTGCCTAATCTAAAGCAGGAATATTTAGTCTATAATTGAAGGGGAAATTACAAGCAAATCACATTTTGGAAAACCACAAAAAAAAGCATTATTTTGGGAAATGGAATGCATCTAGACTTATAAGCACGTCACAGAACTCAATCAATCAACCACAAAAATTAAAAATCGTATTGCAACATTTATGGAAGAAATTAACAAATCAACTGCAAGGAACTGGTCATACCTTTGTCTCTGGACATTAGTAGACTCTCAAAATTTAGTATCGCGTTGCCTCTGTTGTACCAATGATACGCAATTACAAGTACAATCAACAAAAACCTAGATTCAACATCAAATTCAATTATTAACTCGAATCAAGCCTATTCAATTAACTCGCATATAGCATGAACAAATTGGCGTAGAATCGCCATGAATTTGAGAAGCGGATTACCTTAATTTGTAGGAATGAAACTCAGTAATGGCGATTGAATCGGATTAGAGGAACAAATATGCTATGATGAATGAGGTGATATTTGAGAAGTGACGTAAATATGATTTGGTTAACGATGATCGGAGAGGACGATCGGAAAGAATGACGGAGAGGGTGATGGTCGAAGAGAGAGAATGAGAGATCAGTGAGGAAATGAAAATGGGAAAATGAATAAGGTTTAAGGGTTTGGGGGTGCGCGTAGGTTTCAAACAAAATAAAGTCTAATGTCGTCCAAAGTATTATTATTAGTAGTAGTAGTGGTTCTCATGGTTCTCATTATACTAGTGGTTCTCATAGGATCCCAAATATATATATATATATATATATATATATATATATATATATATATATATATATATATATATATATATATATATATAAAAACAAACACAAACATGCATCGATCCCTCCAAGACATACCCCGTAGTGACTGACTCGGACTTGTGAGGGTCTTATTGCAGTTTTAGGACGTCTCCCAAACCTTTGCGGCAACTCCAAACAACTCCTACCCGGGTTCATTTTATTTGGACACCCTATGTTCATTTGGTTCATTATTTTTAGGTTCCAAAATCGTCGCTCTGATACCACTTTGTAACAACCCTATCTACCAAAGTACCATCCCAAGGCCTAGTATAGCAAACATGAGAGCTACCATCTCGGCTGCCCAAGGTAGTACATATATAATGAAACGTTTATGAATATAAAGTAAAGTTTAACAAGGTTACAAGTTCCAAAACCAAAATAAATTTCAACTCAACTAAACAAGTGAAAGTCTAAACAACAGCGAAAGCTAAAAATGTGATAATCTCGTAGATGTCCCGTCCAATCCCGCAATGAGCTCAAACATCAATACCTGCTAGATATCTGCTCTGTGACACCCCGCGATAAAGCGGAAAGCATACTAATAAATTTAAGCGGAAATTATGGAATTTTTAAAACTTTTATTTATAGATAAGGTTTAACATGCGGGATTCACTAAAATTCATCAGAAAGAAAGTATGCAGAAATGAAATAATGGTTCATACAAACACGATAGTCAAAAATGGAGAAAATATATCCCACGAATTACAATACGAAAATAGGTGAGTTTAGCAAAATGATAAATAAAGTCCAACGGTCAAGGTACTCACTAGCTCACACATGTCTTCACTCCATATAAGCACCAACTAATACCTGTCATTCATGAAAAATGAATGCCACAGTCAGTGGGGAGTAACTCAAGGTTCTCCTAGCCACATTATATCAATTTAAACGTAACAGAGAACTCAAACAAGCAAGCATACAACTTGGGTTATAAGAAAAACATGGGATCATTCATATTAATAAGATAATAGAAAACAAGGTGGAGTAATAAACAAGCATGTAAAAGGCATATTCAACAAGTGAAGTAAGGGAGGATCATAGATACAGTTAAATAATCACGAGTACGAATTCCAATGAAATATGACATATGCAACTATCCAAATTATGCAAGACCTTTACTACTCTTAGACTTAATTCCTTCCGGTACGCCGACGATAATATAATACGGTCCTAGTCTAAACCTCGCCAGACTCTCAGGATGTTACTTTACCCGATTTGACAAGCGATAAACATTTTGCATCGAAGACTCAAACGATAGAACGGAAGTCGAGGACCCCGAATTCGGCAGAACGACACGAAAGAGGCGGAAATGGAATGAGATAAAACCAATACTAGGAAGAATGGCACAAGTAGGCGTAAAGATAAGCCAAGCTAGAAGGCATAACATTATGGTATTTTCACATGGATATGACTCATTTCAAATAATCATGTAGAATAAATCACTCGTATTTGAAATACGATAAGTATGTGAAAAAGAATGAATTAAAGCTCACATAATAATTAAAATATGACCTTTCGTATAATTATGGCGTAATAAAAAGATAGATTCCACATTTACGATTCATGTGAGAAAAATGTAAATGAGCGATAATTAAAGAATTACGTTATATAAAACACGAGACGAGATTTAATTAAATTAATCACGGACAAAATTAATGAATTAGGTTATATAAAACACGAGACGGGATTTAACAACAGTAAAATTTAGGCATTCCAATATCCATACACGACCCAACATGACATTCCAAAGACCAACAAACGTACTCCTTTCATCCGTCCAAAACGTGTCAAGCATAGCTCAAATAACCGCCCAAAAATGGGCCAAACACAACCCATTTGACCACCCAAAACCATGAGATAAACAATCCATTAACCACTCTAGAAACTCGTGCCAAAACACGAGTTTTTGACCTGCAAATCGTGCCAAAAACAGAGGTGCAAAGCAGCCCCAAAACTGTCCAAAACAGCCCAGTTACAAGCTATGGTAAGGCGACTATAAGACGGATTTTAAAGCATGATTAAAACGGTATTTGTCGCATACAAGCAACTGAAATCATTCATGGATACATACTCAAGTTGGAAGTTAACGGTTTCACTCAAATTGACAAGAAAAACCACTCAAAACAGAAGCCAAACACACGGCTATACAGCCCTCATACACGGTTTTAACAGATTTTTGTACCGTCTTAAGACGAAAATTTAAGCATAATACAAGCCCGAATTCACCCAAACAAAAGACCCAATTTATTCATGTATATATATACAAGACGAAAGTTAAAAATTTTACTCAAATCGACAAGAAAAAAGCCCCAAAACAGTAGACAAAATACGGCTATACAACCCCATATACACTGTTTTCAAACTATTTGTGAAACCGTCTTAAGATGGAAATTTAAGCATGTAAAATATGATATTCACCCATTTAAATTATCACATTCATTCTCCCATTTCATAAGGAAGCTAAAGACAAAAACTTTACTCAAACTAACCATGTAAATCTTGTATAAAAACCGTCTCAATCAACAATGGCTCAAAACATGTGAAAATGTAAACTTTAATAAATAGAAGAGTAAGCTACCACATAAACACATATAAATCTAGAATAATGTCGAATAAGTTATCACCGTTACCTTCTTAGCTCTTCAATCTTCAAGAGAGTCGTCCACAACAAAGATATCTTCTTCCGGGTTGTCCAAGCTTGTACCTAGACACCGAAAACAACAATTAGTAGCCATTTTCAAGTAGAAAACAGGACGTCCAGCTGGTAGCTTGTGTAAATATGAAGTTTTTATTACATAGAAATGTGGAGGACGGAATAAGGAAGAATCTGGCGCGAAAATGAGTCGATTTGGTTATGAAATGAGCAAGTTATGAAGGTTTTAGTGAAGAGAAGAAAGTTGTTTCAATGGAGGTGGTGCCATGGATGAGTTTGCTGAAATTTTGAGTAAAAATGAGAAGATATGGTTCATCTCAACTGATTGGTGGAAAGATAGAGATAAGAGGGAGGTCCATTAGTCAATTTTGGCCCAAAACACCTAAATTGAGTCGATTTTTGCTAGAAAACACGCCTCAAGTCTACTATAACTTGACTCGGAAATTATTATGATTATTATTACATAATTAAAACTATATATTTTTATGAAAAATTAGATTTCAAAAATAAAATTATTTAAATAAAGTGATAAAATATTTTAAAACAATTTTACAAAAAAGCTAGTGTTACAATCACCCCTCTTTTTAAAAAGTTTCGCCCTCGAAACTTGACGCAAGGGAGATTACATTATGAGAACAAACTTCCACAACACCTTCACCAAGGGCAAAAATATAGTCCTTAACGTCTTATCATTCTTATCCAAAATGCGAATCGGTCTCTCTTCAAAAGAAAGACTAGGCTTAAGCTTGGGAATTTCATTTTGCAACACATGTCTTAGGTCGCTAATGTACTTCCTAAGTTGAGACACATGGAAGACATCATGAAATTTACCCAAACTCGGGGGCAAATTCAATTTGTAAGCCACGACACCAATTCTTTTCACCACATCGTAGGGTCCAATGGACTTTGGACTGAACTTTCCTTTGACTCCAAATCTCTTTACTGTTTTCATCGGGGATACTTTCAAGAACACCTTATCACCAACTTCAAACTCCAAGGGTCGACGGCGAACACCGGCATAAGACTTTTGGTGATCTTGAGCGGCTTTCATTCTTTCTCCGATGATCTTCACTTGGTCAATCGTTTCGGTTACCTTGCCGGGTCCTAGATCACGGACATCACTTGCTTGATCCCAACAAATCAAACTACGAAACTTCCATCCATACAAGGCGTCATAAGGAGCCATCTTGATAGAAGCATGATAACTGTTATTGTAGGAAAATTCCACCAAAGGTAAGCTCTTCTCCCAACTAGTATGGAAGTGAAGGGCGCAAGCATGCAATAAATCTTCAAGGGTTTGAATCGTCCTTTCGGCTTGTCCATCGGTAGCGACATGAAAAGCCGTACTCATCAACAACTTACTACACATTGCATCTTGTAAGGCCTTCAAAAATCTCAAACAAAACCTCGGGTCACGATCCGACACGATCTCCTTAGGGACACCATGGTAACGAATGATCTCCTCAACATAGGCACTAGCAAGTCGATCTAAACTCTAAGTCTCCTTGATAGGAAGGAATCTTGAACACTTGGTCAACCTATCCACAATCACCCAAACGACATCCTTCCCACCAACGGTCTTAGGCAAAGCCATAACGAAGTCCATGGAGATGGACTCCCATTTCCACAAAGGCACATCCAATGGTTGTAGCAAACCTCCGGGCCTCTTATGCTCAATCTTCACTTTGACAAGGGAGCCATTTTCCAACGTAAGTCACAATGTCATTCTTCATGTTAGGCCACCAAAATTGAAGCTTAAAATCCTTATACATCATGTCTTCTTTGGGATAAATCGAATAAGGGGATAGCTGAGCTTCATCTGGAACTCTCTTGCTCAAATCAATGACATCGGGGACATACATGCGGCTTTGGTAACGAAGATATCCACTAGCATCAATCTCACAATCTTTAGCTTTCTCTTCAAGAAGCTTGACTTGAAATCTTTTGAAAGTAGCATCATCCACCGAGTTATCACGAATCTCACGAAGAAGAATGAGTTCGGAAACCATAGAACCAAGGTAATCAAAACCACTCTCAACAAGTTGCAAACTACGAAACTCGGTAAAAAGGTCATCGGGAAGCACACGGATAACACTCAAGGAATGAGTTGAGTTTCTACTAAGGGCATCAGCAACTATTGGGTGAAAATATACCTCAGACTCTTATGATCGGTGTATATACGACAATGAACTCCAATGAGGTAATGTCTCCACGTCTTTAAGGCATGAACAATGACGGCTAACTCAAGATCATGAGTGGGGTAGTTCACTTCATTAATTCTCAATTGTCGCGAAGCATATCCAACAACTCTCCTATTTTGCATAACAACACAACCTAAACCTATCTTAAAAGCATCACAAAACACCTCAAACTCTACTCCATCCTCGGGCAAGGTCAAAACAGGAGCGATAGTCAACCTTCTCTTCAACTCTTGGAACGCTTCCTCACAAGCTTCAGTCCATAAGAACTTGGTCACCTTCTTCAAAAGTTGAGTCATCGGTCTAGCAAGTTTAGAAAAATCCTTAACAAAGCGACGGTAATAACCCGCCAAACCCAAGAAACTATGGATCTCACGAACATCGGTCGGGCTCTTCCATTCCATAACGGCTTCAATCTTTGAAGGGTCCACCATAACACCTTCTTTGGATATCACATGACTAGGGAAAGACACCTTAGACAACCAAAATTCACACTTGGAGAATTTGGCAAACCACTTTTGACGACGTAGAACCTCCAAGATAGTACGAAGATGATCGGCATGCTCCTCTTCGGACTTAGAAAAGATGAGAATATCATCAATGAAAACCACAATGCACTTGTCCATGAACTCACTAAAATTTCGGTTAATTTGGTCCATGAAGATAGCAGGAGCATTGTGTAGATACCCAGTATCTCTTCAATCCCCAACAAACACCCGATGATTATCGGTCTACAACATGCTTAGGAATCGCTACGTTTGATTGGGAGTTTGTACAACTTTGCGTCTGAAAACTCAAAATGATTTCAAAAACAAAACATTTTCAAAACATTTCAAAAGTACCTGAAGTGTTTTATGTACGACAAAAAAGTCGCAATGACATTAACTAAAGTCAAAATCGACACTGGATAAAAAACCTACTCGAAATTCAAATCCCGACTCCAACAACGGGTTAAACCGAGTCAAACACAAAAAACAAACATCACAAACCTTCCATGCAAATTATACACGGTATAATTGATGGTCAAGTACAACAATCATGACATCCAAAACCTAGGATAGAACAAGCCATGAATCCAAATGTGTGATAGTGACAAGACAACTCGAAGACCCGCGGACATGCTCGCGCCTCTTCGAATAGCCTATATGGCCACATCGCTCAAAACGCATACAACCACATAATCCTCTATTAATAGCCCTCAAATGCCACCATTTGAAGGCACGCGAGCGTCCCCCCCCCCCCCTCTCTCTTTTCTCCCTTAAAATTCTAGACCTCGACTTCCCCAGTCAACAAACGACGCGTATTTTCGACCTACCGATCGAAAATACAAGCCTTACACATTGTTTGGTACTGTCAACGTGCATTAAACCACTTGACCGACCACTTCCACTAACTACACCATCACTAAACAAAGCAACACTCCTTATATTACAAAAACGGTTTTAAATCGAGTTTTCGGACTGTGGACAAGGCCCTCGGGAACTGCGTCCGCGGGATCCACACTAGGCATAATCGACTCGAGGTTCTTTCGAATCGAATTAAGACAAATTAGAGTCGCCACCAAGTTTTTTGGGAACTTGGAACCGTTCAAGTCAACTTTACACCTTTCATCGAAAAGCATAAAGCCAATCGACTACGAGTGATTAAAGATAAAGACTTGTACCCTATATCACTCGATTTGAATGACTCTCGTAATCCAATGGTACTTAGACGGATCCACAAACCATAGATCTTGAGTAAGGGGTGAGGGTACGTGTTAGGAAGCCCATAAGGACACCTAACCCCGCCCGTCAATAACGGCCTCTACTAAGTCAAGTGTCGGATTTCAAACAAGGTCATAGCTACTACGATATATGGTATGCAAACATCGTTTTAAACCCTAACATGTGACAACAATTTCTATGTCGTTTTAGATGCAACTAAACTAACTTTGTCAAAGTTGTAATTTAGCATGTGGGTTGATTAATCTAACAACATACAAAACAAAGCAAACAAGGCTTAAGGGGGAATGGGGGAGCCGTGGGATCTACCTATTACAAACCAGGCATTTCATGCCGACACAACAATAAATTAAAGATACAACTCGATCTAAATACAATTGCTATATACGACACCATACACGACACATGGCCATTCGGCCTAGGAAAACGTGCACAAAGGGGTGACTCACGGCCTACATGACTCACGGTCTTGGGTCACTCCTTGTAATGCGTGCTTTCACTTAATCTTATCGAATTAGACATTGGGTCACACACCAAAGCATGCATTAGCATAAATCGGGCCATGTTGCTTTAAACAACATGCGATTTACTACGCTCTTACTTGCATTGGGGCACAACCATCTAACCAAACAAGACTAAGGTTTTTAGAAGAGGTTTTGACTCGATAAAATAAAACTAACTTGAAAATTACAACTCGATAACAAACGATAAATTACAAGCGACAAAACAAATAAAGAACGAACGATGCAAAAACAAACGAAACAAGAAAGGCCAAAGGCCACGGCCAAATCTCACGGCCTAAAGCCACGTCCAAACCTAGGTCCTAGGTTAGGTTCATTAGGTTAGATAGATGATTGCGAAACGGGATAGGAAACAAGTTAGAAAACGAATTAGAAACAACGTTGATCGATTGGAAGGATGTCGAGCAAAGGTGTATTCTACACGGCCTAAAAGGGGTCAAATTAGGTCAAGTTTGCTAATTAAGTTAACTCATAGAGTGTTAATAAGAAGGTGCTAATCACGCACTCTTATACTAGCGAGAAATTAGGTGAAAGAGAGAGATGCGTTCATTAACTTACAGAATTGTCGATTGATTTTAAAAGCTATGTCGAAGCACCCTAACATGTCCAATTAGGTTATTTAAATGATCGAATGTCGTCTAAATAAGTTATATGTTAACAATCAGAGGTCAAACTAACATGTGAATGGTCCTAAGGTGGGTCGAATCACACGAAACAAAGGAGGGGTCAAAAGCGAAGAGCGAAGTTAGAACTCGTTTTATTAATGCCCTACCTTGAACACGAGGATATGTAAATGAGACGGGGGTGTACGACCGACTGATGTAGCGGTTTCTTTCCCATCTCAAGTCAACGCGGGTGTTCATGGTGGTACTTTAACTAATACTCGGACTAAACTAGTTTCATAGTTAATTAAACAATCGATAAACGAAATAAAAGGGAGAAAGAGGAGGATTTGATGCACCCTCAACCTACATGTATCGTTCACACCGTTTTGGGTCATAATCGATGGTAGATTTTATCTCGAGAGGCCGTCGTCGACGAAGAAACAAAGCAAACAACACGTTTTTATCGAATCTGGACAGCAACTTTCAAACAGCGATTTCTCTCTCGTTTCATGGTGAAAATTCGATTTAAAAGATGTTTTGAAAACTAGAAAGAGAGGAGAACAGAGATATTAAAACAATCCCTGCTCATTTTCAGTTATTGGGCATGAAAAACGAGCACAAACAGAACTGGACAGACAGGAACAAACCGCGAAAACAGAGTGTATAACACTCTGTTTTTCGAGGGATTTCGTGTACTCTCAAGGGCAATTTGGCTCGTAAATCTTTGTCTAATGTGTATATGGATGTTATATGGTTAATTAGGAACAAGAAACTCGAGTTTTGATGGAGGTTTGAAGGAGGAACGAATTGTTTTTCGAAGAGGACACACAAACTGTTTCAGTTTGGATGTCGGTTTTGTGGAGGGTTTTTGAGAGGCAATTAGGGTTTGTTTCTGAGGTTTAAAGCTTGTAAGTGACGGTTGTATGTATGGAGAACTTAGAGGCATGAATTTATGATGAAGGGTGGGTATTTATAAGGAGTTAAAGTAGGGTAAAAGAGAGGAGAGGCAGACGGGCTCGGCTGAGCATAGCTGCTGTCCAGCAGCTTTTGGGGGGTTTTCTAGGGTTCGTATGGGGGGTTTTCTTGGTGATTAAGGTAAGGTAATATGGGTAGGATATTAGGGTATGGGTTAGGGTTAATGGGCACGGGCTTTGGTGGTGTTTGGAGCGGGTTTTGGACTCGGGATTGAGCTGCAAAACAGGGGGGCTGCTTTGTGTATGCGGGCTGGTTGGGGGTGATTTGGGGCATGATTTGGGCCATGGTTATGGGGTTCGAACTGGGGTTGGATGGGTAGTGGTCTAGGTTGGTTAGTGTACTCGATATTCGTGCCAACTCATAAAGAAAACGGGCTAAAAAACCGAGCTAAAATCGAGCTCAAAAACGTGTGTTTAAAAACGAGTTTTTCTCGATTTTTAAATCGATTTTTCAAATCAATTAACACATTAAAGTAAATGATTTTTCAAATCAAATATACTCATAAAATGATTTTTCAAATCAAATATTTATTTTATTTTCAATAAAATAAACTCAAGAAAATAAATTCAAAACAAAATAAAATAAATTGAAATTACCTTAAAAAAGGCTTTAATTTAAATATCATTTAAATTAAAAAAATGAATTCACTTAAAAAAACATTAATTTAAATATCATTTAAATTAATAAAATACTTCATCGACGACGCCCATTCTACATCGTAAAACGAGCTCCAAATAATGACAATGACAACTAAAGAATACATGTGTCCTATCATCATCGGGTGTTTGTTGGGTTCTCTATAAATTCCAATATCGACGGATACGGGTATCTACAGAGCCCCCACTTTGACTGAGGCTTGGACAAGGCGAAAGTCAAAGTATACCCCAGGTCCCTCTCGACCTGAGGATTCTTCGGGTCGTTTATAGTCCATTAGACTTGCGTACGTAAGCTCGCCAGCCATAAGAAGAGATCATACCTGAAACTTCGCTGCGGACTGACTCTTGCTTCCGTTGCGTCGAATTATCATCGTTGGTCATCGACCCATAAATTGCATAAATGGTGGGTTGAGCCTTATCCTCGGGCGCCTACGTATCCGTTTCTGACGGAATCAAACCCGCGTCGTAGTTCGGCAGCTGCTGACATATGCCCAAAGTTTATCATCTGCTGGCATTTGTCCAAAATTCATCATCTGTTGACATTTGCCCAAAGCTTATCATCTGCTGGCAGGTGCTCAAATGGGACGGGACTTTCCAAGGAGGTTGCCGCCACTTTCATTATTTGCTTTCTGCTACGGAATTCTTCCATTTCATACTCTTGTATTGAATTGAATTCTGAGTGGATGTCATCCATTTCATCTTTATAATGGTCTCTGAAGCCAACGGCTTCAGAGCCCCCAGTTTGCAATGGCTCTAAAGTCGAAGACTTTAGAGCCCCCAGTTGAAGCATATCCTGCTATATTTGAAACATAGAAAATGTACTAGCAATAATCATCACATAAGCACATTTGGATCATCGATCTTGAAATTGGATCATTTGAAATACTGGGTCATCGACCCGAAAATTGAATCTGAAAATTTTGAATGATTGGGTCATCGACCCGAAAATTGAATTTGAAAATGTTGAATGATTGGGTCATCGACCCGAAAATTGAATTTGAAAATGTTTAATGATTGGGTCATCGACCCGAAAATTGAATTTTGAATTTTTGAATTTCGAAGGATTGGATCATCGACCCACAAGGATTCCACTACTTGGATCATCTATCCACAATTCGCAAAAAGTATTTGGAATTTTGAAATTTTGAATTTTTTTGAAATCGAACCTTGATGGGTGAGCATGAAATACGACTCAGACACTCCGTGTGACCCGTAAACAACGTGGGCGTAGCCCGCTACCAGAAAACAAAAAGGAAAATAAAACCGCAAGTGTGCACGGGTTTTAATTCGATTATTGACTTGTCGGGGGTAGAAATGTAAATTGGCCATTCTGGCGCCAAAAGATGGCAAATGGGAATCACAAGGCCATCGAACTTGAGACAGAGATATCGTATGGCATGGGCGTGCTCCCGAGGGCACATGGGAATCAAGATCACTTGGCATTGACAAGATGGATTAAAATCACAGAGCAACAACGTTGGCTTCGCCCGACACTAAACACAGACTGATCTTATGAAAGCACTTAGACATCACACATCACTCTTGTTGGGAACATTCTGTCACTCTTCTCCTCGCCTCCTTTCTTTTCAGCGAGTTTCATCATTTCTTGCCACCGCCTTCTTTCTTTTCAGCGGGCTTTTACTATTTTTCTTCCACGCCTTCTTTCTTTTCAGCGGGTTTTTCATATTTTCTGTTCCCAAAACAAACCCACATCTATGTGACTCAGCATCTTTGCCTACACCGTTAGATAAAGCTCATTCCGAGACTTGACACTACTTATCTGAACCTATATCCTTATCCTAGCCTATATCGAGTGCTAAGACCGACCGACTCAAACAAATGTGGCTTCATTTGGACTTGGTTAAGACCCGTAATAAACCGACAAGACGACAACTTGGTTGATGAGTGGATTGAATCCCTTATTCTGAAGGACTGCCTACGTATTCGCGTGGAGCGAAATCAAATCCGACGTAGTTCGATCAAGGTGCATTAAATTGGCATTTTGATTGTGTGTACACACTCGAAGGTTTCACCTATGGTATCATGTCGTATCCCATTCTAGCCTGTAAGGTACCGTTGTATCCCGTGTCTAGGGTTGGTACAAAAGGTTTTGATTCTTTGGGATGTGGAGCTTGGTAAAAATAGGTACGTAAGGTAAACCATCATTCTGAAGGTTTGTTTTGTGGTGCTAAGGCCAAGGGCTATGGCTGCTGATGTGGTTGGAATGGGTGTCTCGGGTTTGATGAACCACGAGTGCAAATGGGTTGAAAAATGATGTGGGTTCAAATTTCCATGTCTGGACCCTAAAAGCTGGGTGTAACAACACAAGCGGAATGATTCTCAAAATTCCTGACTATCCCCTCAGAATCGTCTCTCGGAAGGACTTAGAGGGTAAAGAGGTCACTACTTACGCTTTTGGGCTTCGCCCATTGATCCTCAACTATGGGTACTTGACTTGACTTCTGGCTTCCGTAACTTCGACATCCAACCAAAAGCACTCTGCAATAACTTCAACATTTTTTTTCTTTTTTTCTTTTTCTTTCATCTTTTTCATTTTTTTTTTCTTTTGCTTTTTTTTCGTCCTTTTTTTTTTCTCATTTTTTCATTATTTTTCATCTTTTTTTTTCTTCTCTTCTTGAAAATGGTCTTCTATTCATTCCCTTAGTCACAAACGGATACACCTTAAAAAATGGGCTTCGCCAACTAAATTGGGTTAGAATTATCAATTCCTTCTTAGAACGGGTTGACATCTTCTCTCTTCGAGAGGGGATGATTATGTGGGAAAAAGGCTTGCCTTCCGTCATCGATATGGAAAACAAGGAGCTAGTCCGGGTTCGTCCTAGAATCATCTAAAAGCTTGTCAAAAGCACTGGTTCTGATGGAGGTTTTCTACCGCCAGACATGGAATAGGTAGAGGAATCAAACACGGAATCCTATTGTACCTTACATTTTGAAACGGGACATATTTCTACCCCAGGGATGCCTTTGAGTGTGTTGTGCGTTTTATCATGTTTCAGAATGATTGAGGATTGAAAACAAGACATATTGGGAAACGAAACTGCAACTTTTTATTGGAATGGCAAAAGCTTAACAGACTCGAAAGAACGATTCCTAGGACACACCCTAGGTCATCGCGGGACAAACGATCCAACTTCAAGAAAATAAAGTCCTAGACTCGACTCGACTAAGATAAGAAAACAGATCCGGCTCATAATTTTCAAATCTAGTTTTGAGCTTTCCCTTGTTCAACTGTCAGCTTAGATGCTCGGCTCTTGTCCTTGATCCCTTTGATGGTCGACCTCCATCCCGAGGTAGTCCTCTGAGGATCTACGCCAATGATGAAGGTTGGTGAATAGAATTGTCTTTTATTAACTTCGTTAACGAGAGGAGTACGTTCTAGAGCAAGACTCCCCACTTGAATTTCATTCTTCGGGTTTGGCAAGAATTCAAAGCAATCCACAAATATTTTCCCGATAAACACGCCTTTCAAGTGACATGGGTGGATAAGATGGGAATAATCGACATTGTCTTCGACAGAAACAAAGTTGGCGTGATCGCCAAATGGATTGGTGATATTATTGGGCTTTATGGCTGGGATTGGGAGCGTTCCGTTCTCAATCATGTCTTGAATTTCGTGCTTTAGTCTAAAGCACCTTTCAGTATCGTGTCCCTTCCCTTGATGAAAGGCACAGTAGGCATTCGGTTTGTACCATTTGCCTTGTTGTTCAGCAGGTGGATCCGGAGTTGGACCGATGGGCTTCAGCTTTCCTTGGGCTATGAGCCTTTGGAGAGCGTATGTATAAGTGCATCCGATATCGGTGAATGCCCTAGGTGTTTGGCGCTGCGACTTCTTCGATTGCCCTTCTAAGAGATTGATGGCTTCATCAATATGGGCCGTTGCTGGGGCCTTGCCCTTAGACGATGAGGGTCCTTGGTACCCTTTCGGCTTTTCAGCCTCTGCCCTTATGACATCATCTTCTACCTTTATCCCGATTCTTATCAATTCTTTGAAAGAGCCAAAATTCTGGTATTTCAGAGCATTACGGTAGACAGGTCGTAGATTCTTTACGAACTTATCTACCATTTCAACTTCATTAGGCTTCTTGGCTAGTTTCACGCTTTCAGCGCGCCATCTTGCGAGGAATTCAGTAAAGCCCTCTTTTTCCTTCTGTGTCATTACTTCCAAAGTCCTTATGTTGGTTTGAATCTCAACATTGTCAGCATAGTGCTTACAGAACTCCACCGTAATATCTTCGAAAGTGGGGAAGTTCTTAAGGTCCAGATTATAGAACCACGCCTTCGGGTGTTCATCCAGAGATTGGGCAAAGATTTCAGAGAGCATGTCAGCAGGTACTCCCTTTAGTGCTAAGTACCCCTTATAGGCCTTAACATGGTGGACTGGATCTTCTGTGCCCTTAAACTTTGGGATGTCAGTGAGTACCATGTTCGTGGGCAACTTATCCTGCACCGGGGCATAGGCCCTAGCATTCTCATAGTGAATGTTCTTCCCCTGGGAGAGTTTCAAACGGTCTTCGATGAACTTGAACCATTTCTCCAGATCAGTCAGAGGTGGAGGGGAATCTTCACCCAGCTTAGATTCGATTGCATCCATTCGGGTCATCATGAGGTTCACGGCCTCAGTGAGCTTGTTAACAGCATCTTCCATTGCTTGACGTCGGGTTTTTGGCGGCCTTTCTACAAGAAAACCCCGTGATCGAGTCAATATTTAAAGTAAGAGCCCCTGCACACTCAAGGACACGACCCCAACTTGACTCAAACAAAGACTCGACTTGAGACTGACTAACCAAAGGTTCGACTCACGGTTGGATTTAGACCTTGGTTCATTTTAGACTCGGCAAAAGGACATGACTCAAACTGTCATAGCACGATTCTAAACCGGACTCGGTGTGACTAAACCCGTGATTGGACCAACATAGTCCTTAGGTTCGGGTGAAACGTCCTAAAGGGCCTAGCTTGGACGTGTCTGTGGACTATCCTAGACCAAATGGATGACCGACATGACTCAAAGCCCAAGAGGTGAGCTTGGGTGACCCAACAGGGTCATGTTCTAGACTCTTAGAACGAAACACACCCGGCCTAACACGGCCATGACCCGGACACGACTCGACGCATTTCATGCTTGGTTGAGGTTCAAGAGGCATTTTGGATTGATTTTGAAAAACGAATGATCGATTTGGAAAATGAGATTTGAAATGGGCAGCATGCCGGCTATAAAAGCTTGTTTTGGCCGAAATTTCTTGTCCTATTTGGGCAGCATTCCGCGTTTTTAAAACCATGCTAATTTTGAAAGTAAATTGTTCAAAAGTTCGGTTTTGAAATGGACATGGAAAATTTTGAAAAGACTCGGGAAACAACTTGCACATTGTCATTCTCATGTTATAAGGATGTATGCTCCTAGACATCTCTAAGTCTCGGCAAGTCTTCTACAAGAAGGTCTATGCCCTCCATCCTTTTGCGGTCTTATAGAGCAAGGGCCTTAAGGTAAAGTACCTAGAAGAGCGTCCCCACCATCAAGAACCACGCGAGGTGAAGTGGAAGCGAGCAATGTGCAGCTTCCTAGCATAGTGGGATGTCGCCCCCCACGCATCACAAAGAAACGCTGGGACGGCCCGGGAAAATCCTTAAGGTTTTATGCATGAATCGTAGCACTATGAGTAATGTTTTACTTTCCAACACTTTCTTTTCAAGTTTCACCTCGGAGGAAAAGACCCTAGAAACAAAGTGTAACTAGTCCTCTTTTCCCAGTGAGTCGCCAAAGCGTGGACAAGGCCCTCGGGAAGGCTGCGTCCGCGGGATCCACACTAGGCATAATCGACTCGAGGTTCTTTCGAATCGAATTAAGACAAATTAGAGTCGCCACCAAGTTTTTTGGGAACTTGGAACCGTTCAAGTTAACTTTACACCTTTCATCGAAAAGCATAAAGCCAATCGACTACGAGTGATTAAAGATAAAGACTTGTACCCTATATCACTCGATTTGAATGACTCTCGTAATCCAATGGTACTTAGACGGATCCACAAACCATAGATCTTGAGTAAGGGGTGAGGGTACGTGTTAGGAAGCCCATAAGGACACCTAACCCCGCCCGTCAATAACGGCCTCTACTAAGTCAAGTGTCGGATTTCAAACAAGGTCATAGCTACTACGATATATGGTATGCAAACATCGTTTTAAACCCTAACATGTGACAACAATTTCTATGTCGTTTTAGATGCAACTAAACTAACTTTGTCAAAGTTGTAATTTAGCATGTGGGTTGATTAATCTAACAACATACAAAACAAAGCAAACAAGGCTTAAGGGGGAATGGGGGAGCCGTGGGATCTACCTATTACAAACCAGGCATTTCATGCCGACACAACAATAAATTAAAGATACAACTCGATCTAAATACAATTGCTATATACGACACCATACACGACACATGGCCATTCGGCCTAGGAAAACGTGCACAAAGGGGTGACTCACGGCCTACATGACTCATGGTCTTGGGTCACTCCTTGTAATGCGTGCTTTCACTTAATCTTATCGAATTAGACATTGGGTCACACACCAAAGCATGCATTAGCATAAATCGGGCCATGTTGCTTTAAACAACATGCGATTTACTACGCTCTTACTTGCATTGGGGCACAACCATCTAACCAAACAAGACTAAGGTTTTTAGAAGAGGTTTTGACTCGATAAAAGAAAACTAACTTGAAAATTACAACTCGATAACAAACGATAAATTACAAGCGACAAAACAAATAAAGAACGAACGATGCAAAAACAAACGAAACAAGAAAGGCCAAAGGCCACGGCCAAATCTCACGGCCTAAAGCCACGTCAAAACCTAGGTCCTAGGTCAGGTTCATTAGGTTAGATAGATGATTGCGAAACGGGATAGGAAACAAGTTAGAAAACGAATTAGAAACAACGTTGATCGATTGGAAGGATGTCGCGCAAAGGTGTATTCTACACGGCCTAAAAGGGGTCAAATTAGGTCAAGTTTGCTAATTAAGTTAACTCATCGAGTGTTAATAAGAAGGTGCTAATCACGCACTCTTATACTAGCGAGAAATTAGGTGAAAGAGAGAGATGTGTTCATTAAGTTACAGAATTGTCGATTGATTTTAAAAGCTATGTCGAAGCACCCTAACATGTCCAATTAGGTTATTTAAATGATCGAATGTCGTCTAAATAAGTTATATGTTAACAATCAGAGGTCAAACTAACATGTGAATGGTCCTAAGGTGGGTCGAATCACACGAAACAAAGGAGGGGTCAAAAGCGAAGAGCGAAGTTAGAACTCGTTTTATTAATGCCCTACCTTGAACACGAGGATATGTAAATGAGACGGGGGTGTACGACCGACTGATGTAGCGGTTTCTTTCCCATCTCAAGTCAACGCGGGTGTTCATGGTGGTACTTTAACTCATACTCGGACTAAACTAGTTTCATAGTTAATTAAACAATCGATAAACAAAAACGATAAACGAATAAAAACAAACTATAAAAAAACAAACATAAAAAAAACGAAATAAAAGGGAGAAAGAGGAGGATTTGATGCACCCTCAACCTACATGTATCGTTGACACCGTCTTGGGTCGTAATCGATGGTAGATTTTATCTCGAGAGGCCGTCGTCGACGAAGAAACAAAGCAAACAACACGTTTTTATCGAATCTGGACAGCAACTTTCAAACAGCGATTTCTCTCTCGTTTCACGGTGAACATTCGATTTAATAGATGTTTTGAAAACTAGAAATAGAGGAGAACAGAGATCTTAAAACAATCCCTGCTCGTTTTGAGTTATTGGGCACGAAAAACGAGCACAAACAGAACTGGACAGACAGGAACAAACCGTGAAAACAGAGTGTATAACACTCTGTTTTTCGAGGGATTTCGTGTACTCTCAAGGGCAATTTGGCTCGTAAATCTTTGTCTAATGTGTAGATGGATGTTATATGGTTAATTAGGAACAAGAAACTCGAGTTTTGATGGAGGTTTGAAGGAGGAACGAATTGTTTTTCGAAGAGGACACACAAACTGTTTCAGTTTGGATGTCGGTTTTGTGGAGGGTTTTTGAGAGGCAATTAGGGTTTGTTTCTGAGGTTTAAAGCTTGTAAGTGACGGTTGTATGTATGGAGAACTTAGAGGCATGAATGTATGATGAAGGGTGGGTATTTATAAGGAGTTAAAGTAGGGTAAAAGAGAGGAGAGGCAGACGGGCTCGGCTGAGCATAGCTGCTGTCCAGCAGCTTTTGGGGGGTTTTCTAGGGTTCGTATGGGGGGTTTTCTTGGTGATTAAGGTAAGGTAATATGGGTAGGATATTAGGGTATGGGTTAGGGTAATGGGCACGGGCTTTGGTGGTGTTTGGAGCGGGTTTTGGACTCGGGATTGAGCTGCAAAACAGTGGGGCTGCTTTGTGTATGCGGGCTGGTTGGGGGTGATTTGGGGCATGATTTGGGCCGTGGTTATGGGGTTCGAACTGGGGTTGGATGGGTAGTGGTCTAGGTTGATTAGTGTACTCGATATTCGTGCCAACTCGTAAAGAAAACGGGCTCAAAAACCGAGCTAAAATCGAGCTCAAAAACGTGTGTTTAAAAACGAGTTTTTCTCGATTTTTAAATCGATTTTTCAAATCAGTTAACACATTAAAGTAAATGATTTTTCAAATCAAATATACTCATAAAATGATTTTTCAAATCAAATATTTATTTTATTTTCAATAAAATAAACTCAAGAAAATAAATTCAAAACAAAATAAAATAAATTGAAATTACCTTAAAAAAGGCTTTAATTTAAATATCATTTAAATTAAAAAAATGAATTCACTTAAAAAAACATTAATTTAAATATCATTTAAATTAATAAAATACTTTATCGACGACGCCCATTCTACATCGTAAAACGAGCTCCAAATAATGACAATGACAACTAAAGAATACATGTGTCTTATCATCATCGGGTGTTTGTCGGGTTCTCTATAAATTCCAATATCGACGGATACGGGTATCTACACCGACTCAACAAGTTTTTACACTTTCGTCGACTTCTCGTCAAGCAACCTAGCATGTAAGTATGAGGGTGTAATTAATCCTCTTCTTTCATGTCCTTTTATCTGTTTTTATGATCTTAAGATGCTAAAACATGCATAACGTGGTCCAAAATACAGATTGAATGAGCCAAAACTGAGTTTTAACATGATGCAGAAGCCCGTAGTCAATACTAGGTGGCCCGCGCCTATTCTAGCTGCCCAGGTCAAAACTCAAATGTGTTTGTGTTCATCCTTTCCCATTTTCATTTCTTAGTTACAATCGCTTTTTACAGTTTCAAATCATTTTTATCATAATATTTTTAACCATAAATTATATTTACCCTTGGTTCCTTATACCATGACGGTTTAATCCGTGACTCGGTAACAATATTTGGTTAATTACATTTTAAAGGGTATTTTAAAGCCTTTTATTCATTTGTTTACATTTTCAAAACAACCATATTGGTCATCCATGCATAATCATCCTTGGTTCTACATACCATGTCGGTTTAATCCGAGTACGATGATGAACTTTGACAAATTATAAAGCAATGAACTTAATATAATTAGTCCATATCAAGCATCTTTTTACACTTCATTTACAAAGCAATGAACTTAACATATTTAGTTCATATCAAACATTTTTGCATCTTTTCTTACAAAACTATTCATGTCAAGCTTGCAAAATCGAACACGACACCGAATATTGTCAACATAATGACGATTATTGAAGTCCCGTTCTTCATATTAGCTCAAAAATGGTCTCAACGACCTTTTCAATAAAACGGGTTTTGACACCCTTTTGCAAACATTTTTTACAAACAGTTTCAAAAGCATTTGAAACAACCAGGAGACACCCTTTAGGCCGTCGCCTGACTCGTGCCTAAACATGCCTCATGATTTCGAGTTTTCAAACCTGGGCAGGCTCCTTTGCATTGCCCTATGGCTCGCGCCTCAATAGACTGCTTGGATATGCTCCTGTTTCTCTTCCAGCACTCGTCTAGGACGATCACGACTTCGGTTAGCCAGAATACATGACGGATCAGATTGATGAGTCCGCATTTTACACTTTGTATTTAGAACACACTTTTCTAAGACAAATGAATCACGTTATGCACCATAAACCTAACTCGGTAAATGGATGCTTAATTTCCCTCTCGCATCCAAATCGACATTAAATCCAACTTGACATCAATTACTTGATATTTGGATAAACAACCGACATAGCAAATTTCATATGTTAGGTTTAAACTTGTCGATGCGCACTCATGCATTTACCCGTTTTATCAACTTTTGCATTCAACCAACCAAGATCGATCAGTAGGGTCCGCTACCGCGGGCGGGATTGGGTGTCCGATTAAAGGGCTTCCCATTACGCACCTTCACCTCTTACTCAGAAACATTGGATTGTGGACGACCTTATCCAGGGCGAACGAGAGTCATTCTAGCGATAGGATGCTAAAGAGGGACGATTCCTTATCTTTAGTATCTATATCAAGCACAACTTTTACCTTGATTGGCCTAGGTATAAAGTGGACTCGAACGGTTTCCAGGCATCCCATAATTGCTTGGTGGTGTCTCCGAACATCTCTGCATCATTTCGAGACCCTTAACCGAGATGAAACCGACCGATCTAAAACGATCCGGTCGAAAGCATTTAATACACCGCCGAGCGTGGCTTTCCGTCCACCGTATGTCCACAGATTGGCTTGGCGTGCGCGTGGGCCCATGTCCATATATTGGCGACTCCGCTGGGGAAAACAAGAATACTTCTGTCTTTGCGATCCCTAGATGGTGAGACTCGAACGAGGTCTTGGTTGAAATGCATTAATTGATATTACGGTCATAAGCCGGGTTCCTTGTCCGGGCCCATAACCTAACCTTTACCGACCGATTGGCTCGTCCCGTCGGCGTGAATTTTCTTATCCCCGCGTTTTGAATCCCGATTGCGTCAAGCATACCATTGACGTTACACATTTCTGTTTCATCAAAGAGCATTCATTTCCTTCGTGCACGAGGCTAGGGCACTAACCTTACACAGTTTGTTTGGATTGGTATCGCTCTCGAAAATCGGGGATTGATCGCTTGGTGTGTAACCACCCTTATTAAGCCAAAACCCGTTTCAGCATTATGCATAATATAATGAACTGCGAGTGCTTATGTGCTATTTGATCATAAGTCTTTCCGTGTCATTTCCAAACCTTACAAACACCTTATTGCGCCGTTATAATGGGCATTTCAAACCTCAGTCTTTCGCCTACTGTTGCACAACTTTTTATGCTATCGTAATGACGATTTTCAAAATCGGTTTTTACAACCGTTACAAAAGCACCTTTTTATGTCGTCGTACTGACGATTTTCAACCTCGGTTTTTACAACCGTTACAAAAGCAGCTTTTTATGCCGTCGTAATAACGATTTTCAAACTGGTTTTTACAACCGTTTCAAAAGCACCTTTTTATGTCGTCGTAATGACGATTTTGAAAATCGGTTTTTACAATTGTTACAAAAGCACCTTTTTATGCCGTCGTAATGACGATTTTCAAAATTAGTTTTTACAACCGTTACAAAAGCACTTTTTTACGTCGTAATGACGATTTTCAAAATCGGTTTTTACAACCGTTACAAAAGCACCTTTTTATGCCGTCGTAATGAGATTTTCAAACCGGTTTTTACACCCGTTACAAAAGCAGCTTTGTATGCCGTCATAATGACGATTTTCAAACCGGTTTTTACTACCGTTTCAAAAGCACCATCTTATGCCGTCGTAATGACGATTTTCAAAATCGGTTTTTATAACCGTTACAAAAGCACCTTTTTATGCTGTCGTAATGAGTATTTTTAAACCGGTTTTTACAACCGTTTCAAAAGCACCCTTTTCATGCCATCTTAATGATGATTTTCAAACCGGTCTTTACAAGCCGTTTCAAAAGCATCTTTTCGCGCCATTATAATGGCCATTTCAAAACACGGATTTTTAAACGTTTTGCGCCGACATAATGGACTTTTGCACCGACATAATGCCCCTTTCAAAACTCGAAAATGACTCACTTTTTTCGAGACTTTTCAAATCCCGAGGACGACACACCGTTCTCGAGACGACAACAATTTCAACCCTTTTTAAACCTCGATTTTCAAAATGCACGATTTTGGATTTCAAAACCGTCTTCAGAAACAACACATCTTTTTCATAGCCACCGTAACTTTAACTCAAACCGTCTTTTGAAAACAAACCTAAGACAACCCTTTTTCAACTGGCCGTCCATAAAGCAACAGATGTATCTTTTTGAAAATTTCTATTTTTGAAAATTTCAATCCACCATTCCAATTCAGCCTCGTGTCTACCGAGTTAAAGCAAACGTACTTATGGGTCTTTACTTATGATTCGTCTCACCTCGAGACTCATTCAACAGCGTCAGGCCGTAACGTTGAACGTGAGTCAAAGTCTAGTCAACATCGTCGCACCATCAATCGAGTTAGCACCGAGGCGCCACATACGGTCGCCCTTGTCTCGTTCGGTCCAAAGTGTCTTTCTGTCTTTTGTGATGTCCGCATTTAGTCGTTAAACCGTGTTGGATTGGGATGTAATGTGAGCCATTTTTATACCTTTGATCCAAGGCCCCATCTTCAGCTTTGTCCAATAACAACAACGATGACAACAGAGATCTCACAACTGCTAAGCTAACCAGCCTGCTCAGAGCCCCTAAGGTCACTCTGGACCGTATCGAGACCCGTATCGACACCCTGGAAAACAAGGTAATCGGAGAACATAATACTTCGCCTTTAACCGAAACCGAGAAAAGGCTTAAGCTCTTGGAAGAGCAACTCTTGGCCCGTGGAAACAACATTCACCTCGAGAACAATCGGAGGTTTGACCCCGTCGGGGATCAACTGCCTGACAACTTTACCTTAACTGATGTACCTAAGTTCAAAGGAGTGGTGGACCCACTGAATCACATCCGGGCCTTCAAAGATTACATGTCCATCAAAGGGGTCAACCAGAAGCTCTTTACCCGGATCTTTGCATCGTCCTTGGAACCGATTACCCGCCAATGGTACTATTCCCTCGACCCAAAGAGCATTACCACTTGGGACGATGTCGCCGTTGAATTTTCTAAAGAATACGCCGACAACGTCGAAATTCAAGCCAACACCCGCACTATCGAGGTCCTAACCCAAAACGACAAAGAGGGATTCACCGAATTCCTAACCCGCTGGACGAGGGTGAGCACCCAGTTGGTCAGTAAGCCAAGCGAATCAACCCTGGTGGAGAATTCGTCAACAACCTCCGTCCAATTTATGCCAATATGTCAAGTTTTCAAAACATCAAAACCTTCCACAATCTACAGATCCTTGGGACCTGTATCGAAGATGACGTGCGCAAGGGCGTTCTAACCAAGACTAAGGGTATAGGCTATCAGGGATCTACATCAACTGGATCTCGTCCCTATGGTTAAACAAACAAGATTGACGAGGTCAACCTCCTCGAACTAACTACAAAGAAAGTCTAGCGTCCCTAAAGGACATTAACCAACTTGGGATCAACCTATGCTAGCTCCCTGAAAAGGGTCATGGACCAAGGGAAACTGCAACCAATCGGGCCCACTCCGGACCCGCCAGAATCAAGGAAAACCCAGTTTTGGAACCCTAACGCCTATTGCCAATATCACCAAGGCAAAGGCCATGACACGGAAACTTGCTTCAAGCCGAAGCACGCCATTCAGGATATGATCGAAAAAGGATAACTACCCTTACCTCCGCCAGTAAAACCAACAACAAAACAAAACCCTTGAGAATCCACGCAAGCTCCGATGATGAGCCAACTCTGGATTTCTTACACCTCATCCTACCTATTAAGGATGAGGTGAATGCCTTGGAAAAGGACACCCCGGACGGCATGTTCGTATTTAGCGCCGCAACCATGCTCGCCATGTTTCAGCAAATTGAAGAAGCCATAACGTGCCTCTCAGAAATTATCACCCTACTTGAGGATGCTTACCACCGGCTGATATTCAACCCGCAAATACCTGCACCACGTCCAAGGGATGGTCCTTCAAGCACCCAAAATCCCCAATTCTAGAAAGGACCACTCCCGCGACCATTCTGGCATGCACCTCACAATAAAAACCACCATAATCAACCCCACAATAATCAACCCCACAATAATCAAGCTCACAATAATCAACCTTACAAAAACAACCCCCACAAAAACATCCCCCACAAATCCTCCGAGGAATACCCCTCCAAGGCACCCTCGCGACTCCGAAATCAACGGTATCTGGCAAGATGACGTGAATGATGTCTATAATGTCTCAGGAAAAGGAAAACGAGCCAAAGAGATTGATCACCTTACTGGATCTGGGCCCCCTTACCAGAACCCAAACAACACAACAAATAATCCGACAACAACAAACGACCAAATAGTCCTAGACGTGGATGTTCAGCCCAGGATTCCCGAGAACTCGATTCTCAAGCAACTACAAAAAGCCAAGGCCGAAATATCCATTTGGCAACTAATCGCCACATCCTTCGAGCACCGGCAGGCTTTGCTTCAGGCCTTGGAGAAATTGACAGTGCCTTCCACCTCCTCACCCGAAGAAGTGGTAGCTCACATAACCAGGGATGTCCCTGACTTGAACAAGCCGAACATCTTCTCCGATGAAGATATCCCTCCTTTCGGAGCCAACCATAACTTGGCCTTGTACATCACTGTAAAATGCCTGAAGAACATACGCATGGTCCTGGTGGATGACGGATCTGCAGTCAACGTCATTCGCCTTAAAACGGCTTATAGATTGGGGATCAAGGAAGCTGACTTAATCCTGACCAATCAAGGAGTGTGCGCCTATGACGACACTCGTCGTAGGGTCGCATGCCTTATCACCCTGACCATCGTAATAGGGCCCTTGGAGAGACAAGCTATTTTTCAAGTGGTCGATATCGACGCCTCATTCAACATGCTTCTAGGACGCCCTTGGATCCATGCTGCCAAAGCCGTCACATAAGCCCTTCATCAGAAAATCAGGGTCCTCTTCAACGGGAAAACAATCACAATTCATGTGTCCCCAATTAAGGCTGTCATAAAGAAGGGGATAGCCTGTCAAGTCATTGAGGAGGACAACAACGATATGTGGAGATTCCAAGTTGTGAATGCTCTAACTAACAAACCAGCACCTTTTAATTGTGATCCGTTCTCGAACTTCACAGTCAACCGCATCTTTATACGCCAGGGTTATTTCCCGGGTCTGCCTCTCAATCATTGAAAAGCATCTTGCCTCCTCTGAACCAGGCCAAGGTCCCAAACATCCCTATCGGACTGGGCTACGAGCCGACCGGTGAAGATATCTAGGAAATGGGTCTCCTAGTAGGGAAGCGCAAAAAGCAAGGAATGATCCTCCGCCCCTATCACTTGACCCTGAATGGATACTTCGTCCCCGAGGGAGAATATGAGCTTTACAACGACTTCCCCGAGCCAATCTACGACCCCATGGCAAAGGTCAAGCACCCGGGTGTAGAAGTCTTTCAAGACTGCTATTTCATCCCCGACAACATCAAAGCTGCGTCGACCAAGTCTGAATCGACCCCTTGCCTGAACGGGCAAGCTGTGACCCTCCTTTTTGGAGAACACAACGTCAAGCACTTCAACTATGAGGACATAATCAACATTGCTCTCAAAGACAACGAGTTCGATCCCACTGCCTTAATCTCTGATGCTGACCTAGAGAAAGTTACCCAAGGCTGGAGGAAGACTGTTAAGTGGACCGATCGCCAAGGCCGCACTATCAAGATCCTAACTATAGAAGCCCCATGTTCAAAGAGGGAAGTGAAGAAGAGTTTGGGTCTGAATCTGATTCTGATGACAAGTCAGAGTCAGAGTTTATCGTAGGTCCTAACGCTCCCGACGTCCCGGTCAAAGTCCCTTTTCCGCTATTTTATCACAAACTCGTGGCTGCCTAAGAGGCTTAGTCAACTAAAGTCACCCCTACTCTCGTACAAGGTAGCAACCTGGAGCTTGTTCCAGAGGCCACCTCCTCTACTGCGTCGCCTCTGACTGCCCATGAGATGTCTGTCCTATCCGAGTTTTTCGCTCAGGTTGACTTAATGAATGCTAAGTTTGCTTATGACTCGTCTCAATCGAACTGCAATGCAATTCTGAACGAATATAAGGAATTTGACTTTAGTGACTACCCACCTCACCTAGCCAAAGAACTCGACAAACGCGAACATAGAAAACTCGTCATTGAGGAGACTAAACCCATCAACGTAGGGACAAACAATGCACCTCAATAACGTAGGATAGGGACCACCCTCGACCCCTCAGAAAGAGAGAAATTCATCGACCTCTTACACGAATACAAGGTTGTAATCGCATGGTCCTAAAAAGACATGCCTGGGATCGACAGAGAGATTGCAGGGCAGAGGATACCCATTAAGCCCGGAGCTAAACCCGTGAAGCAAAAGTTGCGCCGTATGCACCCTGAATGGGCCCTGAAAATCAAAGAAGGGGTAGACAAACAATTGAAAGCCGGATTCATCAAAGTTTCCGATTATTCTGATAGGGTGGCCAACATAGACTCCGTACCCAAGAAAGATGGGAGAATTCGGGTTTTGCGTCGACTTCAGAGATCTAAACAAAGCAAGTCCCAAGGACGACTTCCCTCTGCCACATGTTGACATCCTGGTAGACAACACCGCCGAGCACGCCTTAGTATCATTCATGGACGGGTATGTTGGGTACAACCAGATCAAAATGGTTGAGGAAGACATGCACAAGACTGCATTCACTACGCAGTGGGGTACATATTGCTACATTGTCATGCCTTTCGGCCTAATCAAAGCTGGAGCAACATACCAAAGAACTGCCACCACTCTCCTACACGACATGATGCATAAGGAAGTGGAGGTATACGTTGATGACATGATCGTCAAATGAAAAGAGCGAGACAGCCACATCAGCGCCCTTCGAAAATTCTTCGCTCGCCTTGGAAAATACAACATGAGACTAAATCCTCAGAAGTGTGCATTCGGGGTCACCTCAGGAAAACTCTTGGGACACGTCTTCAGCAAAAGAGGCATCGAAATCGATCCCACCGAAATTAAAGCACTTCAACAAATGCCTCGGCCTAAGAACGAGAAGGAGATTCGGGGATTTCTTGGTCGGGTCCAATACATTAGCCGCTTCATAGCCAAACTCACAATGAATTGTGAACCTATCTTCAAGAAGCTTCGCGCCATCGATCACACCGATTGGGACGACGACTGTCAAAAGGCCTTCGTCAGGATAAAGGAAATCCTATCCAAACCTCCTGTCCTCATGCCACCTCAGCAGGGAATTCCCTTATCCCTATACCTGTCTGTCACCGACACAGCCATGGGAGCAATGCTAGCACAAACATTCGACAGCGTAGAACTAGCCATCTACTACATCGGCAAAAAGTTCATCGAATACAAAACAAGATACACCCAACTGTAAAAGGCATGCCTTGCCCTAGTTTGGACAACAATGAAGCTACGACATTACATGCTCAGCTACACGGTTCACATCTACTCCAAGATGGACCCCGTCAAATACATCTTCGAAAAGCCCGTGCTAAATGGAAGGCTGTCTAGGTGGACACTCATGCTATCCGAATTTGACCTCAAATTTGTACCCCTCAAGGTTATCAAGGAAAGGGAAGTCGCCGATTTCCTAATAGAAAATCCCGTCAATGAGGATCCGACGACCGACACATGGTCACTCTATGACAAAGACATTCTTTGTGCCGACACTGATGCATGGGACCTCTACTTTGAGGGTGCATCAAATCTGAGAGGCTTCGGGGTAGGAATACTTCTAATATCACCATAGGGGGGACACGTTCCGATCTCAGTCAAATTAGACTTCGTCGTCACCAACAATGCCGCCGAGTACGAGGCATGCCTCATCGGCCTACAAGCAGCCATAACACTGGGCATCAAAAAGTTGAGGTTCTACGGTGATTCCTCACTCATCATCAATCAGGTGTCCGGATCATGAAAAATCCGAAGCAACAGCCTAGCACCATACCAAGCAAAAATTAACCAGGAAACCGAATTCTTCGATCAAATCGACTACTTCCACTTGCCATGGGAAGAAAATAATTTTGACGATGCCTTATCAAAACTTGTCGCGCTCGTCAACATACCCGACGACATGACATCCATGCCTCTATGTGTCGACAGAAGGAGGGATCCAGCTCACATCTGCGCCATTAACAACAATGAGGAAAACGATATCGAACCTTGGTACCAAGTCATCCTTAACTACAAAACAAAAAACGAATTCCCTCTTAACTCTGATACAAGAGGACAAAGAGCCATCCGTTTAGTTGCATCACAATTCTTGATAAACCAAGAGCAGCTATATAAAAGAACACCCCAGGGGATCATTCTCCTACGCATTGATCACCACAAAGCCAAGAAAGTCATGGAAGAGGTCCACGATGGAGAATGTGGCCGTCACATGAGCGCAATGATGCTAGCCCGAAAAATCATGCGGTTAGGCTACTATTAGACCACCGTGGAAGCCGATTGCAGAAACTACATCAAACATTGCCACAATTGCCAAATCTTCACCAACATATAACACATACCACCATCCCTTTTATACACCATGACATCACCCTGGCCTTTCTCGACCTGGGGCATCGACATAATCGGCAAAGTCAACCCGATAGGCACTAAAGGACATTGCTTTGTCCTCGTCAGAATCGACTACTTCACCAAATGGGTAGAAGCACAATCCTATGCAGTCTTGACCGCCAAACAGGTGGCCAAGTTCATCCACGACAACATCATCTGCAGATATGGGGTACCCCATGAGATCATCAGCGACCAAGGCTCCTACTTTCGGGCCGAAACACAAGCCTTGCTGGACAAATACAAAATCAAACAACACCGATCATCCCCCTATCGTCCCGAAACCAACTTAGCGGTAGCGCATCAAACAAAACGCTTGTCATCATCATCAAAAAGATGCAAGACAATTACCGCGATTGGTCGAGCAAACTCCCATTCGCACTCTAGGATACCGAACCTCCATTCGAACACCAACAGAAGCAACACCCTTCTACCTAGCATACGGTATGGAGGCAGTACAACCAGTGGAGTTCGAAGTTCTATCTCTACGCGTCCTACTAGAAAGTCAAGTTCCTGAGGGGGAATGGACCCGTCGAAGGGTTGAACAACTCACACTCCTAGACGAACAGCGACTCAACGCCTTGCACAACGTCCAGCTATACCAACGACGTATACAACGGGCATTCAACAAAAAGTCAAACCCAAAAACATTAAAGAAGGCGACTTAGTCCTTAAGTCGGTTCGAGCACCGTTACCCGTCGATCAGATCGAGGGAGAAACTTAAACCCAATTGCGCCGGGCTATACATAGTCAAGAAAATCCTTTGGGGGGGGCGCAGTGAGATTGAGTGATCTAGACGAGGGGACTTCACATACACAACCAACCTAGACCAACTCAAGAAATACTACCCTTGAACTTTAGCAACCAACAACCTCTCCCTAGTTTCACAACTAGTGACCGCAATCCAAACTAACAACCTTTCCCTAGTTTCACGACTAATGACCGCAATCTAAACCAATAACCTTTCCTTATTTTCACAACTAGCGATCGCAATCTCCATTTCAAGTCAATTCCTCAAAAGGTTCTTATTTGAAATTGCATGTTTATTCGAGTCTAAGTTACGACACCTTGCATTGTTCCCAGCATCTTCTGATCTGTCAAAGGCCCCATCCATTTGCACACGCAAACAAAACACCTGAACTACGAGCTGGTTTTATTTCACTTCTTTAGGTGGATACGTAGGCAATCCTTTCTTACACAAGAAGGACACAACCACAACACCCAAACAAAATTTACACCCCACTCAAGCAAAACACTTGAACTACGAGAATGGTTTGATTTCCCCTCTTCCGGTGAATACGTAGGCAATCCTTTCTTACACAAGAAGGATACAACCATCCCCACACAAAAACAACAACCCATACAAACTCCTAAAAAAGGGGGAAGTATTTCCTTTTCCTCACAAGAACAAAAAACAAAAAAAGCCTTTCTCCTTTCCCACAAAAATTCCCTTCACATGTGCAATGTTTAGGATAATTTAAACCGAATTGACTTTACAAGATGGATAGAAGAAACACTGAATGTTCACAACATTTACTTAGCACGAGCAATCCTCTTATTTAATTAATAATGAGAAGGATTACGAAATTGAAAACAAATAAAGCTAAGCAAGTCCACAAATTGTCAACCTAATGTGTCGACTAAGACATCTCACATAGTAATACTAACACAAAAATACAATAACTAGCTAATACAACATAATAAAAACACACGAACACTAATGCAACATAATAATAAAGTGGGTAATGGAGGTCTTCACTCTTTAATTTCAGTCTACTCTTGCCTTTGCCTTCGGGGTACATCTTGCCCTTGTTCTTCTTGCTAGCCCGCCGAGCATGGGCATCCTCTTTGGAACGAATCCACAACGGCAACGGCATCCGGTCTCTTACTAGACCCTATGCTCAGCCCAAGCCGAGCCCACACCCGGCTCACTATCTCTTTGGGACCCAAGCTCCTCCTCTTTGGTGGCCGCACCACATCCGGGCTAACGCCATCGGTAAAGTCGTCAAAGAAGGCACGGTTAGCCTTGCCAACCTCCCTATACTTCAAGTCAAGGACTTCATCTTTGCGGAAGTTTGACCTTTCTTCCAAGGTTTGAGCTCTTGACCATTTGAAATAAGCGGGAGTCACCCGTGTCGTTTGAGCAGGGTTAAGTACCTCCCAAGTCGGCCGAGTGGCCCACAACCTCTCGAAAATCTCCAAAAGCTCGGAGTTTCGAAAAACACTCTCTTGGACGAGAGTGTCTTGAGCGAGCACCTTTTTTTGGCGGCCCATTTGCCTCATAACCCTTTCCGGATAAATGAAGGAAGCAACCTTCAAGCCTACAACCATCAAAGAGCAAGAACAAGCGGCCGGAGCGGGCAACCCCGTAGAGGACCTCAAGTACCACCATGGTACCACCCAACGGATATGAGGACCACCCTCCTCCATCAATTTCGAGGTCCAATAGGCGTTGGTGTACGCAAAGCTATCCGCATACAACTTCTTCCTCATAGTAAGGTGACGGAAGGAGTAAGAAGAAGCATCAACCGGAGGGTCGACATAGCTTAGCCTCTCCATGAGCCATACTTGGAGGATCCTTGGAGATCCAAACAAAAGAGGGTTCCCCACAAGAACCCTTATTGTCCAAAGCTTGGACGATCTCGCCAAGCACCAACCAAGATGGATCCCACCCGTGCTCCATTTGCTGAACAACATGCACAAGGGTCATGCTACCATACCATCTTGGCCCCTCCTTCTTAAAAGCATCAACAAGGAGGTAAGCATGCACTAGGCAAAAGGCAAGAGCCCTTCTCCTAGCCACCTCCGAGATATTGATATCCAAGCGGTTTCAAAAGATGTTGATAAGAGCCAACAAGTCAACACCATGAGGGGCAAGGAGGAAGTTCACTTGGCACATCGACAAGCCCAACATAGAACGAAACTTCCCCTTGTAACACAACCTAGTTGGGGGAAGCACCAGAGTACAACTCGGTCACCCTCCAATAACACCCACTACTTCGGCAAGAGGGCAAATTTCATCCTTCGGAAAAACGAAAATATGATGTTTTGAATCCCAAAAAAGAGAGCATACTTCAAGGAACGAAGATTGCACCTTAACTTGACGAAGCACCAACAATTCACTAACTCCCATTACAATGAGCTGATACTTCTCGGGAGGCGATAAATCCCGACACCAATGTCGCAACCTATTTTCGAAACTATCCATGAATTATTTTGTGGAAGAAGAAGAGAAGGTTTTCGTAGAGATGTTTTTCGTGTTTCGGACGATGAAACAATGAAGCAGAAACGTCCATATTTATACAAAACAATCAGCACTTTTTTCCGATAAAAGGGGGAGCCACCTTGTAGCGCTCAGGGAGCTCGAGCCTCTTTGGGCTGTTTCCAAGAATCTGCACCTTGACTTGTCCCTGTCAAGTTAGTTGTGCTTCCTTCTGACGTATCGTTATTCTCGGCTTAAGGCCTGCGCCTCTCCAAGCCTATGCGGAAATTTTTTGTGTTTTCTCACACTCACATTTCCTTGGATTCACGTTTTACGATATCCGACACGGTTTCCGTGACTCAGCTTTAAACATACGGGTTTTTTCTCTTCTTTTTTTAGGGTGGAAGGGCTAGTCGCCCCGATCCGCGACGAATTATTTCCATGTCAGTCAAAAATTTCGAAAAAATTTCGCATTTTTCGCATTTCCACAAAAATAAAAATTGATAACATAACATCAATTTTCTCAAAACGCTTTTGCAAGTTCGAGTCTTGATCTCGCAAAAATCAAAATCTCTTTTGAAATTCATCCATGACTGTTTGAGTTTTAATTTTTGAGTTGCAAATTATTTTTGGCAAAATTCGATGCGATTTAATTCAAACACGATTTAATTTCTCAAAATTTCAAAACAATTGCATTAAAGAAATCGAAACGTGATGCCTTGTCGCGGAATTTTCAAAATTTTTGTTTTTAACAAACAATTTCAATTTTAACTTCGACTCATCGTGGTTATTTTTGTTTTCAGCATATATTTTTTTTTTGTATGCTTGCGTGTATATGTTTGCGATACTTGTTTCATGTTTTCTACACTAACGATGCAGGAACAAATGTCGAAGCAAATGGGGAATTAGCCGTTGACCGTGCTTCTCCGAAACACAACACCAAAAAGCCAAACGGAAACAAACTACAAACCAAAAACACATATATACAAACCGCCTCATGCAAAATACATCAACACACATTTGAAACCAACGACTGACCATATAAACAAGAGCCAGTACAAGTACTTATCATACAGACACTGCCCTAAAACAATAAACTGCGCCACCTACCAAACTAAGCACTCCCTATCCTTCTAACCAGCAAAGAAAGGGAAAAACATGAAAAGAAAAGGAGTAACAACGAAAGTAGAGGTGGTTACCATGACGATAGCCCCTATTTCCTAATCCGTAACAAAAAAAAAAGGAAAAAGTGTCTGGCACACGTCGGACGATATGGCGATCGGGAATTGTGTCACAGTGCATCGCCCCGACGTTAACCCCTAATCATCGGATTTCAGCGATGAGTAAGAGCCATGACATAGGGTGCCACCCCGATGTTGACCCCCAATCATCAGAATTCGGCAATGATTTAAAGCAGCAACGTAGCGCGATGCCCTGGTATTGAACCCCAATCATCAGACGTCCAAATCTCTGCAGACAACAACCAATGATCAACACGTGATCAAAGTTGGACAAAGGCCACCAAAAAAAGCACAACTGGATAAAGACGGAAAGACAGCCGCCCCTCCTCCAGCTGGATCCTTCTCCTCCTCTAAGGCCTCAGCCTCGGACCCAGGGGGCCTAGCAACCCCTGAACACTCGCCTGAAATCAAAACAAAAGCAACGTAAGCCGAAATTTCGACATTACAATGGCACAAAACGGGCAAAGTCCTAAACACAAAAATCACTTTCAAATACAAAACAAAAGAAAACAGCAGCGAGGGCAAACCCACCCAATCCTATCCAACACAAAAACTCACAAAAAAAGCAACTCGCCTTTCTTTTCAAGCAAAAGACGAGTCAAAGCAACAAAAAACGACTACAAAATAACCCAACACCCTCGGGCCCACACAAGGTCTACAAAAATAAGCAACAAAAATTCCCGACACAACTGGGCATTTTACACATCTCAAAAAAGGCAATTTTACGCCAAATTGAGCACAAATAGGTCAAAAATTCAAATTACGACCACAACAAAGCAACGTGATTTGATCACGCCCCAAAATAACCTAAAATACCGATACGATCCATTTCAAAGCAAAATGACTCAGTTTGAGCCCAAACGGACACTTATTTCGTCAGCATAAGACCGTCTGATAAAAGCAAAATGCAAAATTTTGCCCCTAACACCCAACGAAGGTTTCACATACCAAAGACGGCCTTCCCCGACTATAATGCAACCTAGTGGGGCACACAACTCGAGCAAACAAGCACAAAATTTTGAAATGAGACGGTCTTTTGTCTCATTCACGTTTTTCGCACCTAGGGAGCGGGAACGGGGTCCAAATTGCAAACTAAAAGCACCCTTATGATCCTAAACAGGTTTCTAACCTAATGCAAGCATCAATTTCACTCAAAAATGGGCAAATTAAAATTCCCAAATCGATTTCTATGGGGTTAGGGTTTCGCCCTAATTCAATCAACAAAGAGACAAACAAATTTGATATGACGTATTTCGTATATGTTAAGAGTGGTGATTTATGAGGAGTTTTGGAAGGAAAAATGAAATTTAGACTTGTAATTGCATAATTTACCATTTTATTGTTTTGATATTAATTTGAAGTAATTTGGTAGAATTATGGATTAGCAAATTTAAGGAATGTGTTGGGTTGATGTTGGTTTTTGAGATGTGTGCTAGTATGGTTGGCAAGAGAAGATGTGCAAATAAGGCCTGGTACGAGTTAATAAAACAGGCCCAAATCTCCGTGAAGCAAGACGGAAGCAAGTAGCAAAGAAAGAAAAGAGTTGCGTTTTTGGCGAAATTCCACCCGACTCGCGCGCGGGTCGCGGATGGTCGCCCGCGCCTCAATTAGGCCAAAGACGACTTTTGTGCTTTGTTTTCCTAAACCTTATTTTATAATTATTCTTAGACTTTTTATTTTTATTACTATCTTTATTAGGTTAAGTACTTAGCTTTTGGCTATTGCTTAAAGGATTCATTCAAGTATAGATATAAGAAAACTATCAAGAAAAAACCCAATTGTTATTCATCAACACTATGTGTAAGTAATCCTTCATCTTCGATACAAGCAATTGAAGCACTCTAAATCCGATTGTGAGTTTGAATGTTTTAATTCCTCTTCTTGATTATTGTGAATTGCTTAGTTGTTAATTATATGAATGTTGATTGATTATTGCTTGGTGTATAACTAGTAATTGGTTTCTCCATTCTAATGTTAGGATTGTTAATTGAATAGGATTTATTGATTAACTTTACGCTAGTAACGGTAATACTCCGTATTTATGAGTCTTTGGGTACTCTATCGAGTAGGCTTTACTCTGTCGAGTAAGGGTAAGTTGCGTTTTAAAAAAGTTTCTGACCTGTTGGGTACTCGATCGAGTAACTAGGATACTCGATCGAGTAAGGGGGTACTCGATCGAGTACCTTGGGTACTCGATCCAGTAGCCGGTTTACGGGGAGTTTTTCTCGGGTTTTGTTAATTATGCGATTAAGATATATAACCTTTTCCGTCATCATGCTAAACACTTTTGCAAAACCTAATTTACTGTCAAAGAGAGAAAGCAAGTACGTTCATCATCTTAATCGCATTGTTAGCAAATCCCGGAGTTTGGAAGGTCGGTTTTCGTCGTTGGTTATACCGTTGAGATCCTTGCGTCGAGGGTAAGATCTATGTACCCTTTTTGTTGTATTTCCTTTAAGTTGGTTAAACTCTAATCTAGGGATTTGGGGGTTTTTGAGTAGTTTGTGATTTGGTAGCATTTGCATGTTGTATGATAGGAGGAGGTTTCGTAGAAGAAGCTTTTTGATACAGCTGTAGAGACCGTCTGATAGTGTGCTTTCCAGGTTGGATTTCCTACTCAGTATTAGTCCCATAATGGGATGATCGTTGATGTGTTGAGATTGATTGTTTGAGATAGTAATTGTGTTGTGACGGCTGTGGTTGTGATTGTTTGTCTATGGTTCTCGAGATGCGTTCTCGGCTGAGTGGAGTCACTTGCGGGAGTGGCTTCACGCCCTACTTTCGCCCTTCGTGGAACCCGCCACGGAAGGGGATGTGCACATTAATGGACAGGGTTATCGCTCATTATGAGGAGCGGGGATTTGGTGGGTACGGCTGCGGTCCCCCACTGGCAGGGCTGGTCAAGTGGACAGTCGGTGATTGAGATTGTTGAAATTGGTGTGGTTGTGTGTATGTGACGGTTAAGCTGTCTGTTTATCTTATTGTTGAAATATATTCAGTTGTGTGATTAGTACTGTCCCCGGTTGTTGTTTTGTAAACCTGCGGTGATCCATTCGGGGATGGTGAGCAGTAATTGAGCAGGTTTGAGTTGAGTACTGGGATAGCTGTGATGTGCCACCGTCTGACGAAGAAGTCTTCCGCTGTAGTCTTATTAGTTTTTATGACATTTCAGTATTTCAGTAGACAGTTGGTTTTGAGAACTTGTACCCGTATTTTTGGGATTTGGTTTCAGTTGTACTTTTCACTAAAGTTATATTATTTAAGTTGTTTCGTTATTATCTTATGAATATCATGCCTCGGGTAACCGAGATGGTAATATCTTCATACCTGAGTGGTCCTGGTAAGGCACTTGGAGTATGGGGGTGTTACAGTAACAACTAGGAATTAATATTGAACGGGATACGTTAATCCTAGTTCTTAGAAGCGATTCACATTAATATCTAAAGTGCAACTGGATTGTCTGCATTATTTATTCTCTATCGAGTTCTCTATTTTATATTGTTGTTGTTGAATTAAATCATGAACTGGATAGTTAAGGTTGTTTAACAGCTAGGGTTGATTAAGAACATGATTCGTTTTAATTGACTATTTGTAAGGAGAATTGGAATTTGTCATTCACGATAGAGTAATCAAGATCAGTAATTGAAACCGTCTTACAGTGATCAATTGTTATTGAGTGTGGATATATGCTTGGCTCTAAGACCCTCTTAAATCATTTGATACACCGAAAGTCATTAGCCTTATTACTCAATTTGCGTTAGCTATTCATCTTAGTTCATTAAAGAATCAACTCAAATCCCCCCTTTTGTGTTACTAAGATCTTTAGTTACATTAGAGATCGACTTTTTCTACATTATAGTTTGCATAAATTGTTAATCTGATTCCCTTGGATTCGACGCTTATTTCCGCTTTACTACTGTTTAGGATTTGGATTTAAGTGATATAAATTGTTAATTTGAGGCATACGACTTTAGCCTGTCAAATTTTGGCGCCGTTGCCGGGGAATTGGCATTAATTATTTTTGTGTTTTAGTGTAGGTTTATGTATAATACTCGTATTTCTAATCTGCACCTCGAGCCTTTCGATCCAGAGATTGAGCATACTCTTTTCAGGTTACGGAAGAAAAAATGAGGTGCAATAGTGGCTATTCCTGAAGGCAGCGAGTTCGGCGATCTACATTCTGATTCTGACAATTCGGAAATTTCTGAAGAGTCTGATAAGTCTTTTATCATGGCAGGTATTATTAAGGAACTTACTACACCCGATATCACCCAACAACCTCTCTGTATTACTTATCCTCCGTTGGGTGAGAATGGAAATTTTGAGTTGAAGTCAGGGTTGATTCGTCAATTGCCCACTTTCAAAGCTCTAAGTGGAGAGGACCCCAATATGCATTTGTCGGATTTCCATATTGTTTGCTCAAGCATGAAGCCGACTACAGTTACTGATGAACAACTTAAATTGAGAGCCTTTATATTTTCTCCTAAGGATTCTACACGAGATTGGTTATATTACTTGCCATCTGCATGTATTGATACATGGGTGAAGATGAAAAGGGCGTTCTTAGAAAAATACTTTCCTGCATCCCGAGCCTCTCAACTGGAGAAGGAAATTAGTAATACCGAGCAGAAGGATTATGAGACTATGTGTGATTACTTGGAACGCTTCAAGAAATTATGTGTTACATGTCCATACCATGGATACACCGCTCAAGACCGTGTCATGTACTTTTGCAGAGGTCTCTGCATGGAAGATGGCCGTACTGTGTCTGAAGCATGTGGTGGAGATATTGTGAACAAAAGTCCACCTGAGGCTTGGACAATCATTGGTGAGTTGGCTGAGAGCTCCCGAGATTTTGCTAGAAAATACACAAAGCGTGGATTAAATTCGGTGGGTTCTTCTTCATCTTCTTCCCTTCTTGAAGAGAAAGGTGATACTTTGACAAATCTTTTCAAGGATATGATGTCACGACAAAGGATGGCAATGGTTTGTGGAATATGTTCCGATGGACATCCTAGTGAGCATTGTCCACACATGCAAGAAGGTTCTCAAGAAGAGGTGAATGGAGTGTGGGAGAGCACACCTCAAAAGAAGTGGGATCCCTACTCCGACACGTTAAATCCTGGGTGGAAAGCGCATCCAAATTTTTGGTGGGTTAATTCTCAAAACACCCAACAGTTTGGATAAGGTGGCCAATCCGGTCAATCTAAGACCCAGTCATACCTCGACCACCGGTTCAAAATCTGCCTCCTAATCAACCTCCTCCTAGTGGTCAAATGTCGACTGAAGACATGATTAGTGCTCTAGTTACTAGTCAAGCTACTCTCCAAGCAACAATGATTCAAAATAAAAAAAGAAAACAAGGATAGTATTCAAAATATTGAGACTCGGCTGGGGCAAATGGCGACCACTATTAATAGGTTGGAGGCTAGAGATTTTAATGCACTATCATCTCAAACGGTTGTGAATCTAAAGAATGTAAGTGCAGACTCTGTGAGAAATGGGAGACAACTAGTGGAGGCTGAGAAAGTGAAAAGAAAAGACAAGGAACCGGTGATTCAAGAGGTAGAGGAAGAGATAATGATCAAGGAAGGTGAAGAAGCTTCTATTGTACAGGAGAAGGAGCAGATCCCCTCTTCTATACCGGAGGTGGAACCGGAGGTACCCTTTCGTGATGCACTTAAGAGGACTCACCACTTTGAGCACGATAAGGACATTTATGAGGTATTTCAAAATTGTGAAGTAAACATACCCCTTCTTAATCTTTTGAAAAGTATTCCTAAATATGCAAAATTCTTAAAGGAATTGTGTACTATTAAAAGGAATAATAAATTGAAAGGGGTGAAGAAAATGAGGTTAGTGAACATGTGTCTGCTATTTTTCAAAGAAAATTGCCTCCTAAATGTAGTGATCCGGGCATGTTCACTATTCCTTGCACCATTGGAAACACTAAGATTCAAAAGGCCATGCTAGATTTAGAAGCTTCTATTAATGTGATGCCTTATTCCTTATATGAATCTATCAAACTTGGTCCTTTGCATGCTACTAGTGTTCTTATCCAGTTAGTTGATAGATCGAATGTGTACCCGAAGGGATTGTTGAGGATATGCTCGTTTTGGTTGATAATCTTATCTTTTCTACTGATTTTTATATGCTAGACATGGAACATGATAAACATGCAGCTCCTATTCTGTTAGGTAGGCCATTCTTGAAAACTGCTAGCACTAAAATTGATGTATCTAGTGGGTCCATGACTATGGAATCTAATGGTCATATTGTGCAGTTTAACATCCATGATGCTATGAAATATCCTGCTGATTACCACTCTGTGAATTTTGTTGATGCTGTTGTTGATCCATTAGCTCAATATTTCTTTAATCTTAATGGTGACGATGAGCTGCAGGTAGCTTTGGAGAATAGTGTAGATGGTCAAGAGGTAGAATATGGCTTTTCTGCTAACTTGCAGGAAGTGGTGGCCGAATTACATTAGTTATAGGAGCTCCCTTTGAATTTCAATAACAAATTGCCACTAACTATTCCTTCGGAGAAATTGTTGCCATCTGTTTTGCAGGCACCTATGATAGAACTTAAGGCTCTACCTGAGCATTTAAAGTATATTTTTTGGTGAGAGAGAAACACTTCTTGTTATCATCTCTAGTAAGCTCACCGAGGAACAAGAAGCAAGGTTGAAAGATGTACTTGTGGAGAACAAATTAGCTATTGGTTGGACTATTGCTGACATAAAGGCATTAGTCCCAGTACTTGTATGCACCGGATTCTGCTAGAGGATGATGCTAAACCGGTAAGGCAACTACAACGTCGATTGAATCCTTCTATGATGGAGGCAGTGAAGAAAGAGGTTCTTAAATTGCTTCATGTAGGTATGATCTATCCTATTTCTGATAGTAAATGGGTGAGTCCTACCCAAGTAGTCCCTAAGAAGTCTGGGGTGACCGTAGTTGAGAACAGAGATGGTGAGCTTGTACCCACTAGGATCCAAACTGGGTGGACGGTTTGTATAGATTATCGTAGGTTGAATGCGGTGACTCGAAAAGACCACTTCCCTCTTCCCTTTATTGACCAAATGCTTGAAAGACTAGCGGGTAAGGCTTATTATTGCTTTTTAGATGGGTATTCGGGGTATTTTCAAGTAGCTATTGCTCCTGAGGATCAAGAGAAAACCACATTTACTTGTCCTTTTGGTCCCTTTGCGTATCAACGCATGCCTTTTGGACTTTGTAATGCACCTGGTACCTTTCAGCGATGTCTGGTTAGCATATTTTCTGAGTATGTTGAACGTTTCATTGAGGTATTTATGGATGATTTTACAGTGCATAGTGATTCTTTTGATGCTTGTTTACACCATTTATCTCTTGTTCTGAAGCGTTGTATTGATACTAACCTTGTTTTGAATTCTGCGAAGTGTCACTTTATGGTGGAACAAGGTATAGTACTTGGACATATTGTGTCTTCAAAAGGTATTGAGGTTGACAAAGCTAAAATTGATACTATTTCGTCTCTACCTTACCCTACTAATGTTCGCGAAGTTCGATCTTTTCTTGGTCATGCAGGTTTTTACCGCAGGTTTATCAAGGATTTCTCTAAGATCACTTCACCCTTATGCAAGCTGTTGCAAAAGAAGACAGATTTCATCTTCGACAAGGCTTGTAAGGAGGCTTTTTATGAGTTGAAAGGTAGGCTTACCTCCCCTCCAATTATTCAGGCGCCGGATTGGTCTCTTCCCTTTGAGATCATATGTGACGCGAGTGATTATGCTTTGGGAGCGGTGTTGGGTCAAAAGAATGGGAGGGCTTCCCATCTTATTCATTATGCATCCATAACCCTAAATGAAGACCAACGGAATTACACCACGACTGAAAAGGAGCTTCTAGCAATTGTTTTTGCTTTGGAGAAATTCCGGTCCTATTTACTTGGTACTAAAGTGGTGGTATTTTTAGATCATGGAGTGTTGCGCCATTTGATGGGAAAGAAAGCGTCTAAGCCGAGGTTGATAAAATGTATTTTATTTTTAGTGAATTTGATTTGGAGGTGAAAGATAAGAAGGGAGCAGAAAATGCTGTAGCAGACCATTTGAGCCGGTTGGTGGATGTTGATGCGAATCCACATGAGAAAAATCCGGTTAAAGGAGTGTTTCCTGATGAAAGCTTGTTCGCTATTCATTCCGTAGAGCCATGGTATGCCAATCTTGTAAATTTTCTATGCTCATCTAAATTTCCACAAGGCTTTTCCAAATCTCAAAACGACAAACTTCGTAGTAATTCGAAGTATTATGTGTGGGATGAGCCTTATTTGTAGAAGCATTGTTCCGACCAAATCATAAGGAGGTGTATACCGGAGAATGAGATGACCTCAATCCTTACATTTTGTCATTCACATGCTTGTGGTGGCCACTTTGGTGCAACAAGAACGGCGAGAAAGGTGCTAGATTGTGGATTTTATTGGCCTACTTTATTTAGATATGCTCATGAATTTTTTCAAGCTTCTGACAATTGCCAAAGAGTGGGGAATATTTCCCGAAAGAATGAGATGCCGCAAAGCTACATGCTTAATTGCGAGATTATTGATGTTTGGGGGATCGATTTCATGGGTCCTTTTCCAAGTTCACATGGAAATCTTTACATATTGTTGGCGGTAGATTATGTGTCTAAGTGGGTGGAGATTATCCCCTCTAAGACCGATGATTCCAAGGTGGTGGCGGATTTTATCAAGGCTAACATATTTGCTCGATTTGGAATTCCAAAGGCCTTGATAAGTGACCGTGGAACTCATTTTGTCAACAAGACAATTGGTGCTATGCTCAAAAGGTATTGTGTTACTTTTAAAGTGTCCACGGCATATCATCTGCAAACCAATGGACAAGCTGAAGTGTCAAATATAGAAGTTAAATCTATCCTTGAGAAGACAGTGAATTCTAATCGGAAGGATTGGAGCTTGAGATTAGATGACGCATTATGGGCATATTGAACGGCCTATAAAACCTCAATTGGTATGTCACCTTATCGACTTGTGTTTGGAAAAGCGTGTCATTTACCTATAGAATTGGAGCATAAAGCATATTGGGCGATAAAAAGCTTTAATATGAGCTTGGATGACACGGGGTTGCATCGGAAGTTGCAATTGGAAGAGTTGGAAGAGCTCTGACATGAATCATATGAGAATGCAGCTACTTACAAGGAAAGAACGAAGGCTTGGCATGACAAGATGATCTTAAGAAGGGACTTTAAAGTTGGTCAAAAAGTCTTCTTATTCCAATCTCGTTTCCGTTTATTTCCAGGTAAGTTGATATCCCGTTGGATCGGTCCACTTATAATTGCTAATGTTTATCCTCATGGTGCAGTTGAGGTACGTGATTTAACGACGGATAAAGTGTTGAAATTTAATGGGCAATGATTGAAGCCCTATCATGATGCTGCTGAGTTGGAGGTGGTAGAGTCATTGGATCTCCACGACCCGATTTATGAAGATTAATCTCCACATTAAGTCGAGCAGATGACTATAAACAAAAGCGCTAACGGGAGGCAACCCGAATTTTGTATTTTGTATTTTGTATTTTGTAATTTGTTGGATTTAAGGTTCCTAATTAGTTTGAAAAAAAAGATAAAACAAAAAAAAAGAAATATTTAGTTATATTAAATTTCAGTAAACTTAATATATTTACTATATCTAATTAAGCTAGTGTGTTATTGCTTGAGTGTAGAATAATAATAAAAAAAAAAATAAAAAAAAAATAAAAAAAACAAAGAAGAGGGCTGAAATTCCCGACCCAGCTGCGGCCCGCAGGCCCACGCGGCTGACCCGCCCGAACAGGAAGAAAATTTCACTCAGGTATGTCGTTTTTTTTTTCTCCTCTCAAAATTAGAGATCTTCTTCTTCAGACCACAAATTCTCCATAAATCCTCCATTGCTACACCTTAAAACTCTCCTCTTGTTTGTCCCTAATCAAACTACACCACTTTTTCTCCATTATCTCACACAAATTACCCCTAGAACACTCCCAAATTGTCCTTGCCTCATAAAAAACGTGAACCCTAGAAATTGGGGTTTTCCAATTTCGAAAATTTTGCAGCAATTGGGGCGAGTTTTGGTTCGTTTTTTTTGCATATTGGAGTGTATGGGGTTTGTCTAAACACTGTCTCAACAATGTTTGGAGCCTTTCTTCAAGGTTTGGTCTTAATTTTCACTCTTTTTTTCTTTCAGTTAACTTGAATTAATCTAGTTTACTCTTTATAAAGGGTGTATATTATTGAGTTGCTCTTACTATTATTATCTTGAATTGTTGTGGGAATCGGAAAATTGGAGAATTGAGCTGTTAAGTTGCCAAAGTTGGTGAATAGTTGTTGCGTTGCTGGATATAGTTGTGTTGTTGTGCTGTTGTGCTGTTGTGCTGTTGTTGTTGAATTGTTGTGGGTTGGAGGACTTGGTTGGTCTTACTGCTGATATTGGAGTCCGTTGTTGCTGGTATTGCTGTTGACCGGGCTGTGTGTTGTCTAATTACTGAAATTCAAGTTTATTGTTGCCAATTGGAGTTTGTTGCTGGAAATTTATTGTTTTTGTTGCTATGGAAAAGACGTCGGTTGTTGATTTTATGGGGTGCAAGAATTTGAGTGCTTAGCATAAGAAGGTGTGGAGAATTTTGTATGATAGGATCATTATGGCTACTAAATTTATCGATCCCTTTGCTACTCAATTACTAGGGATTAAAGGTGCGGTGGAGGAATTGCTTGACAGAGTGGGTTTGGGAGCTTTTTGTGACAATAAGGTGCCCACTTTCCGGAGGTTTACCTTAGAATTCCTCTCCACATTACAAGTTCATAGAGATGATGACCTACCTAGGATCACCTTTCACCTTGATGGAGAGGAGAGGGAGTTGACTTATGATGAGTTGAGGGAAATTTTTGGGATTGATGAGAAAGGGGACGGAGAATTTAAGAAATTGAGCTCACAAGAGCAAGAAATTTTTTGGAAGGCACTAAAGGGGGGAGGAGGATACCCTACCGCGGGTGAGAAAAATGTTGATATTCCTCACCCGGCCCTTCGCTACATTCATATAGTGTTGAATTCTACTTTCTTATGCAAGGGAGAACCGACACACTTGCCCAAGGCGGATTTGAACTACGTGTGGGCAATGATGCCCGAGAGCCAGAGTTACCCGGATTGGCTTGAGATCTTTCTTTCTGGGTGTGAGAAGCACCAAAAAGCTGCATCTAGAAATATTCCGTTGGGAGGCATGGTTACTTTAATTGCTCGTCACTTCGAAATTAAGGATCCAGATGACATGGTTGCAGGATAAACATCTGTTAGTGTGGAGTTTATGCGGAGTTGCGATATGATTGTGTATTTAGCTGATTATGCGGCATATGTATGGACCGTTGGTACTGATCATTGTCATTACTTGAAGTTACCTCGAGGAGTTAAGGGTAGGCCATTGCCATTGGGGCCAACTCCGGCCATTTCTACATTCCACAGGATGTCGCTCACGGAGGTTTAGAACATGTTGTTGAAAACCGTGAGACACAACTAGTGTCTTCTACTCTTGAGATGGGACCATCTAGTTCATCAGGTCCAATTAGTTCCTCCCATTTTGAGAAGTGGGGTGAGTGTGTTGCAGCTAGTGTCCTCCACAGTTAGTGTGATAACGTGTATAAATCTCTTATAGGTTCACAGGGTATACTTAGTATTTTATCAGTTGATTAACGTTTACTAATAACGGTTGGCTTGCTAAAAGTTTGACGTTATTATCATACTGATGGCGGTGATCAACTTGTCCCTAAAAGTCACACCTAAAGGATGTGGTTGAGAGATGTGATTATATGAAAATAAAATCATATTGATGCCTTATATGACTAAAAGGTTAGTCAATGTATTTGACTAAAAGCTTAGTCAATGTGATGATGAGTCGATTATTTAATACAATTAAATAATATCTGATGAGACGAATTAATTGTTAATTCGTAAATTGAATGTAAACAGTTATATTTAATTAATGTATATAATGTTAGCTTAAACGAATTAAGATGTTAATTCCTAATTAAACATAAACGGTTATATTTAATTAGCAAATTATAAATATGCGATATTTATAGTTAATGTATATATTATACGAAATTGTCATAATAAATGTTGACAGACCGGTATTAATAAATCGACTACAAACTGTTGTGTTTGGATTTATTAATACGTGACGACATAAATGACAATTGATAATTATACACATTTTATACAATTTGATAACAACCTAAAAATAAGAAGATTTTTCTCCTTATTTTTAGTTGGTTACACGGTTTTGAAAAAACAAGGAAAGAAAAAGATCTTCCCCCTCTTTTCTCTCCTCTTGGACGGTTAAAAGGAGAAAGGGGAGGATCATTTCCTTGTTTTTTTAACCTAATACTCTCATCAAAACCCTAAAAACTACTCTAAAATTATGAGAAATTAGGGTTCTCTTTCTAGCAACAAAAGGGCATTTCTCGGAGCATCTTGGGTGCAACGATTAGGAGAATATCGATCTCGATATTTGTTCTTAGGCCAAATTGCTAGGACCGAAGGTTGATTCTAATCTCTATTCTTTTGTTTATGCAATTTCGTTTATGACTCGTAATTTCATATTTCATAATTTCGTTATAATCGGAATTTTCTTGATGAAATATACCGATATTTATAACAAGTGGTATCAGAGCATAGGCCACGAAATTATTTTATATGATTTTCATAAATGGATTAAAAAAAATAAAAAATAAAAAACTTTCGGCCGTTTCAAATTTTTTTTTTGCCGAGATGGTTTTTTGGTTTTTGATGCCATGTTTCCTTTTGATTTATTGATATTGTTGTTTTAATATGTTAAGATGATAATATGATAAATTTGTAGATTTTTTATTTAATAAGAATTAAATTGAAATGTAAATGGAAATTGTTTTGATTTACGATGTTCATTTGTTTTTGCTATATAGTTTTGGCATACATGATGTTAAAATATTGTTTAAGAATCATGCTTCATTAATTTAATAATGTTCAAATCAATTGTGATGAATCGAATATTCAGATAATCGATTTAATCATAATTTAGATATTCTTTTTAAGAGGTAAAATTGAATCATCTAGTTTGGATCTATGTTTAAATTAAATGTTGATGATTATGTCAATCTTGTTCTAGTAGCAACATTAAACAAATTTGTTCATATTAAAAGGGTTGTTTTCGAAAAGAAAAAAAAATCTGTTTTTTTTTTCGATTTTTAGGTCAAATGCCGAGAGGAGCCGAGAGCAATTAATTTTTTTTTTTTTTTTTTGTTTTTTTGTTTTGGTCAATAATTATTATACATTATATCTATAATGTATGATTGTTTGTTGTGAAAAAGTTCACAAATTTTAGATACCCAATTATTTTAAAGTGGTTTAAAATAATGTTAGATTAATTCATATTACAAGTTAATGTGTATTAAGATTGGAATTATTGTGAGTAATTGAGGAATTGTCACATAATTTTGATCATTTTAAAATAGGTGGTTTGGATAAATTACTCTACATAATTAAGGAATTATGTCTTGAATGTTTAATTTATTGTTGATGCATTTTATTTAGTTGTATGAATTGTTGAATGGTTTATTTACGTATTTTAGCAATCGGTTGTAATTTGTATTACCTAGTGTGGCCATAGTTGATTATGTTTTCGTAATGATGGAAACATAATCTTGATGTAATTTTGAGATCTCGAATCTCCTTTGGTTTTCTTTAGTATTATGTTTTTGATATTAAAATGTAAATAGGTTTATTTTGTAATTTATTAATTGTAATTTTGAGAAGACTAAAGATGGAGATTGGATTGCTCACTCCCGCTACATGGACCAAGATGGAACATCAAGACAAGCTTCTCGGGTCCTAAGAAGGATTCCAAAGTTGTATTTACGTTAATTTTGGTAGATAGGCCACACTAGGACTTTGTTTTTGTTTTACGTTTTTCCATTCTTGTTGCTTTTCTTCGCATGATAATTAGTGCATCATATTCCGCCTAAACCAAACCACCTACTTATATGCATGAAAATTGACTCATATAGTTTGGATGTTAGTTATCATGGACATAAAGATGTCACACTATTTTAAGCCATCATCTTGGTTTATTCATTCTCGAATGCTAGATATTAGTTCACTTAAAATGTATTAAAATAAAGTTGATGGGATCTTCCTTTAAAACTAAAATTGAGACTAGTCTTTATAGGCCAAACAACTATGAATCCCTTCTTCGTCGGTAGGCATATAGCACCTTACTCTCCATGTGACCCCTTCTACGTTGGGTAAGTAGTTTGTGTTGACTTATTTTACCTCAACATTATAATCCGAAGAGTTTCTCGTGATTATGATGGACTATAGATAGAATTTAAAGAAATTTATCAACCAAGAATTCTAATAGTAGAATTGGCCAAGAGGTTGGCTTATCAATTTACAGATAATTGAGTCTTGGGATCATTTATATAATTCTTGAGGGAGGTTAATTGTATAAATGCTTGAGTCTTCGCATTATAACAGTTTTTGCATTAGACTTAAATCATAACGATGAGTATGCTTATTATATTTTTCTTCTTCTTTTCGCAATGTAGAATTCGTTTTATATTGATAATACTGCTTACAACAAATGGCTAGAAATAATGATATCCTTATGCCAAGTGCCACACTTGCACGCGAGTCCTGGCTCAAAACTTTCATGGACCACATGAATCAGTCCACACGACTGAAGAATGACGGGTCCAACTTTGCGGACTGGGAGGCATTATTACGGAACGCTGCCATTGCTGACGGTAAGCTCAAGTACTTGACTAAGCCAATACCGCCAAACCCAGGCCCAATGCAAGAGCTAACGAGTCACTTGCTTATAGTGACTTCGTCATGGAAGCGGGTGCGATAAATAACGTACTCATTTTTGCAATGGAAACCAATTTGCAAAGACGCTTCATTGCCCAAGGTGCAAACAAGATTTTCACCATGTTCACTAATGAGTTCTAAAAAGCACCGAGAATCGTTACTTATGAGCATACCTGTCGCTTCTTTGAGGCGAAACTCCAGAAGGGGCAACCGGTTAGCCCACACATTCTTAACATGATTGAGAATGTCGAGAAACTGGAGGCACTTGATTGCAAAATCAGAGAGAGCATAGTCATTGACCGTATGCTTCATTCACTTCATGATGGTTTTGCCCTTTTCAGGGCAAATTACTACATGAATGACATGAAGAAAAGTCCTCATGAGCTACACTCACTTCTCGTACATACCGAGAAGGATATGAAATTGAGTGGGAGCATGAAGCAAGATGTTCTCATGATTTCCAATAAGAATAAAGGTAAGGGCAAAGCTCATGGCGACCTAATTGTAGGAAAGCCAAAGTTTAAGAAGTCAGGAAACGGTAAGAGTGAGCCTGGTGAGACTAGTGGCTCACAAGGCAAGGAAAAGAGCAAGGGCGGTAACGTTGAGTGCCACCATTGTCACAAGACTGGGCATTGGAGGAGGAACTGTCCCGTGTACCTTGATGACATAAAAGCAGGCCGCGTCACTCCTGTTGGTATGTCATCTTATATTCATATGATTGAGATTAACCATGCAAGTTTCGGAACTTGGGTACTTGATCTTGTTGTGGTCCTCATCTGTATAATCATTTGCAGGGCCTAAAAAACATCACACCCCTCGCAAAGGGTGATGTGGACCTGCGAGTCGGGAATGGAGCAAGAGTTGCTGCAGTCTCAATGGGAACATACGTAATCCAGCTCCCGAGTGGTTTTAAGTTATATTTATATAACTGTTACTATGTACCCAGTTTATCTAAGAATATTATTTCTGTTTCCGTACTTGATAAAGACGGTTTTTCATTTTCAATAAAGGACAATAGCTGTATTTTCTCTTTTAATGAAATGGTTTATGGCAAAGCAGTTTCCATGAATGGAATTTATATCTTAGATCAAACCACAGATATATTACATGTGAATAATAAGAAATTAATGGTTGGTGACAAAGATCAAACTTATCTATGGCATTGTCGAATGGGACACATAAATGAAAAACATATAAAGAAACTTATTGAGAGTGGGACTATCTCCACATTTGATTTATCATCTTTTGGCACGTGTGAATCATGTCTTATCGGCAAAATGACTCGAATATCCTTCAAAGGTGTTGGAATGCGCGCCAATGACCTATTAGGACTCATACATACTGATGTGTGTGGACCTATGTCAATCACCGCAAGAGACGGCTATAGATATTTTATCACTTTCACGGATGATTTGAGTAGATACGGATATGTCTACTTAATGAAGCATAAAAGTGAGTCATTTGAAAAATTCAAGGAATACCATAATAAGTTGAGAACCAACTGGGAAGAAAGGTTAAAGCACTCCGTTCAGATCGTGGTGGCGAATATCTTTCAAATGAGTTTGATCAACACCTTAAAGACTGTGGAATAGTTCTACAGTTAACTCCACCTAGAACACCTCAATTAAATGGTGTGTCCGAATGGAGAAATCAAACACTAGTTGATATGGTTCGATCCATGATGAGTCACACGGTAGTACCTGATTCATTATGGGGTTTTGCCCTTTTGTCAGCTGCTCTTATACTTAACCGAAGTCCTTCTAAAGCTGTCGACAAGACTCCGTATGAAATATGGAAGGGAACGTTCCCTAACTTGTCCTTTATTCAGGTTTGGGGCTGCGAGGCTTATGTTAAGTGGAGACACGAGGATAAGCTCGGCCCGCGATCGGTCAAGACATACTTTATTGGTTATCCAAAAGGAATGTTTGGTCATTACTTCTATTCGCCTACCGAACATCGAGTTTTTGTTGCGGCTAGTGCAAAGTTCTTAGAGAAAGAATTTCTCGAGAACAAGTCAAGTAATAGAACCTTCGAGCTGTCGGAGATTCAAGAACCAACAACCGAGGAACAGATGGAGGAAGATTTTCCTTCAACTAATGATACGGTTAATATTCCTCAGGAACTTAGGAGATCGGGTAGAGTCTCTAATCCTCCAGACAGATACATTGGTATGGTCGAGGAAAATGACGTTTTGCTCATAGAGAGTAATGAACCCGCTACCTATAAAGGTGTCATGACCTGTTCCAACTCTAAGTTATGGCTTGAAGCCATGCAATCCGAGATGGACTCCATTTATGAGAATGACGTATGGGATCTTGTTGGTTTACCTAACAAGGTACGACCTCTTCAGTGCAAATGGCTTTACAAAATAAAGCATTCTTTAGAAGGGCAACCAGATACCTATAAGGCACGACTAGTGGAAAAAGGTTTCACTCAAGTGCACGGATTGCATTATGATGAAATTTTTGCAACCGTAGTTATGTTGCGTTCCATTCGGATAATATTAGCGATTGCCGCTTTTCATGACTATGAAATTTGGCACATGGACGTGAAAAACGCCTTCTTAAACGGTTATTTGGAGGAGGAATTGTACATGGTACAACCCGAAGGTTTCATAGATCCTGAAAATCCTAAGAAAGTGTGCAAGCTTAAACGTTCCATTTATGGACTTAAGCAAGCTTCTCGGAGTTGGAATCATCGTTTCGACCAGGTGATAAAAGAGTATGATTTCACTCGATCGGTCGAGGAACCATGCTTATATGTCAAGTCGAGTGGGAGCAAGATTGTTTTCTTGATATTGTATGTCGATGACATACTCTTGATAGGGAATGACATTCCTCTCTTATCTTCGGTAAAAGGATGGTTGAAGAACCATTTCCAGATGAAAGATCTGGGTGAGGCACAACGCATATTGGGAATCCTTATCTATCGAGATAGATCACGACGGATGTTATCACTGAGTCAGGAGTCTTATTTAGATAAGATTCTTGAAAGGTTCAGCATGACCAACTCCAAGAAGGGGAACCTTCCAATGACATCTGGGATGCATTTGAGTAAGTCCCAGTCATCCAAGACACCTGAAGGGGTTGAACGCATGAGTCGCGTTCCTTATGCATCAGCAATAGGATAAATCATGTATGTCATGATATGCACACGTCCAGATGTAGCATATGCATTGAGTATGACGAGTCGGTACCAAGGCAATCTAGGTGAAACACACTGGATGGCTGTTAAAAACATCCTTAAGTACCTACAGAGAACTAAGGATTCGGCATTGACTTATGGAGGAGATACTAAGCTATGTGCAATCGGTTACGCAGATGCTAGCTTCCAAACGGATCGAGATGATTCGAAATCTCAGTCTGGATTCGTCTTTACTCTTAATGGTGCTGCGGTCAGCAGGAAAAGTTCCAAACAGGAAGTTGTAGTAGATTCTACCACTGAATCCGAGTACTATGCCGCTTCAGAAGTAGCAAAGGAAGCTATATGGATGCATCAATTCTTATAAGGATTAACCATAGTTCCTAGTTCGAATGACCCAATCACCATCTATTTTGACAATAGAGGTGCCATCTTCCAGACCAAGGAGCCTAAGTCTAGCAACAAGTCTAGACATGTACATCGGAAGGCTCACCTGATACGTGATTACATGGAGCAAGAGGAGATAGTGATTGACAAGATTGCTTCGGATGACAACATCGCGGATCCTCTCACTAAACCATTGAAATATGATAAGCATGAAGGGCACGTTATTTTCATGGGAATTAAACGTGTTCCTGAGTTGTACTAGTTGCTTATGGATTCGATACATTTTCTTTTTCATATGCTATTTATAACTTCATCGTATTATTTCATATTTTTTTTTTCATGTGGTTTGTACGACAACATTGAACGCCACAAAGTGAACTGAATTACATTATATTTGTTTTGGTTCGTAATCCCCTATATGAGCTGATAACTCTGGCTATTATATTGTGAAGTTGATTGATGGTGGGTTCAACGAGCCATAAGTCAAACGGTTGGCTGATCGATCACCGATGGGAGTTATAACGATACCTCGTAGTTCATTGTGACAACGTAATGGAGTCCTAAATGTTTAAAAACATTCGGCGCCAGGTCGTGGATTGGACGTCCATTGTGTTCCTAGAGTCGATTCTTTTGACTATCGACTATCTCTTGAGATTAAAGCAGTTTTTGGGTGACTTTGGTTTCTTTCTCATGGTCGACCGTAAGAGGAGGTTAAGAAGATTTTTACTGGATTATTTCATACTGTGCTTGTATCTACAGGATTCGAGTTGAAGAAAATATCCATCCTTTATCAGGTTTAGTCATTTCTCAGGGCCACTCGAGGAGTTGTAACTGAAATGCATGGCCATGCTCGAATGATGATTCGTTTATCAGTTAAGTTACTCTCTAGTCCGGAAAACCACTCTTGATATTGATCACTTATAAAATACGACCTTTGTGAATACGGATTTCGAAAATTGTTTTACATTAAGTGGGAGAAATTAAGGATATGATAATCGGTTATCGCACATACACTTGTGAGGACAAGTGGGAGATTGTTGGAGCTAGTGTCCTCCACAGTTAGTGTGATAACGTGTATAAATCTCTTATAGGTTCCAGGGTATACTTAGTATTTTATCAGTTGATTAACGTTTACTAATAACGGTTGGCTTGCTAGAAGTTTGACATTATTATCATACTGATGGCGGTGATCAACTGGTCCCTAAAAGTCACACCTAAAGGATGTGGTTGAGAGATGTGATTATATGAAAATATAATCACATTGATGCCTTATATGACTAAAAGGTTAGTCCATGTATTTGACTAAAAGGTTAGTCAATGTGATGCTAAGTCGATAATTTAATACACTTAAATAATATCTTCTGAGACGAATTAATTGTTAATTCGTAAATTGAATATAAACAGTTATATTTAATTAATGTATATAATGTTAGCTTAAACGAATTAAGATGTTAATTCGTCATTAAACATAAACGGTTATATTTAATTAGCAAATTATAAATATGCGATATTTATAGTTAATGTATATATTATACGAAATTGTCATAATAAATGTCGACAGACCGGTATTAATAAATCGACTACAAACTATTGTGTGTGGACTTATTAATACATGACGACATAAATGACAATTGATAATTATACACATTTTATACAATTTGATAACAACCTAAAAATAAGAAGATTTTTCTCCTTATTTTTGGTTGGTTACACGGTTTTGAAAAAAAAAGGAAAGAAAAAGATCTTCCCCCTCTTTTCTCTCCTCTTGGACGGTTAAAAGGAGAAAGGGGAGGATCATTTCCTTACTTGTTTTTTTAACCTAATACTCTCATCAAAACCCTAAAAACTACTCTAAAATCATGAGAAATTAGGGTTCTCTTTCTAGCAAGAAAAGGGCATTTCTCGGAGCATCTTGGGTGCAACGATTAGGAGAATATCGATCTCGATATTTGTTCTTAGGCCAAATTTCTAGGACCGGAGGTTGATTCTAATCTCTATTCTTTTGTTTATGCAATTTCGTTTATGACTCGTAATTTCATATTTCATAATTTCGTTATAATCGGAATTTTCTTGATGAAATATACCGATATTTCTAACAGAGTGGAGGGAGAAGATGGAGGATATGCAAGGAGAAAGCCTAGATAATTCTCGTCTTTGTGCTGAGATGAACCGGTGTGTGAAGCAGTTTTATTTGACGAAGTATCCGGGAGAGTACGTGGAGCCCTTTTCGGAATTCTATGCTGAACTAGCTGCTAAGAAGGAGGCCCGACTGGCTAGGAAAGCGGCACGTGATGCTCGATCACGTGGTGCTACTTCCTCTTCACATTCTTGAGCTTATGATTTGCTCCATTTCCTTTCTTTTTGCTTTGTCTTATTTTCACACATTTGAGGACAAAGTGTTGTTCAAGCGTGGGGAAGGGAGTCACACTCATTGTATATAGTGTCCTTTTGCATAGTAGTTGTTTTTATTCATTTATGCTTTGAAAAAAAAAATGAAACAAAAGAAAAAAAACAGTAAAAAAAAAGGAAAAAAAAAATTGAAAAAAAGAAAAAGACGAAAAAGAGAAAGACCCAGCTAGGTTAAAACCCGAAAGGGCGCCTAGGCAAAAAATGGAAAAGTGGCCGAGGACGGGGTGAAAACCCAAAAGGGCACTCCGGGTAAAATGAATAAACGAGTTGCGTGCCACGAGAGTTAGTGTGAGGTAATAGCTAGAGTGAAAACCCGCAAGGGCGGGTGCTCTAGGCAAAATGAGAGATCTACGAAAAAAACACATTAAGTCTTTCTATTTTTGGGGGGCCGCCATAAGAAGGGTGCTAAAGAAGGTCGGTCGGGTAGGATTAGTGGCTACGGTGAGGACAACCGCAGTGCGTTGTTGTTGTGAGCACCGTGCTATAGCGGTTATTGGTCTTGTGCTAGTACGAGTAGTAGAGGTGTTTAGGATTATTCACATGAATTTTGGTTGTTTGTTGCAATCTATCTTTTTGGTTGTGATAGGATTATTGTTGTGAACCATGTGAATTACTGGTTAGGTTGGAGAGATAAGGGGCGTAGATGTGCCGGATTTGCTAAGTAATCCTTGTGGATAACATTTTGAGTTGTGCTTTGTGGTGATGTTGGAGCTTTGGTGACATTAACATTACGTAGATGGTATAAGGAGGGCAAGAGAGAGTCGTTTGATTTGATTGTGATCGGATTTATCCATGTTTCTCTTGTAAGACCTAGGGTGTGGGTAATAGTTAAGTTTCCGAGTTTTGCTCGTCTAAGCATGGGGAAGTTTGATATGACGTATTTGGTATATGTTAAGAGTGGTGATTTATGAGGAGTTTTGGAAGGAAAAATGAAGTTTAGACTTGTAATTGCATAATTTACCATTTTATTCTTTTGATATTAATTTAGAGTAATTTGGTAGAATTATGGATTAGCAAGTTTAAAGAATGTGTTGGGTTGATGTTGGTTTTTGAGATGTGTGCTAGTATGGTTGGCAAGAGAAGATGCGCAAATAAGGCCCGGTACGAGTTGATAAAATAACTCTAAATCTCCGTAAAGCTACACGGAAGCAAGTAGCAAAGAAAGAAAAGAAGCTGCGTTTTTGGCGAAATTCCACCCGACTCGCGAGCGGGTCGCGGATGGTCGCCTGCGCCTCGATTAGGCCAAAGACGACTTTTGTATTTCGTTTTCCTAAACCTTATTTTATTATTATTCTTAGACTTTTTATTTTTATTACTATCTTGATTAGGTTAAGTACTTAGCTTTTGGCTATTGCTTAAAGGATTCATTCAAGTATAGATATAAGAAAACTATCAAGAAAAAACCCTATTATTATTCATCAAGACTATGTGTAAGTAATCCTTCATGTTGGATTCAAGCAATTGAAGCACTCTAAATCCGATTGTGAGTTTGAATGTTTTAATTCCTTTTCTTGATTATTGTGAATTGCTTAGTTATTAATTATATGAATGTTGATTGATTATTGCTAGGTGTAACTAGTGATTGATTTCTCTATTCTAATGTTTGTATTGTTAATTGAATAGGATTTATTGATTAACTTTTCGCTAGTAACAATGGGGAATTAATATTGAACGGGATACATTAATACTAGTTCTTAGAAGCGATTGACACAAATATCTAAAGTGCAACTGGATTGTGTTCATTATTTATTCTCTATCGAGTTCTCTATTTTATATTGCTGTTGTTGAATTAAATCTTGAACTGGATTGTTAAGGTTGTTTAATAGTTAGGGTTGCTTAAGAACGGTATTCATTTTAATTGAATATTTGTAAGGAGAATTGGAACTTTTCATTTACGGTAGAGTAATCAAGATCAGTAATTGAAACCGTCTTACAGTGATCAATTGTTATTGAGTGTGGATATATGCTTTATTACTCAATTTGTGTTAGCTATTCATCTTGGTTCATTAGAGAATCAACTCAAATCCCCCCCCCCCCCCCTTTGTGTTACTACGATTTTTATTTACATTAGAGATCAAATTTTCCTATATTATAGTTTGCATAAATTGTTAATCCGATTCCCTTGGGTTCGACCCTTATTTCTGCATTTCTACAGTTTAGTATTTGAATTTAAGTGATATAAATTTTTAATTTGAGGCATACGACTTTAGCCTGTCAAAATTCAAATGGAATCAAGAGGATTTACATACCTTGAGATAACAAAAGGACAAGGGCACAAATACAAGCAAGAAAACGAGACCGAAAATGGCGATTTTGGGTGTTTATCGTGTGTTTGTGTGAGGAAGACGAAGTGAATGAGGAGCTGCTGCTCCTCGCGTCTTTTAAAGAAATAAGGAGAGGCTCCTTACATCACCTAACAGATTGCGCCTCTTTTGGGTGCTCTCAGCATTTTTAGCGAAATTTCAGGCTTTGGCCCATTTTCACACAATTTCTCGCTATTTCACAAAATTCAATGGAGGAATTAAAAAACCGTCATTTTTAAACAAAAAAGAAAAATAGCGAAACACAAATTCGTTATCTTTCACAAAATTCAAGCGACGGAATTAAAAAAACCGTCATTTTCTTCACAAAAAAAAACAAAATAGCGAAATTCAAATTCGTTATTTTCAAAAAATTTATTGGCGGAATTAAAAACCGTCATTTTAAAACAAGCAACAAAATAACGAAACACAAATTCGTTATTTTCACAAAATTCAAACAGCGGAATTAAAAACCGTCATTTTCAAACAAAAAAAAAAAATAGCGAAACACAAACTCGCTATTTCTCAAAAATTCAGAATGTAAGAATTAAAAACCATCATCTTCAAACAAAATAGCGAAATTCAAAATCGCTATTTCTCACAACTTCAAACGACGAAATTAAAAACCATCATTTCCTTCACAAAAACAAATAGCGAAACACAAACTCGCTATTTCTCAAAAATTTCAAAACAACGGAATTAAAAACCGTCATTTTCAAACAAATAGTGAAATTCAAACTCGCTATTTCCCACTAATTTCAAACGACGGAATTTCACTATTTCTCACAAATTTCAAATCGCAGGATGACGGAATTAAAAACCGTTATCTTCCAAACAAATAATAAGTGGCGAAATTCACATTTGCTATTTCCACAAACTCCGGGCGACGACAATAAAAACCGTTATTTCTCTTCAAAATCTGAAATTACGAATGACGACAACAGAGGCCACCATCCGCCAGAGCCAGGCTCAAACTACAAAAGCCTATCTCTTTTCGGCACCGCAAACATCCAATACAAACACCAAAATTCCTCGGCAGGATATCGAAGACCTCCCCACGAAGCCCACTAACAACAAGCAACCTCTTGAAATAAGCTCGATTAATCCGGCTATTTCGCGTAGGCAATTATTCGATCTTCAACGATGAACAAGTCTCAGCAACCTCTTTAAATAAGCCCGATAAAATCCGGCTATTTCCCGCAGTCGATCACTCGACCTTTAACTACGAACAAGTCTGAGCAACCTCTTGAAATAAGCCCGATGAAATCAGGCTATTTCCCGCAGTCGATCACTCGACCTTTAACGACGAACAAGTCTCAGCAACCTCTTTAAATAAGCCTGATAAAATCCGGCTATTTCCCGCAGTCGATTATTCAACCTCCAATGATAAACAAGTCTTTGCAAATCAATCTCTTGAGATAAGCCCGATAAAATCCGGCTATTTCACGCAGTCGATTACTCGACCCTCGACGGCTGGCGAGCCTTTACGCGCAACCAAGGAGCATTTCAAACAAATATCCCGAAGATGCCTCAGGTATGACTCCTTCCTATGGCTGGCGAGCCTTTATACGTAGTCTAACGGACTTTAAACGACCCGCACTAGAAGTCGATAAACTCTAAACTGTTCTCGACGGTAGGTCCTTGACTCAAATCTCTGAGTCACCTCGACGTCGCCCTTTCCAACGGCAGGTCCTTTGCCCGAATCCTTTCGAGCCGCCTCGACGTCGCTCCGGTCTTTTGGTTGTAATCTTCGATTGATCTGGGGGCTGTACTTTGACTTCGCCCTGTCGAAGCCTCAGTCAAAGTGGGGGCTCTGTAGATACCCAATATCTGTTGAATCTCCAATAAACACCCGATGATTATCGGACTACAATATGCTTAGGAATCGCTACGTTTGATCGGCGGTTTGTACAACTTTGCGTTGGAAAACTCAAAGTGATTTCGAAAACAAAACATTTTCAAAACATTTCAAAAGTACCTGGAGTGTTTTATGCACGACGACGGGGTCGCAATGACATTAACTAGAGTCAAAACCGACACCGAACCAAAAACCGACTCGAAATTCAAATCCCGACTCCAACAACGGGTCAAACGGAGTCAAACACAAAAAAACCAATATCACAGACCTTTCATGCTAAGTATACACGGTATACTTGATGGTGAAGTACAACAATCACGACATTGAAAACCTAGGATAGAACAAACCATGAATTCAAATGCGTGATAGTGACAAGATAGCTCGAAGACCCGTGGACATGCTCGTGCCTCTTGTAGTAGCCTATATGACCACGTCGCTGAAAATGCATACAACCACATAATCCTCTATAAACACCCCTCAAATGCCACCATTTGAAGGCACGCGAACGTCTGCCCCCTCTTTTCTCCCTTAACGAGTCAACAAACGACACGTATTTTCGACCTAACGATCGAAAATACAAACCTTACACATTGTTTGGTACCATCATCGTGCATTAAACCACTTGACCGGCCACTTCGACCAACTACAGCTTCACTAAACAAAGCAACACTCCTTACTTCACAAAAACGGTTTTAAATAAAGTTTTCGGACTCAACAAGTTTTTAAACTTTCGTCGATTTCTCATCAAGCAACCTAGCATGTAAGTATGAGGGTGTAGTTAATCCTCTTCTTTCATGTCCTTTTATTTTTTTTTATGACCTTAACATGCCAAAACATGCATAACATGGTCCAAAATACGGATTGAATGAGCCAAAACTGAGTTTTGACCTAAAGCAGAAGCCCCTAGTCACAACTAGGTGGCTCGCGCCTATTCTGACTGCCCAGGTCAGAACTGAAATGTCTTTGAGTTCATCCTTTCCCATTTTCATTTCTTATTTACAATCGGTTTTTACCGTTTCAAATCATTTTTATGATAAATATTTTTAACCATAAATTATATTTACCATTGGTTCCTTATACCATGACGGTTTAATCCGTGACTCGGTGATAATATTTGGTTAATTACATTTTAAAGGGTATTTTAATGCCTTTTATTCATTTGTTTATATTTTCAAAACAACCATATTAGTCATACATGCATAATCATCCTTGGTTCTACATACCATGTCGGTTTAATCCGAGTACGATGATGAACGTTGACAAATTATAAAGCAATGAACTTAATATAATTAGTTCATATCAAGTATGTTTTTACACTTTATTTACAAAGCAATGAACTAAATAAAGCAATGAACTTAACATATTTAGTTCATATCAAAAAAATTTGCATTTTTTCTTACAAAACTATTCATGTCAAGCTTGCAAAACCGAACCCGACACCGAATATTGTCAACATAATGACGATTTTTCAAGTCTCGTTCTTCATATTAGCACAAAAACGGTCTCAACGACCTTTTCAATAAAACGGGTTTTGACACCATTTTACAAACATTTTTTACAAACAATTTCTTAAGTATTTGAAACAACCAGGAGACACCCTTTAGGTTGTAGCCTGACTCGCGGCTAAACAGGCCTCTTGATTTCCAGTTTTCAAACTGGACAGCCTCATTTGCATCGCCCTATGGCTCGCGCCTCAATAGGCTGCTTGGAGATGCTCCTGTTTCTCTTCCACCACTCGTTTAGGACGATCCCAACTTCGTTTAACCCGAATACACGACGGATCAGATTGATGAGTCTGCATTTTACACTTTGTATTTGCAAAACACTTTTCTAAGACAAATGGATCACGTTATGCACCATAAACCTAACTCGGTAAATGGATGCTTAATTTCCGTCTTGCATGCAAATCGACATTAAATCCAACTTGACATCAATTACTTTATATTTGGATAAACAACCGGCATAGCAAATTTCACGTGTTAGGTTTAAACTTGTGGATGCGCATTCATGCATTTACCCGTTTTATCAACTTTTGCGTTCAACCAACCAAGAATGATCAGTAGAGGCCACTACCGCGGGCGGGATTTGGTGTCCAATTAAAAGGCTTCCCAATACGTACCTTCACCTCTTACTCAGAAACTTTGGATAGTGGAAGACCTTATCCAAGGCGAAGGAGAATCAATCTAGCGATAGGATGCTAAAGAGGGACGATTCCTTATCTTTAGTACCTATGTCAAGCACCGCTTTTGCCTTGATTGATCTAGGTATAAAGTGGACTCGAACGGTTTCCAGGCATCCCATAATTGCTTGGTGGTGACTTTGAACATCTCTGCATCGTTTAGAGACCCTTAACCGAGACGAAACCGATCGATCTAAAATGATCCGGTCGAAAGCATTTAATACGCCGCCGAGCGTGGCTTTTCGACCGCCGGATGTCCACAGATTGGCTTTGCGTGCGGGTGGACCCATTTTCACACATTGGTTAAACCAAAAGGCATCACCCTAAATTTGAAATGTCCATATCTTGTGCTAAAGGCGGTCTTTGGCATATCGGACTCACGAACGGAAATTTGATGATAACCGAATCTCAAATCAATCTTGGAGAAAGTAGAAGCACCTTTGAGTTGATCAAACAGATTTTCAATCCTTGGTAGAAGGTACTTGTTCTTGATAGTAACACGGTTGAGCTCACGATAGTCGATACAAAGTCTCATGGATCCATCTTTCTTCTTCACAGAGAACGGGAGCACCCCAAAGTGAGGCACTAGGTCGAATAAATCCCTTCTCAATCATCTTATAAATTTGCTTCCTCAACTCCTCTTGTTCGGTTGGTTCCATACGGTAGAGAGCTTTAGCAACCGGTCAAGTTCCGGGCACATGGTCGATAGAAAACTCTACATCACGCTCGGGAGGTATCCCGGGCAATTCCTCAGGAAAGACATCGTTGAATTCACATACCATGGGCACTTCTTCAAGCTTCAGCAAAAAAGAAGAGGTAGAAGTCACCACACAAAAAAAAAGACTTGGTAACCTTTCCTCTCCATACTCATCAACTTCAAAGCGGAAATCAACTTCACACCTTCTTGGGAATGGACTCCTTTATAGGAAAGATGAGTGCCTAGCGGGCTCTTGAGGCGAATCTTTTGATCTCTACACTCGAATCTTGTATTGTTCTTAGACAACCAATCCATACCCAAAATTACATCGAATTCCTCAAGGGGAAAACAAAGTAGGTTAGCGGGGAAAAGAGTTCCTGAAATTAAAATAGGGACATCGGAAAAAGAGTAAGAACATAAAATGATTTCTTCGGATGGTAAGGATATAGGGGTATCCTCACTAGGTATAGGCTCAAGGGCTAGCTTTTCTGAAAACTTGGAAGATATAAAATATAAAGATGCATCGATGTCGAAAAGAATAAGGCTTGAGAACATACCCGTAATGATGTCGGGATGAGTGGCGGCGTCGGCTTGACTCATGACATAGATAGTTCCTCTGGGCTTGGCTTTTGGAGCTTGAGTGGGAGAAGGAGTAGTAGAAGCTCTTCTATCGGGGCAATCATTGTAGCGATGTCTGGGCTTCTTGCAATGAAAACAAGTTAGAGGCTTATTATAGCATCCAACTCCGGGGTGTAGATCTTGTCTACAATTGAAGCACTTGTGAGTCTTCTGAAGGTTGAGGTTGTTGTTGCTTGGTCGGGGAACTTGTCCACTTGGCATTTGCCCTCTCGGCTCTTGTCCTCCGGGCACAAATCTCTTCTTAGCATAAGTTGATGTAGAAGAAGGAACAAAGGGTCTCTTGCCATGAAAGTTAGGACGGTAAGAATTAGAGAAGGAACGAGGCTTAGCATCATCTACAATAGCCTTCAAAGAATTCTCGTTCCAAACAGCATCATCATAGACCGCCACAAAGGTTGTGGAGTCTCTTTTTGTGACACCTCGCGATAAAGCGGAAAAAAATACAATAATAAAATGCGGAATTTTAGGAAATTTTTGAAACTTTGAAAGTTTAAAGCACAGGTTCATTAAAATCTAAAACATAAATAAAGAATGCGGAAATAAAGTTAAGTTTATACAAACGTGATAGTCAAAAATGGAGAAAATATATCCCTCGAATGACGTAACGAAAGAGGTGAGTCTAAGCGGTGAATAAGTAATCTAATGGTCCAAGGTACTCGCTAGCTCACACGTCTATACCCCATATACTGCATCTTCACAAACCCGTCATTCATGTAAACATGAAAGCCATAGTCAGTGGGGAGTAACTCAGGGTTCTCCCAGCCACATTATGTAAAGATAAGTATAACAAAGAACTCAATTAAGCAAGGCATAGAAAATGATTGAAAGCAATGTGAATAAATAAATAAATGCCATGGAATAGAACTTGCCAATTGAATAAAAATAATTAAAGCGACTAATATTAGCATAACATAAATTCATCCAATTATGTGGGACATTTGAATAAAAGAAGACGAGAAATCGTTAAATAATTATGGAGACGCATCCCAAGTAAAAATGACATATGCGACCATCCATAATGCAAGACATTTACCACTCTTAGATTATAATTTCCCCGGGTAAGACTACGATAATATTACGGTCCTAGTCTAAATCTGCAGATTCTCGGGTGTACATCCCGATTCGATGTGCGCCAGCACAACACGCACCCAAGACTCGACTACTAATGGAGATCGAGTACCCCAATCGCCAGAACAGCACGAAAGTGGCGGAAAGACTAAGAAGAAACTCACTTGCAAGAACAGCACCAGTGACCAAAAGCCGTACTTTCTAGAACAGCACAAGTAGGCCAACCCGCACTTCCCAGAACAGCACAAGGGGGCGTAAATGTAAGTCAAGCAAAAGGTATAGCAAAATGACAAATTTACATGGATATGACCCAATTTAAATAAACAAGTAGAATAATTCACTCGTACTTGAAATACGATTAATAGATAAGAATGAACGGATTAAAACTCATGTTATGGGAAATTAAGACATTTTATAATATTATGACATGTATAAATAGTAAATTCCACATTTATGATTAATGTGAGAAATATACATAAATGAACGGTAGATAAAGAATTTAGGATGCAAAAACATGCGACGAAAGTTAAATAAATTAAACCCGAATACATGTATTTCACGGTCAAAAATTTATCCAAACGAGGCTACGGCCTAGCCATGACCAGCCCAACCCGGCCACGGCCTGGCCGCACCCCGTCTCAGCCAGCCACGACCTATGCCAAAAGTGGCAGCCCTTGCACAAACAACCAGCAGCACAACAACATACAATACAGGCCAAGAAACGCAGCATACAAGCAGACAAACAGATTACTTCCCCCTCTGTCCAACCGTCTTAGGACGGTTTCCTAGCCCAAACCAAGGCGGATTTCACCCGTAAAAAAGACCCAATCCCAACATGTACATGTACTTGAGACAATAGCAAAAAAATGGTTCAATATAGCATAAAGAAACCCGTCAAAACAGCCCACGAAAACTGCCCCACAAGGTTCATTTTCATCATTTATAAAGTTCATTTGTGACCGTCTTAAGACGAAATTTTAAGCATGAAAAGGGTGAAATTTCTCACATACAACTAACCCATTACATACTTTGATATACATATGAGACGGAAAGCAACTATTCGGTTCAAATCATCCGTGGAATCGACTCAAAAACAGTCCACAAAAGTCGTCCATTATCAACCTATATAAACATGGTTTTTCTAGCAACTTATGAGGCCGTCTTAAGACAAGTTTTTAAGCATGTTACAAGGTGGAATTCATCCAAACAAAAAACTATATTCATTCATGTATATGCACACAAGACATGAGCAATAAAATTAACTCGAACCAACAACCATTTCAACTCACAAATCGCGTCCAAAAACGCCCCAACACAGCCCCTGTTTCACGGTTTTATGTCCAGTTTTGTGTCCGTCTTAAGACGAAATTTTAAGCATGAAAATGATAGTATTCATCCAAAAACATTACCCAACATGATCACCCACTTCACTAAGAATCCAAAGGTACCAACTTTTCTCAAAATCGATAAGTAAAACTCGAATAAAACCGTCTCAAAAGACACCCCATGAACTCAGTCAAGACAAAAACTTTGTTTTGTAAAAAGTAAGAACACATGTAAATACATATAAATTTCAATATAATGTCGAGTAATCCCATCACTGTTACCTTTTTTTCTCTTCAAAGAATTATTTTCCGACTCAAAACTACTCCGGGTTGTCCAATAGCACACCTGAACACAAAGGAAACGATTAGTACGGAATTTCAAGCCATAAAAGGGGCACGGTCAGGATAGGAGAAGAGCAAAGCTTGGCTCTTTCTTACATACAAAGAAGGAGAAAGAGAAGAGGAAGCTAATGGAGCGATAATTAGCGAATTTGGTCGAGAAACAAAGAGGAAATCTCAGTTTGTAGGTCGCGTGAAAATGGAGTTTATAGCTCCTGCTTTGATTTTGTTGTTTGCTGGCTGGTGTTCGAATTAGAAAGGAGAAAGGGGATAGGAAGCAGCGTGTGGCATTGAGAGATCAGTGAGGGAATTAAAAATGATTGTTTTAATGAGGGAAAGAGAGTGTAACCAAAAATATTATTTTAGTTAGGTGCCAAAAGTGAATGGTGTGTTGTCGGTATGGGATTGGTCGGGATTAAACTAGTCTCTCATGTGAAAATATGACGGTCTTTTGCTAGACGGAAATACGTCTCAAATCTACTATAATTTAGGACGGAAACTATTATTATTATTATTATTATTATTATTATTATTATTATTATTATTATTATTATTATTATTATTATTATTATTATTATTATTATTATTATTATTATTATTATTATTATTATTATTATTATTATTATTATTATTATTATTATTATTATTATTATTATTATTATTATTATTATTATTATCGTCCGACTGAAAATATATATATATATATATATAAACAAGCTTATAAAAATGCAACTTTTATAAAATTTATGTTTAAAAATGAAATTAATTAAATTAAATAATTTAAAATATAAATAAAACAATGGAATGGTTAATTAAATTATAAATGCTAAAAATGGGAAATTCACGGGTGTTACACTTTTCACCATGCTTTCCAACTTGGGATTCAACGTGCTCTTGTAGAAGTAGACACGCTCTTCTTCATCTTTCACGAATCTCGAAATATAATGAGCAAGATCATTGAACTTGTCGGTAAAAGCTTGAACGGATACACCTCCTTGCTTGAAATCAATGAACTCCTTCAATTTTTGTTGCTTGAGTTCCTTAGGGTAGAAACGATTTTCCACAAGAGACTTGAAACGATTCCAATCAAAGGTGGGGTCTTGAGTGACGGAAGGCCCGGTTATAGTCCACCACCTATCGGCCTCCTTTACAAGGAAATGAGAGGCAAGTTTCACTTTGTCTCGATCTTGGACATCATAAAGAGAGAAATTATTCTCCATGTCACGAAACCATTCCAAAAGCTCAATCAGATCCAATTCACCACCATAGGTTCTAGCCTTGTTCTTACGAGTTGCCTTGTAATCCAAGCAAAACTTCCTTGTCGGTCTCCTACATGTTGTGCGGCATTGACATTCACATTCACATTGGCATCTTGTTGATTTTGGAGAATTTGAGTAAGGGCTTGCATGATATTATTCTCCACATTGGTTGGTCGTACCATCTTTTCAAGGCAGAAAAGAAATCAAACAAGTTAGTACCTAACAAATAGCACATACAAAGAGACTCCCAACTTAGATCCTTAGTACTACCCATCTCTCATTTATTATTCAAGGTCAAGTTTAAGTTTAGGGTACACGTGTGTGCGTCGGGAGCAATGTAGGCTCTGATACCAATTGTGACACCCCGCGATAAAGCGGAAAGTATACTAATAAATTTAAGCGGAAATTATGGAATTTTTAAAACATTTATTTATAGATAAGGTTTAACATGCGGGATTCACTAAAATTCATCGGAAAGAAAGTATGCGTGATAGGCTTGTCGTATACCTAATCAAAGATAAAAATTCCAGAGACACAAATGAATGTAGTACAAGGGGTCGAATACAAGGAGACGGGAATTGCGTTATGAAATGCTATGAATGGAATTCTATCAAGGTCGATTACGATTGGTTGTTTGATTGGTATGAATACTTGTAAATAAAATGATGTAAATATATATGATAAAGGAGTTTAGGGGAGTCGGGTCACACATGCAATTGTATATAGATGTTCATGTTAAACTCAGAATAAATAACATTGTTAATTGTTTAGGTGTTATGACAACCACCTCTCGGCCTTATTGTCAACCATAGGTGTAAGAGAGTGCAAAAAGATATCCTACAATGACGGATTAAGGCCCATATTTATAGTAAAATAGGGGCATAACGTAAAATCCATAGAGCAAGCTAGCCCCGATCGGGGTCTGGCCACCCCGATCGGGGTCGTGACTATTCCAATATATTGGTTTAATTCCTCATTGATAATCACAAGGTATCCTATGATCCGTCATTAAGATCCTTAATCACCCGGTTAATTGCATCATTTTGGCATCCAAAGCTTCCCAATTGACTTGGTCTTTGGACTTTCTTTTGGGCTTGACTTTCATTTCTTCACTTATTCATCAATCCAAGCTCCTTGCTTCTTACTCGGGTATGGAAATTACCAAAATACCCTTCTGTGGTCATGCTTAGTCTTGTTAGCCTCGAGAACTCATGCGCTTGCTACTTTGACGGGAAAAAGCTACTAAAAGCTTAATTTCCTACAAAACACAATGAAAACAAGCAAACACAACTAGAACACGGAATTAGCTCACATAATTACTAACATTAGTGCAAATGACATGTAAAATAGAGCTAAAATAGGGAGTAAAATCATATATAAAATGGACACATCAAACTCCCCCAAGCTAAGCTCTTGCATGTCCCCAAGAAAGAAACCATATCCCATCAATTGCAATATCCTAAAACAAGCTAAAGCATAATGATTCAAAACCCGAAACAACATGGGCATAAGAATAATGCAAAAACATGGATGAGATTTACATGACGGCGTAGCATGAATGACTTCTAAAGAACGTTTCGGCCCTTGCATGATCTTTTTGACTTTGGACTCTCACGATTCACTCAATACTCATTATATGTGAAAAGATTTTTATGTGAGTAGCACTTACCTATCCTCGACTCATGAGAGTGTGCCCGCAATCTAATATGGTAGTCATTTCAAATCACAAGTCAAAAACAATCAAAATGCAAGCATATAAAAGAAGCTAAATGTGTAGAAGAAGGCGATTTTGTAATGGGTAAGAAAGGGGAACATATGAATTATGGTTATGTGGAGCAAATTCAAGCTAGCAACAACCAAATGAAAGGATGCTCAATCCCAAAACAAAACCCAAAAATATCAATGCAAACCATAAGAAAACTCTCCACAAGATGATAATAAAACATGAGAATTTTCTTAATTTCACTTCTTCTTCTTTTTCTCAATACAATTCATGCTTTTTTTTTCTTTTCCATTCTTTTCATTCATTGTTTTTCCACATCTTTTCTTTCTTTCTTTCATCATTTTTTTCTCTTCTTTTCTTTTTCACAACTCCTTTTTCACTTCTTTCTTTCATTAACCTAATCCGGAAAATAGCAAATCCGGCATAACCAAGCTCACAAAGACTAAAAATTAAGTTTCCCAAATGAGCACCCTAACACCAATGACATAGCTACTAGCTTAACAAGGTAGGCAAGTATAATGTAGCTAAATAAAATGTACACGTGTAAGGAGAGGCTAGAAATGGGCAACAAAATTTTATGTGAATGGCTTCAAATGCAAGCATATATTGAAAATAAAGCTCATAAAGGATGAAATAAAAACCATACTTGTGTGTTATTGATATAACACACACCATATGGAGACCTATACTCACCTAAGTGAGACCGGAAAAAGATGTACCGGTCCAAGGAGGCTCTACCTTACCATTTTGTGGCCTGCGAAAGTCAAGATCAAGCCTATTCGGTTCAAATTTCATCTTCCACCTACTATGTCAAGACATCCCCATGAAGCAAATATCCCATTAAATAAGAATAAATCATTTGCTAAGAAGCTATCATTAGGATAAGCAAGAGGGCAAAAGCACAATTTTCATGACAAAAGTAGGCTAAATGGAGCATTAGAAGCAAAAAGCAACACAATTCTCTCAAAATTTTCAGATTTTCTACAATGCCTACATTAAAATGCAAACGCAATCCCCCCAAGCAAAACATAACATTGTCCTCAATGTGCCAAAATGTAAAGCATCCAACCAAACCATAAAAACGGCTCAAAGCACATAAACAAGAAAGACAAGAGGTTATATCTAATGGGTTGCGAGAAATTAAACTAAAATGCAAAGGAAAGAACACTTACTAGACTAGCTAGCCCCCCCCCCCCCCAAGCTAGTATGTATACGGGGGACTCTCCCATTCATCAAATATTCAAGAAAAGGGCCAAAAGTTGAAGCCCTTCCTACCTCTCGGTGGTGTTAATAGATGAACAAACCTTGAAATCATGATGAAGGAATGGAGTTTGCAAGTGATTTAAGTGAAGAAAATGATGGAGAATAGAGAGAAATAGGAGATAGAGTATCGTCAAAATGGAGTTGGGATATATGAACAAGTGGTTCTTACCCGTGTAAAAGAAATCACTACAACAAAAACATGGGTTAGTGTAGATACCTCATTTCTGCATCTCCCGCCAAACACCCAGTGATGATTGGGCAGCATGTTTAGCATATGTCGCGATTTTATGACCTTTTGTAAATCAGTTAATAAAAGGTAACACATACACTTGTGTCTACCCCTTGGTTGTCATCTAGGTGTCATTACGGTCGTTTTGGCAGTAATTAGAGTTTATTTGGAGTCCGGGTCAAAAACCGTCTTCATTTCCTAAAACCGTCAAAACCCGAGTCAAAAAGCAATGTGCTTGTCTACCTAAGGTTAGGATGTCATAAAATGTTGAGATTATACTTCATTTTAAGTCCCATGTCACTTCATTAGGCTAAACTTAAGGTTACATTACAAAATGTGCATTTCATTTAGCTAAAATGATAACCCGACATTTAGGCCCGTTTTACGAGGTGATAACAACTTTTTTGGACCAGGTCTATTTCACAGAAAGTTCTAGATATTTTTCCTTAGATTTCAAACACCACCGAAATCACCTTATTCCGAGTCTTGTAGAGAAAGTTATGCCTAAACTACGACAGGCTGTCAAACGCGTTTTCTACGCGCAGAAGGATCCTACCCGAGAAAGGACGCAGTAAGTACTACGCCTCTTTGAAGGATCGCAGCACCTGCTACGCCTTTTCTCCAGGCTTTCTTTTTGTCCGAGTTTCCGTGTTTCAACTAAGTCGGTTATTTCCGGACCTTTATTTCCTATTCTTTCCCAAATTCTACTCTTACCATAATTCCTCCGTGTGTGTAGTATAAATAGAGGCCTTTGTCTCACATATTTTTCACGCGAGTGTCTGCCCTTCTCTTCTCTCTTTGCATTCTAAGACCTTGCTCTAAGCTTTTGACGCCTACGTGCTTGATCAATCGACCACGTAAGCTCAGATTATTCTGAGTACCAGTCAAGTTGCATGACCGACCAATTTGACCACTACACAATTAATCAATTAATCAATCTTTTTAATTCCTTTTTCAAGGGCACTTTCATATTTGCATAGATCGAGTCGAGTTACCACAAAAAACCGATTTAGTTAAATCTCGTGATGCTAACATGTAAGTTTGAGGTTGCAAATCCCAACCTTTTTTATTGTATTTTAATTTTGTACTAATTATTGTAAGATTTACGTCAAAAATACATTCAAAACCGACTTCTAAAACCCCTTTATCAAACCGTTTTTACGGATTAGCAGTAACCAGACGTCGAGAAAAACGCAGCAACTGCTGCGCCTCTTCCAGAGGATGCCTCTGTTTCTGCTCTTCTTCTTCTTCTTCCTAGGTTCTCCTGTTGATTTCGTTCCTTTTATTTTACTTTCTTATTTTCTTCTTTCCTTCATGCATAATATATCCTAATACATTCTTAATAATTATCGCGCTTTATTTACGGTTAAATCCCTTATAATTAATATTTGCGGGTTTTCACCATTAAATCAAACTCGGATTTTTAGAGACTCGATTCATTCATATCAAGTTTCTGGGGTTCGGCTCTTGAATATGTTTTTATTATTTCCAGTTTATCAGGTCTTTCAAATTCGTTTCCGTCTTCGTATATAAACCTAATTCGCTTTAACTCGTTATAATTAGTTTTTAACCCGTTTTGATCCGTTTTAATTCATGTTTGTTGCTTTTATGACGGTTTTATATGTAATTAATATGTTAAATCACTTTCACTTGAATCAAATATCGATAATCAATCATTAAAACACACTAACGAATGTTAACTACCCGCAGTTCTGACTTCACAGCCAGAACTCACCTCAGGAACAGACGCAGTGAAAGCTGCGCCACTTCCAAGGGACGCAGCAGTGCTGCGCCTGTTCTGGGATGAATTATGTCCCTGAATTTCCGTTCGTGCTTTGACTTAATCCTTTAATTATGTAATTAATCGACTATTAGTCATAATATCACTCCTAATCTGTCCATATTTTCTAACCTTATTTTCCTTTATTTTTCTCAAATCGTCCATCTTAAGTATATTTTTTGACGTAAATCAATTAATCCATTGCAATTTATTGTAATTTTAATTATCGCTATTTATTTATTATAGTTTATTTATCGCTTATGTATGATTTATTTACTTGTCTTCCACGTGTAAATTAATCTAACTTCCTAATTCGACCCAATTGCTTGCTAAATTGTTTGTTAACCGACTTAGTTTAATTCACATGTTAGGATTAAAATGTTGGATGTTGCATTGCATGCATATAATCGACAACATATCGAATATGAATAATTTCCCTAATCATTAGTAGAGGTCGCTATCGAGGCGGGCGGGATTAGGTGTTCAGTAAAAGGACTTCTTAATACGTACCCTCACCCCTTACTCCAGATCTCTGTGAACATCCGTTTTCATTGGCATCCACGAGAGTCATTCTAGACATATAATGCTAAGGGTAATGAGTTCTTAGTGTTCATGTCACTACTTTGTGCCTTGACATGACACAAGGTATTCGAACGGTTCCAATTTCCCATAAAAATTGGTGGCGACTCCACAAATGCAACGCTTGTCCCAAGCGCCCCCGTGGCCCATGTCCCTAGTTTGGCGACTCCGCTGGGGATTATACACTTACATGTTACCCAGAGTGAAACTTAAACAAGGTTAGGGAATAGTTTATACGAGACAGTTGTCGGTTTTCATTACTCGACCTTCTTAGGTCGTTTTATTCGGCCTTCCTAGGCCGAACCCAACCCATTCGACCAATCGTCTCGTCTGGACGGTCCAAATTCCTATCTCGGCCTAAAGATGGATAGCGATTGACGTCAACCATGCCGTGGTACATACTCATGTTTGTATCAAGGGTTTTCACTACTCGAGGGAATGAACTAGGAACCGACCTTACTCATGTATGGCACAGACCTCTCTACAGACCAGGGTTTGATTACTTGGTATGGCAACCCACCTTTTAAGCAAAAACCTTTTAAATGCACTCAGCATACCGTTATAATGATTGTTTGTATGTGTACCTTTTCTGTGTGTTTTCCAAATCAATCACGTGTCTAAATTCCTCAGTTATAAACAAAATTATGTCAAAAGTTTTGTGTAAATAAGATTCATTTTCAAAACTTTTAAATATCACATTTGTAAACCAAATAATGTCGAATTCTCCAATTTTCAAATTTGAATTTTCCAACAAAAAAAAATCTCTTCAAAAATCCATTTTGTAAATTAAATAATGTCCAATTTTTCGCCAATGTAAAATCCATTTCCTTTCAAAAATCACTTTCTAAAAAATTCCATTTTCAAAGTTCAAGAAAATCAAACAAAAAAAATAAAAAAAAAAACGTAAAAAAAAAACGTAAAAAAAAATACAAAAAGAAAAAAAAAACGTTTTAAATCAAAAATATTTTCAAACCATGTAAATGTAAATTCAATTGGGTTGAGTTAGAGTCAAAATTAAAACCGACTATGTCCTAGTCGGAACTCCGTCGAGAGTCATAAACCCGTCTTCCTTTACATTTTGGGTCTTTTCAAATTCAAGTCAAGTCCTAAGGCGTCACGCCGTGATTTTGGACCCCCTACCCCAATTCAGTTAGGATCAAAACATCTCCCCACCTCGACTCACACATTCGAGTCAACACACCGAATTGTCTTAGTGTCACGTTCGGGACACACATACCCGAACCTCGAGTCAAGTCCATCTTAAAACACGCGTCTTAGAATCACGTTTCATCAATCCCGTCCGTAAGGTCAACCATATAAATGTCACTCCGTCCAAGTCAATACTTAAGTCTAAAGTCAAAGTCAAGCACCGTGAATTCAAACATGAGAAGTCGCTCACGACATTTCGAGAATTCACAAGTCAAGAGTCTAGTTATCCCGTCTCGTCCTCATATATTTTCCTTCGTATATTCCTTGTTTGTTGCCTTAGTATGCGTGATCCCATGCCGAATCAAGTTGTAACACGCGTCTTTTTCTTCTCGGTAGGAATTCTGCGATTTCCAATGAAAATGTTCAAGAACGTTTATATGTCGTCGTCAAAGAACTAAGTACTGCAGTCACTAAGCTTCAGGCCACCGTCGAAGGCTTGAGTGCTCGTGTGATCAATATGGAAAACAAGATAGAAATGATGAAACCTTTACCATCTTCTCGTACCCCAAGGCCAGGTCATAGCTTCAACACAACTCACCCATCTAAGAAGGCCAATGAAGACAAGGGAGTCAACCTCTTGGAAACTCCACCCAGAAGGCCGGGACGAGCTCATAGGGAATTCATTAACCTCGGAACCACATATGAAGTAGCTCTACAAAGACTTGTTTCCCAGGGAAAACTTCATCCAATGGGTCCAACCCCAGACCCTGAAAAGATATTGCCTAGGTGGAAGGGCAATTCATATTGTCAGTACCATCGATGTAGGGGACACGATACAGAGGAATGCTTTTGTCTAAAGCATATTATCTAGGATATGATCGAGGATGGCAAGCTTACTGTGCCACCTTCCCCCAAGAAATCCAAGAAGATCGACCCTCTTGTGTCTAATATCATTAAAAATGACGAAGAATCATTCCTAGACTGTTCTCATCTCCTCGATCCTCATGACGACGGAGAGATCAACGTGATTGGGGAAGACGATATACAAAGTGGAATGCTCATGCTTTCAATTGCCTTCAACAATAAATTTTCCAAGATAGAAGGAGCCATTGATAACCTAAACTCTTGGCTTTCCAACATGGAGAACCAGATTGCTGAAATGGATAAGAAGCTTGATGCCCAACCTCTCAAGATGAAAAGTGTCCAGACAAACCCTCAACTTGAGAGTCCTAAGGAGAAAGTAATAAGCAAGCAATCTATTCCTAGTAATTCTCATCCAGGAATCAAAATCAACAAAGGCAACCTCATGAAGCCTTCGTCAAAGAAACCTAACAACCCTCCCAGGTCATTTACAAGTCTAGGCATACCTTATGCCCTAGCCTTGAACAAATTATCCTCTCTAGGTCTTCTTCAACTTATATGACCTACGCTTGACCCAGAGAAAAAGTCCAGGTTCTGGGATGAGAATGCCTACTGCAAGAACCATAGAGGCAAAGGGCATGATTCAGAGAAATGTTTCAAATTAAAACTTGTCATTCAGGATATGATCGAAAGCGGGAATTTGTCCCTCTCAAACTTTAGCCCACAAGGCAGCTTAGGCAATCCTCATGGATATACCACTTATCAGGAAACTCTTCTTGACTGTTATCCTTCCAGTGTTTCCAATGATGAGGACAAGATGCTCAAATGGGTGCATGCTCAAAGTCAGATGCCGAAGCCAGTTGCTGGAAAATAAAACGTTCAAGCGTGAGCCGATGATTACGAGTCTGAAACTGAGATCGCGTCAAAGTGTGAGTCCGAGTCCTAGGCTTTCTATTCCATAATTATTTTCTAGTATTTTTGTTTGTGTCCATTTCCATTTCTAGTGACAACCTGGGGGCTGTCCCACGAGTCACATGTCTTCTCGAGTCTATGTTAAATACATTCATTACTCATTTCAATAAAAGTACGCTTTTTCAGTCCACTTATATTCTTCTTTTCCTTTACCATTTCTTGTGACAACAAGAATTGGTTTGAGACATTTTAAAACGAACGACAACACATGCCAAGTTGATGTGAGTACACTTAGATGATGTTCCATTCCGAGTTGTAGAGGACCCGAAACTCCGTGTCAATTTTCTTACCCATTCCATGTCTGGCAACAGAAACCTTGTTATAACCCTAGTTTAGTACGAGCATATCTCAAGAGATTCTAGGACGAATCCAGACCATTTCCCTTGTTGACGATCCATGATGGAAGGCAAGCCCATTCCCCACAATAAACAATCCTGTTTACTAAAGACCAACCCGTTTTACACCAAAGGTGCTAGTCTGATCCAAATCCATGGTAGCAAACAAATCCGAGACGATACGAGCCATGATCAAAGACAAAGGCTCAATAAAGAGAAATGACCAAGCTCAATCTCCAAGGCCGCAGTTATGCCCGTAAACCAAGACAAAAGAGTCAAAAGAAGAAGGCTCAATCAAGCAGGTTAATGTCAAATATCCAAAGTCAAAGTTATCTTCAAAAACCTGAATCAAGAATCCGAGCAAAGAGCCCAGATATATTTCAGACCAAGAATTTGAGTCTGAATCAAGAATAAGCCTGAAATCAAATACTGAGCAGCATAACACTGAAGTCTATATAGAATTAAGTTACAAGGTAGAATCGAAGACGTTGATGAAGATGGTCAGCTAGCACCCTCACTTAGCCTTTTACAGATCACACACCCGAAGTCCTTCTCGAGACCGTTACAGGGAGATAGTTAGGAATTTTAAGAATCCTCTCAAGCTCGTCAATTATACCCATTCCTTTAGGGCCAAGATATGGAAACTTGAACCCACGACATTTTAACCTACCTTTATGTGCTCAGGCTACATCAAGCCAAGAGACTCCATTTCCAAGCCATAATACAATCCATAATCCCATAAAGCCTTAACTCCACAAAATCAAGCTCCAGAGAGATGCTCATCAAAGCCTCTTATTTCCGTGCTCCACATTCCAAATATCCAATCTAGTTTCACCTTGACCCAGACACGGAGTCTTCAAGTACTTTTCTACCTAGGACGGGACATACCCAATTCATCCTTAGTTATACCTCTTGGGTCTATGATCAAAGTGACTTATCTCAAATCGATTCTTCGAGTCACCAAAGTAATATTACCCTCCTGACCCATGCACATTAAGGCCCTGACAGCATAGCTTAGGCACACACTTGAGCTATGAGCATGGTTTGATTTCACCTAGTCTGGTGGATACGTAGGCAGTCCTTTCTTACACAAGAAGGATACAACCACAACACCCAAACAAAATTAACCAAACCTTAGAACTAGGATCTGGTCCGATTTCACTTCACATGAATACGTAGGCAGTCCTCAAGGACACAACCATTCCAACCATCAACTTTCAACCTCAATTATCGACACCCATTTTACAACCATCCCTTTCCATTTCATAACCTTCCAACCACAATTTTCATTTATACCCAATCTCTTTTTTTACCAAATTCCAGAGTCATCTTCTCATCCTAGCGGTTTATCTTCTGAGATGCCACCCTTTCTTTATTCTTCTTTTATTTTGAGTCGAGCTAGTGCTTGGTCCGGACAATGATAGATCAATTTTCCAAGTTATCGTGCCTCAAGAGGAGTCGCTTTTACAGCAAATGGTGGCGAAAGATGTCCAAGTAGACAACTGATCCGTGGCTCATGCCTTGCCTTTATATGGCGTCATCATTCTTGCAATTCTTCTACCTTTGGAACTGATACGCATTGTCACCCACGCTCGGTTAGGGGTAGCGCATACTTAAGCAAAGTCTGTCAAATTCGTCCCTATGTCGCGTCAAATCTAAGTCAACATTGCGTCAGTCTATTATCTTGCATCCTAGTGAGTCGATCTCGTGTCAAGTAATGTATCTAGAGCCCATTGAATATGCTTAACGCATTACAAATTCCACCTTTATTTCAAGTTTTAAACAATTTTATAAACAAAGAGCATTTAAAACTTGTATGTTTCCTTCCTCATTTGAGGTCGATATGCTAATTGCGTTTCCTCATATGCTGTGTGCTATTTGCCTATTAGATTGCATTCTTGTGTGGCTACTAACCATGCAGGTGAGTGTCAGAAGCAGTACTCGCTCCAACTGGGGGCTTCGCTCAAATCTTCATTATCCCCAGCGACGGTTAATATATTCCCCAACAATATTTGCAGTGATGCTCAAGGTTTCTTCCATGGCGATCAAGATGTTCCTAATCGTCGATGTGTTCCCAGCGAGAGTTCATGATCACTAAATACAGTTCATGGGCTTCTAATCTTTATCGGAATTTCGCTTGCAAATGACCTAAGCGGAATTTCTCGTCAGTGACGCTAAGGACGCGTCATTGTCGATTTATTCTCTTCAACGATGCTAAGGACGCGTCGTTGTCAATTCCTTCTCTTTAGCGGTACCGAGGTCGCGCCGTTGTCAATTAAACACCTTTATTTTCCTCAGCGATGCTAAGGACGCATCGTTGTCGATCCTTTGTTTTCTCCTCAGCGGTTCCAAGCGTGCGCCGTTGTTATCTCAACATATTATTCTTCCCCACGGAGTTCGACAGAAACAATTCCCGGAGAGTTCTGTTCTTTCAGATAACCCTTTTCAGGAAAAACCTTCATATCTTTCAGGAACTTGCCTTAATCTTTCAGACAACCCTTCAAATGAGGCTTCGGATAATCCTTTTTCCCTTCAGATAACTTCAGATAATCCTTTATTCCTTCAGACACCTTTCAGGACAATCCTTTCATATGTTCAGACAACTTTCAGGATAATCCTCCATTCAGTTCTTTTCAGTCCTCCTTTCAGTCCTTCAGAGAGTTATCCTTCAGCCTTCCCTTTAGAGAGAGATATCCTTAAGAGTTATCCTTCAGAAGTGTTAAGAAGTTTCTTCAGAATCCCTTATAACCCCTAATGCCTTCAGACATCAAGTTATCTTAAAACCAAAGAGTTTTGCCGAAGCGTCTTTAGTCCCGTTTCACCCAAGGGTGTCTCAGGTATGGTTTCTTCTTATGGCTGGCGAGCTTCCATACGTAGTCTAACGGACTTTAAACGACCCTCCCCCGAAGTCGACAGACTCTAAAATGTTCCCGACGACAGGTCCTTGGCTGAGACCTCTTGAGCCGCCTCGCGTCGCCATAGTCGTCAGGTTGTAATCTTCGATTGACCTGAGGGCTATACTTTGACTTTCGCCTTGTCCAAGCTTCAGTCAAAGTGGGGGCTCCGTAGATACCTCATTTTTGCACCTCCCGCCAAACACCTAGTGATGATTGGGCCACATGTTTAGCATATGTCGCGATTTTATGACGTTTCGTAAATCGGCTAATAAAAGGTAACTCATACACTTGTGTCTCACCCTTGGTTGTCATCAAGGTGTCATTACAGACGTTTTGGCAGTAATTAGAGTTCATTTGGAGTCCGGGTCAAAAACCGTCTTCATTTCCTAAAACCGTCAAAACCCGAGTTAAAAAGCAATGTGCTTGTCTATCTAAGGTTAGGATGTCATAAAATGTTGAGATTAAATCTCATTTTGAATCCCATATCACTTGATTAGGCTAAACTTAAGTTTACATTACAAAATGCGCATTTCATTTAGCTAAAATGATAACCCGACATTTAGGCCTGTTTTACGAGGTGATAACGACTTTTTTGGGTCAGACCTATTTCACAAAAAGTTCTATATCTTTCTCTTATCTTTCCAACGCCACCGAAATCACCTTAATACGAGTCTTGTAGAGAAAGTTATTCCTAAAATACGACAGGCTGTCAAACGCGATTTCTACGCGCAGAAGGATCCTACCCGAGAAAGGAAGCAGTAAGTACTGCGCCTCTTTGAAGGATCGCAGCACCTGCCGCGCCTTTTCTCCAGGCTTCCTTTTTGTCCAAGTTTCCGTGTTTCAACTAAGTCGTTTATTTCCGTACATTTCTTTCTTATTCTTTTCCAAATTCTACTCTTACCATAATTCTGCCGTGTGTTTAGTATAAACAGAGGCATTTGCCTCACATATTTTTCACGCGAGTGTCCGCCCTTCTCTTCTCCCTTTGAATTCTAAGACCTTGCTCTAAGGTTTCGACGCTTACGTGCTTGATCATACGATCACGTAAGCTCAAATCATTATGAGTACCAGTCACGTTGCATGACCGACCAATTTGACCACTAAACAATTAATCAATCTTTTTAATTCCTTTTTTCAAGGGTACTTTTATATTTGCATAGATCGAGTCGAGTTACCACTAAAAACCGATTTAGTTAAATCTCGTGACGCTAACATGTAGCTCTGAGGCTACAAATCCCATCCTTTTTTATTGTATTTTATTTTTGTACTAATTATTGTAAGATTTACGTCAAAAATACATTCAAAACCGACTTCTAAAACCCTTTTATCAAACCGTCTTTACGGATTAGCAGTAACCAGACGTCGAGAAGAAACGCAGCAACAGCTGCGCTCTTCCAGAGGCTGCCGCTGTTTCTGCTCTTCTTCTTCTTCCTCGGTTTTCCTGCTGATTTCGTTCCTTTTATTTTACTTTCTTATTTTCTTCTTTCCTTCATGCATAATATATCCTAATACATTCTTAATAATTATCACGCTTTACGGTTTAAATCCCTTATAATTAATATTTGCAGGTTTTCACCATTAAATCAAACTCGGATTTTTAGAGACCTGATTCATTCATATCAAGTTTCTAGGGTTCAGCTCTTGTATATGCTTTTATTATTTCTAGTTTATCATGTCTTTCAAATTCGTTTCCGTCATCGTATATAAACCTAATTAGCTTTAACTCGTTATAATTAGTTTTTAACCCGTTTTGATCTGTTTTAATTCGTGTTTATTGCTTTTATGACGGTTATATGTAATTAATATGTTAAATCACTTTCAATTGAATCAAATATCGATAATCAATCATTAAAACACACTAACGAATGTTAACTACCCGGAGTTCTGACTTCACAGCCTGAACTCACCTCAGGAACAGACGCAGTGAAAGCTGCGCCTGTTCCGGGATGAATTCGGTCTCTGAATTTTCGTTCTTGCTTTGACTTAATCCTTTAATTATGTAATTAATCGACTATTAGTCATAATATCACTCCTAATCTGTCCATATTTTTTAACCTTATTTTCCTTTATTTTTTCTCAAATCGTCCGTCTTAAGTATATTTTTGCCGTAAATCAATTAATCCATTGTAATTTATTGTAATTTTAATTATCGCTATTTATTTATTATAGTTTATTTATCGCTTATGTATGATTTATTTACTTGTCTTCCACATGTAAATTAATCTAACTTCCTAATTCGACCCAATTGCTTGCTAAATTCTTTGTTAACCGACTTAGTTTAATTCACATGTTAGGATTAAAACGTTGGATGTTGCATTGCATGCATATAATCGACAACATATCGAATATGAATAATTTCCCTAATCATTAGTCGAGGCCGCTATCGAGGCGGGCGGGATTAGGTGTTCAGTAAAAGGACTTCCTAATACGTACCCTCACCCCTTACTCCAGATCTCTATGAACATGCATTCGTGTTCATTGGCATCCACGAGAGTCATTCTAGACATAGAATGCTAAGGGTAACGAGTTCTTAGTGTTCATGTCACTACTTTGTGTCTTGACATAACACGAGGTATTCGAACGGTTCCAATTTCCCATAAAAGTTGGTGGCGACTAAACAAATACAACGCTTGTCCCAAGCGCCCCTGTGGCCTATGTCTACAGTTAGTGATGGGATAACTGACGGAAAAAATGAGTCGTCAGAAAACACGGGAAACTGATGGTTTTCTGACGGTATTTCCGTCAGTAACGATTCCTGACGGAAATTCCGTCAGATATTAATGGCGCGTTGACAAAGTCAATGTCGCTAAATAGTATGTGACGGAAAATCCTTCAGACATACTGACTACTGACGGAAATTCCGTCAGAGGTTTCTCTCACACAAAGGTAGAATCCAGTTGTTAAATTATTAATGCATCTAACGGAAATTCCTTCAGTATGGGCCTATTACTGACGGAATTTCCATCATATGGGTAAGATATTTTAAACTTCGTGTGCATCCAGCTGTCAATAATAAGTGACCTCTAACGGATATTCGGTCAGGAATATCAAAGTGCTGACGAAATTTCCGTCAGATGCCCTTTTACTGTGGTGCATTATTGAGATTCAATTATTGAGAGGATCTGACGGAATTTCCGTCAGGAGTACTAAAACACTAACGGAATTTCCGTCAGGAATACTAAAACACTGACGGAGTTTCCGTCAGATGCTTCTTTTATCCTAAAACCGCACAATCTCCTCGACACTTTAACAATTTTCCCCCAAATCAATTAAAACCCCATAACCCTAACCTCCTAAAACCCGACACAACCACCACCCTCCGCCACTTTCGGCGTCACCACCACCAACACCACCACGTCGTCGCCGTCACTATTAGGTAATTAATGGACTTCTTCCCTTCCTCTCTCCTTTCTCTTTTTCCTTTTCCTTTTCCTTTTCTTGTTTTCATTTTTTTTGCTACCACAGCCATCGTGCCGCCGCCGCCGTCCTGCCTGCCGCCTGCTGCCTTCTCCTTCTTTCTCCTTCTTCCTTTTAAATTATTTGTGAAGTTAATTAGGTATTGTTTAATCTCCTTTTAATTTATTTTTATTTAATTAGCTTAATTGATTTAGGATAGTAGTTATTGTTGTAATTGTTGTTGAATTATTGTTGGTGTTGATGCATTTTGACTTAGGATAGAAGCCCATTTTGTTTAGATGTATGTTGTGTTGTGAAAATTTTGTGAGGTGTTAATAATATTGTTAAAAATTGGAATTATTAATTAAATTAGCTATGGAATCTTATTATTAAAATTTGGAATTATTGTTAATAATATTATTAAAAATTGAAATTATTGTTAATTAGATTATTGTTAAATTAGATTATTGTTAAATTTTGTGAAATATTAATGTTTTTAAAATGATAATTAGACTAGATATGTAAATTGAAAAATTAGTCATGTTAGTTTTTGTTAATTGAAAAAGTAGTCATTGTTGTATGTTTTGTTTTTAATATTGTTAAAATTATTGTTCATATTGACCTAGTACCCGTTCAAAAGTTACTCACTAGGATTAATTTTTTTATAGTCCCCGTTTTGGGACTGTCTTTGTACGTTTCAAGTCACTTAGGTAGTAAACATGTACTTTTGATTTGTTAATGAGGAAAGAGTTTGGTGACAATTCCTTTAATGTTCTTTGAATGCATATGTGAAGTAATTATTTATTCTACATTGTGTATTTGGAGAACGGAGGGGAATTGCTGCCGAATATTTTTCCTCATTAATAAATCACAAGTACATGTTTGCTAGTGACTTGAAACGTACATTGATGAGTTTAGGTTGGAGTGATAAGGACCCAATTCAAAGAAATAAAGATTCTTTGTAGACAATCGTCATTGATATTGGTTATAATGTTTAATTATTGTGTATTATTCTTGATTGTGATTGTTGTTAACTTATTGTCTTTTTTTATTGACATATATATATATATATATATATATATATATATATATATATATATATATATATATATATATATGTATGTATGTATGTATATATGTATGTATGTATGTATATATAATGTAGATACATAATAACATGAAAAGATTAGAACGGCAGTGGATGTATGAAAGATTAGACGAAAAAAAGAAACCCAAAAAAGCATTTGCAGAGGGGGTGAAAGAGTTTATTAAATTCGCGGAAGAAAGCAGTGAGTATAAGAATTTAGGTGAAATGAGGTGTCCATGTAAGAAATGCAAAAACCTAGGTTTTAAAAGGAAAAGTGATGTTAAAATTCATCTTTGGTCGAATGGTTTCGCTGATAATTACTATGTATGGACATATCACGGTGAGAAACTACCTAGTAAAGTAAGTACAAATGCTAGTGAGAATCCTTACCGTGAGTTCGTGGAGAATGCATTGCGTGATACTGTTAACCAAATTTTGGAGGATCGACTCAATCCCGATTACCTTAACGATGAAGAAGTGCGTTATGAAACCCCGAACCTCCAAGTTTCTTCCTTGTTTAAAATGTTAGAGCAAGCCGAACAACTAGTGTATAAGGGAACTAATATGAGTTTGTTGCAAGCGGCGGCTAGGTTGTTAGCACTCAAATGTGAAAACAACATATCTCTTAGATGCGCTAATGGTTTTGTGTCGTTCGTTGGTGACCTAATTTCAAAGGAAAATCAAATGGCGCGCAATTTTTATGAGAGTAAGAAAGTTCTCAAGGTTCTCCTAATTCCCCATGAGAAGATTGATGCATGCTTTTCTGGGAGGAAAATGCTAATTTTGAGGAATTATAAAGTGTCGTGCATCTCGGTATAAAGATAAAAAGAATTCAAGGGGGAGGGGAATTCCTTTTAAACCATTAACTTATTTCCCGCTTGCGCCAAGGTTACAACTGTTAGTTATTTAGACCAAAATAATACTCATCTTATGATATTAAAATTACAAACTAATTTAAAGTGGTCTAAATCTACATGCATGCAAATATAAAGTATAAAAGATGGTTTTAAACCATCTTAAGACAAAAGTTCCTTACATTGTATAAGGTAAGTTTTAGGCACAATTCAAGGGCTCCTACCTTGATGTTGTTCTTGAGCTATGAAAATGGATGATCCTCCAAGACAACTAACCACCAAAATAGATGGTCTCCTAAGGAAGCACCCAAGAATCAACCCAAAATACTACTATAATACTAACTAGGTATATGTAGTAGTAATCCTTGTTTATTGATTATTTGATGTACTAATAAATATTATTACTTTGATAATATTATTAGTTTATATTTATATGTGTTTTGGATGATAAGATGAACAAAGTAAGGAGGAAAATTGGTCTCTAAGTGTATAATAGGCAACCGGTTTTTAGAAGACTCAAAGGACCAATTTTTCTTCTTATTTTTCCGACATAAGAAATGAGGTGAATAGTGGGATATATATAGCAAAATATGGGAGACAATTTTAAGTGGAAAATCCACTAAAATGGACACATGTATGCCCTTAAAAAACCGGAACATATGGACTACTTTTGGTCCATTTTGGTTTTCGACATTTGCCCCACAAATGCTTATAAGTCTTATATTTAATTATCTTACATAATTAAACATTAATTTAATTATTTAACACTTAAATAATATAAATTAACTACCAATGACTACTTAACTATTAAGTTATCATAAGATCATATTATCAACATACAATGTCAATATTAACCCATTTAGCTAATTTTACAACCTCTTGTAAAATATAATAGCTAATTGATTCTACCTCAAAACATATACACATATCGTATAAAATTAATTAATTAACAATTAATTAATAAATTCTAATCATTTATTATTTAAATATCTCATAATTAAAGAATAAATCTCTTTGTCCCGAGTTCGTAACCCGTCATCAAATAATATATTTATGTGACTAACTAAGAGTCAAATAATACAAGGAATTAATTATCTCGTATCTCATACAAACAATTAATTTATTCTATTTGGGCGTCATCCTATAGGTGTGACCTAAAGGGATCAGCTGATCACCGCCGTCACACGACAGTAATGTCAAACTCTAGTCAGCCAATCATTACCGATTAACGATGACCAGCTGATAAACAAATAAATAAATAAATAAATCCCTGATATTCCTTTTACGAGATTTAATATGTAAACGCACTCATTGTGGAGGACACTACTCCAACAATCTCCCACTTGTCTGACACAAGTGTGCGTTACCAATTCTCTTGTCCAATAATATCTCCCACTCAATGCAAGATGTCTTTCAGGTCGTTCTTGCACGTGATCATATCATAAAGTGGTTTCCTCGATCAAGAGAATGACTGTCTGACAGATAATCTACTATAGATCTCATCCGAGCGTGGCCACGCATTCACAGTCATCTCTCCTCGAGTGGCCTTGAGATAAAATATGACTTAAAAGGACAATCCTGTTGACCTATTTTCTTCATTCGATACAGATCACAATGACCCAGTAAATGCTCATCGGCCTCCTTTTACGGTGCGACCTGGAACAAAAACCAAAGCCACCGGAAAACCGTACCAACTCAGACAAATAGTCACCAGTCTAAAGAATTTACTCGAAGGAATAAATAGAAGTCCTCGCCACGACCTAGCAACAAAAGGACTCTATAACCGGTCACTGTCCGACAAATTGTCTCACAATATGCCTTTGTAATCGACCAGTCATCACTATGACCATATGACAGTCGAACCTGTCATCTATCGCCTTACAATCTAGTCACTTCAAGACGTCACCTCATTAAGTAACTAGGGACAAAATAAAATATTAACCCAGTTCACTTAATAGGGTTCGACATTGTCTTAACAACCTATTTGGAGAAAACAAAGTATATAAATTCAGACAAAAAAAAAACTGAATATAACGATAAATGCAACTTATCATATATTAAATAATAAATACAATATTTTGATCATTACATATCATATAATTTACAACAGTTCTGGCATTCGTCTCAACCCCATCAAAACTACATGACTATCATGTTTAGCTTGAGACAAAGGCTTGGTTAAAGGATCAGCGATGTTGTCAGCTGTCCCAACCTTACAAACTGTAATTTCTTTCCTTTCGATTAAATCTCTAATTACATGAAATTTCCTTAGTACATGTCTAGACTTGTTACTAGACTTGGGCTCTTTTGCTTGAAAAATAGCCCCACTATTATCACAATACAAAGTGATAGGATCCTCGGTGATCGGAACTACTTTCAGTCCCTCTAAAAATTGCCTAATCCAAACAGCTTCTTTTGCAGCTTCAGAGGCTGCAATGTACTCAGCTTCCATTGTAGAATCAACAGTCACAGACTCTTTGAAACTTCTTCAGGAAACCGCCCCTCCGTTCAACAAAAAGACAAAACCAGCCTGGGATTTCAAATCATCCCTATCGGTTTGGAAACTGGCATCCATATAACCTCTTATACGTAATTCAGATTCTCCTCCAAACACTAAGAATGAATCTTTAGTCCTTCTCAAGTACTTCAGAATATTCTTGACGGCTATCCAGTGACTCTCACCTGGAGTTTTTCAAAACGACTCGTCATACTCAAAGCATACGAGACATCAGGACGAGAACACATCATAGCATACATGATCAATCCAACAGCGGAAGCATAGGGAATCGATTTCATGCGTTCAATATCCTTAGGCTCAGTAGGACACTGTGACTTACTCAAAGTGATCCCACTACCCATAGGTAGAAAACCTCTCTTGGAGTTTTTCATATTGAATCGGTCAAGAATCATATTGATATATGCTTCTTGACTCAATGCTAATATCCTTTTGGGTCTATCTCTATAGATCCGGATACCCAAGATGCGCTGAGCTTCTCCAAAATCTTTCATTTGGAAGTGATTTCCCAACCACTTCTTAAATGCAAGCATATCAACATCATTCCCAATGAGTAATATGTCGTCCACATAAAGAAGTAAGAAAACAACTTTACTCCCACTAAACTTCATGTATAAACATGGTTCCTCAACACTTTGAGAAAAACCATTCTGTTTAATAACATGATCAAAACGATGATTCCAACTCCTTGACGCTTGCTTAAGACCATAAATGGATCTCTTAAGTTTGCATACTTTGTTAGGATTTTTAGGATCCACAAAACCCTCAGGTTGTGTCATGAACACTTCCCCTTCCAGAAACCCGTTCAAGAAAGCGGTTTTGACATCCATTTGCCATATCTCATAATCATGAAATGCAGCAATCGCTAACATTATCCGAACAGATCTAAGCATAGCAACTGGTGCAAAAGTTTCATCATAGTGTAAACCATGAACCTGAGTGAAACCTTTTGCAACCAATCTAGCTTTGTAGACATTTTTATGTCCATCCATGCCGATTTTAATCTTGAATATCCACTTACACTGAAGAGGTCGAACATCTTTAGGTAAGTCAACCAGGTCCCATACCTGATTATCGTACATGGAATCCGTTTCGGATTGCATGGCCTCGAGCCATAGCTTAGAGTCAGAACTCATAATAGCTGCTTTATAGGTCTTGGGTTCATCACTTTCTAAAAGTAAAACCTCATAGTCACCATCTTCCTCGATAATACCAAGGTATCTATCAGGCTGGCGACTAACGCTTTCTGACCTCCTAGGTTCAGAAGGAATAATAACCGATTCAGACGTAGAAGGAACATCTTCCTGTATTGTCATATCAGTTTGTGGCTCTTGAACTTCGTCAAGTTCAAATTTTCTCCCACTCTGTCTTCTAGAAATAAATTCTTTTTCTAGAAAGACAGCTTCACGAGCCACAAACACTTTTTTCTCGTTACTATTGTAGAAGTAATATCCACAAGTTTCCTTAGGATAGCCTATAAAATTACATTTTTCAGAACGAGGTGCAAGCTTATCGTCAGACTTGCTCTTGACATAAGCATCACAACCCCATACTTTCATGTATCGCAGATTCGGGACTTTCCCTTTCCATATCTCATATGGAGTTTTGTCAGTTGCTTTAGTGGGACATTTATTAAGAGATTGTACAGCAGATAAAATGGCAAAACCCTAGAATGACTTAGGTAACTCTGTTTGACTCATCATCGATCGAACCATATCTAATAAAGTTCGATTCCTCCTTTCAGCCACACCATTTAATTTTGGTGTGCCAGGAGGAGTTAACTGAGATACAATACCACAGTTTATAAGGTGATCTTTAAAGTCATTGCTTAAATATTCCCCACCACGATCTGATCGTAATGCTTTAATCTTCTTATTTAATTGGTTTTCTACTTCATTTTGAAACTCTTTGAACTTATCAAAAGCTTTACTTTTATACCTCATTAAGTAGATATACCCATATCTACTCATGTCATCGGTAAAAGTAATGAAATAGTGATAATCACCTCTAGCAGTGATTGTCATTGGGCCACAAACATCAGTATGTATTAAACCCAATAACTCACTAGCTCGATATCCTTTTCCTAGAAAAGGTGAACGAGTCATCTTGCCAAGAAGACAAGATTCGCATGTACCAAATGATTCGAAATCAAAAGGTTTAATTACACCAGTCGACACTAGTCTTTTAATGCGCTTCTCGTTGATGTGTCCTAATCGACAATGCCATAAATAAGATAGATCAGGATCACCCGTTTTGAGTCTTTTATTATCTAAATGATAAACATCATTGCATGTATCTAGAATATAAATGCCATTGATTGAAATAGCTTGACTATATACAATCCCATTAAGGGAAAAAGTACAACACTTGTCTTTAATTACAAAGGAAAACCCTTCTGTGTCTAACACAGATACGGATATTATATTTCTAGATAGCGTTGGTACAAAATAACAATTATTAAGATGTAACTCCAACCCCGAAGCTAAACTAAGTACATAAGTTCCTTCATAGACGATAGCTACTTTAGACCCGTTTCCCATTCGGAGATCGACATCACCCTTGTTTAGCTTTCTTATGCTTTTTAGGCCCTGCAAATGATTACACAAGTGAGAACCACAACCAGTATCTAATACCCAAGTTGTATTTGAAGCATAATTTATGTCTATCATAAAAGATTCAGTTGAGAAATTACATGTCGGCTTCACAATCCCAGCTTTTATGTCATCCAGGTACTTTGTACAATTACGTCTCCAATGTCCCTTGTTATTACAATAATTACAAATATCTTTAAGAGGATTACTCTTTATAGGTTTTTGCTTGGTAGAGCAATTCGCAATTGCTTTAACTTTGCCCTCCACCTGAATGGACTTCTTACCTGCGTTCCTCTTAAACTGCTTCTTCCCCTTCACATTAATCGCAAGCACATCTTTCCTCGTACTCCCACTCAATCCCATGTCCGTCTCTGCTTGCACAAGCAGAGAATGGAGCTCATGTAAACTCTTTCTCATGTTTGTCATATTGTAATTTACCCTAAATTGGGTAAATCCCTTGAGTGCGAGAGAGAGTGGAGCACTCGGTCCACCACAAGTTCGTCGGGGATCTTGCATCCCAACCCCTCTAAAGTTTCCACGTACTCAATCATTTTAAGTACGTGTGAACTTACAGGTTGACCATCTTTGAGGTTAGCCTCAAAGAAACGAACAGCGGTGTCATACTGAATTATTCTCGGTGCTTGAGAAAACATAGTGGAAAGCCTCGCGAATACTTCATGTGCATCACGAAACTTGACACATTGCCGTTGTAAAGCAGGATCCATTGAAAAAATCAAAACATTTTTTATTGCAGCGGATTCCTTTTGATAATTTGAAAAAGCCTCCCTTACATCGGCAGTGGCCCTAGTACTAGGCGAAGGGGGAGAGGGATCGACAAGGTAGCGTAATTTGCCATCACCTGCGGCAGCTAATCGAAGTTGTTCTTCCCAATCTTTAAAATTACTACCGTCGTCTTTTAATACATATTTGTCCATAAAAGAACGTAGCCATGAATCTCTAGCTATGGTGGCGGTTTCACTAGTAGAAGCCATCGTGATTACTACAAAGGAAATAAAGGAAAAATTAACATTTATCGTCTCGAAATATTTAACTTGTGAAACTATTTAACAAGTTCCCATTTATATAATGATCTCCCACTGAATTATATAAATGATTCCAAGATCCAATTTTATATAAACACGGGCACGGTGGACCGATTCAACCCATATTTATATAAATTTGGTGAGTCAACATTTTGACTGATTCTACTACTAGAACTCTTGGTTGACCGATTTTCTTAAAATCTATCTTTTAGCCCCAGAATAAATATGGGCACGGTGGACCGATTCAACCCATATTTATCCCGTTGAGTCCAACCAATTTTCACGCGTAATAACTTTTATTACCCTACTTACCCAACGTAAAAAGAGTGTACCTCGGTAATCCGAACCTACCTCTAATGAAGAAGGGATTCATAGGTGCTATTATTTGGTAAGGCTTAATCTCAATTTTAAACAAATGTGAGAGATCTTATCAATTTAATTGTCCATCACTTTTAAGTGAACTAAATTGGTGAATGCTAGACAATTAAATCGATAACAACAAAAAAAATAAAACATGTAGTGACGATTTGGCATGAATGCATAAAAGAATTAAAACAAACAAGTCCTAATATGGCCACCTAGTTAATCTAATTAACTAAAATTATTACACTTCGGAAACCAACTCCTTGGTCCCTTGAGTCTTCATAAATTGGCCTCCTTCTTTTGGATTTCGGAATGCCTTTCCGAAAACACCGTCTTCATGAAAACTCCGTCTTTAGTAGCTTCATCTAATTACTAATAATTAAATTACATAACAATACCCTATTATACAATTTGTAATAAAGTTAAAATAAAACTATTAATTAATTACAAATTAGGCGATGCGAAATCGCAATTAATTACAAAACAAGTCAATATTCCCTTACATTTCGGGAAATACCAACTTCTACCTATGGCCATATTAGGAAAAATTACATAATCATAATTCTAAAAAAAAAACATTCATCTAAATGAATAATAAAATGCATTATAGAAAATGACATGCCAAATCGTCTAACTTACCAACAACGATCATTTGAGCTTGCCTTGACGGAAATTTTACCAATAAAAATTCATAATCAATTCTTAAAACACTTTTAAGACTTACTTATCGTACTAATCTGGTCTAATATCAAAATAATTATTCTCAACAATTATCTTGAATTTATATGGGAATTAGAACACAATTGTGACAAAAAATGATATAATAATTCACAATTATCGTACAAAAATTCCATTTAATATAAAAATTTATGAAAAAAAAAATTTCAAAACCATGAACATTCTGGTCTTACACCAAAAATGCCATGCAAGTGAAAATTTTTGATTTTAAAATTTATTTAAAACGATTTCACAATTTAATCGTTAAAGCGACAATTTTTACGATTTAATTCTAAATCAAACCATAAAAATTGAAATTACTTAAAATAAAATTTTGTACATTTTGGAACAATTTCCAGGAGCTAAAAATTCAAAAATTTCGAGCCCTAAAGTTAAATCAATATTTATTTACAAAATAACCATTATTTACCCATTTTTATCAAATAAAAATCAATAAACTACCTAAATTAATCACATTAACCTAAAGTATCTACTTATCTCATAAATAGAACATGCATGTGGTTTTTTAAAAATAAATATGCATAAAATTAACAGGCAATCAATTTTAATTAACTCTTAATTAATTTTAATGCATTTTTACTCAATTTTATGCCAATTTAAGTTATAAAAAGTGGAAAAATTTAACAAAAATCAAATTTTTGTCCCATATCATCCTAAGACCAGATTATTTACATGCAAGACTATATTATGTGATAAAACAAATTTTAGTAACATAATATCAATTTTATTAATTTATCTCATAAATTACTAAAATCGTCTTAAGACAACATGCATGTATTTAAAAATGCTCTGATACCACTTGTTAGTTATTTAGACCAAATTAATACTCATCTTATGATATTAAAATTACAAACTAATTTAAAGTGGTCTAAATCTACATGCATGCAAATAAAAAGTATAAAAGATGGTTTTAAACCATCTTAAGACAAAAGTTCCTTACATTGTATAAGGTAAGTTTTGGGCACAACTCAAGGACTCCTTCCTTGATGTTGTTCTTGAGCTATGAAATGGGATGATCCTCCAAGACAACTAACCACCAAAATAGATGGTCTCCAAAGGAAGCACCCAAGAATCAACCCAAAATACTACTATAATACTAACTAGGTATATGTAGTAGTAATCCTTGTTTATTGATTATTTGATGTACTAATAAATATTATTACTTTGATAATATTATTAGTTTATATTTATATGTGTTTTGGATGATAAGATGAACAAAGTAAGAAGGAAAATTGGTCTCTAAGTGTATAATAGGGAACCGGTTTTTAGAAGACTCAAAGGACCAATTTTTCTTCTTATTTTTCCAACATAAGAAATGAGGTGAATAGTGGGGTATATATAGCAAAATATGGATGGCAATTTTAAGTGTAAAATCCACTAAAATGGACACATGTATGCCCTTAAAAAACCGGAACATATGGACTACTTTTGGTCCATTTCGGTTTTTGACATTTGCCCCACAAATGCTTATAAGTCTTATATTTAATTATCTTACATAATTAAACACTAATTTAATTATTTAACACTTAAATAATATAAATTAACTACCAATGACTACTTAACTATTAAGTAATCATAAGACCATATTATCAACATACAATGTCAATATTAACCCATTTAGCTAATTTTACAACCTCTTGTAAAATATAATAGCTAATTGATTCTACCTCAAAACATATACACATATCGTATAAAATTAATTAATTAACAATTAATTAATAAATTCTAATCATTTATTATTTAAATATCTCATAATTAAATAATAAATCTCATTGTCCCGAGTTCGTAACCCGTCATCAAATAATACATTTATGTGACTAACTAAGAGTCAAATAATACAAGGAATTAATTATCTCGTATCTCATACAAACAATTAATTTATTCTATTTGGGCGTCATCCTATAGGTGTGACCTAAAGGGATCAGCTGATCACCGCCGTCACACGACAGTAATGTCAAACTCTAGTCAGCCAATCATTACCGATTAACGATGACCAGCTGACAAACAAATAAATAAATAAATCCCTGATATTCCTTTTACGAGATTTAATATGTAAACGCACTCATTGTGGAGGACACTACTCCAACAACAACGACTATATGCAACCAAGTACATAGTAGGTGAGATGAGTTGGCACTACAAAAAGTCTTGATTAAGAGAAAGGGGAACAATGGCACATCCAAGTGATGGAGAAGCGTTGAAACATTTCGATAGAGAGCATCCAGATTTTGCAAGTGAGCCCCGGAATGTTCGGCTAGGTTTGTGTACGGATTGATTTAAACCTTTTGGGCAATTCGAGACGAAATACTCCTGTTGGCCCGTGATTGTGACTCTGTACAACTTACTTCCTTGATTATGCATGAAGAGATGATTTTTGTTCTTATCCGTGCTCGTCCCCGGTCCTAAGAACCGTTCATCAAAGAGTTGAAACAACTTTGGGAAACCGGCGCGGACACCTACAATGTCTCTAAGAAACAAAATTTTCAACTAAAAGCAGAATTAATGTGGACGATCAACGATTTCCCGGCATAAGGCATGCTTTCCGGTTGGTCCACAAGTGGGTACCGTGCTTGTCCTTATTGTCCAGAAAATGACAATAGATCTTTTTGGCTTAAAAATAGCAAAAAAGTTTGTTGGTTTGATTGTCACCGTGAGTTCTTAAGACCTGATCATCCTTTCCGCAACAATTGTAAGCATTTTCTAAAGAACAGAAAAAGTGAGAATCGCATAGCCGCATTGAAATTAACGAGTGATGAAGTGTGGGATTCTGTAAAAGACTTGCCAAAAATAGTTGATGCTTCTGATCAAGAATTGAAAAGTTTGAAAAATAAGAATGAAGGTTGGTGGAAACAAAGCATATTCTGGGAACTTCCCTACTGGAAAACGTTGTTGATTCGACACAACTTAGACGTTATGCACATTGAGAATTTTTTTTTTTGACCAGCTACCGTGGAGAAAAAGGCTCTATGTGACTCGGTTGCTAATTTGAAATTCCCGGATGGTTATGCTTCAGATTTGAGTCGGTGTGTTGACCATAAAAAGATGGTGTTGCATTCCATGAAAAGTCATGATTGTCATGTCTTTATGGAACGGCTACTCCACGTTGCCCTGAAACAGTTGCTCCCGACAGGTTCTTGAAATGCAATAACTGAGATAAGCCAATTTTTTTGAGACCTGTTGTAATACTACAGTTTTCTATGTCTATGGGTACTCTATCGAGTGGGGCTTACTCTGTCGAGTAACTATGTTTTTATACGAAACAGTAGTCCACCTGATGGGTACTCGATCGAGTATGTTGGGCACTCGATCGAGTAAGGGGCACTCGATTGAGTAACTGACTTACTCGATCGAGTAAGTGAGTCTTACGGGTTATTTGAGTCGGGTTTTGTTAATAACGCGTGATTAGTATAAAAGGACTCCGTCATTCTTTTTAATCACATTTCACCTTTTCTAAAACCTTTCAAGAGAAAAAGAAGTTACGTAGCTTTCATTCATCGCGTTATTAGCAAATACTGAGGGCCAGAGTCGTCGGATCGTTGTGTTCTTTATGCCATTGAGAGCGTCGCATTGTGGGTAAGCTTCTAGTATGATTTTTATATGATTTCATTCACTTTTGTTGAAACCCTAATTGTGTAATTTTGTTGGAGTTTTTGTCCTCCACAATAGTGCATAATAATATTATTAAATCTCATTAAGGAATATGCGTGGGATATTCATTGGCAATACTAGTCAGCTGATCAACGTATATCGGTAACGGTTGGCCAACTAGGGTTTGACGTTACTGTCGTGAGATGGCGGTGTTCAGCTGATCCCTCTCGGTCACACCTAAAGGAACGAGCCCCAACACGAAAGCTAATTAATTATATGAGATATAGTTTAAAATAGTCCCTTGATTAAATTGACTAAGAGTTAGTCAATTAAATTGATTTAGAGAGATATCGAGTTGTGAACTCGAGGTGTGGAAATTATTATTTAATTATGCGATAATTGAATAATAAATTATTTGAGACGGGAATTAATGAATAAGCAGTTAATTATTAAATTGGTACTAGTTCACTAATGTGATTAGTATTGGTACGTAAATAATACGTGTAGCGGTACACGTATATTTACGAAGTGTTTTAAACGAAATTAATTATGGAAGCATTTAAACATGAAACGATGTTTAAATAAAATTTACACGTATTTGTGCGACAAATATAAGAACCAAAATTGACCCGTAAATGGGACATTGGACCGTGTAAATGGAGTGTAGTGGATGATCATAATCATTTCACTTTACTAGATTTTCTTCCATACGTTGTCATGTGATTATTATGCATGTGATAATGGATTGGACAAAAATAAGAAAATCACTCCCTCACTCCACCTACTCCCTCCAACCGTGCTCCACTTCCTACAACACTTTTGTGTTGTTTATTTTTACACACAACTTCACTTGTACACTTTTGCATGTGAAAAATAATTTTTCTATCTCTCTAAAAATCATAAGTATCATTTTTACTAAGATTGTTAGTAAAACAAAATAAATACTAAGAGTGTTAGTATTATTTACATAATATTCAAGGGTTATATGGTTAATTTCTAGTTAAAATTAATCATATGAGTTGGAGGATTGTTCTTGGGTGCAACTTAAAGGAGCTCTTCTAATTTGAAGATTGGATGATCTTGCCATTCTTAATAGCTCAAGAACAACCAAGATAGGTGATCTTGGTTGTGCCCAAATACTACCATTTCTCAATGTAAGGAAAATTGTTTTCCTCTTTTTTTATTCTAATATGCTTTTATATTGCATGCATGTTACATAGATCACATAAATACAAATTATGAGATAATTTGACATTTAATTAGAGTGTCTAATAATGATCTATGATCTTTCAAGTGGTATCAGAGCTTAGGCTTGTAATTTGCATGTTGATTTTAAGCATATAAATGAATTATGAGATAATTTATAAGAACTCAAAAATTGTGTTAGAAGAGGTTTTAGCACGAAATTTTTGGGGCATGCATACCTACTGATCTTAAAAGGTTTTTGGTTATGTTTGGTGATTTATGAAGTTATTTTGCTATTTTTAATGATTTTTGGTAGAAAAACAAGTCAAAATGCCGTATTTTAGTTAAAAATTGACTAAAAATAGTTAAACGTTGATTCGGTCCATGGAATTTTTATGGTATTTCATGCATGTTTTCTACTGATTGTATGCAAAAGGTTGAAGGTTGGTTCGAATTTTTTTTGCATGTTTATTGATTTTATGTGATAAAAGTCGATAAAAGTTAAATAATTTAATCATAATTTCGAAACAATTGATTCTGACTATGATAAATTTATATAAATTTTAAAATATTATTTAAATGTTAAAAGTGAAATTTAAAATGTGTTTTCATCTTGTTTTTATGTTTATTGGTTTTAGTGGTTAAAAACCGATAAATATCGATCTTTTTCTTCATAAATTTTATCTGGATTTTTGGGGCAATTTTTCTGACATTTTAGTGTTCTTGGGAGTGTTCCAGAATACTAAAAATTTTTGTTTCAATTGTTTGGGCAATTTTTCAATTATTTTGGAGTTTTACTTAAAAAATTATGATTTTACCGATTAAATTAGCAAAATATCACCAAATCAAACTAATTATTCATCATAAAATTAGTGAGGACTAATTTTGAGGTTCAAAACATTTTGGACAATTAGTTTGGACTTAAATGATAATTAAGAGTTGATTATTGATTTTTACATGTTAAAAATCGATTAAATCCACAAAAACCGAGATGGATACCAACGATTGATAGATAGGGCGATTTTGGCATCATTTTACAGCATTTTAAGCATATTTATTTAAGTTGAATGAATGATTGTCATTTATTTAAAGTATTTATCTTGTTGTACCTAGTATGTCCTAGATTAATTTTAATCGTTATTACCCGAAATGAATGGGAATATCGATTTATTTGTAATTAAATACGATCTCGTATTGTCGGTTTGTAATTAATTAATAGTTTTATTTATTTTATTAATTAATGTATAATAGGAATAGCTATGTAATTCATTTGTAATAGTTATTCTTACCGGCGTTTCCAAAAGACGGATTACATCGAGACGGAGTCTATTTTTGGAAGGTGTTCCAAATCCCACAAGAGTTGGTTTCCGAAATGTAATAGACTAGTTTTTATTAACTAGGTGGCCATACTAGGATTTATTCATATGCTTACTTGTTTGCTTGTTTTATTTTCACGCATGCCAAAATCGTCATTCACATGCATTTTATTTTCGCGGTTGTCAATTCACGTCATTTACATTCACCGACTTAATTCACTTATAAGGAATTTATGACTACATTGACAAGATCTCTCACATAACTAATATTGAGATTAGCCTTACCAATTAGTAACACCTATGAATCTCTTGTTCATTAGAGCCACGCTCGCCCAAGCGGGGTGTTCTCTTTTTACCTTGAGTAAGTAGGGTGGTAAGCGGTTATCACATGCCAAAATTGGTTGGACTCAACGGGATATATGACGGTCTTGTGTTCCGGGACTAGTAGTTGGATTTAAGGAAATTCGTCGACCAAGAGTTCTAGAGGTAGAATTAGTCAACGTGACTTACCGAATTTACACAATTATGGGATGTTTCGCCCAAGCGATGCTCTTTTTTGTTTAATATTTGGGTCTTGGAATCATTTATATAATTTAGTGGGAGATCATTATATAAATGTTAAAACTTGTTAAAGATGTTTCACAAGTAAAATTAAAACATTGAATGTTAATTTTTCCTATTTATCGTTCATTCTCATAAATGTATGACATCGCGCACTTCATCCTCCTTTCTCTATTTATTGTTATACTTGTTTCATTCTTTCATAGAAAGCGGTTTCTTTGAAGGAATTAATGATTGGTAACATGATTTACCACTTCACCTACATAAGCTTACAACGTTTTTTGCGGTTATTATACAACTTAAATAACGTCTATACATGTTAAAAAGGGGTTTCATGTTACAAACTCATATTACGAGTTAAAAAGGAAGCCAAATTTTATCAAGAGAGTCTTGATTTCGGAAGTGACACCTCCGTCATGATGATGACATATTAGTCTTAATTACTCAAGTGTAATTCAAAAATTTGCGAAAAGAGTTTTCAAAAATACTTATAATACTCCAATATGATACCGTCAAATGGCTTACTTCGAGAAAAGCCAAATCGATTGTTTATGCGCTAAAAAGTTTAGGCATATGATAACAATTGAACGGTTAGGTAGTCCAATTTCGCAAGAAGTTGAGATTTTGCCACATGTTACACTCACTTTATAGTAATTCACTCTTACTAAGTGTATAAAATATCACGAATCACCTGAAGAGAGGTCTTCATGAGATTCATTTTTCCTTGATTGAAGCAAAGAGGAATGTGAAAGTGAGTGGGAGTTAAGAAGTATCAACCCTAGATGTATGCGATAGAACAAAGTTGAAAGAGACATCTACTCAATGGATAGGCTAGTTCCACTATCTTGGTATGAGATACCAAGTACGGGTCATTTCTTTGTAAAGAAGTTTACATGAATTGATAAAACGTAAGACGTCTAGCATAGGACATTTTTGTATCAAAGTGGTGCTAGAGTAGCAATGATTTCGATAAGGACAATGTACCTAAATTTGGTTTTAAAAGAATGTAATTATCTATGTTTATACATAGAAGGCATCACTCATGTGATTTAAAACAAAATGTTGTACCTACTCCTATGATAACTTGGTGGTTGGTTTAGACCACTTAAGTTAGAGGAATTTTACATTTTTCACGAAAACTAAATGTTATACTATCTTGTAGATTTTAAAGTCTCTAATCTGGTGAACCCAATCGATCAAACCTCAAGTAAATTCATTTCAAATGAGTAAACGAAAAGCACATTGAACAACGATTAGATTGTGAGTCTTATGGTATGTGTGCATGTATTATGTGTTTTCTTTTGCAGAAAAGAAACACAATAGTGAGGTGATTGACCATATACATACGGATGCTTAAGGCTGATAGTTGGTTATATATATACTTCGTTACTTTTACCGTAATGTTAAGTAGATATGAAAACCTCGTATCTATTTAATAAGTTATAAAAGTGATTTTTGAAACGTGGAATATTTTCAAAATCAAGTAGTAAACCAAAAGGACGTCAAGATCAAGATGATGATCGGAAGTTTCAAAGTAATGACTTTGAGGATCAAATGGGTAATATCAAGTAATGACCTTGATAATCACTAAGAAGATTGTGAACCAGTTCACATAATACCTTCTCCTTGGGATACCATGGAGTATGGTGTAGTCAAGTATATAAACCGAACTTTATGAGATATAGTTTAAGGTTTTTCGGAATTTTTGTAAGCTATTTTCTCACTAAAATTTTAAAACCCGACTATAATAGCCTCAATGACTCCATATGAGATATGGGTAGGGAGGGTCCCTAACTTGTCATTAGTATACATTTGGAACCATAAATGTTTATGTTCAGAACCAATTTGTGTATTTGTGAGGGTTATCCAAAATTGAACCACTTGGTTTATACTCCTCCAAAACGAGAACAAAGAGTTTGTGGCTCATAATGCTGTCTTTCTAGAAATATTTTCATTTTCTGGAAGACAGAGTGGGAGAAATTTTGAACTTACGGAAGTCCAAGACCCACAAACTGAGTACAATGCAAGAAGACGTTTTTTTATTGTGGCTCAGTAGTTATAAGGAGATAATTTTGCGATAATATTGCGTTACTTTTCAAAAGTGACGAATCTTAAACCCTCAACAAACGCTTTTGATCTATAGTATGAACTCTATGTGATGGCGTGTCACCATGCAATTCGAATTGATCTCCTTGCACACGATGCGATAAGGAAGGAAACACAAGATGTTTTCGAGACTTGATTTAAGGTGAATACTTTGGTTGGTTACCTTGATCTTGTCGTAAAGGTTACAAAAGATGTTTAAAATTAGGGCTTGTTATAGAGAGTTTGTGACAACCCAAATGCCTTTATCAATTCGTATGGTCTTAGCATTATACCCTCTCATGAGGATGAGATTCGACAAATGAATAATGAAACTTTCTCCTTGGGAGAAGTTTTGTTGATCTTGTCAATACTAAGAAGCCTGGCATGCTTGAAAGATCCCTTTTGTGATCTATATACGTCAAAGAGTTAGAACTTTGGGTTCAATCATGTAGTCTATCAAAACTGTATTACTCGAGTGTCGAGATAACATGATGATACATGGAGTTTAGTGGGAGCTAAAGTGAGTTTCTTAGTCTAAAATATGTGCTTGACATATTAGTGACTAGAAATGTAGCTAAGGTTATATTTCTTAGTCTAAAATATGTGCTTGACATATTATTGACTAGAAATGTAGCTAAGGTGATATTTCTTAGTCTAAAATATGTGTTTGACATATTAGTGACTAGAAATATTCTCGGGTGAATATTTGAGAGTAGCATGGCGCATCATAAATATCTGGATCTAATGAGATAGATCTCCATGGATATTAGCATTATAGTCAAGAGACTTATGTGATAAGATTTTTAACTCGTTCAAGTTGTTGAACAATAAATATGATCTCTTGTGCTTCCGCTGCAGGATCTATTAAATATGCTAAAAGCTTCTCTCGTCGGGACTTATCATGTTGAGAATATGAGAAGTCATTACCAATCATTTTCTAGTGAGTGTCACTAGATGATTATCAAGAGCATCCTTGAGTACTTGAGAAGCACTGAGGATTTACTCTTGATTGGAGGAATTTATGAATTTTGTGTAAAAGAATTACACGGAAACATTCCTATGCTTATAAGAAGTTATGGGCCTCGTTAAGGAATGGTAAGCATGTAAGAGTGCTATGTGCATAAAGAATAATATGTATAAGAAGTTATACATATGTGTATAAGAAGTTATACATGTATAAAGTAAACATGCATGAGGAGTCATATATAAAAGATGTCATATGAAGGATGAGTTTGTATAAGTGTTATACGTACAAATCATGAACGAAAGCTAAGTACATTACAACATCCGATGTTGTAAAAGAGATAACTGATATCCGGATTTTAATGGAACTAGAGTAGTTCTATTAGTCGAATATCGTTCCCCGAGAGACTGTGAAAACAGTGGGAGTGTTTGACTGGCTTTAGAACCAGAGTCTAAAACTTGTTTAGACATGTACTTAGAAAGGCTCTATGTGATGAAAAGATTGCATAGAACAAAGCAAAATAGCAATGGAAATTAGAGTGATGCAACTGTTGCTAATCCTCTGACCAAAGCCGTAGGCATAAGGTAGACATGATGGTTATGTCATCTCAATGAAATTGAGGAGTATACCTTAATTGCTAAAGATCGTTATGTAAATATGGGATAGAGTATTGATATTTGCATAAGTGATGATCGCATTCATTGTTAGAGTTTCTTTAAGAACTCAATTATTCAGTTTGACTGAAAACATGAATACCTTGTTTATCCGAATTGGTTGTGGAGACAATATTGGGCCCCAATTCAAGTGAATAGGATAAACATTGTATTAGCCCCTAGTTACTTAATGAGGTGACGTCTCGGAGTGAATAGATTGTATGACGATTGATGGTAGGTTCAACACCATAAGGTCATAAGGATGACTAGTCGTTTACATAGGCAGACTGTGGGACACTTTGCAGGGCAGTGACATTTATAAAGTCCCTTAGATCTATTACAGACGCCTGGTCGTGGCAGGGACTTCTATGATATTCCTATGAGTTGATTCTTTAAACTGGAGACTATTATCTGAGCCTGTATAGTTTCCGAGTGACTTTGGTTTTTGTCCTAGGTCATGCCGTGAAAGGGGGCCAAAGGACATCTACTGGTGATCTATATTGTGCAATAGGATAGAGAAGGCAGACAGGAATTGTCCACCCACGTTGGGTTTAAACATCTCAAGGCCACTCGAGGAGTTATGACTACAAATGCGTGGCCACGCTCGAAAGTAATCTATGGGAGATTCTTCCGGTCAGGTAGTCACACTCCCAATCGAGAAAAACACTCACGATATGTTCATGTGCAAGTGCGACCTGAAAGACACCTTGCATTGAGTGGGAGATTGTTGTTAAAATGGACAAGACAATTGGTAACACACCTTTGTAGAGTACAAGGAGGATATTGTTGAGATAAGGAGTTATCCACAATTGTGTGTTATAATCATCGCACAACTTGTCTCGGACAAGTGGGAGATTGTTGGAGTTTTTGTCCTCCACAATAGTGCATGATAATATTATTAAATCTCATTAAGGAATATGCATGGGATATTCATTGACAATACTAGTCAGCTGATCAATGTATATCGGTAACGGTTGGCCAACTAGGGTTTGACGTTACTGTCGTGAGACGGCGGTGTTTAGCTGACCCTTTCGGTCACACCTAAAGGAACGAGCCCCAACACGAAAGCTAATTAATTATATGAGATATAGTTTAAATTAGTCCCTTGATTAAATTTACTAAGAGTTAGTCAATTAAATTGATTTAGAGAGATATCGAGTTGTGAACTCGAGGTGCGGAAATTATTATTTAATTATGCGATAAATGAATAATAAATTATTTGAGACGAGAATTAATGATTAAGCAGTTAATTATTAAATTGGTACTAGTTCACTAATGTGATTAGTATTGGTACGTAAATAATACGTGTAGCGGTATACTTATATTAACGGAGTGTTTTGAACGAAATTAATTATGGAAGCATTTAAACATGAAACGATGTTTAAATAAAATTTACACGTATTTGCCCGTAAATGGTACATTGGACCGTGTAAATGGAGTGTAGTGGATGATCATAATCATTTCACTTTACTAAATTTTCTTCCATAAGTTGTCATGTGATTATTATGCATGTGATAATGGATTGGACAAAAATAAGAAAATCACTCCCTCACTCCACCTACTCCCTTCAACCGTGCTCCACTTCCTACAACACTTTTGTGTTGTTTATTTTTACACACAACTTCACTTGTACACTTTTGCATGTGAAAAATAATTTTTCTATCTCTCTAAAAATCATAAGTATCATTTTTACTAAGATTGTTAGTAAAACAAAATAAATACTAAGAGTGTTAGTATTATTTACATAATATTCAAGGGTTATATGGTTAATTTCTAGTTAAAATTAATAATATGTGTTGGAGGTTTGTTCTTGGGTGAAACATAAAGGAGCTCTTCTAATTTGAAGATTGGATGATCTTGCCATTCTTAATAGCTCAAGAACAACCAATATGGGTGATCTTGGTTGTGCCCAAATACTACCATTTCTCAATGTAAGAAAAATTGTTTTAATATTCTTTTATTCTAATATGCTTTTATATTGCATGCATGTTACATAGATCACATAAATACAAATTATGAGATAATTTGACATTTAATTAGAGTGTCTAATAATGATCTATGATCTTTCAAATTTGGGGGTTTTAGGGAGTATTGTTGATGTTAGATTGTGATTGTATGATTGTGTGTTTATAGGAGGTGATTTCATTGAAGAACGATTTTGACTAGCTGATTGTGATGATCTTGGTGGTTGATTTTCCGGGTCGGGTTTTCCTACTTATTTATTGTATAAATGATTATAAGATGGTTGATTGGTTGATTGGCATGATGGTTATATCGTAATTGGTGTTGGCAGTGTTTTGAATTGATATTGTGATTGGTTGTTGGTTTATATCATATTGGATTTGGAGTTGTTGATTTTTGATTATATAGTGTGGTTATTGTATAATTGTCTGTGGTTTGCGAGGTGCGTCCTCGGCTGAGTGGAGTCACTTGCGGGAGTGGCTTCACGCCCTTGATTCGCCCTCTGTGGAACCCGCCACAGAAGGGGATGTGCACATTAAGGAACATGGGTTATTCGCTCGATGGAGATGAGCGAGGCTTAGGTGGGAACGGCTGCGGTTCCCCACTGGCGGTGAGGAATATCTGTTGCGATGGAAATTCTGGCAGGGCTACACAGTTTAGTGTGTAGTCAGATGATTGGTGATGTGTCGGTGTTGGAGATTGTGATTGTGTATCTGTTGTTGTTTATCATATATTGTTTAAGCAGTAACTGACCCCGTTTAAATGTTTTAAAAAGTATGGTGATCCATTCGGGAGTGGTGAGCAGTTGTTTCACAGGTATATCTTGGATACGCGCGGGATCTAGCTGGGGATGGAGTCATCACATATCAGAGTCTTTAGTCTTCCGTTGTGTTTGTTAAGACAGTTTCACTTACTTGGTTTATAGTTTGAGAACAGTTGTATTTCACTTTACAGTTTTGGTTATGTAATTGTTAAACTTAATTACCTAAAGTATGTTCTTTTATGGTCAATTTGATATACATTGCCTCGGGTAACCGAGATGGTAGCATTCCCATGCATTAGGTGGTCCTAGTAAGGCACTTGGGGTATGGGGGTGTTACAAAGTGGTATCATATTGACGATTTTGGAACCTGTAACCAATGAACCCAATGAATATAGAGAGTCAAATTAAAATGAACCCGGGTAGGAGTTGTTAGGAGCTAATGCAAAGACTTGGGAGACGTCCTAAATTCGCGAACTCGCCCTACAACTTTGAACCGGTCACTACGGGGTGTCATGGGATCGCTATGTGTTTATTAATATTTTATTGCGTATGTTGGATGATATGTTGTATAGCAATGTTGGATGAATAATGATTGTGGTGGATTGGTGAATATGGTGGAAAAATGTGAAGAAGATGCATATAGTAATGTGTTGTGGATGATCATGTTGTATGGTGAAACTGATTTATAATGTGGCAATCTTAGTGACATGATATTAGGGGATGTGATATGATTATACATGATTTTGGGTTGCGTAAAGTTATATAATAAAGCTATATATTTGTTTATTGTTGTTTCATATGCACATGTTGGATGAAGAATATGGTTGAAATGGATGAATTGATTGGAAAAGATAGAGTGGCAATTGCATGAGAATATGAATTTTGTGATTAAGAATATGTTTAGTTGATGAAGTGGAGTTGTAATATTGTTGTATTAGTAACATGGAAATAGGATTTGTAATGTATAAGTATGTTTTGTTTTACGAAAAGCTATAAAGTTAAAGCATGCAGGTAGTACATGATTGACAAGTTGAATGTTATATGAGCATCATATATGTTATTGTTTGGCTTTTAGTAGATAGTAACACGTGGTTAAGGATAATAGTTTTACAAGTGTCGAGTCTCTTTTGCTCACTTTGTTGATATTTAAGTTGCTTGAAAGGGAAAATCAAATAGTTATGTTGTTCAATTATAAAGGAGTTGTCTTTAAACTGTTATAACTTGAGATGTATATATGATTTGGATGTGATTCCAATTGGAGGTGATATCTTGTTCTTTACGATTCTAATGATAGATCACATGCCCAAAGTGACCAAGAAACGAGTGAGATATGACCGTTTTACGAAAATTGGACAGTGCTGAGAAATGCATAGGGTACTCGATCAAGTGGCCCTTACTCGATCGAGTGCACCTCTTGTTACTCGATTGAGTACCCCTTACTCGATCAAGTAGCCCTGGTAATTTGTTATACGTGCTTCGGACCTTCACCTACTCGATCGAGTAGGTTGTACTCGATCTAGTGACCCCGGTTTTGGGTCATATGCTTATCTTTTGACTTCGTCGTATATCTTGTTTAATTGAAAGTTGTTCTTTTGCTTCTTTATACATTGTTTTACATATGCATTGGCCCTGATGCGTAAGTTACCTAATCTTATGATGTGGGGAGTGGCACCTTCTGATGGATATGAGTTTGGTGGGGAGGACATGAGTTATATGTGGTTGTGATGGATAGTGGGAAAAGAAAAGGGAGGTTAATAAAGTTATTGGGGCATGAAGCATGTTTTGTGAGATGTGGTGAGTGATATGATGGTCTGTTGAGTAATGTAAAAGTAAGTGAATCTAAGTGAGGGGGTGATGTAAGTCTACGGAACGTGAGAATGAAAAGATTGAAAGGAAGGATGTGGATAGTAGCAACTTGAGATGTGTAAGGAATTATGGAGGGAGATGGTTACATTGTGTTGGTTAAGAATATATGTAATGAAAGGTCGTTGTAGAGTGATGGAGAAGAGTGCTATATAGTGAGCTTTGATGGAGACATGTTGCGATGTGGATTTGTAGATAGAGATTCAGTTTGGGAATTTGGTTTATTGAGAGGTGAAACTAGTGTGTGATTTCCTTGGGCAATTAATGGTATGAGATGAGTTTTGGTTTCAAAAAAAAAAGATGAGTTGCTCAGTAAACGATGATTTTGTGGATTGATTAGTGGTAAGTGTGAGTGAGTAGAATGATGAAAGAGGACCCATGGTAAGAAAGAGTCAGAAGGTACTGATATGAAATAATGGGATTTGAGTTTTAGAGCAATGAGAAGGTAACTGGAGCACTAAAGAGTTAGGTAGAAGGAATAAGGAGTTGAATCGTTAATTGATTTTGTCGAGTGTAAAAAGAAAAGAATGAGGGGAGTAAAATAGGATAGTGTTGGTCGGAGTATGTGATATAGAAGTAAGGAATCGCCGAGATGTATGATACTATCATGAGGATGTCAGTTAATGGTTATATAGGAGTTTCGGGACAACATGTTAGCCATGAGTTTCGAGGAATTAAGAGGAGTAAAAGTTGGTAAAGTATTGACACGGTATAAGATTTAGGTGGTGAGTTGGGAGACGATGAAACTAAACACAGAATCGGGATGAATGTTCAGGTAATTTTTGTTGATGGACTTATTGTTTGATATTTGGGATATTAACCGAAGATGGGAAGGAAACCGTGATATTTAGAGATGAGTGTAAGAGGTTTGATATACGAAGAGTGGTAGTGTTGAGGTGTTGTCATTAGTGGTTAAGGGTGATGATAGATAAGAAAGATAGCAATTTTAAAGAGGTTGATTTTGTAGAGGCCGAATTAATATGTACGGTTGTGACCTGTGAGGGAGAATAAGGTGTGGTTATAGGAGGCGGTTGCTAGTACTTGAGTACTAATGGCATTGTTATATTTGTCAGGAGGTGATAGTTATGCGGATGGGAGAATGTGTCATGAGGGGCATACGAGTTAAGCCCGAGCGAGAGGTAACCTTTATCAAGTGGTAACTTACGCGATCACGATTGACTAGTTGGATGTGATTGCGGGTCAATGATGTGTATAAATTTTTGTGTGAGGTTCTGACCTCATGAGAAGCGGTATGGTGTGATAGTTATAAAGTTGTTATCTGAATGTTTTGTAATATATGTTGGGTACGGTAACCTAATGGAATGATATTCAAAAGTAATAATTTGAGTGTTCTGGCATGGATAATTATACTCGTATGTGTATTCATGATATATGTTTATTCCGTGAAAAGGTATGGATGATATTCATGAGGTTCATATCTGTTTATTCCGTATGATTTGTTGTGTTGTGATCTAGTAAAGCGGTTTTGAGTAAGTTTTCTGATCCAGGAAGTTATAGTGAGTTAGTGTTTATGTGGTTGTTGTGCCTTGGGTGGTGATCCGGGCACGGTACTTCGTGTTTTGATGCGGGTATTTTCGCGCTGCGGTGCGGCTGTTTTTGGCGGTGTTGCGATGCCGTCATCGGTTGTGATGGAGTAGGAGAGATGATTACGATACGAGTTTTCAAAAGTGCAGACCAGTTATATGGATTGTTGTTTTGTTTGCTGCTGCTTCTGTGAGTTTCGGTTGGACATATAGACGGTTGTTTTGTTTATTGATGTTTCTTACTAGTTTTGGCTTGGGAGTGAGGGTAGTGTATGATATGGAAGAAAGTTGTGCATGTGGTCGTGGTTGTCATGGTATTGTGATCTTCTGTTAATGGGGCATAGTTGTGAGAGGTTGTTGGAGTACTTGTAATCTTCTTTTAGAGGGGGCATTGGTTGACATAGTAATGGTAAGTGATTTGTAGAACATGTGTTCTACTAATCTGGAAGCTGCAGGTTGTTCATAATCTTTTATTGGGACTGTGAGTGTAGGGTGTTGGAAATTAGTATCATGTTAAGTTATGAATGAGTTTTGCGACAATAAAAGAAAAGAACTTGAGGATCAAGTGTGAGTGTGTGTAACAAATCTGGACCGTGAGTATGCTTTTTGTGATATGTGCTTTCTATAGAGAGGTATGTCGTTTTGCAGTATTGTGGAAGAGTTGGAGTATTGGTTATGCTAAGGATTTTTGTGGTATAGGTTAGGTGGTGTGCCGAATGAACTGAGGTTTGGGAACTGTTAGAGGAAGGAGACCTGGATATGGGAATGGTTGTAGGTGTTGAGGTTATAGTCGGTTATCGTTGACATGCGGTGGTGATGAGGATTTTGGGAAGTATAGCAAAGGATTTAGTATTAGTGAGTTACGAGTGTTGGAGTTAGTGTCCTCCACAATAGTGCGTTTACATAATAAATCTCATTAAAGGAATATCATCAGATATTTAATTATTTGATCCTCGTCACTTGATTAACGTAAATCGATAACGGTTGGTTGACTAGAGTTTGACATTATTGTCGTGAGACGGCGGTGAACAACTGACTCCTTTCGGTCACACCTAAAGGAACGAACCCCAATTGACAACTAATTAATTGTATGAGATACAATTTATTTAGTCCCTTGATTTATAGACTAAAAAGTTAGTCGATTATTTTTAGAGAGATTTCGAGTTGCGAACTCGAGGCATGACAGTTATTATTTAATTATGCGATAATTGAATAATAAATTATGGGAGACGAGTTTTAGTTAATTAATTGTTAATTCACTAAAATTGTACTAATTGATTAATGTGATTAATATTAGTGCGTAAATAATATGTGTAGCGGTACATGTATATTTACGGAGTGATTTGGACGAATTTAATTGGAAGCATTTAAACATGAAACGATGTTTAAATAACATTTACACGTATTTGTGCGACAAATATAAGAAAAAAAATGGACCCGTAAATGGGACATTGGACCGTGTAAATGAAGTTAGTGGATGATCATAATCATTTAACTTTTACTTGTTTTTCTTCCATAAGTGTCATATGATCATTGTGCATGTCATAATGTTTTTAGACAAAAATTGAAACAAATCCACTCCTACACACTACCCCTTCCACCCGGTTTTTCTCCTCTCTATTAAGACAAATTTTTGTTCATTTTTGCATGTAAGCTCATTCATGTGTTTTGCATGTGAACAAAACTACTCATCTCTCTAAAATAATTATCCATCCTTTACTAAGTTGTTAGTAAACTAAAATAAATAATTACTAAGAGTGTTAGTAATATTTACATATTATCAAGGGAATTATTCTAACTAGTTACTAGTAAATACTTGTTAGATTAATTGGGTTGAGTTCTTGGGTGCACATTGTTAGGAGATCTTATCTTTGAAGATTTGTTAGGAGGGTCATCCTTTTGTTATAAGCTCAAGAACAATCAAGGTAGGAGACCTTGATAGTGCTCATTTTACCATAAAAATCTATGTAAGAAAATTGTTTTTCCTTAACTTTCATTTTTATGCTTTTATATTTGCATGCATGTTACATAGATCACCAAAATGATAAATTATGAGATAATTTAATTTTTATTAGAGAGTCTAATATGGATCTATGATCTTTAAAATGGCCTAACCAATTAGTAACACCTATGAATCTCTTGTTCATTAGAGCCACGCTCGCCCAAGCGGGTGTTCTCTTTTTACCTTGAGTAAGTAGGGTGGTAAGCGGTTATCACAGGTCAAAATTGGTTGGACTCAACGAGATATAAGACGGTCTTGTGCTCCGGGGCTAGTAGATGGATTTAAGGAAATTCGTCAACCAAGAGTTCTAGAGGTAGAATTTGTCAACGTGACTTACTGAATGTACACAATTATGGGATGTTTCGCCCAAGCGATGCTCATTTTTGTTTAATATTTGGGTCTTGGAATCATTTATATAATTTAGTGGGAGATTATTATATAAATGTTAAAACTTGTTAAAGATGTTTCACAAGTATAATTAAAACATTGAATGTTAATATTTCCTATTTTTCGTTCATTCTCTCATAAATGTATGACATCGCGCACTACATCCTCCTTTCTCTATTTATTGTTATACTTGTTTCATTCTTTCATAGAAAACGGTTTCTTTGAAGGAATTAATGATTGGTAACATGATTTACCAATTCACCTACATAAGTTACAACGATTTTTGCGGTGATTATACAACTTAATTAACGACTATACATATTAAAAAGGGGTTTCATGTTGCAAACTCATATTACGAGTTTAAAAGGAAGTCACATTTTATCAAGAGAGTCTTGATTTCGAATGTGACACCTCCGTCATGATGATAAAATATTAGTTTTAATTATTCAAGTGTAATTCAAAAGTTTGCGAAAAGAGTTTTCAAAAACACTTATAATACTCCAATATGATACCGTCAAATGGCTCACTTCGAGAAAAGCCAAATCGATTGTTTATGCGCTAAAGAGTTTAGGCATATGATAACAATTGAACGGTTATGTAGTCCAATTTCGCAAGAAGTTGAGATTTTGCCACATGTTACACTCACTTTATAGTAATTCACTCTTACTAAGTGTATAAAATATCACGAATCACATGAAGAGAGGTCTTCATGAGATTCATTTTTCCTTGATTGAAGCAAAGAGGAATGTGAAAGTGAGTGGGAGTTAAGAAGTATCAACCCTAGATGTATGCGATAGAACAAAGTTGAAAGAGACATCTACTCAATGGATAGGCTAGTTCCATTATCTTGGTATGAGATACCAAGTACGGGTCATTTCTTTGTAAAGAAGTTTACATGAATTGATAAAACGTAAGACGTCTAGCATAGGACATTTTTGTATCAAAGTGGTGCTAGAGTAGCAATGATTTCGATAAGGACAATGTACCTAAATTTGGTTTTAAAAGAATGTAATTATCTATGTTTATACATAGAAGGCATCACTCATGTGATTTAAAACAAAATGTTGTACCTACTCCTATGATAACTTGGTGGTTGGTTTAGACCACTTAAGTTAGAGGAATTTTACATTTTTCACGAAAACTAAATGTTATACTATCTTGTAGATTTTAAATTCTCTAATCTGGTGAACCCAATCGATCAAACCTCAAGTAAATTCATTTCAAACGAGTAAACGAAAAGCACATTGAACAACCATTTGATTGTGAGTCTTATGGTATGTGTGCATGTATTATGTGTTTTCTTTTGCAGAAAAGAAACCCAATAGTGAGGTGATTGACCATATACATACAGATGCTTAAGGCTGATAGTTGGTTATATATATATACTTCGTTACTTTTACCGTAATGTTAAGTAGATATGAAAACCTTGTATCTATTTAATAAGACATAAAAGTGATTTTTGAAACGTGGAATATTTTCAAAATGAAGTAGTAAACAAAAAGCACGTCAAGATCAAGATGTTGATCGGAAGTTTCAAAGTAATGACTTTGAGGATCAAATGGGTAATATCAAGTAATGACCTTGATAATCACTAAGAAGATTGTGAACCAGTTCACATAATACCTTCTCCTTGGGACACCATAGTGTAACACCCGCGAATTTCCCTTTTTTTGACAGTTAAAATTTATTAAACCGTTTAATTAATTTGTTATATATTTTTGAATTATTCTATTTAATTAATTTTATGACAAACACGATTTTTATAAATGTATTATATAAAAGCTCATTTTTATAAAAATACGTGTTATTAAATTATATTCTTGAGGCATAATTTATATGAAAATAAATGTATTTATATATTTTGATCGGACAATAATGGTGACAGTAGTAATATTAATTTCCGTCTTAATTTTCGTCTAACGTTAGACCGTCACATTTTAATTGGGAATATTATCTAAATACGGACCAATCGAAAATCGACACATACACCCCTATCCACCCCATACTCTACTTGTAAAATATCTCCCCTATTATTATTATTATTATATATTAATATTATGATAGAGTGTATAGCTGTTGTTGTGTCATAACTAGTCCCCACCCCCATTCATACTCCTTCCTCCTTCTTCCTCTTTTCGAAAAACAACAAACAACAGCAACAAACGATAACAGGACCGTGCAACACCATTTCCGTCATCTTCAAGCTCAGTTTCCGGCTGCATCTCTCAACAGTTTTCCCTAATTTTTCCACCAATCACCTCCTTACTTCCTCCTTCATCTTTCTAGGTAAGAAAGATACGATTTTGTGATGATTTCAGTTTGACCCGCCTCCTAAAAGTTCCGATTTTTAGCTCCTTTATTTCGTTTTCATCTTTCTAGTTGAAGAAACCGAAGACCCGCAGGGAGGCTCGCACTCGTTTGACGTTTTCCACGGAGATTTGAAGAGCAATGAGGTAACGGTGATAGGTTACTCGACAAATGTCGAAATTTCCGTCTCTTGTGTCATTTTTATGCTTTTGTTTGATAAAGTTTAAACCTTTATGGTCTTTTCTCTTTTGTATGTAAATTTATGGCCTCGAATTGATGCTGAGCTGGAGTGTTTAGACTCTGTTTTTGGCACGGTTCCTTGGATTTATAGGAGTTGGAATTAGATTGTTTAAAGTCAGAAAATCGGGACGTTGCTGGGACTGTTATAGTGTGTCGAATAGGCTGTTTAGGACTGCTTGGAGTCGCTTTGTGCAGGTCACTCATGGACTGTATAATGATATTTTGGGACTGTTGTTGAGTCTGTTATGAGACAATCTTGAGGATGGATGTATAGTACATCTTTGTACTATTTTTGTGTTGCTTTTACATGTCCAAAATCACTTGCTAGTACTCATTTCATTGGGAAAGCTTAGTCTGGTTTGCACTCGTAAATATCGTGTCTAATTGTCACGGTGTAGTATGTGTTGGTGGGTCTGGTAGCCTGCTTTATGACTCTGCTTTGGGACAGTGGTAGTGAGGATTAATTGGACTGGAATTGGAACGGTTTTTGTGACCCCTCGAGTCTGTTTTGAGCTTGCTTCATACGTAAGTATTTCCGTCTTAATTTTGTCTCAAGCGTTGTCTTAATATCACTCGACTTGGGACTGTTTTCATACGGGAAAATAGAGTCGTGTGGGACGACTGGTACTCTGTTTCGGCCTAGCTCGGACTGTAAATCCGAGTTGTGATACGGGTTTTGGGTAGCTTGCTATGTGGTCACAGGTGGGGTGCCTTCTTTCCTTAGTGTTCTCTTGATTTCCTGATGGTATGCTTGAGTCGTAGGTTGAAGCACTTTTTGGCGTCAAGTGTGTTTATTTTGTTTATTTAAATTTCCATCTTATGGATTTATATAACGTGAATTATTAATATCGTTAATTTTCCCCACTCATGAGTTATAATGGTGGAATTTCGTTATTTAATTATATTTCCGTCTCGTGTTTTATATAAGGAATCCGTTAATTATCGCTCTTTCACACCTTCTATTTATTGGGCTTTACATGTTTATTTGCTTGGGCTTGTCATATCCATTCAAGTGGGTTTGTCTTATTAATTTAAGTGGATCCATCTTGTTAATTTAATTGGACTTGTCTAGTTTACTTAGTGGGGGTATAAATGAGTTACTTGAGCTTTGTCACATTTTATTCCGTAATTTCATATAACGTAATTTATTCATTATCATTTATTATATTTTATTTTATTTAACCAGCATGTTAAATTAGAAAATGGAATATCTATTAATATAAGACAACTATGAGTCATCATTATTAAATAGTTATTTGTGAAGGGTCATATCCTTGATAATGTCTTGTATTGTTCGGTGGTGTGAGTCGTGGTCCTATCGGACACTAGGGGTGAGCCATAGGCCCTCTAGTTGCGATATGATCGTCGGGACCAATGTTCCCATCCGTACTTATGGTGAGATGCAAGCCATAAGTATGAATGTGACATTAATGGTCCTGTGTCATATGATGTTTGCATGATCATTCTTACTCTTATTGTGACTCAAGTGTGACGTTTTACATTGTGTGACGACTTGACTTTACTTTTTACCCCTTTCGGACCTTTGGTTACGAGTGTGTGCCATGTTTCCGGATTGGATTATCTTTCCTCTTTCGGACCTTTGGTTACGAGTGTGTGCCATGTTTCCGGATTAGGATATCCTTCCGCCTTTCTTCGGACCTTTGGTTACGAGTGTGTGCCATGTTTCCGATTAGAGGTTACTCGACCTTTGGTTACGAGTGTGTGCCATGTTTCGAGTCTTGGATACGATTGGTATATCGTATGTCGAATCGGGTGACGTCCATCCCGAGAGTCTGGATCCAGGTTTAGACTAGGACCGTATTATGATCGTCGTCCTACCAGGAGGTTGGAGTCTAGGATGTAGTCTTATGTGTGGTATCTCGGACATGCTTTAAAGGTAGCCTCTGAGTCGGATACTCCGTCTACACTTTGTGTCGGTCTTACACTTGTTGAGTCGGTCAATATGAGTTGGTTGACTTAGTTGCTCCATGCCCTTGATTGCATGTTTATTCTAACATATCATGTCCATTCTATTAAGAAAGTATTATGCCTGTCTCATCATGATTTTCATTATATCTTCTTGTCCTTCATTATCTACATGTGATGCATGACTAATATGTTCAATTAAGTGTTTGTTACTTGCTTTTCGACATATTGTGGCTGGGAGAACCTTGAGTTACTCCCCACTGACTGTGGCGTTCATGTTTACATGAATGACAGGTGGTGAAGATGCTTACGTGGGGAAGACGTGTGGGCTAGCGAGAACTAAACCCTCGGACCTTAGTTTGTAGTTTAGAAACCCCTTATATGTTTATTCGTGGGATATCTTTTCCCCGCCTTCTAGACTTCGGTTGTAATAACCTAAAATTGTCTATTTTTGTTTTGTTTCATTTCGTTTTTGGCACCCGCGTTTTAATCTTTAACTTATAATAAAAAGTTTTTAAAATCTCACAATTTCCGCTTTAAATTTATTAGTTTTATTTTCCGCGTTATCGCGGGGTGTCACACATAGAGTATGGTGTAGTCAAGTATATAAACCGAACTTTATGAGATATAGTTTAAGGTTTTTCGGAATTTTTGTAAGCTATTTTCTCACTAAAAATTTAAAACCCGACTATAATAGCCTCAATGACTCCATATGAGATATGGGTAGGGAGGGTCCCTAACTTGTCATTAGTATACATTTGGAACCATAAATGTTTATGTTCAGAACCAATTTGTGTATTTGTGAGGGTTATCCAAAATTGAATCACTTGGTTTATACTCCTCCAAAACGAGAACAAAGAGTTTGTGGCTCATAATGCTGTCTTTCTAGAAATATTTTCATTTTCTGGAAGACAGAGTGGGAGAAAATTTGAACTTACGGAAGTCCAAGACCCACAAACTGAGTACAATGCAAGAAGACGTTTTTTTATTGTGGCTCAGTAGTTATAAGGAGATAATTTTGCGATAATATTGCGTTACTTTTTAAAAGTGACGAATCTTAAACCCTCAACAAACGCTTTTGATCTATAGTATGAACTCTATGTGATGGCGTGTCACCATGCAATTCGAATTGATCTCCTTGCACACGATGCGATAAGGAAGGAAACACGAGATGTTTTCGAGACTTGATTTAAGGTGAATACTTTGGTTGGTTACCTTGATCTTGTCGTAAAGGTTACATAAGATGTTTAAAATTAGGGCTTGTTATAGAGAGTTTGTGACAACCCAAATGCCTTTATCAATTCGTATGGTCTTAGCATTATAGCCTCTCATGAGGATGAGATTCGACAAATGAATAATGAAACTTTCTCCTTGGGAGAAGTTTTGTTGATCTTGTCAATGCTAAGAAGCCTGGCATGCTTGAAAGATCCCTTTTTTGATCTATATACGTCAAGGAGTTAGAACTTTGGGTTCAATCATGTAGTCTATCAAAACTGTATTACTCGAGTGTCGAGATAACATGATGATACATGGAGTTTAGTGGGAGCTAAAGTGAGTTTCTTAGTCTAAAATATGTGCTTGACATATTAGTGACTAGAAATGTAGCTAAGGTTATATTTCTTAGTCTAAAATATGAGCTTGACATATTATTGACTAGAAATGTAGCTAAGGTGATATTTCTTAGTCTAAAATATGTGTTTGACATATTAGTGACTAGAAATATTCTCGGGTGAATATTTGAGAGTAGCATGGCGCATCATAAATATCTGGATCTAATGAGATAGATCTCCATGGATATTAGCATTATAGTCAAGAGACTTATTTGATAAGATTCTTGACTCGTTCAAGTTGTTGAACAATAAATATGATCTCTTGTGCTTAAAAGCCCATTTGCAGGATCTATTAAATATGCTAAAAGCTTCTCTCGTCGGGACTTATCATGTTGAGAATATGAGAAGTCATTACCAATCATTTTCTAGTGAGTGTCACTAGATGATTATCAAGAGCATCCTTGAGTACTTGAGAAGCACTGAGGATTTACTCTTGATTGGAGGAATTTATGAATTTTGTGTAAAAGAATTACACGAAAACATTCCTATGCTTATAAGAAGTTATGGGCCTCGTTAAGGAATGGTAAGCATGTAAGAGTGCTATGTGCATAAAGAATAATATGTATAAGAAGTTATACATATGTGTATAAGAAGTTATACATGTATAAAGTAAACATGTATGAGGAGTCATACATAAAAGATGTCATATGAAGGATGAGTTTGTATAAGTGTTATACGTACAAATCATGAACGAAAGCTAAGTACATTACAACATCCGATGTTGTAAAACAGATAACTGATATCCGGATTTTAATGGAACTAGAGTAGTTCTATTAGCCGAATATCGTTCCCTGAGAGACTGTGAAAATAGTGGGAGTGTTTGACTGGCTTTAGAAGCAGAGTCTAAAACTTGTTTAGACATGTACTTAAAAAAGGCTGTATGTGATGAAAAGATTGCATAGAACAAAGGAAAATAGCAATGGAAATTAGAGTGATGCAACTGTTGCTAATCCTCTAACCAAAGCCGTAGGCATAAGGTAGACATGATGGTTATGTCATCTCAATGTAATTGAGGAGTATACCTTAATTGCTAAAGATCGTTATGTAAATATGGGATAGAGTATTGATATTTGCATAAGTGATGATCGCATTCATTGTTAGAGTTTCTTTAAGAACTCAATTATTCAGTTTGACTGAAAACATGAATACCTTGTTTATCCGAATTGGTTGTGGAGACAATGTTGAGCCCCAATTCAAGTGAATAGGATAAACATTGTATTATCCCCTAGTTACTTAATGAGGTGACGTCTCGGAGTGAATAGATTGTAAGACGATTGATGGTAGGTTCAGCACCATAAGGTCATAAGGATGACTAGTCGTTTACATAGGCAGACTGTGGGACACTTTGCAGGGCAGTGACATTTATAAAGTCCCTTAGATCTATTACAGACGTCTGGTCGTGGCAGGGACTTCTATGATATTCCTATGAGTTGATTCTTTAAATTGGAGACTATTATCTGAGCCTGTACAGTTTCCGAGTGACTTTGGTTTTTATCCTAGGTCATGCCGTGAAAGGGGGCTAAAGGACATCTACTGGGTCATGGTGATCTATATTGTGCAATAGGATAGATAAGGCAGACAGGAATTGTCCACCCACGTTGGGTTTAAACATCTCAAGGCCACTCGAGGAGTTATGACTACAAATGCGTGGCCACGCTCGGAAGTAATCTATGGGAGATTCTTCCGGTCAGGTAGTCACACTCCCAATCGAGAAAAACACTCACGATATGTTCATGTGCAAGTGCGACCTGAAAGACACCTTGCATTGAGTGGGAGATTGTTGTTAAAGTAGACAATAGAATTGGTAACACACCTTTGTAGAGTACAAGGAGGATATTGTTGAGATAAGGAGTTATCCACAATTGTGTGTTATAATCATCGCACAACTTGTCTCGGCCAAGTGGGAGTTTGTTGAAGTTTTTGTCCTCCACAATAGTGCATGATAATATTATTAAATCTCATTAAGGAATATGCATGGGATATTCATTGGCAATACTAGTCAGCTGATCAATGTATATCGGTAACGGTTGACCAACTAGGGTTTGACGTTACTGTCGTGAGACGGCGGTGTTCAGCTGACCCTTTCGGTCACACCTAAAGGAACGAGCCCCAACACGAAAGCTAATTAATTATATGAGATATAGTTTAAATTAGTCCCTTGATTAAATTTACTAAGAGTTAGTCAATTAAATTGATTTAGAGAGATGTCGAGTTGTGAACTCGAGGTGCGGAAATTATTATTTAATTATGCGATAAATGAATAATAAATTATTTGAGACGAGAATTAATGATTAAGCAGTTAATTATTAAATTGGTACTACTTCACTAATGTGATTAGTATTGGTACGTAAATAATACGTGTAACGGTATACTTATATTTACGGAGTCTTTTGAACGAAATTAATTACGGAAGCATTTAAACATGAAACGATGTTTAAATAAAATTTACACGTATTTGTGCGACAAATATAAGAACCAAAATGGGCCCGTAAATGGGACATTGGACCGTGTAAATGGAGTGTAGTGGATGATCATAATCATTTCACTTTACTAGATTTTCTTCCATAAGTTGTCATGTGATTATTATGCATGTGATAATGGATTTGACAAAAATAAGAAAATCACTCCCTCACTCCACCTACTCCCTTCAACCGTGCTCCACTTCCTACAACACTTTTGTGTTGTTTATTTTTACACACAACTTCACTTGTACACTTTTGCATGTGAAAAATAATTTTTCTATCTCTCTAAAAATCATAAGCATCATTTTTACTAAGATTGTTAGTAAAACAAAATAAATACTAAGAGTGTTAGTATTATTTACATAATATTCAAGGGTTATATGGTTAATTTCTAGTTAAAATTAATAATATGTGTTGGAGGTTTGTTCTTGGGTGAAACTTAAAGGAGCTCTTCTAATTTGAAGATTGGATGATCTTGCCATTCTTAATAGCTCAAGAACAACCAAGATGGGTGATCTTGGTTGTGCCCAAATACTACCATTTCTCAATGTAAGGAAAATTGTTTTAATCTTCTTTTATTCTAATATGATTTTATATTGCATGCATGTTACATAGATAACATAAATACAAATTATGAGATAATTTGACATTTAATTAGAGTGTCTAATAATGATCTATGATCTTTCAAATTTGGGGGTTTTAGGGAGTATTGTTGATGTTAGATTGTGATTGTATGATTGTGTGTTTATAGGAGGTGATTTCATTGAAGAACGATTTTGATTAGCTGATTGTGACGATCTTGGTGGTTGATTTTCCGGGTAGGGTTTTCCTACTTATTTATTGTATAAATGATTATAAGATGGTTGATTGGTTGATTGGCATGATGGTTATATCGTAATTGGTGTTGGCAGTGTTTTGAATTGATATTGTGATTGGTTGTTGGTTTATATCATATTGGATTTGGAGTTGTTGATTTTTTATTATATAGTGTGGTTATTGTATAATTGTCTGTGGTTTGCGAGGTGCGTCCTCGGCTGAGTAGAGTCACTTGCGGGAGTGGCTTCACACCCTTGATTCGCCCTCTGTGGAACCCGCCACAGAAGGGGATGTGCACATTAAGGAACATGGGTTATTCGCTCGATGGAGATGAGCGGGGCTTAGGTGGGAACGGCTGCGATTCCCCACTGGCGGTGAGGAATATCTGTTGCGATGGAAATTCTGGCAGGGCTACACAGTTTAGTGTGTAGTCAGATGATTGGTGATGTGTCGGTGTTGGAGATTGTGATTGTGTATCTGTTGTTGTTTATCATATATTGTTTAAGCAGTAACTGGCCCCGTTTAAATGTTTTAAAAACTATGGTGATCCATTCGGGGGTGGTGAGCAGTTGTTTCGCAGGTATATCTTGGATACGCGCGGGATCTAGCTGGGGATGGAGTCATCACATATCAGAGTCTTTAGTCTTCCGTTGTGTTTGTTAAGACAGTTTCACTTACTTGGTTTATAGTTTGAGAACAGTTGTATTTCACTTTACAGTTTTGGTTATGTAATTGTTAAACTTAATTACCTAAAGTATGTTCTTTTATGGTAAATTTGATATTCATTGCCTCGGGTAACCGAGATGGTAGCATTCCCATGTATTAGGTGGTCCTGGTAAGGCACTTGGTGTATGGGGGTGTTACAAAGTGGTATCATATTGACGATTTTGGAACCTGTAACCAATGAACCCAATGAATATAGAGAGTCAAATTAAAATGAACCCGGGTAGGAGTTGTTAGGAGCTAATGCAAAGACTTGGGAGACGTCCTAAAGTCGCGAACTCGCCCTACAACTTTGAACCGGTCACTACGGGGTGTCATGGGATCGCTATGTGTTAATTAATATTTTATTGCGTATGTTGGATGATATGTTGTATAGCAATGTTGGATGAATAATGATTGTGGTGGATTGGTGAATATGGTGGAAAAATGTGAAGAAGATGCATATAGTAATGTGTTGTGGATGATCATGTTGTATGGTGAAACTGATTTATAATGTGGCAATCTTAGTGACATGATATTAGGGGATGTGATATGATGATACATGATTTTGGGTTGCGTAAAGTTATATAATAAAGCTATATATTTGTTTATTGTTGTTTCATATGCACATGTTGGATGAAGAATATGGTTGAAATGGGTGAATTGATTGGAAAAGATAGAGTGACAATTGCATGAGAATATGAATTTTGTGATTAAGAATATGTTTAGTTGATGAAGTGGAGTTGTAATATTGTTGTATTAGTAAAATGGGAATAGGATTTGTAATGTATAAGTATGTTTTGTTTTACGAAAAGATATAAAGTTAAAGCATGCAGGTAGTACATGATTGATAAGTTGAATGTTATATGAGCATAATAAATGTTATTGTTTGGCTTTTAGTAGATAGTAACACGTGGTTAGGGATAATAGTTTTACAAGTGTCGAGTATCTTTTGCTCACTTTGTTGATATTTAAGTTGCTTGAAAGGGAAAATCAAATAGTTATGTTGTTCAATTATAAAGGAGTTGTCTTTAAACTGTTATAACTTGAGATGTATATATGATTTGGATGTGATTCCAATTGGTGGTGATAGCTTGTTCTTTACGATTCTAATGATAGATCACATGCCCAAAATGACCAAGAAACGAGTGAGATATGACCGTTTTACGAAAATTGGACAGTGCTGAGAAATGCATAGGGTACTCGATCAAGTGGCCCTTACTCGATCGAGTTCACCTCTTGTTACTCGATTGAGTACCCCTTACTCGATCAAGTAGCCCTGGTAATTTGTTATACGTGCTTCGGACCTTCACCTACTCGATCGAGTAGGCTGTACTCGATCTAGTGACCCCGGTTTTGGGTAATATGCTTATCTTTTGACTTCGTCGTATATCATGTTTAATTGAAAGTTGTTCTTTTGCTTCTTTATACATTGTTTTACATATGCGTTGGCCCTGATGCGTAAGTTACCTAATCTTATGATGTGGGGAGTGGCACCTTATGATGGATATGAGTTTGGTGGGGAGGACATGAGTTATATGTGGTTGTGATGGATAGTGGGAAAAGAAAAGGGAGGTTAATAAAGTTATTGGGGCATGAAGCATGTTTTGTGAGATGTGGTGAGTGATATGATGGTCTGTTGAGTAATGTAAAAGTAAGTGAATATAAGTGAGGGGGTGATGTAAGTCTACGGAACGTGAGAATGAAAAGATTGAAAGGAAGGATGTGGATAGTAGCAACTTGAGATGTGTAAGGAATTATGGAGGGAGATGGTTAGATTGTGTTGGTTAAGAATATATGTAATGAAAGGTCGTTGTAGAGTGATGGAGAAGAGTGCTATATAGTGAGCTTCGATGGAGACATGTCGCGATGTGGATTTGTAGATAGAGATTCAGTTTGGAAATTTGGTTTATTGAGAGGTGAAACTAGTGTGTGATTTGCTTGGGCAATTAACGGTATGAGATGATTTTTGGTTTCTAAAAAAAATATGAGTTGCTCAGTAAACGATGATTTTGTGGATTGATTAGTGGTAAGTGTGAGTGAGTAGAATGATGAGAGAGGACCCATGGTAAGAAAGAGTCAGAAGGTACTGATATGAAATAATGGGATTTGAGTTTTAGAGCAATGAGAAGGTAGCTGGAGCACTAAAGAGTTAGGTAGAAGGAATAAGGAGTTGAATCGTTAATTGATTTTGTCGAGTGTAAAAAGAAAAGAATGAGGGGAGTAAAATAGGATAGTGTTGGCCGGAGTATGTGATATAGAAGTAAGGAATCGCCGAGATGTATGATACTATCATGAGGATGTGAGTTAATGGTTATATAGGAGTTTCGGGACAACATGTTAGCCATGAGTTTCGAGGAATTAAGAGGAGTAAAAGTTGGTAAAGTATTGACACGGTATAAGATTTTGGTGGTGAGTTGGGAGACGATGAAACTAAACACGGAATCGGGATGAATGTTCAGGTAATTTTTGTTGATGGACTTATTGTTTGATATTTGGGATATTAACCGAAGATGGGAAGGAAACCGTGATATTTAGAGATGAGTGTAAGAGGTTTGATATACGAACAGTGGTAGTGTTGAGGTGTTGTCATTAGTGGTTAAGGGTGATGATAGATAAGAAAGATAGCAATTCTAAAGAGGTTGATTTTGTAGAGGCCGAATTAATATGTACGGTTGTGACCTGTGAGGGAGAATAAGGTGTGGTTATAGGAGGCGGTGGCTAGTACTTGAGTACTAATGGCATTGTTATATTTGTCAGGAGGTGATAGTTATGCGGATGGGAGAATGTGTCATGAGGGGCATACGAGTTAAGCCCGAGCGAGAGGTAACCTATATCAAGTGGTAACTTACGCGATCACGATTGACTAGTTGGATGTGATTGCGGGTCTATGATGTGTATAAATTTTTGTGTGAGGTTCTGACCTCACGAGAAGCGGTATGGTGTGATAGTTATAAAGTTGTTATCTGAATGTTCTGTAATATATGTTGGGTACGATAACCTAATGGAATGATATTCAAAAGTAATAATTTGAGTATTCTGGCATGGATAGTTATACTCGTATGTGTATTCATGATATATGTTTATTCCGTGAAAAGGTATAGATGATTTTCATGAGGTTCATATCTGTTTATTCCGTATGATTTGTTGTGTTGTGATCTAGTAAAGCGGTTTTGAGTAAGTTTTCTGATCCAGGAAGTTATAGTGAGTCAGTGTTTATGTGGTTGTTGTGCCTTGGGTGGTGATCCGGGCACGGTACTTCGTGTTTTGATGCGGGTATTTTCGCGCTGTGGTGCGGCTGTTGGTGGCGGTGTTGCGATGCCGTCATCGGTTGTGATGGAGTAGGAGGGATGATTACGATACGAGTTTTCAAAAGTGCAGACCAGTTATATGGATTGTTGTTTTATTTGCTGCTGCTTCTGTGTGTTTCGGTTGGACATATAGACGGTTGTTTTGTTTATTGATGTTTCTTACTAGTTTTGGCTTGGGAGTGAGGGTAGTGTATGATATGGAAGAAAGTTGCGCATGTGGTCGTGGTTGTCATGGTATTGTGATCTTCTGTTAATGGGGCATAGTTGTGAGAGGTTGTTGGAGTACTTGTAATCTTCTTTTAGAGGGGGCATTGGTTGACATAGTAATGGTAAGTGATTTGTAGAACATGTGTTGTACTAATCTGGAAGCTGCAGGTTGTTCATAATCTTTTATTGGGACTGTGAGTGTAGGGTGTTGGAAATTAGTATCATGTTATGTTATGAATGAGTTTTGCGACAATAAAAGAAAAGAACTTGAGGATTAAGTGTGAGTGTGTGTAACAAATGTGGACCGTGAGTATGCTTTTTGTGATATGTGCTTTCAATATAGAGGTATGTCGTTTTGCGGTAATGTGGAAGAGTTGGAGTAGTGGTTATGCTAAGGATTTTTGTGGTTAGGTGGTGTGCCGAATGAACTGAGGTTTGGGAACTGTTAGAGGAAGGAGACCTGGATATGGGAATGGTTGTAGGTGTTGAGGTTATAGTCGGTTATCGTTGACATGCGGTGGTGATGAGGATTTTGGGAAGTATAGCAAAGGATTTAGTATTAGTGAGTTACGAGTGTTGGAGTTAGTGTCCTCCACAATAGTGCGTTTACATAATAAATCTCATTAAAGGAATATCATCAGATATTTAATTATTTGATCCTCGTCACTTGATTAACGTAAATCGATAACGGTTGGTTGACTAGAGTTTGACATTATTGTCGTGAGACGGCGGTGATCAACTGACCCCTTTCGGTCACACCTAAAGGAATGAACCCCAATTGACAACTAATTAATTGTATGAGATACAATTTATTTAGTCCCTTGATTTATAGACTAAAAAGTTAGTCGATTATTTTTAGAGAGATTTCGAGTTGCGAACTCGAGGCATGACAGTTATTATTTAATTATGCGATAATTGAATAATAAATTATGGGAGACGAGTTTTAGTTAATTAATTGTTAATTCACTAAAATTGTACTAATTGATTATTGTGATTAATATTAGTGCGTAAATAATATGTGTAGCGGTACACATATATTTACGGAGTGATTTGGACGAATTTAATTGGAAGCATTTAAACATGAAACGATGTTTAAATAACATTTACACGTATTTGTGCGACAAATATAAGAACCAAAATGGACCCGTAAATGGGACATTGGACCGTATAAATGAAGTTTGTGGATGATCATAATCATTTCATTTTTACTTGTTTTTCTTCCATAAGTGTCATATGATCATTGTGCATGTCATAATGTTTTTAGACAAAAATTGAAACAAACCACTCCTACACACTACCCCTTCCACCCGGTTTTTCTCCTCTCTATTAAGACAAATTTTTGTTCATTTTTGCATGTAAGCTCATTCATGTGTTTTGCATGTGAACAAAAATACTCATCTCTCTAAAATAATTATCCATCCTTTACTAAGTTGTTAGTAAACTAAAATAAATAATTACTAAGAGTGTTAGTAATATTTACATATTATCAAGGGAATTATTCAAACTAGTTACTGGTAAATACTTGTTAGATTAATTGGGTTGAGTTCTTGGGTGCACATTGTTAGGAGATCTTCTCTTTGAAGATTTGTTAGGAGGATCATCCTTTTGTTATAAGCTCAAGAACAATCAAGGTAGGAGACCTTGATTGTGCCCATTTTACCATAAAAATCTATGTAAGGAAATTGTTTTTCCTTAACTTTCATTTTTATGCTTTTATATTTGCATGCATGTTACATAGATCACCAAAATGATAAATTATGAGATAATTTAATTTTTATTAGAGAGTCTAATATGGATCTATAATCTTTCAAATGGCCTAACCAATTAGTAACACCTATGAATCTCTTGTTCATTAGAGCCACCACTACAAGAAAACACGGATACTGGGCATTTGGCGACGGGAAACCGTCGCTTAGTCTCTGATCATGAATTAATTTTGTGGTCATTGGCGACGGGGAACAGTGGTTTTGGCGACCAAAATCTGTCGCCAAAATGGCGACCAACGTCTGTCGCCAAAATGGCGACCAAAATCAGTCGCCAATTGTGAGGATATGGAGATGACGTGGATTTTAGGAAAGCGACTAACAGCAGTCGCCTTTTTATCGACTAATGACAGTCGCCAATTTTGGCGGCATTTAATTTGTCGCCCGATTTAAAAAATTGATCGCCAAAATTGGCGATTTAACGCTGTCGCCAAAAGCGACCAAACCTAGCTACGAAGTGCGGGCGACGGGTCTTAGTCGCTTTATTCTTAATGGCGACTGTTCTCAGTCGCCTTATATGGTCGCCAATTACCTTATTTGTTGTAGTGCACGCTCGCCCAAGCGGGGTGTTCTCTTTTTACCTTGAGTAAGTAGGGTGGTAAGCGATTATCACAGGTCAAAATTGGTTGGACTCAACGAGATATAAGACGGTCTTGTGCTCCGGAGCTAGTAGATGGATTTAAGGAAATTCGTCAACCAAGAGTTATAGAGGTAGAATTTGTCAATGTGACTTACTGAATGTACACAATTACGGGATGTTTCGCCCAAGCGATGCTCATTTTTGTTTAATATTTGGGTCATGGAATCATTTATATAATTTAGTGGGAGATTATTATATAAATGTTAAAACTTGTTAAAGATGTTTCACAAATATAATTAAAACATTGAATGTTAATTTTTCCTATTTTTCGTTCATTCTCTCATAAATGTATGACATCGCGCACTACATCCTCCTTTCTCTATTTATTGTTATACTTGTTTCATTCTTTCATAGAAAACGGATTCTTTGAAGGAATTAATGATTGGTAACATGATTTACCAATTCACCTACATAAGTTACAACGATTTTTGCGGTGATTATACAACTTAATTAATCGACCATACATATTAAAAAGGGGTTTCATGTTGCAAACTCAGATTACGAGTTTAAAAGGAAGTCACATTTTATCAAGAGAGTCTTGATTTCGAAAGTGACACCTCCGTCATGATGATAAAATATTAGTTTTAATTACTCAAGTGTAATTCAAAAGTTTGCGAAAAGAGTTTTCAAAAACACTTATAATACTCCAATATGATACCGTCAAATGGCTCACTTCGAGAAAGGTCAAATAGATTGTTTATGCGCTAAAGAGTTTAGTCATATGATAACAATTGAACGGTTAGGTTGTCCAATTTCGCAAGAAATTGAGATTTTGCCACATGTTGCACTCACTTTATAGTAATTCACTCTTACTAAGGGTATAAAATATCATGAATGATATGAAGAGAGGTCTTCATGAGATTCATTTTTGCTTGATTGAAGCAAAGAGGAATGTAAAAGTGAGTGGGAGTTAAGAAGAATCAACCCTAGATGTATGCGATAGAACAAAAGTTGAAAGAGACATCTACTCAATGGATAGGCTAGTTTCACTATCTTGGTATGGGATACCAAGTACGGGTCATTTCTTTGTAAAGAAGTTTACATGAATTGACAAAACGTAAGACGTCTAGCATAGGACATTTTGTATCGAAATGGTGCTAGAGTACCAATGATTTCGATAAGGACAAATGTACCTAAATTTGGTTTTAAAATAATGTAATTATCTATGTTTATACATAGAAGACATCACTTATGTGATTTAAAATAAAATGTTGTACCTACTCCTATGATAACATGGTGGTTGGTTTAGACCACTTAAGTTAGGGGAATTTTACATTCTTCACGAAAACTAAATGTTATACTATCTTGTAGATTTTAAACTCTCTAATCTGGTGAACCCAATTGATCAAACCTCAAGTAAATTCGTTTCAAACGAGTAAACGAAAAGCACATTGAACAACCATTTGATTGTGAGTCTTATGGTATGTGTGCATGTATTATGTTTTTCTTTTGTAGAAAAGAAACACAATAGTGAGGTGATTGACCATATGTATCCATCTCGGTGTTTGTGGATTTAATCGATTTTTAACATGTAAAAATCAATAATCAACTCTTAAATCTCATTTAAGTCCAAACTAATTGTCCAAACTATTTTGGACTTCAAAATTAGTCCTCACTTATTTTATGATGAATAATTAGTTTGATATGGTGATATTATGCTAATTTAATCGGTAAAATCATAATTTTTAAGTAAAAATCCAAAATAATTGAAAAATTACCCCAAAAATTGAAACAGAATTTTTGAGTATTCTAGACTCCCAAGAACACTAAAATATCAGAAAAATTGACCCAAAAATTCGGATAAAATTTATAAAGAAAAAGATCGATATTTATCGGTTTTTAACCACTAAAACAAATAAACATCAAAACAAAGTGAAAACACATTTTAAATTTCACTTTTAACTTTTAAATAATATTTTTAAATGTACATAAATTTATCATGGGTAGGAACAAACGTTTCAAAATTATGATTACTTTATTTCACTTTTATCGACTTTAATCTCATAAAATCAATTAACATGCAAAACTTCAAACAAACCTTCAACATTTTGCATACAATCAGTAGAAATCATGCATGAAACACCATAAAAATTCCGTAGCCCGAATCATCCTTTAATTATTTTTAGTCAATTTATAACTAAAATACGGCATTTTGACTCGGTTTTCTACCAAAAATCATTAAAAATAGCAAAACAACTTCATAAATCACCAAACTTTACCACAAATCTTTTGAGATCAGTAGGTGTGCATGCCCCAAAAATTTCGTGCTAAAACCTTTTCTAACACAATTTTCGAGTTTTTATAAATTATCACATAATTTATTAATATGCTTAAAATCAACATGCAAATTACAAGCCTATGCTCTGATACCACTTGGTTTTTACTCCTCCAAAACGAGAACAAAGAGTTTGTGGCTCGTAATGTTGTCTTTCCAGAAAGATTTTCATTTTCTGGAAGACAGAGTGGGAGAAATTTTGAACTTACGGAAGTCCAAGACCCACAAACTGAATACAATGCAAGAATATGTTCTTTATTGAGGCACAGTGGTGAGTACAATGCAAGAAGACGTTCTTTATTGTGGCTCAGTGGTTATAAGGAGATAATTTTGCGATAATATTGCGTTACTTTTCAAAAGTGACGAATCTTAAACCCTCATCAAAGGCTTTTCTATAGTATGAACTCTATGTGATGGCGTGTCGCCATGCAATTCAAATTGATCTCCTTGCACACGATGCGATAAGGAAGGAAACGCGAGATGTTTTCGAGACTTGATTTAAAGTGAATACTTTGGTTGGTTACATTGATCTTGTCGTAAATGTTACATAAGATGTTTAAAATTTCGGCTTGTTATAGAGAGTTTGTGGCAACCCAAATGCCTTTATCAATTCGTATGGTCTTAGAAATATAGCCTCTCATGAGGATGAGTTTAGGAAAAAGGATAACGAAACTTTCTCCTTGAATGTATCTTATGAAGGGAGAAGTTTTGTTGATGTTGTCAATGCTAAGAAGCCTAGCATGCTTGAAAGATCCTTTTTGTGATCTATATACGTCAAAGAGTTGGAACTTTGGGTTCAATCATGTAGTCTATCAAAATGGTATTACTCGAGTGTCGAGATAACATGATGATACAAGGAGTTTAGTGGGAGCTAAATTGAGTTTCTTAGTCTAAAATATGTGCTTGACATATTAGTGACTAGAAATGTAGCTAAGGTGATACTTCTTAGTCTAAAATATGTGCTTGACATATTATTGACTAGAAATGTAGCTAAGGTGATATTTCTTAGTCTAAAATATGTGTTTGACATATTAGTGACTAGAAATATTCTCGGGTGAATACTTGAGAGTAGCATGGCGCATATTAAATATCCGGATCTAATGAGATAGATCTCTATGGATATTAGCATTATAGTCAAGAGACTTATGTGATAAGATTCTTGACTCGTTCAAGTTGTTGAACAATTAATAAGATCTCTTGTGCTTCCGCTACAGGATCTATTAAATATGCTAAAAGTTTCTCTCGTCGGGACTTATCAGGTTGAGAATATAAGAAGTCATTACCAATCATTTCCTAGTGAGTGTCACTAGATGATTATCAATAGCATCCTTGAGTACTTGAGAAGCACTGAGGATTTACTCTTGTAGTTTAGAGGAATTTATGAATTTTGTGTAAAAGGATTACACGGAAACATTTTTATGCTTATAAGATGTTATGGGCTTCGTTAAGGAATGGTTAGCATGTAAGAGTGCTATGTGTATAAAGAATAATATGTATAAAAAGTTATACATATGTGTATAAGAAGTTATACATGTATAAAGCAAACATGTATGAGGAGTCATACATAAAAGATGTCATATGAAGGATGTGTATGTATAATTGTTATACGTACAAATCATGAACGAAAGCTGAGTACATTACAACATCCGATGTTGTAAGAGAGATAGTTGATAACCGGAATTTAATGGGACTAGAGTAGTTCTGTTAGCCGAATATCGTATCCCAAGAGACTGTGAAAACAGTTGGAGTGTTTGACTGGTTTTAGAACCAGAGTCTAAAAACTTGTTTAGACGTGTACTTAGAAATGCTCTATGTGATGAAAAGATTGCATAGAACAAAGGAAAATAGCAATGGAAATTAGAGTGATGCAATTGTTGCTTATCCTCTAACCAAAGGCGTGAACATGATGGTTATGTCATATCAATGTGAATTGAGGAGTATACCTTAATTGCTAAAGATCGTTATGTAAATATTGGATAGAGTATTGATATTTACATAAGTGATGATCGCATTCATTGTTAGAGTTTCTTTAAGAACTCAATTATTCAGTTTGACTGAAAACATTGAATACCTTGTTTATCTGAATAAGTTGTGGAGACAATGATGAACACTATTCAAGTGAACAAGATGAACATTGTATTTTGTCCCTAGTCACTTAATAAGGTGACGTCTCGGAGTGACTAGATTATAAGTTGATTGATGGTTGTTCAACACCATGAGGTCATACGTGATGACTAGTCAATTACATAGGCGGAGTGTGTGACACTTTGCTTGACCGTGACCATTTAGAGAGTCCCTAAGTTCTATTATAAACGCCTGGTCATGGCGGGGATCTCTAAGATGTTCTAATGAGTTAATTCTTTTGACTGGAGACTATTATCTGAGCAAAGTGCAGTTTCCGAGTGACTTTGGTTTTTGTCCTAGGTCGTGCCGTGAAAGGTGGCCAAAAGGGCATTTACTAGGTCATGGTTATCTATATTGCGCAATACGATAGATAGGGCATACAGGATATGTCCACCCACGTTGGGTAACTATATCTAAAGGCCACTCGAGGAGTTAATGACTACAAATGCGTGGTCACGCTCGGAAGTACTCTGTGAGAGATTTTTCCGGTCAGGTAGTCACACTCCCGATCGAGAAAACCACTCGCGATATGTTTATTTGCATGTGCAACCTGAAAGACACCTTGCATTAAGTGGGAGATTAAAACGGACAAGAAAATTGGTGGCGCACACCTTGTGTCGGACAAGTGGGAGATTGTTGGAGTTAGTGTCCTCCACAATAGTGCGTTTACATAATAAATCTCATTAAAGGAATATCATCAGATATTTAATTATTTGATCCTCGTCAGTTGATTAACGTAAATCGATAACGGTTGGCTGGCTAGAGTTTGACGTTATTGTCGTGAGACGGCGGTGATCAACTGACCCCTTTCGGTTACACCTAAAGGACACCAATTGACAACTAATTAATTGTATGAGATACAATTTATTTAGTCCCTTGATTTATAGACTAAAAAGTTAGTCGATTATTTTTAGAGAGATTTCGAGTTGCGAACTCGAGGCATGACAGTTATTATTTAATTATGCGATTAATATTAGTGCGTAAATAATATGTGTAGCGGTACACGTATATTTACAGAGTGATTTGGACGAATTTAATTGGAAGCATTTAAACATGAAACGATGTTTAAATAAAATTTACACGTATTTGTGCGACAAATATAAGAACCAAAATGGACTCGTAAATGGGACATTAGACCATATAAATGAAGTTAGTGGATGATCAGAATCATTTCACTTTTACTTGTTTTTCTTCCATAAGTGTCATATGATCATTGTGTATGTCATAATATTTTTTGACAAAAATTGAAACAAATCCACTCCTACACACTACCCCTCCCACCCGCTTTTCCTCCTCTCTATTAAGACCAATTTTTGTTCATTTTTGCATGTAAGCTCATTCATGTGTTTTGCATGTGAACAAAACTACTCATCTCTCTAAAATAATTATCCATCCTTTACTAAGTTGTTAGTAAACTAAAATAAATAATTACTAAGAGTGTTAGTAATATTTACATATTATCAAGGGAATTATTCTAACTAGTTACTAGTAAATACTTGTTAGATTAATTGGGTTGAGTTCTTGGGTGCACATTGTTAGGAGATCTTCTCTTTGAAGATTTGTTAGGAGGATCATCCTTTTGTTATAAGCTCAAGAACAATCAAGGTAGGAGACCTTGATTGTGCCCATTTTACCATAAAAATCTATGTAAGGAAATTGTTTTTCCTTAACTTTCATTTTTATGCTTTTACATTTGCATGCATGTTACATAGATCACCAAAATGATAAATTATGAGATAATTTAATTTTTTATTAGAGAGTCTAATATGGATCTATGATCTTTCAACGAGGACGTAACATTTATCTTAAGAGGAGTAGGATGCGACAAAGAGAGTTTAATGGTTGTACATGTTGTAGTAGATTTGGAAGTTTGAGTCTTTATGGAGAATAAAGAATGGATTTGTATTATGGTGGATATCGTTAAAAGGTCATGGCCATGTTTGTAGTAGTGTGATGTTTAGGAGTGTGAGAATACTTCGATAGTGTTGACAGTTGGATGATGATGTTTATGAGTTCGATAGTGTTGAAAGTTGGATGATGATGTTATGAGTGGGAGTAAACTTCGAGGACAAAGTTCTTTTTCGGGGTAGTAGAATGTAACATTCCGTTTGATGTGTATGAGTGTCTTGTTAATGGATTTTTCTAGTGGATAATATGTTAGTGAGACAAAGCTATCGGCTTTGGTGGATGGTATTTGGAAGTGTATGGAGTTAGTGTTGACAGACTATAATGTGGTGGATACGATATCGTGAGCCATGTTGTGGAGGTAGGTTGTTTTGAGTCGGTATAAGTTGTGGTTGAGGTTTTGTTTTTAGTCTTTGTTGCGTTGTTGCGTCATGGTCGAGTGGGTATATTTGTTTTTGAGTACGGGTTGAACTTCGGGGACGAAGTTCTTTTTAAGGAGGGAAGACTGTAATACTACGGTTTTCTATGTCTATGGGTACTCTATCGAGTGGGGCTTACTCTGTCGAGTAAGTATGTTTTTATACGAAATTGTAGGCTAGCTAATGGGTACTCGATCGAGTATGTTGGGCACTCGATCGAGTAAAGGAAACTCGATCGAGTAAGTGACTTACTCAATCGAGTAAGTGAGTCTTACGGGTTATTTTTGCCGGGTTTTGTTAATAACGCGTGACTAGTATAAAAAGCCTCTGTCATTCTTTTTAATCACTTTTCACCTTTTCTAAAACCTTTCAAGAGAAAAAGAAGTTACGTAGCTTTCATTCATTGCGTTATTAGCAAATCCTGAGGGCTAGAGTCGTCGGATCGTTGTGTTCTTTATGCCGTTGAGACCGTCGCATTGTGGGTAAGCTTCTAGTATGATTTTTATATCGTTTCATTGATTTTAGTTGAAACCCTAAATGGGTAATTTGGGGGTTTTTGGGAGTATTTTTAGAGAGATTTCGAGTTGCGAACTCGAGGCACGACAGTTATTATTTAATTATGCGATAATTTAATAATAAATTTTGGGAGACGGGTTTTAGTTAATTAATTCTTAATTCACTAAAACTGTACTAATTGATTAATATGATTAATATTAGCACGTAAATAATATGTGTAGCGGTACACGTATATTTACGGAGTGATTTGGACGAAATTAATTATGGTAGTATTTAAACATGAAACGATGTTTAAAATAAAATTACACGTATTTGTGCAACAAATATAAGAACAGACATGGACCCGTAAATGGGCAAATGGACCGTGTAAATGAAGTTAGTGGATGAACATAATCATTTTACCTTACTTTATATTCTTCCATAAGTTATCTTTTGTCATATGATCATTGTGCATGTCATAATGTTTTTAGACAAAAATTAAAAATAGTTAAAAGTTGATTCGATGCGTGGATTTTTTATGGTATTTCATGCATGTTTTCTACTGATTGTATGCAAAAGGTTGAAGGTTGGTTCGAATTTTTTGCATGTTTATTGATTTTATGAGATAAAAGTCGATAAAAGTGAAATAAAATAATCATAATTTCGAAACATTTGATTCTGACCTTGATAAATTTATGTACATTTAAAAATATTATTTAAATGTTAAAAATGAATTTTAATATGTGTTTTCACTTTGTTTTGATGTTTATTGGTTTTAGTGGTTAAAAACCGATAAATATCGATCTTTTTCTTCATAAAATTTATCCGGAATTTTTGGGCAATTTTTCTGACATTTTGGTGTTCTTGGGAGTGTTCCAGAATACTCAAATTTTTTGTTTCAATTGTTTTGGATTTTTACTTAAATATTATGATTTTACCGATTAAATTAGCAAAATATCACCAAATCAAACTACTCAATAAAGAACGTCTTCTTGCATTGTACTCAGTTTGTGGGTCTTGGACTTCCGTAAGTTCAAAATTTCTCCCACTTTGTCTTCCAGAAAATGAAAATCAATTCCTTCCTTATCACATCTTGTGTAAGGAGACCAATTCAAATTGCATGGTGACACGCCATCACATAAAGTTCATGCTATAGAAAATCCTTTGATGAGGGTGTGAAAAGTAACGTAATATTAAACCCTCATCAAAGGCTTTTCTATAGCATGAACTCTATGTGATGGCGTGTCACCATGCAATTTGAATTGGTCTCCTTACACAAGATGTGATAAGAAAGGAAACACGAGATGTTTTCGAGACTTGACTTAAGGTGAATACTTTGGTAGGTTACCTTGATCTTGTCGTAAAGGTTACATAAGGTGTTTAAAATTTGGGTAGGTTATAGAGAGTTTTGTGACAACCCAAATGCCTTTATCAATTCGTATGTTCTTAGCAATATAGCTTCTCATGAGGATGAGATTCGGCAAATGAATAACGAAACTTTCTCCTTGGGAGAAGTTTTTTTTATCTTGTCAATGCTAAGAAGCCAAAGATCCCTTTTGTGATCTATATACGTCAAAGAGTTGGAACTTTGGGTTCAATCATGTAGTCTATCAATATGGTATTACTCGAGTGTCGAGGTACCATGATGATACATGGAGTTTAGTGGGAGCTAAAGTGAGTTTCTTAGTCTAAATATGTGCTTGGCATATTAGTGACTAGAAATGTAGCTAAGGTGATGTTTCTTAGTCTAAATATGTGTTTGACATATTAATGACTAGAAATATTCTTGGGTGAATATTTGAGAGTAGCATGGTGCATCATAAATATCCGGATCTAATGAGATAAATCTCCATGGATATTAGCATTATAGTCAAGAGACTTATGTGATAAGATTCTTGAGTCGTTCAAGTTATTGAACAATAAATATGATCTCTTGTGCTTCCGCTGCAGAATCTATTAAATATGCTAAAAGCTTCTCTCGTCGAGACTTATCATGTTGAGAATATGAGAAGTTATTACCAATCATTTCCTAGTGAGTGTCCTTAGATGATTATCAAGAGCATCCTTGAGTACTTGAGAAGTACTGAGAATTTACTCTTGTAGTTTGGAGGAATTTATGAATTTCGTGTAACAGGATTACACAGAAACATTCCTACGCTTATAAGATGTTATGGGCCTCGTTAAGGAATGGTTAGCATATAAGAGTGCTATGTGCATAAAGAATAATATGTATAAGAAGTTATACGTATATGTATAAGAAGTTATACATGTATAAAGTAGATATGTATGAGGAGTCATACATAAAGATCTCACATGAAGGATGTGTATGTATAAGTGTTATACGTACAAATCATGAACGAAAGCTAAGTACATTACAACATCTGATGTTGTAAAAGAGATAATTGATAACTCGATTTTAATGGAACTAGAGTAGTTCTATTTGCCGAATATCGTTCCCCGAGAGACTGTGAAAACAGTGGGAGTGTTTGACTGGCTTTAGAATCAGAGTCTAAAACTTGTTTAGACATGTACTTAGAAAGGCTCTATGTGATGAAAAGATTGCATAGAACAAAGGAAAATAGCAATGGAAATTAGAGAGATTCAACTGTTGCTAATCCTCTAACCAAAGCCGTAGGCATAAGGTAGACATTGTGGTTATGTCATCTCAATGTGATTGAAGAGTATATCTTAATTGCTAAAGATCGTTATGTAAATATTAGATAGCGTATTAATATTTAAATAAGTGATGATCGCATTCATTGTTTGAGTCTCTTTAAGAACTCAATTATTCAGTTTGACTGAAAACAAGAATACCTTGTTTATCCGAATTGGTTGTGGAGACAATGTTGAACCCCAATTCAAGTGAATAGGATGAACATTGTATTAGCCCCTATTCACTTAATGAGGTGACGTCTCAGAGTGACTAGATTGTAAGACGATTGATGGTAGGTTCAGCACCATAAGGTCATAAGGATGACTAGTCGTTTACATAGGCAGACTGTGGGACATTTTGTCGGGCAGTGACATTTATAGAGTCCCTTAGATCTATTACAGATGCTTGGTCGTGGCAGGGACTTCTATGATATTCCTATGAGTCGATTCTTTAAACTGGAGACTATTATCTGAGCAAGTGCAGTTTCCGAGTGACTTTGGTTTTTGTCCTAGGTCGTGCCGTGAAAGGGGGCCAAAGGACATCTACTGGGTCATGGTGATCTGTATTGTGCAAAAGAATAGATAGGGCAGACAAGAATTGTCCACCCACGTTGGGTTTAAACATCTCAAGGCCACTTGAGGAGTTAGGACTACAAATGCGTGGCCACGCTCAGAAGTAATCTGTGGGAGATTTTTCCGGTCAGGTAGTCACACTCCCGATCGAGAAAACCACTCACGATATGTTCATCTGCAAGTGCGACCTGAAAGACACCTTGCATTGAGTGGGAGATTGTTGTTTAAACGGACAAGAGAATCGGTAACACATCCGTGTAGAGTACAAGCAGGATATTGTTGGGATAAGGACTTGTCCAGAATTGTGTGTTATAATCATCGCACAACTTGTCTCGGACAAATGGGAGATTGTTGGATTATTTGTCCTCCACAATAGTGCGAGATAATATTATTAAATCTCATTAAGGAATATGCATGGGATATTCATTGGCAATACTAGTCATCTGATCAACGTATATCGGTAACGGTTGGCCAACTAGTGTTTGACGTTACTGTCGTGAGACGGCGGTGTTCAGCTGATCCCTTTCGGTCACACCTAAAGGAACGAGCCCCAACACGAAAGTTAATTAATTGTATGAGATACAGTTTAAAGTAGTCCCTTGATTAAAATGACTAAGAGTTAGTCGATTAAATTGATTTAGAGAGATATCGAGTTGTGAACTCGAGGTGCGGAAATTATTATTTAATTATGCGATAATTGAATAATAAATTATTTGAGACGGGAATTAATGATTAAGAAGTTAATTATTAAATTAGTACTAATTGACTAGTGTGATTAGTATTAGTACGTAATATATATGTGTAGCGGTACACGTATATTTACGGAGTGTTTTGGACGAAATTAATCGAGTAGCATTTAAACATAAAACGATGTTTAAATAAAATTTACATGTATTTGTGCGACAAATATAAGAACTAAAATGGACCCGTAAATGGGACATTGGACCGTGTAAATGGAGTGTAATGGATGATTATAATTGTTTCACTTTGCTTATTTTGCTTCCATAAGTTGTCATATGATCATTATGCATGTCATAATGGATGGGACAAAAATAAGAAAAACACTCCCTCACTCCACCTACTCCCTCCAACCGTGCTCCCACTTCCTACAACACTTTTGTGTTGTTTATTTTTACACACTACTTCATTTGTGTGGATTTGCATGTGAAAAGCTTGTTGGTCTTTCTCTCTAAAACCATAATTTACTAAGATGTTAGTAAACAAAATTATTACTAAGATTATTAGTAATATTTACATATTATCAAGGGTAATCTTATTAATATCTAGTTAATAATAGTAAGGTTGTTGGGTAAGTTCTTGGGTGCTTAAGGAAGGAGGTGTTCTATTTTGGACACTTGAAGACGGAGGATCTTGCCATTTATTTTAAACTCAAGAACAACCAAGATGGGTGATCTTGGTTGTGCCCAAATACTACAATTTCTCAATGTAAGGAAAATTATTTTCCTCTTCTTTTATATTAATATGCTTTTATATTGCATGCATGTTACATAGATCACATAAATAATAAATTATGAGATAATTTAATTTTAATTAGACTGTTTAATTAGAATCTATAATCTTTCAAGTGGTATAAGAGCTTAGGCTTGTAATTTGCATGTTGATTTTAAGCATATTAATGAATTATGAGATAATTTATAAAAACTCAAAAATTGTGTTAGAAGAGGTTTAGCACGAAATTTTTGGGGAATGAATACCTACTGATCTCAAAAGATTTGTGGTTAAGTTTGGTGATTTATGAAGTTATTTTACTATTTTTAATGATTTTTGGTAGAAAACCGGGTCAAAATGCCGTATTTTAGTTATAAAATGACTAAAAATAGTTAAAGGATGATTCGGGCCATGGAATTTTTATGGTGTTTCATGCATATTCTATAATTATTTTATGCAAAAGGATAAAGATTGGTTTGAATTTTTTGCATGTTTATTGATTTTATTCGATAAAAGTGATATAAGTTAATCATAATTTTGAAACAATTGATTCTGCCCTTGATAAATTTATGTACATTTAAAAATATTATTTAAATATTAAAAGTGAAATTTAAAATGTGATTTTACCTTGTTTTGATGTTTATTGGTTTTAGTGGTTAAAAACCGATAAATATCGATCTTTTTCTTCATAAATTTTATCCGGATTTTTGGGGTAATTTTTCTGACATTTTGGTGTTCTTGGGAGTGTGCCAAAATACTCAAAATTTTTGTTTTAATTTTTTGGATAATGTTTCATTTATTTTGGATTTTTACTTAAAAATTATGATTTTACCGATTAAATTAGCAAAATATCACCAAATCAAACTAATTATTCATCATCAAATTAGTGAGGACTAATTTTGAGGTACGAAACAGTTTGGACAATTAGTTTGGACTTAAATGAGATTTAAGAGTTGATTATTGATTTTTACATGTTAAAAATCGATTAAATCCACAAACACCGACATGGATACCAACGATTGATGGATAGGGCGATTTTGGCATCATTTTACAGCATTTGAAGCATATTTATTTAAGTTGAATGAATGATTGTCATTTATTTAAAGTATTTATCTTGTTGTACCTAGTATGGCCTAGTTTATTTTAATCGTTATTATCCGAAATAAATGGGAGTATCGATTTGTTTGTAATTAAATACGATCTCGTATCGTCGGTTTGTAATTAATTAATAGTTTTATTTATTTTATTAATTAATGTATATTAGGAATAGCTATATAATTCAATTGTAATAGTTATTCTTACCGGCGTTTCCAAAAGACGGATTACATCGAGACGGAGTCTATTTTTGGAAGGTGTTCCAAATCCCACACGAAGGAGCTACTTTTGGAATGAAGAGGCATGGGACCAAGGATTTGGTTTCCGAAATGTAATAGACTAGTTTTTATTAACTAGGTGGCCATACTAGGATTTATTCATATGCTTACTTGTTTGCTTGTTTTTATTTTTCGCGTATCCCAAAATCACCATTCACATGCATTTTATTTTCGCGGTTGTCAATTCACGTCATTTACATTCACCGAATTAGTTCACTTATAGGGAATTTATGACTAAATTGACAAGATCTCTCACATACCTAAAATTGAGATTAGCCTTACCAATTAGTAACACCTATCAATCTCTTGTTCATTAGAGCCACGCTCGCCCAAGCGGGGTGTTCTCTTTTTACCTTGAGTAAGTTGGGTAGTAAGCGGTTATCACACGCCAAAATTGGTTGGACTCAACGAGATATAAGACGGTCTTGTGTTCCGGGGCAAGTAGATGAATTTAAGGAAATTCGTCGACCAAGAGTTCTAGAGGTAGAATTAGTCAACGTGACTTACCGAATTTACACAATTATGGGATGTTTCACCCAAGCGATGCTCATTTTTGTTTAAAATTTGGGTCTTCGAATCATTTATATAATTTAGTGGGAGATCATTGTATAAATGTTAAAACTTGTTAAAGATGCTTCACAAGTAAAATTAAAACATTGAATGTTAATTTTTCCTATTTTTCGTTCATTCTCATAAATGTATGATATCGCGCACTTCATCCTCCTTTCTCTATTTATAATTATACTTGTTTTGTTATTTCATAGGAAGCGGTTTCTTTGAAGAAATTCAGTAGCGATGATTGGTAACATGATTTACTAATTCACCTACATAAGCTTACAACGATTATTGCGATTATTATACAACTTAACATCCATACATATTTAAAAAGAGGTTTTCATGTTGCAAACTCTTATTACGAGTTTAAAAGGAACTCACATTTTATCAAGAGAGTCTTGATTTTGGAAGTGACACCTTAGTCATGAAGATGACATACTAGTTTTAATTACTCAAGAGTAACTCAAATGTTTGCGAAAAGAGTTTTCAAAAACACTTATAATACTCCAATATGATACCGTCAAATGGCTCAATTCGGGAGAAAGGCCAAATCGATTGTTTATGCGCTAAAGAGTTTAGGCATATAATGACAATTGAACGGTTGGGTAGTCCAATTTCACAAGAAGTTGAGATTTTGCCACATGTTGCACTCACTTTATTGTAATTCACTCTTACTAAGTGTATAAAATATCACGAATGACTTGAAGAGAGGTCTTCATAAGATTCATTTTTGCTTGTTGAAGCAAAGAGGAATGTGAAAGTGAGTGGGAGTTAAGAAGAAGTAACCCTAGATCTATGCGATAGGACAAAGTTGATGGAGACATCTACTCAAAGGATAGGCTAGTTCCACTACCTTGGTATGAGATACCAAGTATGGATCATTTCTTTGTAAAGAAGTTTACATGAATTGATAAAATGTAAGACGTCTAGCATAGGACATTTTTGTATCGAAATGGTGCTAGAGTAACAATGATTTTGATAGGAATAAATGTACCTAAATTTGGTTTTAAAAGAATGTAATCATCTATGTTTATACATAGAAGGCATCACTCATGTGATTTAAAACAAAAGGTTGTACCTAATCCTATGATAACTTGGTGGTTGGTTTAGACCACTCAAGTTAGAAGAATTTTACATTCTTCACGAAAACTAAATATTATACTATCTTGTAGATTTTAAAGTCTCTAATCCGGTGAACCCAATTGATCAAACCTCAAGTAAATTCGTTTCACGTATAAACGATTAGCACATCGTACAATTATTTGATTGAGAATCTTATGGTATGTGCATTTATTATGTTTTGTTTTGCAGAAAAGAAACACAATAGTGAGGTGATTGACCATATACATAAGGATGTGTAAGGCCAATAGTAGGTTATATATACTTCGTTACTTTTACCGTAATGTTAAGTAGATATGAAAACCTCGTATCTATTTAATAAGACATAAAAGTGATTTTTGAAACGTGGAATATTTTCAAAATGAAGTAGTAAACCAAAAGCACCACAAGATCATAATATTGATCGTAAATTTCAAAGTAATGACTTTGAAGGTCAAATGGGTAATATCAAGTAATGACGTTGTTAATCACTAAGAAGATTGTGAACCAGTTCACATAATACCTTCTCCTTGGGACACCATAGAGTATGGTGTAGTGAAGAAGATAAACCAAACTTTATGAGATATAATTTGAGGTTTTTCGCAATTTTGTAAGCTATTTTCTCACTAAAAGTTTAAAACCCGACTATAATAGCCTAAATGACTCCATACGAGATATGGATAGGGAGAGTCCCTAACTTGTTTTTTTATACATTTGGGATCATAAATGTTTATGTTCAGAACCAATTTGTGTATCTGTGAGGGTTATCCAAAATTAAACCACATGGTTTTTACTCCTCCAAAACGGGAACAAAGAGTTTGTGGCTCATAATACTGTCTTTCCAGAAAGATTTTCATTTTCTGGAAGACAGAGTGGGATAAATTTTGAACTTACGGAAGTCCAAGACCCACAAACTGATTATAATGCAAGAAGACGTTCTTTATTGTGGCTCAGTGGTTATAAGGAGATAATTTTGCGATAATATTGCGTTACTTTTCAAAAGTGACGAATCTTAAACCCTCATCAAAGGCTTTTCTATAGTATGAACTCTATGTGATGGCGTGTCACCATGCACTTCGAATTGATCTCCTTGCACACGATGCGATAAGGAAGGAAACACGAGATGTTTTCGAGACTTGATTTAAGGTGAATACTTTGGCTGATTACCTTGATCTTGTCGTAAAGGTTACATAAGATGTTTAAAAATTGGTCTTGTTATAGAGAGTTTGTGACAACCTAAATGCCATTATCAATTCGTATGGTCTTAGCAATATAGCCTATCATGAGGATGATTTTAGGCAAAAGGATAACGAAACTTTCTCCTTGAATGTTTCTTATGAAGGGAGAAGTTTTGTTGATGTTGTCAATGCTAAGAAGCCTAGCATGCTTGAAAGATCCCTTTTGTGATCTATATACGTCAAAGAGTTGGAAATTTGGGTTCAATCATGTAGTCTATCAAAATGGTATTAATAAAGTGTCGAGATAACATGATGATACATGGAGTTTAGTGGGAGCTAAAGTGAGTTTTGTAGTCAAAAATATGTGTTTGACATATTAGTGACTAGAAATATTCTCGGGTGAATACTTGAAAGTAGCATGGCGCATATTAAATATCCGGATCTAATGAGATAGATCTCTATGGATATTATCATTATAGTCAAGAGACTTATCCGATAAGATTCTTGACTCGTTCAAGTTGTTGAACAATTAATATAATCTCTTGTGCTTCCGCTGCAGGATCTATTAAATATGCTAAAAGCTTCTCTCTTCGGGACTTATCATGTTGAGAATATGAGAAGTCATTACCAATCATTTCCTAGTGAGTGTCACTAGATGATTATCATGAGCATTCTCGAGTACTTGACAAGCACTGAGAATTTACTCTTGTAGTTTGGAGGAATCTATGAATTTTGTGTAAAAGGATTACACGGAAACATTCCTATGCTTATAAGATGTTATGGGCCTCGTTAAGGAATGGTTAGCTTGTAAGAGTGCTATGTGCATAAAGAATAATATGTATAACAAGTTATACATATGTGTATAAGAAGTTTTACATGTATAAAGCAAACATGTATGAGGAGTCATACATAAAAGATGTCATATGAAGGATGTGGGGCTGGTGTGTCCTCCAGTTAGTGTGGATAACGTCATTGCACACACACTTGTACAGACAAGTGGGAGCTTGTTGGGGCTGGTGTCCTTTACAGTTAGTGCAAGGACTTATAAATCTCTAAAAGGATCAAAGGGTATACTTTTGTATCATAATCAGTTGGTCCACGTTTATCAATAACGGTTGGCTTGCTAGATAAGTTTGACGTTATTGTCATACAGATAGCGGTGATCAACTGGTCCCTAAAAGTCACACCTATAGGATACGTTTGAGAAATGTGACGGTATGAAAATACAGTCATGTAGATGCCAAATTTGACTAACCAGTTAGTCTGAGTTATTTGACTATTGATTAGTCAAAATGTGATGTTGAGATATTTTATTTAATACGGATTAAATAATAATGGCTAAGGCGAATTAAGCAGTTAATTCGTAAATTGAATATAAGCGTTTTATATTTAATTAAATGTATATTGAATATAATTATACAATATCGTCTTTGTCGGACATGTATTAATGTTTCAACTAATCCGTATTATTAGTTGATGCTTTAATAACCGATAACCGATGACGATTTATAACAAAACCGTGTCATATACATTTAGCACATTTCGGGTCGTACCATGAGTTAAAAATAAGAGAAAGTGGAAATCCCACTCTCTCCAAAAAGGGCTCACGGCCGAACCATAGACAAAAGAGAGCTCTCTCTCTTTTGTTAACCTAAGGCAAATTCATTTGTAAAAAAACTAGGGTTTTGGAGATCATTTCTCTCAAAACCTAGATCTCTCATCTAAGCAAAACTCACAATAACAATCCTCTCAATATTGCAAGGCAATTAGAGGATTCATTCTAGCACAAGGGCATTTCTCGGACAATCTTGGGTGCAACAATTAGGAGGAGATCTACTTTGATCTCTCATTGCCGAATTGCACTAGGACCGGAGGTTATTGCTTAATCTTTATCGTTTCATTATATTTTTCGTTTTATGACCATAATCACATGTAAAATTTGCGTTATAGTCCTAATTTTATAGGGTAGTATACGGATATTACCCCTCAATTGGTATCAGAGCGAGGCCACGTAAATTTTTCTATATGATTTTCATCAAACGAAATGGATCGATAATTTTTTTGATGCATAAAACCACACGGCATAAATTTTTTTTATGCACGGTTTTTATTTTTTTTGGCACGGCTGCAACGTTTTTCGTGCCTTGATTTCTTTTGTTTTCGATTTTGATCTTTGCATATTATTTTGTAATCGATATTCATTGTAATATGTTAAAGATCTATCAATTGCTATTTCATTTCTATACGGATTAGGTGATATCGCAATTGGTTTTTATCAAATCGATAATTTTTGCTTAAAAATGATAAAACCGTGTGGCTATTGAAGGTCTCGACATTTTATATGTCCCGGCCTGTTTTTGCATTGGGAACCGTGTCCAGTTTACACGGTTGCTTTGGTGACGATTTTTGTTTTGTTTTCGATTTGTTCTTTGCGATTGTTGTTTTAAACGATAATTACAACAATATGTGAAGATCATGTCAATTGTAGTTTGAATTCTATACGGATTAGATTAAAATTGCAATTGAGTTTTGTCAAAATCGTTTCGGCATTGTTTGTTGTTGCTCACGGTTTGAGCAATTTAATTTTTTTTGTTTTTTTGTTCTTTTTGTTGCTCTCGGTTCAGCAGCATTTAAAATAAAAAAAAAAAAAAAAATTTTTTTTACGGGTACTGTTCACGTACAGCAGTACAGAAGAAAAAAAAAAAAATTGTTTGTTTTTTTTTTCTCGGCTTTTATTGCATAAAACGTTTTTATGCTCTCGCTTGTTAGTGAAACGGTTCACCCACGTAAAATTAAGTTACTTTAAAACGATTTATGGTAACGGATTATCTCGGATTAAAATTAACTTGACTAAAGCGGTTTTGTCATGTAATTTTAATTATCTTTGGTGGTTTGGATAAAATTTTAACATAATTACGGAATTATGTCACGAACAAATTTCATTTAGTTGGTGCATTTTATTTATCGTTATTGTTAATTGTTTTGAATGCTTTTAATTACGTATTTATTTATTTTGCAAACGGTTGTAACTTAGTGTGGCCTTAGTAGAACGTGTTACCGTAATGATGGAACACGGTCTTGGTTGTATTTTGAGATCTCGTATCTCCCTTTTATTTCTTTTAATTCTGATTTTTTATTTAGAATGTAAATAGGTTTATATTTTGTAAATTTTAATTGTAATTTTGAGAAGACTAAAGAAGGAGACCGGATGCTCACTCCCGCTACATGGACAAAGATGGAACATCAAGACAAGCTTTTCGGGTCCAACGGTGGATTCCAAAGTTGTATTATGTTCTTTTTACTAGGATAGGCCACACTAGGAATTTTTATTTACGTATTGCATTCATTTATTTATTTTTCGTAACGATAATATGCATCATATTCCGCCTAAAAATCAAACCACCGAATTATTGCATGAAAACTGACACATATAGAGGTCACGAGTTAGTTTTCTTTGACATTCTTATGTCACATGATTTTAAGCCATCACCTAAATTAATTCATTCACGCAGACGCTAGTTATTCGTTCACTTAATATGAATTATAATTAAGTTGATGGGATCTTCCTCGTATAAACAAAAATTGAGAACAGTCTTTATAGGTCAAACCCCAATGAGTCCCTTCTTCGTCGGTAGGCATAATATGACCCCTTCTACATCGGGTAAGTTGGAACCGATTGACCTATTTTATCTCAACACTATGGTCACTCGTACGATCCTGTGATTATGGTGGACTATAGGTAGGATTTCCAGAAATCTATCGACCAAGAGTTTTTACGGAAGAACTAGCTAAACAGTTGGCTTATCAATTTACGGAAATTGAGTCTTGGGATCACTTGTATTATTCTTGAGGGAGATCAATTATACAAGTGCAATGAGTCTACACGATTAAAATAAATTTTAATAGACTTAAATCACCTCGATGAGTTGCTTATTTCGTCTTTGTTTTTCTTTCTTTTTCAGTGTAGAACACGCATTTTAAACTGCTAATAACTTAATGGCTGGTCACTTGAACGACCCAATGCCAAGTGCCACATTGGACCGTGAGTCCTGGCTTCGGATCTTCATGAATCAGATGAATCAGTCAACTCGACTGAAGAATGATGGATCAAACTTCGCGGACTGGGAGGTAGCATTACGGAATCTTGCGCTGGCGACGGAAGCTCAAATTTCTGCTTGAGCCCATGCCGTCGAACCCAGGCCCCACGGCTGGAATTAACGAGATCGACAAGTATAACGATTTCGCCTTGGAAGCGGGTGCGATTAAAAACGTACTCATTTTTGCAATGGAACCCAATTTGCAGAAACGCTTCATAGCCCAAGGTGCAAACAAGATTTTCACCACGCTCACCAAGGAATTCTCAAAAGCACCGAGAATCGTGACCTATGAGCATACCACTCGCTTCTTTGATGCGAGACTCCAGAAGGGCCAACCGGTTAGCCCACACATTCTCAGCATGATTGAAAATGTCGAGAAGCTGGAGACGCTTGATTGTAAGATCAGCGAGAACATTGTTATTGACCGCATGCTTCACTCACTCCACGATGGTTTTTCGCAATTTAGAGCGAATTACTATATGAATGATCTGAAGAAAAGTCCCCATGAATCGCACTCCCTTCTCGTATGGACCGAGAAGGACATGAAGTTCAGTGGGAGCATGAAACAGGATGTTCTCGTTGTGTCAAACAAGGGCAAGGGTAAGGGCAAAGTTCAGCCCAGGCCTAGCGATGAGGCAAACCGAAGTTCAATAAGTCGGGGTCGAGGTAAGAGTGGGCCTGGTGAGGCAAGTAACTCATCGAGGCACGACAAAGAGCAAAACCGATAACATGGAATGCCATCATTGCCACAAGACCGGGCATTGGAGGCGTACATGTCCTGTTTATCATGAGGACTTAAAGGCGGTCGTGTTAAACTTTGTTGGTATGTCTTCTTCTTCTACTCTTATTCATATGATTGAGATTAACCACGCAAGTTACGGAACTTGGGTACTAGATCCTGGTTGTGGTTCTCATCTGTGTAATCATGTGCGGGGGCTCGGAACATCGAACCCCTCGTAAAGGGTGAGGTGGACTGCGTATCGGGAATGGAGCACGATTGGTCGCCACCTCGAGGGGAACATACGTGATCCAGCTTCCTAGCGGATTTGAGTTATTTTTATATAACTGCTATTATGTACCCAGTCTTTCTAAAACATTATTTCAATTTCTGCACTTGACAAACTTGGTTTTTCATTTGTAATAGAGAATAATAATTGCATTTTCTCATTACACGATATGATTTTTGGCAAGGCAGTCTCCATGAATGGAATTCATGTTTTAGATCAGACCACCGAAATATTACACGTAATGAATAAGAAGTTAAAGGTTGGTGACAAAGATCAAACGTATCTATGGCACTGCCGTATGGGACACATTAATGAGAAACGCGTAAAACAGCTCATAAAGAATGGAGCTATCTCGGCCTTTGATTTTCAATCATTTGGCACGTGTGAATCATGTCTCATCGGTAAGATGACTCGGATTTCCTTCAAAGGTGTTGGAATGCGCGCTGCTGATCTATTAGGACTCATACACATGGATGTATGTGGTCCTATGTCAATCACCGCACGAGAAGGCTATAGGTATTTCATCACTTTCACGGACGATTTAAGTAGATATGGCTATGTTTACTTAATGAAGCACAAAAGTGAATCTTTTGAGAAATTCAAGGAATACGAGAATAGGTCTGAACCTATTGGGTAGAAAGATTAAAACACTGCGTTCGGATCGTGGTGGCGAGTATCTTTCTCACGAGTTTGATCAACACCTTAAAGACTGTGGGATTGCCCTACAGTTAACTCCACCTGGAACACCTCAGCTGAATGGTGTGTCCGAACGGAGAAATCGAACACTACTTGATATGGTTCGATCCATGATGAGTCACACCGTGTTGCCTCATTGTGGGGTTATGCTCTTTTGTCGGCCGCTCTAATACTTAATCAAGTCCGTCTAAAGTGTTGACAAGACTCCATATGAACTATGGAAGGGAACGGTCCCCAACTTGTCCTTTATACGGGTTTGGGGATGCGAGGCTTATGTCAAGTGGAGACACGAGGATAAGCTCGGCCCGCGATCGGTCAAGACATACTTTATAGGTTATCCTAAAGGAACACTTGGTCATTACTTTTATTCGCCAACCGAACAACGTGTTTTTGTTGCGGCTAGTGCGACAATCTTAGAGAAGGAATTTCTCGAGAATGCAAAGAGTGATAGAACCTTCGACCTGTCGGAGATTCCAGAACCAAATGCCGAGCAACCATTAGAGGAACCAATTCCTTCAATCCCGGCTGCGGTGAATATTCCTGAGGAACCTAGGAGGTCGGGAAGAGTCTCTATTCCTCCAGACAGATACATTGGTATGGTCGAGGAACATAACATAGATGACGTTCTACTCTTAACGAGTAGTGAACCCGCAACCTATAAAGGTGCCATGACTAGTTCCGACTCAAAGCTATGGCTTGAGGCCATGCAATCCGAGATGGACTCTATGTATGAGAACAACGTATGGGATCTTTTTGACATACCTGCTAAGGTTCGTCCCCTTCAATGCAAATGGCTTTACAAGATAAAGCATTCTGTGGAAGGTCAACAAGATATCTATAAAGCACGACTAGTTGCTAAAGGTTTCACCCAAGTGCCAGGTTTGCACTACGATGAAATTTTTGCACCCGTAGTCATGTTGCGTTCCATTCGGATTATCTTAGCGATTGCCGCTTTTCATGACTATGAAATTTGGCAAATGGATGTGAAAACCGCCTTCTTAAACGGCTTTTTGGAGGAAGAGTTGTACATGGTACAACCCGAAGGTTTCATCGATCCTTTACATCCTAAGAAAGTGTGCAAACTTAAGCGTTCCATTTATGGACTTAAGCAAGCATCTCGGAGTTGGAATCATCGCTTCGACCAAGTGATTAAAGAAAATGGATTTACTCGATCGGTCGAGGAACCATGTCTTTATATCAAGTCGAGTGGGAGCAAGATTGTCTTCCTAATATTGTATGTCGATGACATACTCCGATTGAAATGACATACCTCTCTTAACTTCGGTGAAAGTATGGTTGAAAAACCATTTCCAGATGAAAGATCTGGGAGAGGCACAAAGAATTATGGGCATCCGTATCTATCGAGATAGATCACGACGGATGTTATCTCTCAGTCAGGAGTCTTGCATAGACAAAGTCCTAGAGAGATTCAGCATGACTAACTCCAAGAAGGGGTTTCTTCTTATGGCTCCAGGGGTGCATTTGAGCAAGTCTCAGTCACCAGAGACACCGGAAGAGAAAGAGCGCATGACACGGATTCCTTATACCTCGGCTATAGGATCAATCATGTATGCCATGATATGCACACGTCCGGACGTGGCATATGCATTGAGTATGACAAGTCGATTCCAACAGCATCCAGGTTAATCACATTGGATGGCTGTCAAGAACATTCTTAAGTACCTACGGAGGACTAAAGATTGGGCATTGACTTATGGATCGAGATGACTCGGAATCTCAGTCTGGATTCGTTTTTAATCTTAATGGCGCTACAGTCAGCTGGAAGAGTTCCAAACAAGTGTTACAGCAGATTCTACGACTGAGTCCGAGTACTATGTCGCGTCTAGACATGTACAACGGAAAGCTCATCTAATCCGAGATTACGTGGAGCAAAAGGAAGTAGTGATAGAATAGATTACTACACATGATAATATAGCAGATCCTCTCACTAAACCATTACGACAAGATAAGCATGAAGGACATGTCAATTCCATGGGAATTAAATGTGTTCCTGAGTTGTAGTACTCTTTTATGGATTAGATTCATTTTCTTGTGTACTCTATACGACATCATCGTTTTGATATTTATATATATTTTGTTTTTCATGTGGATTTGTACGACAAATTTTGAACACCACAAAGTGAACTGAACAAACATTATATTTTTGGTCCTTAATTGCCCACGTAAGCTGATAACTCAAGGTAATTATTTTGTGACGTTGGTTGATGGTGGGTTCAACGAGCCATAAGTCAAAAGGTTGACTGACCAATCACAGAGGCGATTTATACGGATATTTCGTAGGACACAATTGTGACATCGACGTGGAGTCCTAAATGTTTTATAACATTCGGTGCCCGGTCGTGGATAGGACCTCCATGGTGATCCTAAGAGTCGATTCTTTTGACTATCGACTGTCTCTTGAGACTAAGGCAGATTTTGGGTGACTTTGGTTTCTTTCTCACGGTCATCCGTAACAGGGGGCCAAGTAGATTTTTTCAGGTCATTTCATCTTTGTGCTTAGATCGGAAGGAGTTCGAGTTGAAGGAAATATTCAGCCTTTATCAGGTACTCGATATTTCTCAGGGCCACTCGAGGAGTCAGAATCGAAATGCATGGCCATGCTCGGATACGGATTCGTTTTATCGGTTAAGTTACTCTCTAGTCGGGGAAACCACTCTAGATACGGATCGATTGTAAAATACGACCTTTGCGGATCCGGATCCGCAAATTGTTTTACATTGAGTGGGAGAAATTTTAAATGAATATGAGAATCGGTTATCGCACATACACTTGTACGGACAAGTGGGAGTTTGTTGAGCTGTGTCCTCCGGTTAGTGCGGATAACGTCATTGCACACACACTTGTACGGACAAGTGGGAGCTTGTTGGGGCTGGTGTCCTTTACAGTTAGTGCAAGGACTTATAAATCTCTAAAAGGATCAAAGGGTATACTTTTGTATCATAATCAGTTGGTCCACGTTTATCAATAACGGTTGGCTTGCTAGATAAGTTTGACGTTATTGTCATACAGATGGCGGTGATCAACTGGTCCCTAAAAGTCACACCTATAGGATACGTTTGAGAAATGTGACGGTATGAAAATACTGATCATGTAGATGCCAAATTTGACTAACCAGTTAGTCTGAGTTATTTGACTATTGATTAGTCAAAATGTGATGTTGAGATATTTTATTTAATACGGATTAAATAATAATGGCTAAGGCGAATTAAGCAGTTAATTCGTAAATTGAATATAAGCGTTTTATATTTAATTAAATGTATATTGAATATAATTATACAATATCGTCTTTGTCGGACATGTATTAATGTTTCAACTAATCCGTATTATTAGTTGATGCTTTAATAACCGATAACCGATGACGATTTATAACAAAACCGTGTCATATACATTTAGCACATTTCGGGTCGTACCATGAGTTAAAAATAAGAGAAAGTGGAAAGCCCACTCTCTCCAAAAAGGGCTCACGGCCGAACCATAGACAAAAGAGAGCTCTCTCTCTTTTGTTAACCTAAGGCAAATTCATTTGTAAAAAAACTAGGGTTTTGGAGATCATTTCTCTCAAAACCTAGATCTCTCATCTAAGCAAAACTCACAATAACAATCCTCTCAATATTGCAAGGCAATTAGAGGATTCATTCTAGCACAAGGGCATTTCTCGGACAATCTTGGGTGCAACAATTAGGAGGAGATCTACTTTGATCTCTCATTGCCGAATTGCACTAGGACCGGAGGTTATTGCTTAATCTTTATCGTTTCATTATATTTTTCGTTTTATGACCATAATCACATGTAAAATTTGCGTTATAGTCCTAATTTTATAGGGTAGTATACGGATATTACCCCTCATTCGGGACTTATCATGTTGAGAATATGAGAAGTCATTACCAATCATTTCCTAGTGAGTGTCACTAGATGATTATCATGAGCATTCTCGAGTACTTGACAAGCACTGAGAATTTACTCTTGTAGTTTGGAGGAATCTATGAATTTTGTGTAAAAGGATTACACGGAAACATTCCTATGCTTATAAGATGTTATGGGCCTCGTTAAGGAATGGTTAGCTTGTAAGAGTGCTATGTGCATAAAGAATAATATGTATAACAAGTTATACATATGTGTATAAGAAGTTTTACATGTATAAAGCAAACATCTATGAGGAGTCATACATAAAAGATGTCATATGAAGGATGTGCATGTATGAGTGTTATACGTACAAATCATGAACGAAAGCTAAGTACATTACAACATCCGATGTTGTAAGAGAGATAGTTGATAACCGGAATTTAATGGGACTAGAGTAGTTCTGTTAGCCGAATATCGTATCCCAAGAGACTGTGAAAATAGTGGGAGTGTTTGACTGGCTTTAGAACCAGAGTCTAAAAACTTGTTTAGACGTGTACTTAGAAATGCTCTATGTGATGAAAAGATTGCATAGAACAAAGGAAAATAGCAATGGAAATTAGAGTGAAGCAATTGTTGCTTATCCTCTAACCAAAGACGTAGACATGATGGTTATGTCATCTCAATGTGAATTGAGGGGTATACCTTAATTGCTAAAGATCGTTATGTAAATATTGGATAGAGTATTGATATTTACATAAGTGATGATCGCATTCATTTTTAGAGTTTCTTTAAGAATTCAATTATTCAGTTTGACTGAAAACATTGAATACCTTGTTTATCTGAATAAGTTGTGGAGACAATGTTGAACACTATTCAAGTGAACAAGATGACATTGTATTTTGTCCCTAGTCACTTAATGAGGTGACGTCTCGGAGTGACTAGATTGTAAGTCGATTGATGGTTGTTCAACACCATAAGGTCATACGTGATGACTAGTCGATTACATAGGCAGAGTGTGTGACACTTTGCTGGACAGTGACCATTTAGAGAGTCCCTAAGTTCTATTATAGACGCCTGGTTGTGGCAGGGATCTCTAAGACGTTCCTATGAGTCGATTCTTTTGACTGGAGACTATTATTTGAGGAAGTGCAGTTTTCGAGTGACTTTGGTTTTTGTCCTAGGTCGTGCCGTGAAAGGAGGCCAAAAGGGCATTTACTAGGTCATGGTGATCTGTATTGTGCAATAGGATAGATAGGGCATACAGGAATTGTCCACCCACGTTGGGTTACTATATCTCAAGGCCACTCGAGGAGTTAATGACTACAAATGTGTGGCCACGCTCGGAAGTAATCTGTGAGAGATTTTTCCGGTCAGGTAGTCACACTCCCGATCGAGAAAACCACTCGCGATATGTTCATTTGCAAGTGCGACCTGAAAGACACCTTGCATTGAGTGGGAGATTAAAATGGACCAGAGAATTGGTAACGCACACCTTGTGTTGGACAAGTGGGAGATTGTTGGAGTTAGTGTCCTCCACAATAGTGCGTTTACATAATTAATCTCATTAAAGGAATATCATCAGATATGTAATTATTTGATCCTCGTCAGTTGATTAACGTAAATCGATATCGGTTGGCTAACTAGAGTTTGACGTTATTGTCGTGAGACGGCGGTGATCAACTGACCCCTTTCGGTCACACCTAAAGGAACGAACCCCAATTGACAACTAATTAATTGTATGAGATACAATTTATTTAGTCCCTTGATTTATAGACTAAAAGGTTAGTCAATTAATTTTAGAGAGATTTCGAGTTGCGAACTCGAGGCACGGCAGTTATTATTTAATTATGCGATAATTGAATAATAAATTTTGGGAGACGGTTTTAGTTAATTAATTGTTATTTCACTAAAACTGTACTAATTGATTAATGTGATTAATATTAGTACGTAAATAATATGTGTAGCGGTACACGTATATTTACGGAGTGATTTGGACGAAATTAATTATGGAAGTATTTAAACATGAAATGATGTTTAAAATAAAATTAGACGTATTTGTGCGACAAATATAAGAACCGACATGGACCCGTAAACGGGCAAATGGACCGTGTAAATGAACTTAGTGGATGAACATAATCATTTTACCTTACTTTATATTCTTCCATAAGTTATCTTTTGTCATATGATCATTGTGCATGTCATAATGTTTTTAGACAAAAATTAAAAACAAGTCCACTCCTACACTCTACCTTCCCACCCGGTTTTCCTCCTTATACACTCCAAATGTTTGCTCATTTTTACACTACTTCACTTGAACATTTGCATGTGTATATCTATCTTCTCTCTAAAAATAATAACCATCATTTTTACTAAGTTGTTATTAATCTATAAATAATAACTAAGATTGTTAGTATTATTTACATATTATCAAGGGTTTATTTTACAAGTATCTAGTTAGTATTTGTAAGATAAATTTTTGGGTGTAGTTCTTGGGTGCAACTTGAAGGAGAGTGTTTGAAGGTTGGTTTGAAATTTTGCATGTTTGTTGATTTTGTGAGATAAAAGTCGATAAAAGTGAAACAAATTAATCATAATTTCGAAACAATTGATTCTGCCCTTGATAAATTTATGTACATTTGAAAATATTATTTAAAAGTCAAAAATGAATTTTAAAATGTGATTTCACCTTGTTTTGATGGTTATTGGTTTTAGTGGTTAAAAACCGATAAATATCGATCTTTTTCTTCATAAAATTTATCCGGAATTTTTGGGCATTTTTTCTGACATTTTGGTGTTCTTGGGAGTGTTCCAGAATACTCAAAATTTTTGTTTCAATTGTTTGGGTAATTTTTCAATTATTTTGGATATTTACTTAAAAATTATGATTTTACCAATTAAATTAGCAAAATATCACCAAATCAAACTAATTATTCATCATAAAATTAGTGAGGACTAATTTCGAGGTTCAAAACAGTTTGGATAATTAGTTTGAACTTAAATGAGATTTAAGAGTTGATTATTGATTTTTACATGTTAAAAATCGATTAAATCCACAAAAAACGACATGGATACCAACGATTGATGGATAGGGCAATTTTGGCATCATTTTACTGCATTTTAAGCATAATAATTTAAGTTTAATGAATGATTGTCATTTATTTAAAGTATTTATCTTGTTGTGCCTAGTATGGCCTAGTTTAATTTTAATCGTTATTACCCGAAATGAATGGGAATATCGATTTGTTTGTAATTAAATACGATCTCGTATCGTCGGTTTGTAATTAATCAATATTTTTATTTATTTCATTAATTAATGTATAATAGGAATAGCTATGTAATTTAAATTGTAATAGTTATTCTTACCGGCGTTTCCAAAAGACGGATTACATCGAGACGGAGTCTATTTTTGGAAGGGTTCCAAATCCCACAAGAAGGAGCTACTTATGGAATGAAGAGGCAAGGGACCAAGGAGTTGGTTTCCGACATGTAATAGACTAGTTTTTATTAACTAGGTGGCCATACTAGGATTTATTCATATGCTTACTTGTTTGCTTGTTTTATTTTCGCGCATGCCAACATCGCCACTCACATGCATTTTTATTTTCACGGTTGTCAATTCACGTCATTTACATTCACCAAATTAATTCACTTATAAGGAATTTGTGACTAAATTGACAAGATCTCTCACATAACTAAAATTGAGATTAGCCTTACCAATTAGTAACACCTATGAATCTCTTGTTCATTAGAGCCACGCTCGCCCAAGCGGGGTGTTCTCTTTTTACCTTGGGTAATTAGGGGGGTAAGCGGTTATAACACGCCAAAATTGGTTGGATTCAACGAGATATAAGACGGTCTTGTGTTCCGGGGCTAGTAGATGGATTTAAGGAAATTCGTCGACCAAGAGTTCTGGAGGTAGAATTAGTCAACGTGACTTACCGAATTTACACAATTATGGGGATGTTTCGCCAAAGCGATACTCATTTTTGTTTTATATTTGGGTCTTGGAATCATTTATATAATTTAGTGGGATATCATTATATAAATGTTAAAACTTGTTAAAGATGTTTCACAAGTAAAATTAAAACATTGAATGTTAATTTTTCCTATTTTTCGTTCATTCTCATAAATGTATGACATCGCGCACTTCATCCTCCTTTCTCTATTTATTGTTATACTTGTTTCATTCTTTCATAGAAAGCGGTTTCTTTGAAGAAATTAATGATTGGTAACATGATTTACCAATTCACCTACATAAGCTTACAACGATTTTTGCGGTTATTATACAACTTAATTAACGACCATACATATTAAAAAGGGGTTTCATGTTGCAAACTCATATTACGAGTTTAAAAGGAAGTCACATTTTATCAAGAGAGTCTTGATTTCGGAAGTGACACCTCCGTCATGATGATGACATATTAGTTTTAATTACTCAAGTGTAATTCAAAAGTTTGCGAAAAGAGTTTTCAAAAACACTTATAATACTCCAATATGATACCGTCAAATGGCTCACTTCGAGAAAGGCCAAATCGATTGTTTATGCGCTAAAGAGTTTAGGCATATGATAACAATTGAACGGTTAGGTAGTCCAATTTCGCAAGAAGTTGAGATTTTGCCACATGTTGCGCTCACTTTATAGTAATTCACTCTTACTAAGTGTATAAAATATCACGAATGACTTAAAGAGAGGTCTTCATGAGATTCATTTTTGCTTGATTGAAGCAAAGAGGAATGTGAAAGTGAGTGGGAGTTAAGAATAATCAACCCTAGATGTATGCGATAGAACAAAAGTTGAAAGAGACATCTACTCAATGGATATGCTAGTTCCACTATCTTGGTATGAGATACCAAGTATGGGTCATTTCTTTGTAAAGAAGTTTACACGAATTGACAAAACGTAAGACGTCTAGCATAGGATATTTTTGTATCGAAATGGTGCTAGAGTAGAAATGATTTCGATAGGGACAAATGTACCTAAATTTAGTTGTAAAAGAATATAATTATCTATGTTTATACATAGAAGGCATCACTCATGTGATTTAAAACAAAAGGTTGTACCTACTCCTATGATAACTTGGTGGTTGGTTTCGACCACTCAAGTTAGAGGAAGACCGGAAAAATCTCTCACAGATTACTTCTGAGCGTGGCCAAGCATTTGTAGTCATTAACTCCTCGAGTGGCCTTGAGATATAGTTACCCAACGTGGGTGGACAATTCCTGTATGCCCTATCTATCCTACTGCACAATACAGATCACCATGACCTAGTAAATGCCCTCTAGGCCTTATTTCACGGCACGACCTAGGACAAAAACCAAAGTCACTCGGAAACTGCACTTGCTCAGATAATAGTCTCCAGTCAAAAGAATCGACTCATAGGAACGTCTTAGAGATCCCTGCCACGACTAGGCGTCTATAATAGAACTTAGGGACTCTCTAAATGGTCACTGTCCGGCAAAGTGTCACACACTCTGCCTATGTAATCAACTAGTCATCACGTATGACCTTATGGTGTTGAACAACCATAAATCGACTTACAATCTAGTCACTCCGAGACGTCACCTCATTAAGTGACTAGGGACAAAATACAATGTTCATCTTGTTCACTTGAATAGTGTTCAACATTGTCTCCACAACTTATTCAGATAAACAAGGTATTCAATGTTTTCAGTCAAACTGAAAAATTGAGTTCTTAAAGAAACTCTAACAATGAATGCGATCATCACTTATATAAATATCAATACTCTATCCAATATTTACATAACGATCTTTAGCAATTAAGGTATACTCCTCAATTCACATTGAGATGACATAACCATCATGTCTACGTTTTTGGTTAGAGGATAAGCAACAGTTGCGTCACTCTAATTTCCATTGCTATTTTCCTTTGTTCTATGCAATCTTTTCATCACATAGAGCATTTCTAAGTACACGTCTAAACAAGTTTTTAGACTCTGGTTCTAAAGCCAGTCAAACACTTGAGGTTCAAAACAGTTTGGACAATTAGTTTGGACTTAAATGAGATTTAAAAATTGATTATCGATTTTTACATGTTAAAAATCGATTAAACCCACAAAAACCGAGATGGAAACCAACGATTGATAGATAGGGCGATTTTGGCATCATTTTACAGTATTTTAAGCATATTTATTTAAGTTGAATGAATGATTGTCATTTATTTAAAGTATTTATCTTGTTGTACCTAGTATGGCCTAGTTTAATTTTAATAGTTATTACTCGAAATGAATGGGAATATCGATTTGTTTGTAATTAAATATGATCTCGTATAGTCTGTTTGTAATTAATTAATAGTTTTATTTATTTTATTAATTAATGTAAAATAGGAATAGCTATGTAATTCAATTGTAATAGTTATTTTTATCGGCGTTTCCAAAAGACGGATTACATCGAGACGGAGTCTATTTTTGGAAGGGTTCCAAATCCCACAAGAATGAGCTACTTATGGAATGAAGAGGCAAGGGACCAAGAAGTTTGTTTCTGAAATGTATAGACTAGTTTTGATTATATAGGTGGCCATACTAGGATTTATTCAAATGCTTACTTGTTTGCTTGTTTTTTATTTTCGCGCATACCAAAATCGCCATTCACATGCATTTTATCTTCGCGATTGTCAATTCACGTCATTTACATTCACCGACTTAGTTCACTTATAGGGAATTTATGACTAAATTGACAAGATCTCTAACATAACTAAAATTGAGATTAGCCTTACCAATTAGTAACACCTATGAATCTCTTGTTCATTAGAGCCACGCTCGCCCAAGCGGGGTGTTCTCTTTTTACCTTGAGTAAGTAGGGTGGTAAGCGGTTATCACATGCCAAAATTGGTTGGACTCAACGGGATATAAGACGGTCTTGTGTTCCGGGGCTAGTAGATGGATTTAAGGAAATTCGTCGACCAAGTGTTCTAGAGGTAGAATTAATCAACGTGACTTACCGAATTTACACAATTATGGGATTTTTCGCCCAAGCGATGCTCATTTTTGTTTAATATTTGGGTCTTGGAATCATTTATATAATTTATTGGGAGATCATTATATAAATGTTAAAACTTGTTAAAGATGTTTCACAAGTAAAATTAAAACATTGAATGTTAATTTTTCCTATTTTTCGTTCATTCTCATAAATGTATGACATCGCGCACTTCATCCTCCTTTCTCTATTTATTGTTATACTTGTTTCATTCTTTCATAGAAAGCGGTTTCTTTGAAGAAATTAATGATTGGTAACATGATTTACCAATTCACCTACATAAGCTTACAACGATTTTTGCGGTTATTATACAACTTAATTAACGACCATACATATTAAAAAGGGGTTTCATGTTGCAAACTCATATTACGAGTTTAAAAGGAAGTCACATTTTATCAAGAGAGTCTTGATTTCGGAAGTGACACCTCCGTCATGATCATGACATATTAGTTTTAATTACTCAAGTGTAATTCAAAAGTTTGCGAAAAGAGTTTTCAAAAACACTTATAATACTCCAATATGATACCGTCAAATGACTCACTTCGAGAAAGGCCAAATCGATTGTTTATGCGCTAAAGAGTTTAGGCATATGATAACAATTGAACGGTTAGGTAGTCCAATTTCGCAAGAAGTTGAAATTTTGCCACATGTTACGCTCACTTTATAGTAATTCACTCTTACTAAGTATATAAAATATCACGAATGACATAAAGAGAGGTCTTCATGAGATTCATTTTTGCTTGATTGAAGCAAAGAGGAATGTGAAAGTGAGTGGGATTTAAGAATAATCAACCCTAGATGTATGCGATAGAACAAAAGTTGAAAGAGACATCTACTCAATGGATATGCTAGTTCCACTATCTTGGTATGAGATACCAAGTATGGGTCATTTCTTTGTAAAGAAGTTTACACGAATTGACAAAACGTAAGACGTCTAGCATAGGACTGTTTTGTATCGAAATGGTGCTAGAGTAGCAATGATTTCGATAGGGACAAATGTACCTAAATTTGGTTTTAATAGAATGTAATTATCTATGTTTATACATAGAAGGCAACACTCATGTGATTTAAAACAAAAGGTTGTACCTACTCCTATGATAACTTGGTGGTTGGTTTCGACCACTCAAGTTAGAGGAAGACCGGAAAAATCTCTCACAGATTACTTCCGAGCGTGGCCACGCATTTGTAGTCATTAACTCCTCGAGTGGCCTTGAGATATAGTTACCCAACGTGGGTGGACAATTCCTGTATGCCCTATCTATCCTACTGCACAATACAGATCACCATGACCTAGTAAATGCCCTTTTGGCCTTCTTTCACGGCACGACCTAGGACAAAAACCAAAGTCACTCGGAAACTGCACTTGCTCAGATAATAGTCGCCAGTCAAAAGAATCGACTCATAGGAACGTCTTAGAGATCCCTGCCACGACTAGGCGTCTATAATAGAACATAGGGACTCTCTAAATGGTCACTGTCCGGCAAAGTGTCACACACTCTGCCTATGTAATCAACTAGTCATCACGTATGATCTTATGGTGTTGAACAACCATAAATCGGCTTACAATCTAGTCACTCTGAGACGTCACCTCATTAAGTGACTAGGGACAAAATACAATGTTCATCTTGTTCACTTGAATAGTGTTCAACATTGTCTCTACAACTTATTCAGATAAACAAGGTATTCAATGTTTTCAGTCAAACTGAATAATTGAGTTCTAAAAGAAACTCTAAAAATGAATGCGATCATCACTTATATAAATATCAATACTCTATCCAATATTTACATAACGATCTTTAGCAATTAAGGTATACTTCTCAATTCACATTGAGATGACATAACCATCATGTCTACGTCTTTGGTTAGAGGATAAGCAACAGTTGCATCACTCTAATTTCCATTGCTATTTTCCTTTGTTCTATGCAATCTTTTCATCACATAGAGCATTTCTAAGTACACGTCTAAACAAGTTTTTAGACTCTGGTTCTAAAGCCAGTCAAACACTTGAGGTTCAAAACAGTTTGGACAATTAGTTTGGACTTAAATGAGATTTAAGAATTGATTATTTATTTTTACATGTTAAAAATCGATTAAACCAACAAAAACCGAGATGGAAACCAACGATTGATAGATAGGGCGATTTTGGCATCATTTTACAGTATTTTAAGCATATTTATTTAAGTTGAATGAATGATTGTCATTTATTTAAAGTATTTATCTTGTTGTACCTAGTATGGCCTAGTTTAATTTTAATAGTTATTACCCGAAATGAATGGGAATATCGATTTGTTTGTAATTAAATACGATCTCGTATCGTCTGTTTGTAATTAATTAATAGTTTTATTTATTTTATTAATTAATGTATAATAGGAATAGCTATGTAATTCAATTGTAATAGTTATTTTTATCGGCGTTTCCAAAAGACGGATTACATCGAGACGGAGTCTATTTTTAGAAGGTGTTCCAAATCCCACAAGAAGGAGCCACTTTTGAAATGAAGAGGCAAGGGACCAAGGAGCTGGTTTCCGAAATGTAATAGACTAGTTTTTATTAACTAGGTGGCCATACTAGGATTTATTAATATGCTTACATGTTTGCTTGTTTTATTTTCGCGCATGCCAAAAATCGCCATTCACATGCATTTTATTTTCTCGGTTGTCAATTCACGTCATTTACATTCATCGAATTAATTCACTTATAAGGAATTTATGACTAAATTGCCAAGATCTCTCACATAACTAAAATTGAGATTAGCCTTACCAATTAGTAACACCTATGAATCTCTTGTTCATTAGAGCCCCGCTCGCCCAAGCGGGGTGTTCTCTTTTTACCTTGGGTAAGTAGGATGGTAAACGGTTATCACACGCTAAAATTGGTTGGACTCAACGGGATATAAGACGGTGTTTTGTTCCGGGGCTAGTAGATGGATTTAAGGAAATTTGTCGACCAAGAGTGTGGGAAATAATCTGTATACTTCCCTTAATTTAGAAGGATTATAACGATTTAACAAAGATGATCTAAGGTCATAAAATAAAATACATAAAGAAAAGTAAAAGATTCAGAAATAACCTTCGGTCCTAGCAAATATGGCCTAAAAACAATATCAAAATTGATATTCGCCTATTAGTTGCACCCAAGACGATCTGAGATATGCCCTTTGATTATGCTAGAATCGATCTAAAATTTTCTGTAAAATTTAGTTGTTTTGTGTTTTTGTGATGAGAGAGAGGAGGCAAGGTCAAGAAAAAGCATTAGGGTAGAAATAATTCTCTCCCTTTCTTTTTATACAGACCGAAACTTATAGTCAATTAGGAAAGATAAATCTCTCCTAATATTCGGCCAAGCTGACCGAAATAAGGACTAAAATTCTCCTTATTTTTGGTCTTTCGAAAAAGTATATAATATGTATTGAATTGTCATCTAGTGAGGATCGAACCCATGACCTCTTGGTATGTGTACCCTCACTATTACCACTATGACACATTCAGCTTGTTGATATTAAATACAACTGATTATATTTAATTACGAATTAACAGATTAATTCGTCCAAGCTAACATTATATATATTTAATTAAATATAACTTATTATATTTAATTTACGAATTGACAGTTAATTCGTCTCAACTTAATATTATTTAATTTTCATTAAATAATTATCTCATCAACACATCGACTAACTTTTTAGTCATTTTAGGCATCAATGTGATTATATTTCTATAACCACATTTCTCAAACACATCCTATAGGTGTGACCTTTAGGGACCAGTTGATCACCATCATCTGTATGATAATAACGTCAAACTTTCTAGCAAGCCAACCGTTATTAGGTAAACGTTAATCAACTGATTAAATATACGAAGTATACCCTTGTGAACCTGTAAGAGATTTACAAATGTTATCACACTAATTTGTGGAAGACACAAGCTCCAACAAACTCCCACTTGTCCTCACAAGTGTATGTGCGATAACCGATTCTCATATCCTTTAAAATTTCTCCCACTCAATGTAAAACAATTTGCAAATCCGAATTCACAAAGATCGTATTTTACAAGCGATCAGTATCAAGAGTGGTTTTCCCGACTAGAGAGTAACTTAACTGATAAACGAATCAACATTCGAGCATGGCCATGCATTTCAGTTACAACTCCTCGAGTGGCCCTGAGAAATAACTATACCTGATAAGGGTTAAATATTTTCCTCAACTCGAATCCTGCAGATGTAAGCACAGTATGAAATGACCCAGAAAAAATCTACTTAGCCCCAGTTACGGTAGACCGTGAGAAAGAAACCAAAGTCACCCAAAAACTGCCTTAATCTCAAGAGACAGTTGATAGTTAAAAGAATCGACTCTAGGAACACAATGGATGTCCTATCCACGACCTGGCACCGAATGTTATTAAACATTTAGGACTCCATTACGTTGTCACAAAAAGTTGTCCTACGAGGTATCGTCATAATCTCGTATCTGTGATCGATCAGTCAACCGTTTGACTTATGGCTCGTTGAACCCACCATCAATCGACTGCACAATATAATAGCCGGAGTTATCAGCTCACATTGGCAATTACGGACCAAAACAAATATAATGTAATTTGATTCACTTTGTATGCGTTCAATGTTGTCGACAATCCACATGAAAAACAAAATATTATATATATAAAACGATGAAGTTATAAATAATATATGAAAAATATAATGTATCAAATCTATAATCAAGTACTACAACTTAGGAACATGTTTAATTCTCATGGAATTAACATGCCCTACATGCTTATCATAATTCAACGGTATTGTGAGAGGATCTGCGATGTTATCATCCGTCGCAATCTTGTCAATCACTATCTCTTCTTGCTCCACGTAATCACGGATCAGGTGAGCCTTCCGAAGTACATGTCTAGATTTGTTGCTAGACTTTGGCTCCTTAGCCTGGAAGATGGCACCTCTATTGTCACAATAGATGGTGATCGGGTCATTCGAACTAGGAACTACCGAAAGCCCTTGTATGAATTGACGCATCCATATCGCTTCCTTTGCTTCCTCCGAAGCGGCATAGTACTCGGATTCAGTGGTAGAATCTGCTACAACACTCTGTTTGGAACTCTTCCAGTTGACCGCAGCACCATTAAGAGTGAAGACGAACCCGAACTGAGATTTTGAATCATCTCGATCCGTTTGGAAGCTAGCATCTCACAGAATCGGTTGCGCATAGCTTAGTATCGCCTCCATAAGTCAATACCCAATCCTTAGTCCTCCGTAGGTACTTGAGGATATTTTTGACGCTATCCAAAGTGTGTTTCACTGGAGTCTTTTGGTACCGACTCATCATACTCAATGCATATGCCACGTCGGGACGTGTGCATATCATGGCATACATGATCGATCCTATTGAAGATGCATAAGGAACACGACTCATGCGCTCAATCCCTTCGGGCGTCGTGGGTGATCGAGACTTGCTCAATCGCATCCCGTCGTCATAGGAAGGTTCCCCTTCTTGGAGTTGGTCATTTTGAACCTCTCAAGAACCTTATCCAAATAAGACTCTTGACTAAGTGATAACGTCCGTCGTGATCTATCTCGGTAGATACGGATTCCCAATATACGCTGTGCCTCACCCAGATCTTTCATCTGGAAATGGTTCTTCAACCATTATTTAACCAAAGATAGGAGAGGAATGTCATTCCCAATCAAGAGTATGTCATCGACATACAATATCAAGAATACAATCTTGCTCCCACTCGACTTGATATATAAGCATGGTTCTTCGACCGATCGAGTGAAACCATACTCTTTTATCACTTGGTCGAAACGATTATTCCAACTCCGAGAAGCTTGCTTAAGTCCATAAATGGAACGCTTAAGCTTGCATACTTTCTTAGGATGTTTAGGATCTATGAAACCTTCGGGTTGCACCATGTATAATTCTTCCTCTAAATAACCGTTTAAGAAGGCGGTTTTCACATCCATTTGCCAAATTTCATAATCATGAAATGCGGCAATCGCTAAGATTATCCGAATGGAACGTAGCATGACTACAGGTGCAAAAATCTCATCATAATGCAATCCTTGCACTTGAGTGAAACCTTTTGCCACAAGTCGTGCCTTATAGATATCTGGTTGCGCGTCTACAGAATGCTTTCTTTTGTAAAGCCATTTGCACTGTAGAGGTTTTACCTTATTAGGTAAATCAACTAGATCCCATACGTTATTCTCATACATGGAGTCCATCTCGGATTGCATGGCTTCAAGCCATAGCTTTGAGTCGGAACAAGCCATAGCACCTTTATAGGTTGCGGGTTCATTACTTTCTAGAAGTAAAACGTTATTCTCCTCGACCATACCAATGTATCTGTCCGGAGGATGAGAGTCTCTACCCGACCTCCTAGGTTCCTCAGGAATATTAACCGTATCATCAGTTGGAGGAACCACTTCCTCCATCCGTTCCTCGGTCGTTGGTTCTGGAATCTCCGACAGCTCGAAGGTTCTATTACTCGTCTTGTTCTCGAGAAATTCTTTCTCTAAGAACGTCGCACTAGCTGCAACAAAAACTCGATGTTCGGTAGGCGAATAGAAGTAATGACCAAATGTTCCTTTTGGATAACCTATAAAGTATGTCTTGACCGATCGAGGGCCGAGCTTATCCTCGTGTCTCCACTTGACATAAGCCTCGCAGCCCCAAACCCGAATAAAGGACAAGTTAGGGACCGTTCCCTTCCACTTTTCATATGGAGTCTTGTCGACAGCTTTAGACGGACTTCGGTTAAGTATAAGAGCAGCTGACAAAAGAGCATAACCCCATAATGAATCAGGCACTACGGTGTGACTCATCATGGATCGAACCATATCAAGTAAGGTTCGATTTCTCCGTTCGGACACACCATTCAATTGAGGTGTTCAGGTGGAGTTAATCGCAAAACGATTCCACGAGTCTTTCGGTGTTGATCAAACGCATTTGAAAGATATTCGACACCCGATCCGAACGAAGTGCTTTAATCTTTTTACCCGGTTGGTTACAGACCCTATTCGGTATTCCTTGAATTTCTCAAAGGACTCACTTTTATGCTTCATTAAGTAGACATATTCGTATCTACTCAAATCGTCCGTGAAAGTGATAAAATATCTATAGCCATCTCTAGCGGTAATTGACATAGGTCCACATACTTCCGTGGTTTGATCTAAGATATAAATTCCATTCATGGAAACTGCTTTGCCATAAATCATTTCATTAAAAGAGAAAATGCAACTATTATCCTTTATTGAAAATGTAAAACCGTCTTTAGCAAGTACGGAAACTGAAATAATATTCTTAGATAAATTGGGTACATAGTAACAGTTATTTAAAGATAACTGAAAACCACTAGGGAGTTGGATTACATATGTTCCCTTCGAGGCAGCAGCAACTCGTGCTCCATTCCCGACTCGCAGGTCCACATCACCTTTTTCGAGAGGTATGATGTTCTTTAGGCCCTGCAAATGATTACACAGATGAGAACCACAACTAGTATCTAGTACTCAAGTTCCGAAACTTGCATGGTTAATCTCAATCATATGAATATAAGATGACATACCAACAGGAATGACGCGGCCTGCCTTGATGTCCTCACGGTAGACGGGACAGTTCCTCCTCCAATGTCCAGTCTTGTGACAATGGTGGCACTCTATGTCACCGCCCTGGCTCTTTGTCTTGCCCTGTGAGCCACTAGTCTCACCAGGCGCACTCTTACCGTTTCCTGGTTTCTTGAACTTTGGCTTACCTACAGCTAGGTCGCCATGAGCCTTGCCCTTACCTTTACTCTTGTTGTGAATCGTGAGAACATCCTGCTTCATGCTCCCACTCAATTTCATATCCTTCTCGGTCTGTACGAGAATGGAGTGTAGCTCATGAGGACTCTTTTTCAAGTCATTCATGTAGTAGTTCGCCCTGAAAAGGGCAAAACCATCGTGAAGATAATGAAGCATTCGGTCAATTACAATGCTCTCACTAATTCTACAATTCAGTGTCTCCAGCTTCTCGACATTCTCAATCATGTGCAGAATGTGTGGGCTAACTGGTTGGCCCTTCTGAAGTTTCGCATCAAAGAAGCGACAGGTATGCTCATATGTAACGATTCTCGGTGCTTTTGAGAACTCGTTAGTGAGCGTAGTGAAAATCTTGTTTGCACTTTGAGCAATGAAACGTCTCTGCAAATTGGTTTCCATTGCAAAGATGAGTACGTTCTTTATCGCACCCGCTTCCATAACGAAATCACTATAAGCGAGTGACTCGTTGACTCCTGCATTTGGGCCTGGGTTGACCGGTATTGGCTCAGTTAAATACCTGAGCTTACCGTCAGCAATGGCAGCATTCCGTAGTGCCGCCTCCCAGTCCGCAAAGTTGGACCCATCATTCTTCAGTCGCGTGGACTGATTCATTTGGTCCATGAACACTTTTAGCCAGGATGAACGATCTAGTGTGGCACTAGGCATTGGGATTGCGCTATTTCCAGCCATTTGTTGTAACAGTATTATTGATAATAAACGTGTTCTACACTGCGAAAGAAAAATAAAATAATAAGCATATGCATCGTTTTAATTTTAAGTCTAATGAACTAATGTCATAACGCGAAGACTCAAAAACATTTATACAATTGACCTCCCTCAAGAATTATATAAATGACCCCAAGACTCAATTCTCTGTAAATTGATAAGCTAACCTTTTAGCTAATTCTACCGTTAGAATTCTTGGTCGATAAATTTCTGTAAATTCTATCTTTAGTCCATCACAATCACGAGAAACTCTTCGGACTATGATGTTGAGGTAAACTAAGTCAACACAACTACTTACCCAACGTAGAAGGGGTCATATTAGGCCTACCGACGAAGAAGGGATTCATAGATGTTTGCCCTTAAAAAGACTAATCTCAATTTCCGTTTTAGAGGAAGATCCCATCAACTTTATTTAACTTCATTTTAAGTGAACTATAATCTAGCATGCGAGAATGATTAAACTAAAGTGATGGCTTAAAGACTGTGACATGTGCATGTCCATGAAAATTAACTGATCGGGTCCGTTTCGTTTTCACAATTAAAGATGTGGTCGTTGGGTCACGGTCGAATCAAAACACAATTTATAACTTCACAAACAACTCTACAATTAGTAAAGAGGCAAGTAAAGGTCGGATTCCAAGGGACGGGAGTTGAAATGAGATTTCTATTGCAACTAGTGGTGTCTAAGGGGTGTCACAAATTGGGTTGATGTAGAAGGTCACTAAACTAAAATAGCAATGAAAATAAACAAGCAAGATGAATTAAAGGGGTGTAAACAATTGATTAAAAGCACTAGGGTGTCATGGGATCATAGGGAAATCATGGGATATGATCATACAAACATGTTCTCAAATTATAAGCAAGCAATTATTGTTGTGATGGATTGAGTTGGGTTATATCTTACAATCCTAGAAAAGTTTGGGTCCCGGAGCCGAATCGATTAGATTGTACAACACCTACAAGTCGACTTAATCTTCCCTACTCAACAACATGCATGGTCTAATGAGACTCGAGTTGGGTTATGTCTTACAAGTCTCATTGAAAAGATAGGTGATGGTGGTAAATGCAAGGATTCATAGGCTTAGCATTTCATCAAACATAACATGTGCATGAGTTGAGATCAAAACAAGCAAGCAAATAAAACATGAAAGCATATTAATTTAAGCATGAATCATTCCCCATGTTGGTTTCCCCTAATCACCCATTTAACCCTAGCTAAGAGACTACTCACTCATTATCATGTTGATCATGCTAGCAAGGTTGTCAATCATACCAACAATATGAAACATGATGAATAAATGAAAGTAATTAACAATAATTAAAAAGGGATTAAGAGATTATACCTACTAATGATTCCAATAATAAAGCAAAGATAAAAGAAGTACTTGAATGCTTGATTGAGAGGTTGTCAATCTCCCAACAATAACCCAAATAATCTTCAATTACCCAAAATAAAGGATGAACAAAAGAGAGATTGAGGAAATAAAACATGTATTAGAACTTGATTAATTGTTGATTACAATACTAAAGAGAGATTTGATTGATATTAACTACTCTAATTATTGATAAGAAGAACATGCTCTCCTAATTAGACTAATGGGGTATTTATAGTGGAAATTAGGGAGGATGCATTAGGGTTAACTAAGGGCTAAACTAGTAATTACACTTTTTAGATTGAGCAAGGAGGAGCCGGTATTTTTCGAAGGAAGGGCTTCTTTCTTCGTAGCTTGGAGAAGAGGAAATCACGTTTGTCTTTGGAATCAAGGCGGAATAAGGTCGGGACGGGCGGATTCTGGTGATGGGGTCCGAGCGGATTCGAGGGAATCCGGGCGGATTGTGGAGGACGAATCCGAGCGGATTAGAGCAAAGCCGCACGGATTGTGCAGCTGCGGGACGGACGGATTGGTGACAATCCGCACGGATTGTCACTCAGCAACACATCTTCTTCTTTTCTTCCCTTTTCTTCATAAATTCCTAAGGGATTTCCTTGGGGACTCAAGGATCCTTTCTCAACATTGCTCTTCTACTATAATATGTACAAAGGCCTTCTAATCTTGTCTCTCCTTGATGCTTGGTCATTGAATTCGATCAATTTAGTCTCGTTTTGCCATGAAAATGCAAGATTCTTACTCCTTTCCTACCAAGGGATAAAAATCTCAAAGAATATGCAAAACAAAGAACTAAAGATAAGAAATAACCCAAATATGCACTAAAAAGCATGGGAACAACGCTAATTCGGGGGCTAAATATGCGCTAATTATGGTCACATCAAATATCCCCAAACCGAACCTTTGCTCGTCCCGAGTAAAGAGGTGACAAAGACTAGGACCAATACTAACCTATCCTAATAATAGCCGATTTGAGACAATTAGCGGGTCTCACTCCGCCCCTTCAACTCACAACAAGACAACCATGAGGTAGGATGCCTTCTTGCAAGGCAAGGTGGGTCTTGCCAAAATGGCGACACATCCAAACATTAAGCACACAAAATCACATAATGGATGCATCTACAAAAAGAATAGCCACTTCCTCATCAAGTGGCGGAGGCACTAAAGAGGAACAAATTTAAGAGCATGTAATCCTTCACAAATACTAGTTCAACAAATTACTAAGGCTAAGAGGATGGCACCAAATCACCTCCAAATGGTGTTAAACTAGACTACTTTCGTCCTCAATTTCCAAATGCTTTCGTCAAGAGCGATCAGATGGTGGTGGAATGATGATCCCTATGATGCTAGTAGCATATGACATGACAAGTCTCGAATTCTCTACAAAAGTAAAGGTCATGGATCGTCCCAAGCTCGACCAAGTGGCTTGACAAAAAGGCTTTTTGGGAATGAAATGCTCAAATCTTTATTCACAACGGGTGGATATGACTAGTATTCAAAATTGTCCTCATTTCACTTTCACATTTCAAAAATTTAAGATCGGGTTTGTCCCTTCCGGGCTAGTGTCCTTTGCTTTCGCCAATCGCTTATTAGGCAACCGGTTAACCTCTAGACAATAGCTTTTCGGGGTGATAGTCACTCTGTCTCTGGGCGGCCGAATTCACAACCGTATGGGGGCCCAATTCAATGGATCCCGCACCAAAGCACATCGAAGTGGTACGCCTCCATCAAAACAACTTAATCTCAACTTTCAACAATTCATAACATTTGAGGTTTCCTTGGCATTACATTACTTCCACATGACAAAATTTTATTGAAATGAGCACTTCAAGCTTATTGATAGAAAATATTTGTGGGTTGCCTTACCACAAGGTCAAACAAGGTCACCTAGACAAGTTAACCAAGTCCACATCGCATCACGGGGTTGGATAGGTGACTCACATGCAAACCCTTGACTAGGCTTTGGGTCATGGGTCAAAAGACACTAGTATGACACTATCTAGGGTGTTTTACAACCATTCTAGTAGGTAAAGTCTTAAGTTGAACAAGTATTTGTAATGGCTTAGTTGCTCTTGTCAAAGTTCCTAATTAGGCATTTTTCATTTCTAAAATGCAACTACATGCCATGATGCAATTAATATAAACATCCTAATGCAAGTGATTCTATTAACTAATATGACATATAAACTAAATGCAAGTCCTAGGCTCACATTATTATACCGCATCAATCAAAATAAAGCCACATAGTCATTAACATAAAGAGGAAAAAGGAGATTGGAAAGATCATACCATGCGGTCTTCATGATCCTCATGTCTCGAATGTGGCGTAGTCAATCAATGTGAACAAGGATAGAACAAACACCATATATACAAGACAATATATACAAGAGTACAAAAGGAAATAAACATGTTTTTGGGTTTTTCAATTTTTATGATTTTTGAAATTTTTCAATTTTTTTTGGATTTTTGAATAAGAGTTAAATGTTAGAATTCTTATCCCCACACTAATATGGGCATTGTCCTCAATGGCCAAAATGATGGAAATTATGCAAAGATGATGCATGATTTCTACACTAAATGCAATCTACACTAAGTTACACTACATGATGCATGGTTTTTGTTATGACGGAGAGGATAATTTAGATTACCTCCCGTTGTGTATGCATTAACTTCCCCAAACCGAGTGAGACACTATTGCTAATGTCCAAGGATGGGTGTAGTTCATGCACACACTATGCAATGCATGAAACTAATTTGTCATTTTGGATTTTGAAAATGGGAACAATAAAATGAGAACACCTCAATGGTACCGAGGTGTGAGTCCTCTATGGTGCTAGGACTACTCCAACAATGATAAAAATTATAATTAAAACAAAGAGAGAAATAGACAAACCATGAGAGGGTAGGAGTCTCCAAGGCTTGCTAATCTTCCATCATGCTATCACCATCACTTTCCTCATTAGAAGTGGCCACATTGCCACTTCCCTTGTTATTTGCTTCTTCACTTTCTTCCTCATCTTGCTCATCATCATCTTCACCATCTTTTTCTCCTTCTTCACTTTCTTCTTCATCAATGTTATCATCAACTTCTTCATCATTACCAACAACCTCATTGTCACCCGAAACGACCCTAGATGCACCCGGAAATAGGACTTCTCTATCCGCCCAACTAGGCAAAGGACAAGATGGATCAAGTAGTCCTTGCCTAGCTAAGTGTAGGAGGGGTGGATATTGAGCCAAGTAAGCATTTTTCCGATCTTCAAAGGCTTGCTTGTGCATTGCTTGCATGAGAAGAGTCACATAATCATTTCTAGCTTCAACTCCTTCCGGCTTGAACTCTTCATACTCAAAGGGGTAAGGTGGTATGACAATGGAAGAGGAGGGAGTTTCAAGATCACCCTTTTGTTGTTGAATAATATACTCGGCCTCTTTAGAAAGGGGAAGTAGATAATTGGTCCGGTGGACGCTTAGACGACAAATCTTCGAAGGCAAGGTGAACGATCTAGCTTCACTAGTGAGCCATCCATACTTAGTGTCAAGGGGGTTATGGGAAACCCACTTGTACTTGTGTATCATAGTATGCAAATCAACAAGATGGCCACCCTCCTTTGCTTTGTACTTGTTATCCTTATTGAAGTTAGGATCAAAGGGCTTAGCTAGGATAGTGACTAGGCCGCCATTGACAATAACGGTATTGCCCTTCTTCCCACAATCAATGTTGAGCCATCTATCTACCAAGAGCCTCAAAGAATTGTAAGGCTTGGTGTGTACTCTTCCAATGTTCAAAGCCGATTCAAGGAGAATAAAATCAAGTTTGGTGAAATGGTTGGTATCTTTCCTAGCAATTATGGTGTTTCTCATGACCTTGTGCCATACTCTTATGCCCGGATGGTGGACCAAAAGAGCACAGCTCGCATGAAAGTCCTCAAATTTCCTCCCGGAAATTGCCTCCCAAAGAGGTTCGGGGTCATACTTTCCATAATTCTTAAAATAACGCGGTTCATCACTAAGACCCAAAATTTCACTTAATTCCCTAAAGGAAATGCGTCTACTAACATTAGCTAGACGAAACTCGAGATTCTCCCTATTCTCGACTTTGGTGACTTTCAAAGAACTCAAAATTCCAAGGTAAGGGAGGGGTATGTCAATTCCTTTGTTTCAAACAATTTCTTCAATCCCATGGCTTTGAAAAAGGCTCTAGTTTGCTCAAGAACACCCAATTTTTCTAAGGTATATTCACATATAAATTTGGTGGATTGAATTGATTTCCTAGCAAACTTGGCAAAAGTATTTCTATGGGTTTCGGAAATAAAAGTTACCTCCGGATAATGCAAAAGTTGATCGATTTCCGGAGTAGAAGGTGTTGTTGCTCCCATAGAAGGTTGTTGTTGTTGTTGTTGTTGCACTTCCAAGTTTGGTGTTGCTACCACCATAGCCAATGCTTTCTTTGTTTGAAGAGCCTTTTGCCTTTGTGAGAGTGCCTTAGCCTTTGGTGCCTTTGTTGCCTTTGTTGCTCCCTTAGTCCTTGCCATTGATGAACTAACCAAGAAAAGAATGAAAAATCTTCAATTTGTAGTATACCCAAATCGATTTAAAGGTGAAAGGCTTTGCCTTTATGAAATCAAAAATCGACTCAAAGGTTGAAGATTTTGTACTTGGTTTTGATTTGTATTGAAGAAGGAGTGATTGATTTGTTGTTAGAAGGATGATTTGATTTGATTTTGGTGAATGTTGTTGAGGGATTTTGTTTTTTGTGATGGAGAGGATGAGGGTTTTGATGTTGTGGGTAGTGTTTATGAATGAATGAATGAATGAAGGAAGGTGGGAGGGATTTTATAAAGACCGAAATTTTCGAACTGCAGGGGCAATCCGTGCGGATTCTGCCCAATCCGTGCGGATTCTGCTCTTTCTGGGTTGTATAAAACTCGCCTAAAGACGGGCGGATTCATAAGAAGACGCTCAGATTTTCTTGATGCGGGACGGGCGGATTTGGCTGAAGACGGACGGATTTCAGTCCAGGAAATTTTTCTTGTTTTCCTCAGCTGCAAAGACGGACGTCTTTCTTTCAAGACGGGCGGATTCTTCAAGACGGGCGGATTGTTGCTCAGGACGCCCGGATTCAGTCACAGTAAAAAATTTTCAAAATTCAGCTCAGTTCAGGACGAGCGTCTTTTCTGCAGTACGCTCGGATTACTGAAGACGGGCGGATTCTTCTGAATCCGCTCGGATTCTTCTGAATCCGCTCGGATTCTTCTGAATCCGCTCGGATTCGACCCCTTGTACCCGGATTCAGTTCCATCCATGCACAATGCATTTCCCTTACCATTCTTCTATTCTTTCATCAAATCTTGTGTTCTTCATTGTGGGGGCACTACTAAGGCATGGATAGCCTAGGCAATTGTCATCCCCACACTAAGGTAAAGTACTACACATCAATTGAAATTGTTAGTCCCTCCCTCACTTCTCTCAAACATGACAATTATCTTGATCAAAGTAAATAAAAATCCAAAGATGACAAAAAAATGCAATACAAGAATTGAAATGTTAGTTAGGGAGTTAGAAATATTTACAAGCGGTGGTTTAGGGAGGACTCCACCAAACTCTCATTCTTGATGAGATGTCAAGGGGGCATGTCCAAGGTGTTGTTGATGTTTCTCAACACCTTGAAAAATTAATCGAAAGCTTGTTCATTATCATGGTAGAGGTCTTCAATAGACCTTGGCCCTTGTTGTCGGTCTTGATCGATGGCATTACCAATGTAAGGATTAAAAATCCCTTCAAACTCGTTGTCCCAAAGACCACAAACTTCATTAAGTTGATCATTGAAAATCTCTTGCTTAGATGGAGACAACTCTCCCAATTTCTTCTCTTGGCCAATGAGGCCATTCTCTTCTTCCTTGGTTGATTTTGATGAGCTTTGCAAGCTCTCCTTGTCACAATTCACTTGCTCTTTGAATGGAGCATCTTCAATTTTCTTCTTCCATTGGAGTTCCGATTTCTTCCTCTCATCCTTTCGGCTATAATGATCAATCATGAAACATGGTTCATGCAAACGAGGAGCTCTCATAGTCTTGTCAAGATTAAAAGTTATGCTTTCATCTCCCACTTCTAGAGTGAGCTCACCATGTTTCACATCAATCACCGCACCCGCGGTGTGTAGGAAAGGTCTTCCTAGAATGATTGGAATGTTAGAAACTTCCTCCATATCAACAATGACAAAGTCCACCGGGATGAAAAACTTCCCAATTCGCACGGGGACATCTTCCCATATCCCTAATGGTGTCTTCGTCGATCTATCGGCCATTTGGAGTGTGATGTTGGTGCATTTAAGCTCTCCCATCCCCAACCTTTTACTCACCGAGTACGGCATGACACTCACACTAGCCCCTAGATCACATAAGGCTTTGTTGATCGTCGTGTCGCCAATGGTACACGGTATTGAGAAGCTTCCCGGATCCTTTAACTTTGGAGGTGAACTCCCTTGAAGTATTGCACTACTCACCTTAGTGAAGGCGATAGTCTCAAGCTTCCGGATTGACTTCTTCTTTGTGAGGATATCTTTCATGTATTTCGCATAGGCCGGCACGTGATTGATTAATTCCGTGAAAGGAATTGAGACTTCCAAATTCTTCACAATTTCCATGAACTTTCAAAGTTGATCATCAAATTTGGGCTTGGCTTGACGACTTGGAAAAGGAAGTCTAATCACAATGGGCTCCTTCTCCTTGACCTTGTCTTCATTTTTCTTTGAACTTTCTTCTTTTGATGATTCTCCATCTTTGGAGCTTGGCACAATTTCTTTCTTTTCACTAGCTTCCACAACTTCATCCTCAACTTGCTTCTTTGGTGCTTAATACCTTGTACCACTTCTCAAGTGAATGGCACTAACCGTTTCATGTCTAGGGGGATTAATTTGAGGTGGTAATTGCCCCTTTTGTCTTTGTGAGCTTGAAGATGCTAGTTGAGTCAATTGTGTTTCCAACATCTTGGTGTGAGCTATAATGTTGTTGATGGTGGTTTCCTTTGCTTGGCTATATTTTTGCATTTGAGTGAAAAATTCTTGTTGATTCTTTTGCATTTGGAGGACCACTTTTTGGACATCAAAACCTTGGTCATTTTGGTGATTGTATGGATTTTGATTTTGGTAACCTTGGTTTTGATTGTAAAAGGGTCTTTGATTTTGGTTTCTCATGGGTGGTGGAGTGTATGTTGTTTGAGGGTTTTGAACATTTTGGCTTTTGTATGAGAGATTTGGATGGAATTTGGTGTTTTCATTGTAAAAGTTGGAATAAGGGGTACCACTCTTGTATGCTTGGAAAGCATTCAATTGTTCATTTGTTCCCCTACATTCACCTTGGTCATGTCCCAAAGTTCCACAATTCTCACATATCCCACTTGGGATTGATGAGGATGCCGTCATGGCATTAACATGATGCTTTGATGATTTTGAGTTTTCTTCAAGTCTAGCCATAGCTTGTTCGAACTTCAAGTTGATTGTGTCAATATGAGCACTAAGTTGAGCACCCAATTGAGTAACGGAGTCCACTTCATGCTTTCCTCCTCTAGTAGCCTTGCGAGGTCTACTATATTGTGAGTTATGGACCGCCATTTCCTCAATCTTGTTCCATGTTTGATTGTAATCAACTTCGGTGAACATTCCATTCGATCCCATATTGAGAATGTTCCTAGAATCTTCATATAAACCATTCCAAAATTGTTGTACCAAAAACCATTCGCTAAGTCCATGGTGAGGACATGAGCGACAAATTCCCTTGAACCGCTCCCAAGCTTCATACAAATATTCTTCATCCCTTTGCTTAAAACCCGTAATTTGAGCTCTTAGCATGTTAGTCTTTTCCGGTGGGTATAATTTTTTGTAGAAAGCTAGAGCCAACTTCTTCCAAGAATCTATTCCGAGGGTGGCCTTATCAAGCCCTTCAACCATTGCTTCGCGGTGCCGATTAAAGAAAAAGGAAATAAGACCCATCTAATTTGGTCTTGAGTCACGCCCGTTTGAGAGATTGCATCACAATAGTCGCAAAAGGTTTCCATATGAGAATGAGGGTCTTCACTAGGCATCCCCCCAAATTGGCTCCTCTCAACTAATTGGATGAAGGCGGACTTGGCAATAAAATTTCCGGTTAGATGTTGCGGTGTAGGAGTACCATTTGGTAGATTCTCCTCGGTGGGTACGGAGTGTGACGAGAATTTAGGCATTGTAGGTGGATTTTGTGGGGTATTGTGTAATGGGTTCTCCTCTCCTTCTATTGCGAAAGGATTGACGAACTCACTAGTGGGTTGAACAACTTCACTAATACCTCTTAAATTCCTCCTAACAAGTCTCCTATTGTTCGTCAAGGTTCTTTCGATTTCACGGTCAAAAGGTAACAAATCACCTTGTAACCTTCTAGACATGCAAAATATCAAACAACTCGAAAACAATTAGAACAAACCTTGAGGAGTTTTACTTCCCCAAGGCGAAGAAAGACACAACTAATAACAATAAAAAGGAAATCTAAATGAAACAAACACCGTCCCCGGCAACGGCGCCATTTTTGATCGGGTCCGTTTCGTGTTCACGATTAAAGATGTGGTCGTTGGGTCACGGTCGAATCAAAACACAATTTATAACTTCACAAACAACTCTACAATTAGTAAAGAGGCAAGTAAAGGTCGGATCCCAAGGGACGAGAGTTGAAATGAGATTTCTATTGCAACTAGTGGTGTCTAAGGGGTGTCACAAATTGGGTTGATGTAGAAGGTCACTAAACTAAAATAGCAATGAAAATAAACAAGCAAGATGAATTAAAGGGGTGTAAACAATTGATTAAAAGCACTAGGGTGTCATGGCATCATAGGGGAATCATGGGATATGATCATACAAACATGTTCTCAAATTATAAGCAAGCAATTATTGTTGTGATTGATTGAGTTGGGTTATATCTTACAATCCTAGGAAAGTTTGGGTCCCGGAGCCGAATCGATTAGATTGTACAACACCTACAAGTCGACTTAATCTTCCCTACTCAACAACATGCATGGTCTAATGAGACTCGAGTTGGGTTATGTCTTACAAGTCTCATTGAAAAGATAGGTGATGGTGGTAAATACAAGGATTCATAGGCTTAGCATTTCATCAAACATAACATGTGCATGAGTTGAGATCAAAACAAGCAAGCAAATAAAACATGAAAGCATATTAATTTAAGCATGAATCATTCCCCATGTTGGTTTCCCCTAATCACCCATTTAACCCTAGCTAAGAGACTACTCACTCATTATCATGTTGATCATGCTAGCAAGGTTGTCAATCATACCAACAATATGAAACATGATGAATAAATGAAAGTAATTAACAATAATTAAAAAGAGATTAAGAGATTATACCTACTAATGATTCCAATAATAAAGCAAAGATAAAAGAAGTACTTGAATGCTTGATTGAGAGGTTGTCAATCTCCCAACAATAACCCAAATAATCTTCAATTACCCAAAATAAAGGATGAACAAAAGAGAGATTGAGAAAATAAAACTTGTATTAGAACTTGATTAATTGTTGATTACAATACTAAAGAGAGATTTGATTGATATTAACTACTCTAATTATTGATAAGAAGAACATGCTCTCCTAATTAGACTAATGTGGTATTTATAGTGGAAATTAGGGAGGATGCATTAGGGTTAACTAAGGGCTAAACTAGTAATTACACTTTTTAGATTGAGCAAGGAGGAGCCGGTATTTTTCGAAGGAAGGGCTTCTTTCTTCGTAGCTTGGAGAAGAGGAAATAACGCCGTGTCTTGGAATCGGGCGAGAATAAGGTCGGGACGGGCGGATTCAGTGATGGGGTCCGAGCGGATTCGAGGGAATCCGGGCGGATTGTGGAGGACGAATCCGAGCGGATTAGAGCAAAGCCGCACGGATTGTGCAGCTGTGGGACGGACGGATTGGTGACAATCCGCACGGATTGTCACTCAGCAACACATCTTCTTCTTTTCTTCCCTTTTCTTCATAAATTCCTTGGGGATTTCCTTGGGGACTCAAGGATCCTTTCTCAACATTGCTCTTCTACTATAATATGTACAAAGGCCTTCTAATCTTGTCTCTCCTTGATGCTTGGTCATTGAATTCGATCAATTTAGTCTCGTTTTGCCATGAAAATGCAAGATTCTTACTCCTTTCCTACCAAGGGATCAAAATCTCAAAGAATATGCAAAACAAAGAACTAAAGATAAGAAATGACCCAAATATGCACTAAAAAGCATGGGAACAAGGCTAATTCGGGGGCTAAATATGCGCTAATTATGGTCACATCATTAACATACAACCTATATGAGTCAATTTTCATTCATTTTAGTAGTAGTAGGTGGTTTGGTTTTAGGCGGAATATGATGCAATTACTAACATGTGAATGAAAAGCAATAAAAATGAAAAACGTAAAAAAAACAGTAAAAGTCCTAGTGTGGCCTATCCTATCAAAATGAAAAATAAATACAAGTTTGGAATCCATCCTTGGACCCGAGAAGCTTGTCTTGATGTTCCATCTTGATCCATGTAGCGGGAGTGAGCTTGAATCTTCATCTTTAGTCTTCTTTGAAATTACAATAAATAAAATTACATAATTGACCTATTAATTACATTCTAATTTCAAAAACCCAAAACTAAAATAAAGGAGATTCGAGATCTCATAATTACATAAGAAATTATGTTTCCTTCATTACGAAAACATAATTTGACTAAGGCCACACTAAGTATTACAAATTACAACCGATTGCAAAAATTAAATACGTAAATAAAATAAAATTCATTCGATTCATTCAACAAAATTAAAAGCATCAACTAAAATAAATTAAACATACATAATACAATACATTAATTATGTTGATTAATTTATCCAAACCACCTATTTAAATTAAATTAAGTGACAATTTCGCAATTTAATCACATTAATTTCATACTTAATCCATATTAAACTTGTAATATGAATTCTATCCGTCAAAATTTTAAACTGCTTTAAAATAACTCGGTATCATTAAATTGTGAACCGATTCACAATAACTAATTGGCCAAAAAAAAAAAAAAACAAAATCCAATTTTTTTAAATTGGTCTCGGCTGAAAAAAAACAAATTTTTTTTTTTTTATTGATCAGCTGTCACGGCTGAATTTTAAAAAAAAAACAGCCCCTTTCCTATTTTAATTCGGTAAATAGGAAAAACAAGGAAAAACTTTCCATAAATTTTTTTTCTATTTCTTTTTCGGCAAAAAGGCAAATAAAAAAAACTTTCCTATTTTTTTTCTTTTCTCGGTTTACCAAAAAACAAAATTAAAATAAAGTTTTTTTTTTTCGGTAAACCCTAAAAAACGGCCTCCTATTTTTTTTCTTTTTGCGGCAATATGCCCTAAAACAAGATTTGATGACTAAATTGTTTACCTTTGCTATTAGAACATGATTAGCATATGAAAAAATAAACATGATCAATTTATATGCCAAAAACTATATAGCAAAAACAATCTTTTTATCATAAACATGACGATTCCATTTAATTTTAACTTAATCTGCATTAAATCAAAAACTACCAATTCTTCATATGATAATTTTAACTGATTATAAACTATAATATGAAAAATAGAATGGAAAAATATCATCAAACAGAAAGAAAAAAACGGCAAAAAAAAAAAACGGCACAAAAAATTTTCGAACCACAAAAAAAAAAATTCGAAACCCTAATTTTTTTTCTCGAAAATCCCATTGTTCACATACAAATTTTATGAAAATCATCAAAATTAAAATCGTAGCCTAAAGCTCTGATACCACTTGTGGGAAATAATCTGTATACTTCCCTTAATTTAGAAGGATTATAACGATTTAACAAAGATGATCTAAGGTCATAAAATAAAATACATAAACAAAAGTAAAAGATTCAGAAATAACCTTCGGTCCTAGCAAATATGGCCTAAGAACAATATCAAAATTGATATTCGCCTATTAGTTGCACCCAAGACGATCTGAGATATGCCCTTTGATTATGCTAGAATCGATCTAAAATTTTCTGTAAAATTTAGTTGTTTTGTGTTTTTGTGATGAGAGAGAGGAGGCAAGGTCAAGAAAAAGCATTAGGGTAGAAATAATTCTCTCCCTTTCTTTTTATACAGACCGAAACTTGGAGTCAATTAGGAAAGATAAATCTCTCCTAATATTCGGCCAAGCTGACCGAAATAAGGACTAAAATTCTCCTTATTTTTGGTCTTTCCAAAAATATATAATATGTATTGAATTGTCATCTAGTGAGGATCGAACCCATGACCTCTTGGTATGTGTACTCTCACTATTACCACTATGACACATTCAGCTTGTTGATATTAAATACAACTGATTATATCTAATTACGAATTAACAGATTAATTCGTCCAAGCTAACATTATATATATTTAATTAAATATAACTTATTATATTTAATTTACGAATTGACAGTTAATTCGTCTCAACTTAATATTATTTAATTTTCATTAAATAATTATCTCATCAACACATCGACTAACTTTTTAGTCATTTTGGGCATCAATGTGATTATATTTCTATAACCACATTTCTCAAACACATCCTATAGGTGTGACCTTTAGGGACCAGTTGATCACCGTCATCTGTATGATAATAACGTTAAACTTTCTAGCAAGCCAACCGTTATTAGGTAAACGTTAATGAACTGATTAAATATACGAAGTATACCCTTGTGAACTTGTAAGAGATTTACAAATGTTATCACACTAATTTGTGGAAGACACAAGCTCCAACAAAGAGTTTAGAGGTAGAATTAGTCAACGTGACTTACCGAATTTACACAATTATGGGATGTTTCGCCCAAGCGATGCTCATTTTTGTTTAAAATTTGGGTCTTGGAATCATTTATATAATTTAGTGGGAGATCACTGTATAAATGTTAAAACTGGTTAAAGATGTTTCACAAGTAAAATTAAAACATTGAATGTTAATTTTTCCTATTTTTCGTTCATTCTCATAAATGTATGACATCGCGCACTTCATCCTCCTTTTCTCTATTTATTGTTATACTTGTTTCTTTCTTTCATAGAAAGCGGTTTCTTGGAAGAAATTAATGATTGGTAACATGATTTACCAATTCACCTACATAAGCTTACAACGATTTTTGCGGTTATTATACAACTTAATTAACGACCATACATATTAAAAAGCTCAAGCTATCTTGCATTTCTTTAAATGCGTACGAGATATTCACTCGTATGATCACTATGTTTTCACAAGCACCAAAATTCCGTCAGTACGATGCAGCGGCACGCTTCTTTGAAGCTAAGCTTGAGAGGGGCCAAAAGGTTGGTCCCCATGTACTCAAAATGCTCGAATATGTTGACATCCTAGAGCGTCTAGGGTGTAAGATTCCTAAGACTCTTGTGGTGGATCGTATCCTCCACTCACTCCCCACTAAGTTTGCCCACTTTAGGGTAAACTACAACATGAATGACATGGACAAGAGTTACCATGAAACTCATGCACTCCTCACCCAAGAGGAGAGGGATATGGAAGCTAGTGGGAGTGAAAAAGGTGATGTTTTAACCATGAAATTAAAGAAAATGTCTCTTGGAGTCAAGAAAGGAAAAGGGAAAGAGAAGTCCCAATTCAAGAAATCGTCAAAGAAACATGACAAGGGAAAGGGGACGGCCGTTGAGAATGGCAATCCCAAGGCAAAAAGTGTCAAACTCTCCGAGGCCGAATATTTCCATTGTAATGGGAAGGGGCATTATAGGAGGAGTTGTCCCAAATACTTGGAGGATCTCAAGGAAGGGCGTGTAACGCCTATTGGTATGATGTCCTCTCTCTATGTGATAGACGTTAATTATGCTTGTACTTCCACTTGGGTACTTGATACCGAATGTGGCTCTCACCTTTGTAATCATTTGCAGGGTTTAAGGGACGTGCAAGCACTAGCAAAAGGTGATATGGATCTCCGCATGGGCAATGGAGCTAGAGTAGCCGCCATTTCCGTGGGGACCTATGTGCTCACTTTAGCTAGTGGTTTAGAGTTGTATTTAAATAAGTGTAATTTTGTACCAACTTTAACTAAGAACATCATCTCCATTTCCGTGTTGGACGCGGAAGGCTTTTGTTTTATGATTAAGGACAAGTGTTGTACTTTTTCTTTTAATGATGTGGTTTATGGCAAGGCCATTTCAATTGGAGGAATTTAGGTTTTAAATGATGTTAATGACGTTTATCATGTGGAAACTAAAAAGCTCAAAACGGGTGATCCAAACGAATCCTACCTTTGGCATTGTCGTTTAGGCCACATAAACGAAAGATGCATTAAGAGACTTGCTTCATCAAAAGTGCTCAAACCATTTGGTTTCGAATCTTATGGTACATGCGAGTCTTGCCTTTTAGGCAAGATGACTCGTGCACCTTTGATCATGTGTGTGGACCATTAACCATCACCGCTAGACGAGGTTTTCACTACTTCATTACTTTTACTAATGACTTAAGTAGATATGGGTATGTCTACTTAATGAAGAACAAGAGTGAAGCCTTTGACAAGTTTAAAGAGTTCCAAAATGAAGTAGAGAACCAATTGGATAAAAAGATAAAGACCCTACGGTCCGACCGTGGTGGTGAGTATTTAAATATTGAATTTGATTCACACCTAAAAGATTGTGGTATAGTATCACAATGGACTCCTCCTGGCACACCGCAATTAAATGGTGTGGCCGAAAGGATAAACCGAACTTTACTAGATATGGTTCGGTCCATGATGAGTCTAACTGAGCTTCTTTGTTCATTTTGGAGTTTTGCCCTCTTGTCTGTAGTATTTTCACTAAATCGAAGCCCGACTAAAGCGGCCGATAAGACACCATATGAGATATGGACAGGGAAAGTCCCTCATTTTTCAAGTCTGACAATAAGCTTGGGGTTGCGAAGCTTATTTGGGGTTGCGAAACGTACGTTAAGATCAAGTCTGACAATAAGCTTGCACCCAGGTCTGACAAATGCCTTTTTGTAGGATATCCAAGGCAAACACGTGGCTATTACTTCTACAATAAACACGAGAACAAAGTGTTTGTGGCTCGTGATGCTGTCTTCCTAGAAAAGGAGTTTATTTCTAGGAGACAGAGTGGGAGAAAATTTGAACTTTAAGAAGTTCGAGAGCCACAAACCGAGAATGAGGTAGAGGAGAACGTGGAGGATAGCATTCCCTCATCCTCTGAAACGGTAATTGTTCCTAGAAAGTCAAGTAGGATTTCTAATCTACCTTATTGCTACCTTGGTAGCATCAAAGAAGATGGTGTTTTGTTACTTTTAGAAAGTGATGAACCCACTACCTACAAATCGGCCATGTCTAGTCCCTATTCCTCGCTTTGGCTAGAAGCCATGCGGTCCGAAATGGATTCCATATACGAGAACCAAGTATGGGACTTGGTGGATTTACCTAAGGGAGTGCGACCCCATCAGTGTAAATGGATATATAAAATTAAGCTCGGCGTGGATAAACATGTGGATGATTACAAAGCTAGATTGGTGGCAAAAGGTTTCACCCAAGTTCATGGTTTACACTATGATGAAACCTTCGCTCCTGTCGCTATGCTTAGGTCCATTAGGATAATATTAGCGGTTGCCGCATTTCATGATTATGAGATTTGGGAAATGGATGTCAATATCGCCTTCTTGAATGGGATTCTAGAAGAAGAGGTGTACATGATACAACCTGAAGGTTTTGTGGATACATCTAACCCTAAGAAGGTGTGTAAGCTCAAGAAGTCCATTTATGGTCTTAAGCAAGAATCTAGGAGTTGGAATCATCGCTTTGATCATGTTATTAAACAATACGGTTTCACTAGAAGTGTGGAGGAACCGTGTTTATACATGAAGTTTAGTGGGAGTAAGGTTGCATTCCTTGTCCTATATGTGGATGACATATTGCTCATTGGGAATGATGTTCCATCACTCACTTCCGTTAAGGAGTGGCTAGGGAAAAACTTCCAAATAAAGGACTTGGGAGAGGCACAACGAATCTTGGGTATCCGGATCTATAGGGATAGGGCCAAAAGGATACTAGCATTGAGTCAAGAAGCTTATATTGACAAAGTTCTTGACCGGTTCAATATGAAAGACTCCAAGAGAGGATTTCTACCTATGGGCCAAGGGATTACTTTGAGCAAGTCACAGTCTCCCTTCACCCCTAAGGAAATTGAACACATGAAGACCGTCCCTTATGCTTCCGTTGTTGGGTCTATCATCTATGCTATGATTTGCACTCGTGCCGACGTTGTGTATGCCTTGAGCATGACAAGTCGTTATCAAGCCAAGCCTGGTGAGAGTCACTGAATAGCCGTAAAGAACATCCTTAAGTACTTGAGAAGGACTAAGGATTCGTTCTTAGTGTTTGGCGGAGAAACTGAGTTGCGTGTAAGAGGTTACACGGACGCAGATTTCCAAACCGATCGGGATGACATGAAATCCCAATTCGGCTATGTGTTTATGCTAAATGGAGGAGTTGTTTGCTAGAAGCAAAGCGTTACCGCGGATTCGACAACAGAGGCTGAGTACCTTGCAGCGTCTGAGGCTGCGAAGGAAGCTGTTTGGATTAGCCAATTCATTGAGGGACTAGGAGTAGTCCATTCCGCCAAAGATCCTATCACTCTATATTGTGATAACAGTGGAGCTATTTTTCAAGCCAAAGAGCCGAAGTCTAGCAACAAATCTAGACGCATTGAAAGGAAATACCATGTAATTAGAGATTGTGTGGAAAGGAAGAAAATTGACATTTGTAAGGTTAGGACAGATGATAATATTGCTGATCCTTTAACCAAGCCTTTATCAAAGGCTAAGCATGATGGTCATGTCGTTGCTATGTGATTCAGACGAGTACCAGATTTTCTTTAGATTATGGATATGTAATAATTGGATAGTGTATCTTTTATTATATATATGATAATCACATTCATTGTTTTCGCATTCATTCTTTTATGAATCTTTTATTTAGTGTGACTAAATTTTAAATACCTTGTTTATCTGAATAAGTTATGGAGACGATGTTGAACACTATTGAAGTGAAAAAGATGAACATTGTATTTTGTCCCCAGTCACTTAATGAGGTGACGTCTCGGAGTGACTAGATTGTAAGTCGATTGATGGTTGTTCAACACCATAAGGTCATACGTGATGACTGGTCGATTACATAGGCATAGTGTGTGACACTTTGCCGGACAGTGACCATTTAGAGAGTCCCTAAGTTCTATTATAGACGCATGGCCGTGGCGGGGATCTCTAAGATGTTCTAATGAGTCGATTATTTTGACTGGAGACTATTATCTAAGCAAGTGCAGTTTTTGAGTGACTTTGGTTTTTATCCTAGGTCGTGTCGTGAAAGGAGGCCAAAAGGGCATTTACTAGGTCATGGTGAGCTGTATTGTGAAATAGGATAGATAGGGCATACAAGAATTGTGCACCCACATTGGGTAACTATATCTCAAGGCCACTCGAGGAGTTAATGACTACAAATGCGTGGCCACGCTCGGAAGTAATCTGTGAGAGATTTTTCCGGTCAGGTAGTCACACTCCCGATCGAGAAAACCACTCGCGATATGTTCGTGTGCAAGTGCGACCTGAAAGACACCTTGCATTGAGTGGGAGATTAAAACGGACAAGAGAATTGGTAGCGCACACCTTGTATCGTACAAGTGGGAGATTGTTGGAGTTAGTGTCCTCCACAATAGTGCGTTTACATAATAAATCTCATTAATGGAATATCATCAGATATTTAATTATTTGATCCTCGTCAGTTGATTAACGTAAATCAATAACGGTTGGCTGACTAGAGTTTGACGTTATTGTCGTGAGACGGCGGTGATCAACTGACCCCTTTCGGTCACACCTAAAGGAACGAACCCCAATTGACAACTAATTAATTGTATGAGATACAATTTATTTAGTCCCTTGATTTATAGACTAAAAGGTTGGTCGATTATGTTTAGAGAGATTTCGAGTTACGAACTCGAGGAACGGCAGTTATTATTTAATTATGTGATAATTCAAAAATAAATTTTATGAGACGGGTTTTAGTTAATTTATTGTTAATTCACTAAAATGGTACTAATTGATTAATGTGATTAATATTAGTGTTAATAATATGTGTAGCGGTACACGTATATTTACGGAGTGATTTGGACGAATTTAATTGGAAGCATTTAAACATGAAACGATGTTTAAATAAAATTTACACGTATTTGTACGACAAATATAAGAACCAATATGGACCCGTAAATGGGCAAGTGGACCGTGTAAAATAGAGTAGTGGATGATTAGGAACATAATCATTTCACCTTACTTTAGATACTACCATAATTCATCTTATATAGATTTTGCATGTGATGTAAGATTAAAAAATATAAGACAATTTGTCCACTACAACACTACACCCACCCACCACTTTCCCTTCCTATTTACTCCATCCTTTGTTCATTTCTACACTACATCATTTTGTATGTTTTGCATGTGAACATTAATCAATCATCTCTCTAAAATTATTATTCATTATTACTAAGAAGTTAGTAATACTTTTTATTACTAAGAAATGTTAGTAATACTACAAATAATATCAAGGTTATAATTTTAACAAGTTTCTAGTTAAATACTTGTTATTATTTTTGGGTAAGTTCTTGGGTGCATCTTGAAGGAGATCTTCTCTTTGAATATTTGTAAGGAGGATCATCCATTTGTTATAAGCTCAAGAACAAACTAGTAAGGTGAACTAGTTTGCGCCCTTTTTACCATAAAATCAATGTAAGGAAATTGTTTTTCCTTAAACTTTCTTTTTATGCTTTTATATTTGCATGCATGTTACATAGATCACCTAAATGATAAATTATGAGATGATTTAATTTTTATTAGAGAGTCTAATATGGATCTATGATCTTTCATATGGAACCCTAAATGAAGTAATTGAGCTTTCTTATTATGCCGAGCAAAGGGTTTATAGGGTCATATTGTTTAAATGTGATTGGTTTGATAATTCCCCACAAGGACTTAGTATCCATAAGGTTTACGGACTTGTAGATGTAAATGAGAAAAAGAAAATTCGTGGACATAACCCATTTCTGGCAGCTTTTGAAGTCGATCAAGTTTGTTATGCTTCTTATCCAACCGTTAAGAAAGGTAATCAAGGTATTCAGTAGTCCGCGGTTTTTAAAACAAAGGCAAGATCACAAGTTGATGCTCTTGTTGAAGAAAGTGTCTTTCAAGAAGATGTAGTTATGAATGATCACTCAATTTCACCCATTTTGGTGGAAGATATAAAGGATGAAGATGAATACGAAGTGGTTGTGGAAAGGAGTCAAGGGATTATGACAGGGACGTCGGAGAAGAAGGGGATGAAGATGAAGTTCAAGAACTTATTAGAGACGAAAATGAGGAAGAAGAGGAAGAAGTAGGAGTGCTTTTTTCAGATGATGAACCTGTTTTGATTTGTAGTGACAGTGATAGTGAGGAGGACTAGTTGTAATTGTACAATTATTAATCCATTTGTAAAAAATGTTTGAATTTTACACATTCAATAAAATTTGCATTGTTTACATATAATTAGTGTTTGTTTCCATTGTTTATATATAGCATGCAGAAATGGTTGATTTGCACTAACGATTTTACTTTGGACTAACAATTTGCATTGTTTTTAAGTAGTGACTATGCCGAATTTGTTTCGACGAATTTTAGGAGGGAGTGGTAGTAGTGGATCTCGTCGTGATCAGGAGAACGAGGAGGTTGAGGATGACGACCCTACAGCTCCAACAGAGGAGCAGGAGGCATGCAGGTGATTCTCTCAGAGGACCGTTCTCTGCGAGGTCGTTATTGGTAAGTTTATGTTAATTTTTTTTAAACCATTATGAGTATATATATATATATATATATATATATATATATATATATATATATATATATATATATATATATATATCATTTCGACGGTTTTGTCTCTTTTTTCAGAATGCTTACAATGAGGAGATGAGTCTACCATTGCCAGCTGGACAGTCTCCCGAGGAGATCCAGTTGTACTACAAGGCTGTCAAGGGCTTTGACAAGAAGAACCGGCTATTTGGGACCGGAGAAAAAGGGATCGAAGCATGGTATGATCCTCCTACTAACAAAAGTGGTCGCCGATCTTTTTCTTATAATCCTAGCATGATTTCACAGCTTTCCACCCAAATGAATGATGAGCGAGCCGCTCGACTAGCTCTTTAAGAAACTGTTCGTCAACAGGCCGAACAAATAGTGGCAATGCAAAAGGCTTGGGCTGATATGCAAGCATCTTAACCTCCAAACACGTGCTCATAATTTAATCCACATGGTCGGGACGACTTTGCGGATGATGGACACGGGTTTTGAGGTGGTAGTTTTATTTCTTCTATAGGTTGAGCATTAGTTAGGTTAGTATTGACTTTCCTGACGGAATTTCCGTCACAAGCCTATTTTTCAATTTTCCAAATCAACCGCCAATTATGCCACGTGTAATCGTCCTGACGGAATATCCGTCAGGAATACCATGTACTGACGAAAATTCCGTCAGTTGCCTGCATTGACTGCACGATGGTAATTCCATCAGTGATCCATCAGTAATAGCATTTTACTGACTGAAATTCCGTCAGGACAATGATTTTAGTGACAAAAATCGCTGACGCGGAGTCAGTATCCTGCGTCAGTACGGGCTGTTACTGACGGATTTCCCATCAGTACGGGCTGTTACTGACAGATTTTCGCCATGAGTATCCCGCATTTTCGTAGTAGTGAATAAGCCAAAAAAAACATGAACATTGCGTCCCCGATCGGGGCCAGCCCACCCCGATCGGGGTTGACCGGTTTTAGTTTGACTTTTCCGCAACTCCGTATTGTTTTAATTCCGTCCTGTATATTAAAGTTACGTCCCCGAATGGGATTTCTTGTATTGGGAACCGTGAATATCCTCTTTGACCCTCCTTTTCTTCTGCCTTAACCTATAAATCACGAAAAAAAACATTGTCAAGTCTAGGAATTAAATCTATGAAAACATTAAATTTGCAAAAATTAAAAACAAAAACAAATAAAAGCTTGGGTTGCCTCCCAAGAAGCGCTGGTTTAACGCCCCGCATGACGTAAGAAGCTCATTTGATCAATTTTTGTCCTTGAGCTCACCACCTTCCGAGCTTTGTTTCATAGCTTCTTTCACACTCCTTATCCACTTTAAGCTCATCCAAGAATATCTTTTCTTAACATTCTTAGCATTATTGCTCTTGAAATCATTACCTGCAAAACAATCAACGCTAATATCAACCTCTAGCGGATCCGTTAGTAAAGATCAAGGTGTAGAAGTGTAGATACCCAGTATCTGCTGAGACTCCGACAAACACCCGATGATTATCGGACTATAACATGTTTTGGAATCGCGGCGTTTGATCGACAGTTTGTGTACAACTTTACGTCAGAAAACTTAAAACGATTTCGAAAATAAAACATTTCAAAACATTTCAAAAATACCTGGAGTGTTTAATGCACGACGACGGGGTCGCAATGACACTAACTAGAGTCAAAACCGACACCGGACCAAAAACCGACTCAAAAATTCAAATCCCGACTCCAACAATTAGTCACACCGAGTCAACCACCAAAAATAAAACATTTCAAACCTTCTACCTTAAGTTTTCCCGGATTCATGTTTGGTCAAGTACCAAACATGTGACTACAAAACCTAGGATAGAACAAATCATGATTGCGTTTGTTGTGAAAGTGAAAAGACAACTCGAAGAACCGCGACGTGGCTCGCGCCTCTTTGAGCAGCCCAGGTGGCCACGTCGCTCGAAACTCACACAACCACTCATTTCCCTATAAATACCCCTCAAATGCCCCCCATTTGAGACTTACGAGTGTCCCCCCCCCCCCCCCCTTCTTTTCTCCCTTAAAATTCTCGACTCGACTTCTTAAGTCAAAATCCGACGCGTATTTACGAACTATCGATCGTAAATACAAGCCTTACACATTGTTTGGTACCGTCATCGTGCATTAAATCACTTGACCGACCATTTCGACCACTACACCATCACTAATCTTAAAACACTCTTTTTTACTTACCAAAACGGTTTTAAACCGAGTTTTTTCAGACCAAACGAGTTGTTTCACTTACGTCGGTCACTCGCCATAACCAAACATGTAAGTATGAGGGTGTAAAAATCCTATTTTATTATGTTTCCATTTATTTCATGACTATAACATGCTAAAACGTGCATAACATGAACCAAAACATGGAATAAACGAGCGGAATCGATTTTTGGCACGAGAGACGAAGCCCCTTGGTTCGCCGGCTAGCCCGCGCCTAAATGGGGTGTTCAGGTCAGAGATCAACCCTGTTTGTTCTCGTCAATTCCTTTTAATCCATTTTCATATTTCTAATCGGTTTTCACCATTTCAAATATTTACAAACCCTTTTTATTTCATCTTATTTGTTTTAACCATAAAACATTTTTCACCCTTGGTTCCTCATACCATGACGGTTAAATCCGCGTTTCGGTGATAATATTTGGTTAATGACATTTAAAAGGTATTTTAAAACCTTTTATTTTATTTCTTTACATTTCTAAAAAAACAAACATATTAGTCCCCAACACAAAGTCATCCTGGGTTCTACATACCATGCCGGATTTTAACCCGGGTACGACGATAAGTATCGACTAATTATATTCAAGTGGACCTAAAACAATTAGTCCATAATTATTTTCAAAACTATTCATGTCAAGTTTCTCAAATCGAATCCGACACCGAATATTATCAAGATAATGATGATTATTCGAGTCTAGTTCTTCACATCAATAAATGCGGTCCAAACGACCCCTTCAAATCAAACCAGGTTCAAATACCCATTTTCAACACGCTTTATAACGTTTTCTAAAAAGTCAGAACACGGCACATAAACCGTGGGCTAACCCGCGCCTAAACAGGCCCTCCATTTCTCATTTTCAAAACCAGGAAGAGGCCCATTATACCGCCGGCTGGCTCGCGCCTCATGTAGCCTTCTGGTACAGGACCTGTTCCCTTTTCCAGCATGAGTCTAGGATGATCCCGACTCCGGTTAACTCGGATATAGGATGGATCAGATTACTATCTGTTCATTCAAAACTACATTTGCAAAATGCCTTACTAAGACAAATGGATCATGTTATGCACCATAAACCTAATACGGTAAATGGATGTTTAATTTCCGTCTCGCATGCAAATCAATCATAAATCTAACTCGACATCTTATACTTGATACTTGTATTAAATCAACCGACTTAGAAAGCTCTCACATGTTAGGTTTAAATTATTGGATGCGCATTCATGCATTTAAACCGTTTTATCAACTTTTGCATTCAACCAACCAAGATCGATCAGTAGAGGCCGCTACCGCGGGCGGGATTGGGTGTCTGATTAAAGGGGTTCCCAATACGTACCTTCACCTCTTACTCAGAAACATTGGATAGTGGACGACCTTATCTAGGGCGTACGAGAGTCATTCTAGAGATAGGATGCTAAAGAGGGATGATTTCCTTATCTTTAGTACCTATGTCAAACGCTGCTTTGTGCTTCGATTTGACCGAGGTATAAAGTGGAATTCGAACGGGTTCCAAGCATCCCACAAATGCTTGGCGGCGACTCCGAACATCTCTAATCGTGTCGAGACCCTTACCGAGACGAAACCGACCGATCTAAAACGATCCGGTCGAAAGCATTTTTTACGCCGCCGAGCGTGGCTTTCAATAGACCACTGCATGTCCACAGATTGGCCCGGCGTGGAGGTGGCCCGTGACTACGGACCGGTAGGTGGACCCCCAAATCCACGGACCGAGACGTGGCCAATGTCCACAGATTGGCGACTCTGCTGGCGATAACTAGGACACTTACGTATTTGTGATCCCTAGATGGTGAGACTCGAACGAGGTCTTGGTTGGAATGCATTAATTGATATTATGGTCACGGTCGGGTTCCTTGTCCGGGCCCACAACCTAACCTTTTTCGACCAATTGGCTCGTCTCGTCGACGTTACACATTTCTGTTTCGTCAAGGAGCTTTCATCACTTTCGAGCACGAGGCTAGGGCACCCTCCTTACACATTTTGTTTGGATTGGTATCCCTCTCGCAAATCGGGGTTTGATTGCTTGGTGTATAATCCACCCTTTTAAGCCAAAACCCGTGTCAGCATAATGCATAATATAATGAACTGTGAGTGCTTATGTGCTACTTTATCATAATTCCTTCCGTGTCATTTTCAAAACTTTCAAAATCACCTTTTTGCGCCGTTATAATGGCCGTTTCAAACCTCGGTCTTTCGCCGACCGTTGCACGCCTTTCTAGGCCGTCGTAATGACGATTTTCAAACCCGGTTTTTATAACCATTTCAACACACCTTTCTAAGCCGTCGTAATGACGATTTTCAAACCCGGTTTTTATAACCATTTCAAAACGCCTTTCTAGGTCGTCGTAATGACGATTTTCAAACCCGGTTTTTATAACCATTTCAACACGCCTTTCTAGGCCGTCGTAATGACGATTTTCAAACCCGGTTATTATAACCATTTCAACACGCCTTTCTACGCCGTCGTAATGACGATTTTCAAACCCGATTTTTATAACCATTTCAACACGGCTTTTCAGGCCGTTGTAATGACGATTTCCAAACCCGGTTTTTATAACCATTTCAACACGCCTTTCTAGGCCATCGTAATGATGATTTTCAAACCCGGTTTTTATAACCATTTCAACACGCCTTTCTAGGCCGTCGTAATGACAATTTTCAAAATCGGTTTTCTACAACCATTTTAAAATCAATTTTTTACGCCGTTATAATCGCCGCGTCTAGACACGGATTTTAACCCGTTTCGCGCCGACAATGGCTCTTTTAAAACTCGAGAAAAGCACACACCCTTTTCTCGAGACACTTTCGAGATCCCGAGGACCATACACCGTCCCCGAGACCTCTTCAAACATTTCAAACCGGATTTTTAAAACATATAATTTTGAATTTCAAAAACCGTCTTGGGAAACAATGCACTGTTTTCCGAGCCGATTCAAACTCAAACCGTCTTTTGCAAAAAAACTTAAGACAACCCTTTCAACTGACCGACTTGCGGAGATCTCTATCTTCGGAAGCCATCCATAAAGCGACGAATGAATCTTTTTCAAAATTTCTATTTTCGAAAACTTCAGTCCACCATTCCAATATCGCCTTGTGTCTATCGAGTCAAAGCAAACGTACTTATGGGTCATTACTTATGAGTCGTCTCACCACGAGACCCGTCCAATGGCGTCACGCCGTTATGTTGGACCCGTGTATAAGGTTCGGTCAACACCGACACGTCATAAATCGAGTCAGCACCGAGGGACCACACACAGTCACCCTCGTCTTGTTGAGTCTGATCTTTGTCTGGTCCTTTGCGTTGTCTGTGTTCAGTCTTTGAACCGTGTCGGATTGAGTTGTAATGTGAGCCGCTTTTCTACCTCAGAGCCATGGCCCCGTCTTCAGCTTCATCCAACAACAATGATAACAACAGAGATATCACGACTGATCAGCTAGCCAGCCTGCTCACCGCTCTTAAGGTCACCCTGGACCGCGTCGAGACTCGTATCGACGTTCTGGAAAACAAGGAAACTGGAGAACATAATGCTCCACCTCTGACTGAAACTGAGAAGAGGCTAAAGCTCTTGGAAGAAATGCTCCTAGCCCGGGGTAACAATATCCATCTTGAGAACAACCGAAGGTTCGAACCTGTTGGGGATCAATTACCTGACAACTTTACCCTAACTGATGTACCTAAGTTCAAAGGACTGGAGGACCCTCTCAATCATATCCGTTCCTGCAAAGACTACATGGCCATTAAAGGGGTCAAACAAGAGCTTATTACCCGGATCTTCCCATCCTCCTTGGAACCGATACCTCGCCAATGGTACTACTCCTTTGATCCGAAAAACCTTACTTCTTGGGATGAGTTCGCAGTTGAATTTGCCAAACAATATGCTGACAATGTTGAAATCCAAGCCAATACCCGTACTCTCGAAGTTCTAACCCAGAACGACAAGGAGGGGTTCACCGAGTTCTTAACCCGTTGGAGGAGGGTGAGTACCTAACTGGTCAGTAAGCCGAGTGAATCAACTTTGGTGGAAAAGTTTGTCAACAATCTCCGCCCAGTTTATGCCAATCTACTAAGGTATCAGAATATTAAGACCTTCCAGGATCTGCAAATTTTGGGGACGCGCATTGAAGATGACCTCCGAAAGGGTGTCTTGGCCAAAACCACTGGTAGAGGCTACCAAGGATCCACCTCAACCGGATCTCGCCCTTATGGCCAGACGAACAAGATCGATGAGGTCAACCTCGTTGAACCATCTGCTAAGAGAGTTGATCGCCCCCAGAGAGTGTTCACCAACATAGGGTCGACTTATGCAAGTGCTCTGAAGAGGCTCATGGACCAGGGAAAGTTACAACCTATTGGACCCACCCCGGATCCGACCGATGCTAAGAAATCCTGCTTCTGGAACCCCAACGCCTACTGTCAGTACCATCAAGGGAAGAGGCATGATACTGAAACCTGCTTTAAACTCAAGCACATCATCCAAGACATGATTGAGAAAGGAGATTTGCCTTTACCTCCGATCCACCGACTAAGCCAAACAACAAAACGAACCCTTTGGGAATCCATGCTATCTCCGATGATGAGCCAACTCTAGACTGCTCACACCTCATCCTGCCAGTTGATGACGAGGTGAATGCTTTGGAGAAAGATCCCTCAGACGGGGTATTTGTGTTTAGTGCTGCCACTATGCTCACCATGTTCCAACAGGTTGAGGAAGCCATAGCCAGTCTCTCTGAGAGAATCACCCGACTTGACGATGCCTACCGTCGACTTATCTTCAATCCTCCACCACCGCGCCCAAGGGAGAATTCCCAAAGCGTTCAAAACTACCCACACCAGGATGGATTGCTCCCCTAACCATTCTGGCATGCACCTCATGAAAAACACCCTCACAATAACTACCCTCATAAAAATCACCCTCACAAAAATCACCCCCACAAAAATATTCCTCACAAAAATTACCCACCGAAGAATACCCCTCCAAGGTGCCTTCGTGATCCTAAAATTAATGGCATCTGGAGAGATGATGTTGAGGATGTCTATATCATCCCAGGGAAAGAGAAACGGGCGAAAGAAATCGGACACCTTACCCGATCCGGACGCCCCTATCAGAACCCGAACAATCCAACGGTCGTTCCAACAACGAATGACCAAGTCATCCCAGAGGTAGACACTCAACCAAGGGCTCCTGAGAATTTGATCCTTAAGCAGCTTCAGAAGGCAAAAGCCGAGATCTCGATCTGGCAACTAATCGCAACATCTTTTGAGCATCGACAGGCTTTGCTACAGGCCCTCGGAAAATTAACCGTGCCCTCCACCTCTTCCCCAGAAGAAATAGTGGCACATATGACGAGAGATGCCCCTGATCTGAACAACCCAGTCGTCTTCTCTGACGAGGATATCCCTCCCTTTGGAGCCAACCATAACCTGGCCCTGTATATCACCGTACAATGCCTCAAGAAAAATGTACCCATGGCCCTCGTAGATGACGGATCCACGGTGAATGTCATCCCTCTCAAGACTTCTCACAAGCTGGGAGTTAAGGAAAATGATTTGGTCCCGACAAACCAAGGAGTACGCGCCTACGACGGTACTCGTCGCAAGGTCGCGGGGCTCATCACTCTGACCGTCGCAATCGGACCACTATAAAGGCAAACCAGTTTTCAGGTGGTCGACATCGACACCTCTTTCAATATGCTCTTGGGACGTCCCTGGATTCACGCCGTCAAGGCAGTTACCTCGACTCTCCACCAGAAAATCAGGGTCCCCTTCAACGGGAAAACAATCACAATTCCTGCTTCCCCGACAAAGCTGTCATGAGAAAGAGAATAGCCTCCCAAGCCATTGAAGAGGATGACAATGAAATATGGGGGATTCCAAGCTGTGAATGCCATAATCGATGAATTAACGCCCTTTGATTGTGACCCATTCGCCAACCTCGCAGTCAACCGTATCATGATGCGCCAGTGTTACTTCCCGGGTTTGCCGCTCAATCAACCGAAAGATACCTTACCACCCTTGAAACAGGCTAAGGTCCCCAACATCCCCTTTGGACTGGGATATGAACCTACCGATGAAGATATCCAGGAGATGAACCTCCTAGTTCGAAAGCGCAAGAAGCACGGACTTATCCTCCGTCCCTATCATCCAACCCTCAACGGATACTTTGTCCCCGAGGGAGAGTCTGAGCTCTACCATGGCTTTCCGGAGCCAATCTATGACTCTGTGGCCAGGGCTAGGAACCCGGGTGTGGAAGTCTTCCAGGACTGCTACTTTATCCCCGATAACACCGAAGCTGCATCAACTGAGTCTAAGCCGTCACGATGCCTCGACGGACAAGCTGTCACACTCCTCTTTGGGGAAGATAACATCAAGCGCCTCGACTATGAGGACATCATCAACATCGCCCTGAAGGACAATCAATTTGACCCAACCGCCTTGATCTCCGACACTGACCCGGAGAAAGCTACCCAAGGCTGGAGGAAGACCGTCAAGTGGATCGATCGCCAAGGCCGCATTCTCAAGATCACAACTGGAGAAGGCCCGATGTTCAAGGAGGGAAGTGAAGAAGGATCTGAATCTGAGTCTGAGTTGGAGTCAGAGTCTGTCACAACTCCTAACACTCCTAATGTCCCAGTCAAAGTCCCCTTCCCGCTGTTTTATCACAAAGTCGTGACTGATTCAGAGGCTGAGTCTACTAGGGTCACCCCCACTCCCATGAAAGGTGACAACCTAGGGCCTGTTCCAGGGACCGCCTCCTCTGTTGTGTCGCCTCTGACTGACCACGAGATGTCTGTCCTTTCCGAGCTTTTTTCTCGTGTCAACTTAACGAACGCTAAGATTGCTTATGACTCGTCTCAATTTAACTGCAATGCAATTCTGAATGACTATGAGGAATTTGACTTGAGTGACTACCCACCTCACCTAGCCAAAGAACTTGACAAACGGGAAACCAGAACCCCCGTCATTGAGGAGACCAAACCTATCAACGTAGGAACCGATAACACACCTCAAGAACTTAGGATAAGGACAACCCTGGACCCCTCGGAAAGACAATAGTTCATTGACCTCCTCCACGAATACAAGGACGTATTCGCCTGGTCCTACAGAGATATGCCTGGGATTGACAGGGAGATTGCAGAGCACCGGATACCCATTAAACCCGGAGCTAAACGCGTGAAACAGAAGCTACGCCAGATGCGTCCTGAATGGGCCCTAAAAATCAAAGAAGAAGTGATTAAACAGTTCAAGGCCGGTTTCACCAAAGTGTCTGAATACTCTGATTGGGTGGCCAACATTGTGCCCGTACCAAAGAAAGACGGAAGAATTCGGGTTTGCGTCGACTTCAGGGATCTGAACAAGGCGAGTCCAAAGGACGACTTCCCTTTGCCACACGTTGACATTCTGGTAGATAACACCGCTGAACATGCTCTCCTATCATTCATGGACGGGTATGCTGGGTACAACCAGATTAAAATGGCTGAGGAAGACATGCACAAGACAGCATTCACTACACAGTGGGGTACATATTGCTACACGGTCATGCCCTTCGGCCTCAACGCCGGAGCCACTTATCAAAGAACCGCTACTACCCTCCTACATGATATGATGCACAAAGAGGTAGAGGTGTATGTCGATGACATGATTGTTAAATCAAAGGAACGGGACGGCCACATCAATGCCCTCCGTAAGATCTTCGCTCGTCTGCGGAAATATAACATTAGATTGACCTCCGGAAAACTCTTGGGACATGTCGTCAGCAAAAGAGGCATTGAGATTGACCCAACCAAAATCAAAGCCCTTCAACAAATGCCTCGGCCTAGGAATGAGAAGGAGATTGGGGGATTTCTCGGTCAGGTCCAATACATCAGCCGCTTCATTGCCAAACTCACCATGATTTGTGAACCAATATTCAAGTAGCTTCGCGCCTCCGATCACACTGATTGGGACGACGACTGCCAAAAGGCCTTCGACAGGATAAAGGAAATCCTATCCAATTCTCCTGTACTCATGCCACCTCAACCGGGTATTCCTCTATCCATGTACCTGACCGTTATCAACACGGCCATGGGAGCTATGCTAGCACAAACAGTCGACGGCGAAGAACGAGCCATCTACTATATCAGCAAAAAGTTCATTGAGTACGAGACGAGGTATACCCAATTGGAGGAGACATGCCTTGCCCTAGTATGGTCAACAAAGAAGCTGCGGCATTACTTGCTCAGCTACACGGTCCATATCTACTCCAAGATGGACCCGGTTAAATACATCTTCGAAAAACCCGTACTAAACGGAAGGCTGTCTAGGTGGATACTCATGATATCCGAGTTTGATGTCAAGTTTATACCCCTCAAGTTTACCAAGGGAAGAGCAGTTGCTGATTTCCTAGCAGAGAATCCCGCCAACGAGGATCCAACGACCGACACATGGTCACTTCCTGACGAGGACATCCTTTGTGCTGACTCCGACGCATGGGACCTATACTTTGATGGTGGATCTAATCGGAGGGGCTTCGGGGTAGGAATCCTTCTAATATCACCAGAGGGAGAACATGTTCCGATCTCGGTCAAGCTAGACTTTGCCGTCACCAACAATGCCGCTGAATATGAAGCATGTCTCATCGGCCTACAAGCAGCCATCACACTTGGCATCAAGAGACTGAGGGTCCACGGCGATTTCTCGCTCATCATCAATCAGGTGTCTGGATCATGGAAAATCTGAAGCGATATCTTAGCTCCCTACCGAGCAAAGAGGCCCTTGCAAAACTTGTCGCGCTCGTCAGCATACCTGAAGACATGACATCGATGCCCCTATGTGTCGAGAGAAGGAGCGAGCCAGCTCACATTTATGCCATCAACGAGGACGAGGAAAGCCATGATGAACCTTGGTACCAAGCCATCCTCAACTACAAAACCAAAAATGAATTCCCTCCCAACTCTAATCAAAGAGGACAAAGAGCCATCCGTCTACTTGCATCACAATTCGTGATGAACCAAGATCAACTATACAAAAGAACACCCCAAGGAATTCTCCTCCTTTGCATTGACCATCACAAAGCCAAAAAAGTCATGGGAGAGGTCCACGACGGAGAATGTGGCCCTCACATGAGCGCAATGATGCTTACCCGGAAAATCACACGGCTAGGTTACTATTGCACCACCATGGAAGACGATTGCCGTAACTACATCAAACATTGCCACAATTGCCAGATTTTTGCCAACATACAACACATACCACCATCCCTTTTATACACCATGACGTCACCCTGGCCTTTCTCGACCTGGGGCATCGACATCATCGGGAAAGTCAACCCAGTAGGCGCCAAGGGGCATTGCTTCGTCCTCGTCGCCATCGACTACTTCACCAAATGGGTGGAAGCACAGTCGTATGCAGTCTTGACCGCCAAATAAGTGGCCAAGTTCATTCAAAACAACATCATCTGCCGATATGGGGTACCCCATGAAATCATCAGCGATCAAGGCTCTCACTTCCAGGCGGAAACTCAAGCTTTGCTGGACAAATACAAGATCAAGCGACATCGATCATCCCCCTACCCTCCCCAAACCAACGGAGCGGTGGAGGCGGCGAACAAGACTCTTGTCACCATTATCAAGAAAATGCAATACAACTACCGAGATTTACCGAGCAAACTCCCATTCGCACTCTGGCGATACCGAACCTCCATTCGAACACCGACAGGCGCCACACCCTTCTACCTAGAATATGGTATGGAGGCAGTTCAACCGGTAGAGTTAGAGGTCCCTTCCCTACGCATCCTACTGGAGACTCAAGTCCCCGAGGCGGAATGGACCCGTCGAAGGTACGAGCAACTCACTCTTCTAGACGAACGGCGACTCAACGCCTTGCATAACGTCCAGCTATACCAACGACGTATACAACGGGAATTCAACAAGAAGGTTAAACCCAGAAACATCCAGGAGGGCGACTTGGTCCTCAAGTCAGTTCGAGCACCATTACTCGTCGATCCGAGGGGGAAATTCAAACCCAACTGGACCGGGCCATACCTGGTCAAGAAAATACTTTCGGGGGGCACAGTAAGACTGAGTGACCTAGATAGGGAGGACTTTACAAACCTGACCAACCTAGACCAACTCAAGAAATACTACCCTTGAACCATAGCAACCAACGACCTAGCCTAGTTTTACAACTAGCAACCGCCTCCGACCCTTCTCAAGTCAAGTTCCTCAACGTGTTCTGATTTGAAATTGCATGTTTTATCGAGTCTAAGCTGCAGCACCTTGCCCGTTTCGAATGCCCTTTGATCTGTTAAAGGCAACATCCATTTGCACTAAAACAAAAAACCCCCTGAACTACGAGCATGGTTTGATTTCACCTCTTCACGTGGATACGTAGGCAGTCCCTCTTATGCATGAGGGATACAACCACAAAACCCAATAAAATTTACAAAACATTTCGAACTACGATCATGGTTTGATTTCACCTATTCAGGTGAATACGTAGGCAATCCTTTCTTACACAAGAAGGATACAACCATTCCCACAATCAAAAACAACCATTCCCAGAATAAAAAACAACCATCCCCATAATAAAAAAAAGCATCACCCACATACAAAACATCCCAAAAAAAAAAAAAAAAAAAAAGAGAAAGGGAAAACCATTCCCTTTCCACAAAAAAATACAAAAAATAAGCCTTTCTCCCTTCCTACAAAATACCACTTTCCCAAGTGCAAATGTTTAGGACGATTCAAACCGAATTGCCTTTACAAAGTGGATGGAAGAAACAAGCGTTCACGATTTTCGACACGGGCAATCCTCTTATTTAATTAATAATGGGAGGGATTACAATTCCAACAACAAATAAAGCTCGACGAGTCTAGAACTTGTCAAAGCTAAGGTGTCAACTATAATACCTCACATAATAAAACTAGCACAACACACACAATAACTAGCTAGTACAACATAATAAAAACTCACAACAATAATACGACAAAATAATAAAGTAGGTAATGGAGGTCTTCACTCCTCCATTCTACCCTTCCCTTTTCCCTCGGGGTACATCTTCCCCTTGTTCTTCTCGTTGGCCCGCCTAGCATGGACTTCCTCCTCGGAGCAGATCCTCAACGGATCTAAGACAGCGACGGCCTCCGGTCTAGCACAAGACCCCATGTTCGATCCGAAACAAGCCAATGCACGGCTCACCATACTCTTGGGACCCGAGCTTCTCCTCTTCGGTGGTCTCATCACATCCGGGCTAGCTCCATCAACATACTCCTCAAAGAAAGCACGGTTGGCCTTGCCCACCTCCCGGTACTTCAAGTCAACAACCTTGTCCTTACGAAATTTGGATCTCTGTTCCAAGGACGGAGCACGTGACCACTTGACATAAGCAGGAGTCACCCATGTCGTGGCAACGGGGTTTGGTACCTCCCAAAGAGGTCGAGTGACCCACCACCTTTCGAAGACCTCCACAAGCTCGGAGTTCCGGAAAACATTCTCTTGGACAAGAGTATCTTGAGCGGACACCTTTTGTTGACGCCCCATTTGCCTCATGAGCCTTTCGGGATAAATGAAGGAAACAACCTTCAAACCTACCACCATCAAAGAACCAGGACTATCACCCGAAGCGGGCAACCCCATGAAGGACCTCAAGTGCCACCACGGCACCACCCAACGGATGTGAGGACCACCCTCCTCCGCCAATCTTGCGGCCCAATAAGCCTCGGTGGAAGCAAAACTATCCGAGTACAACTTCTTCCTCATGGTAAGGTGACGGAAGGAATAAGAATAAGAATCAACCGGAGGCTCTACATACCTTAGCCTCTCCAATAGCCATACTTGGAGGATCCTTGGGGATCCGAAAGAGGGAGCTTCTTCACAAGAGCCTTCGTTGTCCAAAGCTTGGATGATCTCGCCAAGCACCAACCATGATGGATCTCTACCATGCTCCATTTGCTCAATCACATGAATAAGGGTCATGCTACCATAACATTTCGGACCCTCCTTCTTCAAGACATCAACAAAGAGGTACACATGGACAAGGCAAAATGCAAGAGCCCTTCTCCTAGCCACCTCTGAGACATTAGCATCTAATCGGTTTGAAAAGATGTTGATAAAAGCCAACATATCCACACCATGAGGAGCAAGAAAAGAGTTTATTTGGCTTGTTGACAAGCCCAACATGGAACGGAATTTCTCCTTGTAGCACAACCGAGTCGGAGGAAGCACCGGAACACAACCCGACCACCCACCAATGGCTCCAACTTCTTCGGCAAGAGGAAAAAACTCACCTTTCGCGAAAACGAAAACATGATGTTTCGAATCCCAAAACCGAGAACATGCTTTAAGAAATCCCGGCACCATTGTCGCAATGCATTCTCGAAAGCATCCATGAAATATTTTTGTTGAAGAAGAAGAGGTTTTGTAGAGATGATTTTGTGTTTCGGATGATGAAACAATGAAGCGCAAACATCCCTATTTATACAAAATGATCAGCGCGTTTTTCAGAAAAAGGGGAGAGCAGGCTTCCATCGTCAGGCTGCTCGCGCCTCTTTGAGGCTTCCCCAGGATTCCCGCTGTTGACTTGTCTCTTTCAACTTGTGTTTTCTCCTGACACCTAAAACCTCCCGCCAGGAAGCTCGCGCCTCTTCGGGATGATTCAGGACATTTTGTGTTTCCTCACACTCACATTTCCTTGTTTTCGCGTTTTACGAAATCCGACACGGTTTCCCTGACGCAGCTTTAAACATACGAATTTTTCTTTCTTTTTTTTTTAAGGGGGGAAGGGCTAGTCGCCCCGATCCGCGACGGATCGTTTCCATGTCAGTCAAAATTCCGAAAATTTTTCGCTATTTCGCAATTTTCCATCAAAATAAAAATCGAAAATTGATAACACGACGTCAATTTCCCTCAAAATTCAAGCACTCACAAATTCGAGTCTTGACCTCAAAAAAATCAAAAATCAAATATACTCGTAAAAATCTCTTCTGAAATTCATCCTGACGGTTTGAGTTTGAATTTTTCGAGTCACAAATCCATTTCAATAATTTCGATGCAATTTAATTCACGACACGAGTTAATTGCTCAAATTTTCAAATCAATTCCTTTTGAATTCCGAACGTGACGACTTGTCGCAAAATTTTCAAAATTCATTTCAAATTTCACTTCGAGTCATCTTGGTTAAATTTTGTTCAAATGCTGTTACGTGTTTACGTTTATGCATATGTGCTACCTGTCGTCTGTTTTCTACATTAACGATGCAGGAACCGGTGCAAAGCAAATGGAGAATTGACAGCCGACAACGCTCCTCCGAAACACAACACAAAAAAGAAGAAGCCAAAAATCACAAAATAAACTAAAACCGAAAAACACATATATACAAACCGCCTCACGCAAAATACATCGACACAGAACTGACCGTATAAACAGGATCCATTACCGACGTCTATCATACAGACACTGGCCTAAGACAATGAACTGGGGCTATCCGCCACCTACCAAACTAAGCACACCCTACCCTACCAATCAGAAAAGAAAGTGAGCAACATAAGGAACAGAGGAGCAACAGCGGAAGCAGAGGTGGTTACCATGACGGTAATACCTCGTTCCTGCTCCACGACAAAAAGAAAAGTGATGCCTTGCAGATTTTGGACGACGCGATAACCGAGGACTGTAACTTAGCATGCTACCCCGATGTTGAACCCCACTCAGCTGAATTCAACTGCGATCGAGGGCAGCAACATGGGATAACACACTCGTACTGAACCCCACTCACGGACATCCGGACCTCCGCAGACAACGACTAATGATCGATACCCGATCATTAGCCGGCAAAGGCCGCCAGGCAGAAACACAACCAAGCCTGTAACAAAAAACAGTCATCTCTCCCCCTCCAGGATCGTCTTCCTCCTCCAAGGCCTCCACGGCAAACCCCATAGGTCCCAAATGATACCCTGCGATCAAAAGAATAAACAAAGAACGTCAGCCGAAATTTCGGCATTACGACGGCATGAAATGGACAAATCCAAAAAAAAAAACGCAACCTGCAAAGCAAAACAAGGGCAATCCCGCCCAAAATCCAACCAAACAAAACCATTCAAAGAGACAAAAAGCACAAAAACGACTCGCCCCTCTTTTCAAGCAAAAGACGAGTCCAAACAACCACAAAAAAAAAACGGCATTCCGAGACCCCTACAGGGTCTGCCAATAAACCAAAATACTTTCCCGACACAATGGGGTATTTTTCTACGGCTCAAAAAGGCAATTCATACTCTAATTTGAGCCCAAACCGGTCAGAAATTCAAAAACGACCGCAAAAAGGCAAACGTGATTTTATCACGCCTCAAAGCGACCTAAACTACCAATGAGGTCCATTTCAAGGCCAACTGAGTCAATTAAAGCCCAAACAGGCGCTTATTTTCTCAGACAAAAAACCGTCACAAAGGCAAAAATTCCAAATTTTGCCCACAATACCCAACAAAGGTCCATAAATGGCAAACACGGGTTTTCCTGACTACAATGCAACCTAGTGGGACCCACTGCCCAAGCAAATAAACTTGGCATTACGAGATGAGACGGTTTCTCACCTCACTCACGTTTTTCGAGCATAGGGAGCGGGAACGGGGACCAAAATGCAAACTAAAAGCACCCCAATACTCCTAAACAGGTTTCTAACCAAATGCAAGCATCAATTTCACTCAAAATGGGCTCAATCAAAAACGCCCAATTCGATTTTTTAGGGTAAAATTCCACCCTAATTCAATTAAGCCAAAAAATCAACAAATTTAAATGGATTCAAGAGGAAATACATACCTTGAGATGACATTGTTGTTAATGGCACGAATGGGAGCAAGCTTAATGACCAACAATGGCGTTCTTGAGGTTTATTTTGTGTCGAAAGGTAGAAGATGAGTGGGAATGAAATGCAGCCTGGACTCGCGTCTTTTACAGAAAAAAAAAGGGAAGCCCCTTTGATTCGCAAGAGGGCTCGCGCCTCAATCTGGCGTCCCTTTGCTTTTTCACCGAAATTTGGGCTTTGGCCCAATTTCCCATATTAAACTTCGAATTTTCTTTGACGATATTAAAGGTCGTCATTTTCTCAAAGACAAAAACTAATAGTGAAATACAAAATTCACTATTTTCTTCAATTTTCAAAAATAATAGTGAAAATTCAAAATTCGCTATTTCTTCAAATTTTCAAACAATGGCAATTAAAACCGTCATTTCCGAAATAATGGTTGGAAATTAAATTCCACCATTTTCATTACCTAATGTCAACGGCGGCACATAAACCGTCACTTCAATTAATAGTGAAGATTCCAAATTCACTATTTCCATCAAATGTCAACGGCGGCATATAAACCGTCACTTCAATTAATAGTGAAGTTTCCAAATTCACTATTTCCATCAAATATCAACGGCGGAACATAAACCGTCACTTCAAACGTAATAGCAAAATTTAAAATTTGCTATTTCCTTCAAAATTTGAATTCAACGGTGATCGAAACCGCCACTTCAAATTCAAAAAAAAAGAAGAATGACGAATGGCGAAGATTCCAAATTCACTATTCCTTCAAATACCAGCAGGGGGCTTCCTTGCGGAACCCGCTCATTTCAAAAACAGTGATAGTGAAAATTCGAATTCACTATTTCCACAGCGGCATCATGAGTTCGCTACTTTCAAAACAAGCCCATTTGACGCGACTATGCTCACGGTCCATTAACCGACCGCCAAGGCTGGCGAGCCTTTGTCCACAAACACTCAAGGACATATCCCGAAGATGCCTCGGGTACATTTCCTTGTCACAGCTGGCGAGCCTTTGTCCGCAAACACTCAAGGACACATCCCGAAGATGCCTCGGGTACATTTCCTTGTCACAGCTGGCGAGCCTTTGTCCGCAAACACTCAAGAACACATCCCGAAGATGCCTCGGGTACATTTCCTTACCATAGCTGGCGAGCCTTTGTCCGCAAACGCGCAAGGACATATCCGAAGATGCCTCAGGTATGACTCCTTCTTATGGCTGGCGAGCCTTTTTACGTAGTCTAAAGGACTTTAAATGACCCGCACGGACAGTCGACAGACTCTAAATTGTTCCTGACGACAGGTCCTTGGCTCGTACCCTCGAGTCGCCTTGGCGTCGCCCTTCCCGACAGCAGGTCCTTGGCCTGAATCCTTTCGAGCCGCCTCGACGTCGCTTGGGTCTCCAGGTTGTAATCTTCGATTGACCTGGGGGCTCTACTTTGACTTTCGCCCTGTCCAAGCCTCAGTCAAAGTGGGGGCTCTGTAGATACCCAGTATCTGCTGAGACTCCGACAAACACCCGATGATTATCGGACTATAACATGTTTTGGAATCGCGGCGTTTGATCGACAGTTTGTGTACAACTTTACGTCGGAAAACTTAAAACGATTTCGAAAATAAAACATTTCAAAAATACCTGGTGTGTTTAATGCACGACGATGGGGTCGCAATGACACTAACCAGAGTCAAAACCGACACCGGACCAAAAACCGACTCAAAAATTCAAATCCCGACTCCAACAACGAGTCAAACCGAGTCAACCACCAAAAACAAAACATTTCAAACCTTCTACCTTAAGTTTTCCCGGATTCATGTTTGGTCAAGTACCAAACATGTGACTACAAAACCTAGGATAGAACAAATCATGATTGCTTTTGTTGTGAAAGTGACAAGACAACTCGAAGAACCGCGATGTGGCTCGCGCCTCTTTGAGCAGCCCAGGTGGCCACGTCGCTCAAAACTCACACAACCACTCATTTCCCTATAAATATCCCTCAAATGCCCCCCATTTGAGACTTACTCGAGTGTCCGCCCCTATTTTGTCCCTTCAAATTCTCGACTCGACTTCTTAAGTCACAATCCGACGCGTATTTACGACCTACCGATCGTAAATACAAGCCTTACACATTGTTTGGTACCGTCATCGTGCATTAAATCACTCGACCGACCAATTCGACCACTACACCATCACTAATCTTAAAACACTTTTTTTTTACTTACCAAAACGGGTTTAAACCGAGTTTTTTCCGACCAAACGAGTTGTTGCACTTACGTCTGTCACTCGCCATAACCAAACATGTAAGTATGAGGGTGTAGAAATCCTATTTTATTATGTTTCCATTTGTTTCATGACTATAACATGCTAAAACGTGCATAACATGAACCAAAACATGGAATAAACGAGCCAAACTGATTTTTGGCCTAAAACAGAAGCCCCTTGGTTCGCCGGCTAGCCCGCGCCTAAATGAGGTGATCAGGTCAGAGATCAACCGTGTTTGTTCTCGTCATTTCCCTTTAATCCATTTTCATATTTGTAATTGGTTTTCACCATTTCAAATATTTACAAACCCTTTTTATTTCATCTTATTTGTTTTAACCATAAAACATTTTTCACCCTTGGTTCCTCATACCATGACGGTTAAATCCGCGTTTCGGTGATAATATTTGGTTAATGACATTTAAAAGATATTTTAAAACCTTTTATTTCATTTCTTTACATTTCTAAAAAAACAAACATATTAGTCCCCAACACAAAGTCATCCTTGGTTCTACATAGCATGCCGGATTTTAACCCGGGTACGATGATGAGTATCAACTAATTACATTCAAATGGACTTAAAACAATTTGTCCATAATTATTTTCAAAACTATTCATGTCAAGTTTGTCAAATCGAATCCGACACCGAATATTATCAAGATAATGATGATTATTCGAGTCTAGTTCTTCAAATCAACAAATGCGCTCTAAACGACCCCTTCAAATCAAACCAGGTTCAAATACCCATTTTCAACACGCTTTATAACGTTTTCTAAAAAGTCAGAACACGGCACATAAACCGTGGGCTAACCCGCGCCTAAACAGGCCCTCCATTTCTATTTTTCAAAACCAGGAAGAGGCCCCTTATACCGCCGGCTGGCTCGCGCCTCATGTAGCCGTCTGGTACAGGACCTGTTCCCTTCTCCTGCATGAGTCTAGGACGATCCCGACCCCGGTTAACTCGGATATAGGACGGATCATATGACTATCTGTTCATTCAAAACTACATTTTCAAAATGCCATACTAAGACAAATGGATCATGTTATGCACCATAAACCTAATACGGTAAATGGATGTTTAATTTTCGTCTCGCATGCAAATCAATCATTAATCCAACTCGACATCTTATACTTGATACTTGGATTAAATCAACCGACTTAGATAGCTCTCACATGTTAGGTTTAAATTATTGGATGCGCATTCATGCATTTAAACCGTTTTATCAACTTTTGCATTCAACCAACCAAGATCGATCAGTAGAGGCCGCTACCGCGGGCGGGATTGGGTGTCTGGTTAAAGGGCTTCCCAATACGTACCTTCACCTCTTACTCAGAAACTTTGGATAGTGGACGACCTTATCCAGGGCGTACGAGAGTCATTCTAGAGATAGGATACTAAAGAGGGACGATTTCCTTATCTTTCGTACCTATGTCAAACGCTGCTTTGTGCTTCGATTTGACCGAGGTATAAAGTAGAATTCGAACGGATTCCAAGCATCCCACAAATGCTTGGTGGCGACTCCGAACATCTCTAATCGTTTCGAGACCCTTGCCGAGACGAAACCGACCGATCTAAAACGATCCGGTCGAAAGCATTTTTACGCCGCCGAGCGTGGCTTTCAAAAGACCGATGTATGTCCACATATTGGCCTGGCATTCAGGTGGCCCGTGAATACGGACCGGTAGGTGGATCCCCAAATCCATGGACCGAGACGTGGCCCTTGTCCACAAGAAGAAACAAAGATAGAGTCCATAGTGTTAAGTAAATAACAAGACTCTTGTGACATTGGGCTCTTAATGGTGTTATTTTGCTAAAGGTAACCCGTTCATCGCCCACTTCTAAAGTTAACTTCCCATTTTTCATATCTATTAACGCGCCCGCGGTGTGCAAAAATGGCCTACCCAATATAATTGGGGTTTTTGAGTCCTTGGCCATATCAAGTATGAGGAAGTCAACAGGTATGAAAAACTTGCCAACTTTGACGGGCACATCTTCTAAGATACCTAAAGGTTTCTTTAAACGACGGTCCACCATTTGCACGGTAATATTAGTGCATTTTAAAGCACCCATGTTTAGTTTTTCATAAATAGAATAAGGCATGATGCTTACACTAGCACGTAGGTCGCAAAGGGCCTTATCAATGGTATATGTGCCTATAGTGCAAGGAATAGAATAGCTATCGGGATCCTTAAGTTTCGGGGGAGACTTGTTTTGAAAGAGTGCACTACACTCTTCGGTGAAGGCAATGGTCTCAACCTCATTGAATTATCGCTTCTTTGAGAGGATTTTTTTCATGAATTTAGAATAGAAGAGACTTGGGTAAACAATTCAATAAATGGTACGGTAACTTGTAAATTCTTAACAACTTCCAAAAACCTACGAAACTTACTCTCCTTCTTGTTCTTTGCTAGACGGTGGGGAAATGGCACTTGAATTTCAACAACTTCTTTTGGAGGAGCATCCTCCACATCTTTCTCCTTCTCAACCACAATATGATCATCTGCCTTCTTTGCAACAACGTCACTTTCCTTAGCATTAGGAGAGATCTCTTTCCCAACAAGCACCTCTTCTCTTTCTTTAGGCATAGGGGGCTCATTATCCTTGGTACCAAGCTTACTTTTTTTCTTAAACATTGCCAAGCGGCGAGGAAATAGCACTTGAATCTTAATGGGAGGCTCTTCACTAGCCTTCTTTTTGTCACTTCCCCCAAGCTTGGACTATTTTCTTACCACCTCGTCATCCAAAGTCATGGATGGCTCATCATACCTCTTACCACTCCTTAATTAAATGGCATTAACTGTCTCATGTGGTTGTTCACCTTGGGGTGGTGGTTGACCCGTCTTCCTTTGAGAGCTAGAGGAAGTTAGTTGAGCTATTTTATTCTCTAGCATCTTGATGGCGGTACTGTGTGCTTGATCACTCTTTTGATATTATGCCACCAACTTGGTTTGAGCCTTAACCATTTGCATCACCAAGGCCTCAAGTTTGTTCCCTCCTTGGTTATTTTGTTGGACATTTTGGGGTGGTGGACCTTAGTTTGGTTGGAAACTTTGTTGTAGTGGCCTTTGTTGTTAGTTTTGACTTTGATAGCCCGGTAAGTAATTGTACCTTTGTTGTGGTGGAACAGAGGCATTTTGTTGTTGTTGAGGTTGAGGGTTAAGCACATTGTTGCTTTTATATGATAAGTTCTGGTGAAATTTTGTATACGGGTTATAAGTATATGAAAATGTAACCGGTGGAAATGAACTTCGTCTAAAACTTTGAAAAGCATTTACCTCCTCATAGTAGCTTGGCAATGAGCGGTGTAATGACCCGCACCTCTGCAACCTTTGCAAACAACAATTTGACTAGTAGAGGACACGACATTGAGTTGTTGAAGAGAGGAAACCGCATTTTGAGCCTCCAACTTTTCTTGGAGCAATAAGATTTGAGCTTCCAAAATGGTAGTGTCGGAAGCTTCCTCTTTACCTTTGATTGGTGTACTCTGGTATTTGACATATTGGGCATCATGAATCTCCATGGATTCAATCGTGGCATGAGCAATATCGGTGTCAATTTGATCAAACCGACCATTGTTGGCGGAATCAAGAATTCTTCGGAACTCGGCACAACATCCATTGTAGAATGTTATAGCTAGGAACCAAGCATCAAACCCATGATGTGGGCATTGCCTTTGAAACTACTTGTACCTTTCCCAAGCTTCATATAAGCTCTCTAGAGCTTGTTGACGGAATTCCGTGATTTGGCTCCTCAAAGTTTGAGTTTTCTCCTGTGGAAAAAACTTTTGATAGAAAGCAAGAGCCAACGTTTCCAAATTGGTGATTCTCAAGGCGGTGCGATCAAGGCTATTGATCCATAGTTTTGCCTTGTCTTTCAAAGAGAAAGGGAAAAGTATTTCCCTAATTTGGGCTTGAGCGACTCCTGCTTGTCGAATTATGGAGCAATAGTCACAAAAATTTTTAACATGCAAGTTGGGATCCTCCAAAGGACTTCCCCCAAATTGATTCCTCTCCACAAGGCTAATAAAATTCGGTTTGATCTCGAACTCTGGGGCGGTAATTTGGGTAGTAGTGATACCCGCCAGTAGCATAGCCGCGGTGGGATTGGAATGATCGGAAAGTTTCACCATCTTTTTGATAAGAAATGGTGGTGGTGGTGGAGATTGAAGGAAATGTAGATTCATATACATACTAACATACTCATATATGTCTAAAATAATTTGTCATAAAATTAAAACGGATTTTATGCATGCAAACAATAATAAAATAGAGGAGAAATCATGTCCTTACAATGATGATTTTCGGCTATTAGGGCACAAAAGAGATCACCTTGCTCTTTTGATCTTGAGCTTTCCCTTATGGATGAAGAAGATCTAAGTATAAGATCTCTCCCTAAGCTTTATACCCAAGGCTTTCTTCTTAATTAAATTAATATTACAAATACTAGTATAATATTAATCAAGTAGAAAATTGAACCAAAATATTTTTAACACTTTGAATATTTCGGTTTTTAGAGAGAAAGAGAGGAGGATTTTTATTCTCTCTAAAATTGTATTTTGGATGATAGATGGAATGAATGAATAATACACTACACTTGATATATTATTAGTAAAAATTATAGAAAAAACAATGATGGTTTTTCTTCCCCAAAACCGTGTAAGAGGAGAGCTTTAGGGGAGCCAATGCATGGAAAAATTGTTCTTCACAATGAACAATAGGCTTGCATGGCTAGTGACTAGTGCAATCATCATGCCTTCCACTAATTACAATCAACATATAATTAGCTCAATAACCCTCTAATTTTCGGCCCACTTAATAATATGGATTCCATATTATTTTTGTCAATTGTCAATATGTCACATGTCATATGTGATATAAATTTGTTATGTATTTTAACATATTAAAAATCAACGTATTAATAAAAATACGTCACATACAAAAATCGACTTAGTAATTTTATAATTACTTGTGCCAAAATATTTTACCATTTATAAATTACAACTGATTGTATTTATAACAATTCATTCAATTTAATTGTTACATTAAACAATTATTTCATCCGAGTAATGATACAATTCAATTACTCAGACCGTATCTAATTTAATCACATTTCAATATGATACGTAAATTTTACTTCCAAAATCGTCCGTCAATTTTCAAGTAATTTAATTAACTCGCAACATTATACGATTAATTAAATAATCAATTAAGAGTGTTGCCCTATAGGTATGACCTAGGGGTCAATCGATCACCACCGTCACACGACAAGTAATGTCAAACTCTAGTCACCCAATCATTACCGATATATGTTGACCAGTTGTGAGAACAAAATTACTTCCCAATTGTATTCTATATAATGAGATTTAAACATGTGATCATCATGATCAACAGTCGTGATCGCATTATTGTCGGAGGACACATATTCCAACAATCTCCCACTTGTCCTCGACAAGTTTTTACCAATTCTCTTGTCCTATTACTATCTCCCACTCAATGCAAGGTGTCTTTCAGGTCGTACTTGCAAGTGATCATATCGAGAGTGGTTTCCTCGATCTGGAGAATAACTGTTTGACCGGACTTATCTATCATAGATACTTTCCGAGCGTGGCCACGCATTTCGATTTATTACTCCTCGAGTGGCCCCGAGATATTTTTATAACCCCGACTAGGGGTGGACAATTCCTATCGCACTCATTCCTTCGACTAGCCACAGCCATCATAACCCAAAATATGCCCATTTGACCCCATTTACGAAGGTCGTAGTAACACAAATCAAAGTTAATGAAATGTGCCATCTTAGGTGAATAGCCTTTAGTCAAAAGAATCGACTCATTTTGAATACTATAGTAGCTCTCGCCACGACCAGGCTATATAAATTTGCCAGAACTCTATAAGCGGTCATTAGGCCCGACAAAAAGTTCCTAACAATCTGCCTATGTGATCGACTAGTCATCTCACATGACTCTATGGCACTTGAACTTGCCATCAATCGCATCACACTCTAGTCACTTCGAGACGTCACCCCATATAAGTAACTATGGGCAAAAACAATGTTAATCCATGTTCACTTTAACGGGGTTCAATTGTCTCTACAACCCGTTTGGATATAACAATGTACAAAGTGAGTTAATAATAACTCAAACGACAAATGTCGACATCACACTCGGGTAGTCAATATCATATTACAACCTTGTGATGTATATCATAAGTGTAAACACTTATTGACTGCAATAGAAGTTTAACATCCCATGTGTCCATGTGTTCAAACTTCTTACACTTGCATTTTCCTTCATATTCATGTTCTCTCTCATAGCATGAATCTCACCAAGTACACATCAAGGTTCTTGACCTTGGTTTTGGTTCTTTAACTTGAAAGAACTTTCTTATCGATCATCTCATAACGAACGAATTTGCGATGAATAATACAACTTGTACTGATCAAGTATTCCATCCACACACAATGCACTAGGTATATGTTTTGTAGAATCTTGTAACAATTGACAAGATTATTTAGCTTAGCACTTCTCACAAGTCCAAGCTTTACTAGGAAAGATTGTTTTTGAATAACCTCTTATTCAACCAAGCATCTTTCCAAGACTTCTCATTTCTCTTTCTGGGCTTGAGAGATTTGGGGATTCTCATAAATCCTTACATGTGCTCGGACTTCCTATAATGTGCAACCTCTTATCACATAATAGAACATTCCGACAAACACTGAAATCGCTCATCGGATTCTACTTGAGAATTCATGATGTTTCTATTATGGCTTACCAATCAATCATCATGCTCTTATACATATGATTCATAATTGGACATGTACATGATTATTCTAATGGCGGAAACATTAGTTACTAATAATCATGAGATCAACCGTTTTTAGGTTCAATGAACTACCATGACTGCTAATGGTAATCCCATTTTCATATGAATAACCTATGTATATGTTGATACGATGTGTATCTCTTAATACTAATCCAACATCCCTTGATGTAATTGGATTCATCATAGTCCATTTTCATCCAGAATTGAAAACTCAAAAGCTTCTTTATGAAAGAAGGTATTTGCTCGTCATTCTTTAATGAGTGATGAGTTTTAAACATTCAAGGATGATGGCTCCCACTAAATTCCATGTCTTCACATGAGAATTTCCTAACTCCCACTCAATTCTACACATTTCGAAATTGACTTCTCAATCGAAATTTATCAAGAATTGAAATATAAATTGCATTGCCAAGTTATTAGGATAAAACCATATATGTTCCCATCATATCCTTTCAAAATGCCTATTTTAAAGTGGTCTTATCTTAACCTTACGGAAAGAGATTTTAAATCTCCAACACACTCATGTCATAATGATGTGTAGTAATGTCATTTTCAAATATAAACAATATTTAGAATACATCCTTCGCAAATACCCTTTTGGAAGGAGGTTTAACCATTTCATAGTGAGGTTAAGCATGACATCTGCGTGGTTAAAACTTTGGCCATTGAAGATATCGGTATATCAATCCTTGCAACTCGATCATAACTAGTATGTTACTATGATTCATTTAGGCTCTTAAGTAAATCTCAAGGTTGAAACTATTGGTCAAATGTTTCATAAACTTAGTCAAAAGCTTGTTAAGACTTTACATTAGTCATTTTTTCTTCCAAAACTTTCTTTTGGTCTCCTCGTGTAGTTATCTTGAGAATATTCTTTTATGTTTACTACACTTGGTCTCTTTAGTCCTATAGAACTAACTTGAAACCATAGATCTCATCTATTCGGCATACTATGTAAATAGATACACCTTTATTCAAATCATTTTCTCTTGCATAGATCTTCATTTACACAAGTACACAATTTTATCTTGCCTTGTGTGTTGTGTCCTCATTTTACTCCCACTCTATCTTTAGAATAAATACACTAAACATTCAAAGATAGTATATGAGACACAAATTAATGATGTTGAAGTATAAGGAGAACTATCTCATAGATAGACTAATAGTTATTGTTTTCATATGTGTACTTGGTGATTGACATACCTTTAGGAGAGTTCATAGACTCAGAATCACTTTATAAATGATCATACACAAGCCTTAAGCATGTGGACATATAATGAAACCCGTCATTATAATTGTCTATTAGATCACCTTAAGTGAATAATCTTATGTTTCAAAACGCAAGCATTTTAAAGATGAAATTTAGAACATTAAAAGGATAAATGATAAAACGGGTGACTTGGGTTGCAAACCAAGTCACCATCATCCAAAATACAACTCATTATCCAAAATACTTTTCCATGTCGAACACGGAAATTTAAAGTTCTAAAATCCAAAACATTACTTAAAATAAGACAATGAAAAACAAAGCTCCATAAAAGCTATCCTTAGCTTCTCCATGGTTTCTCATGCTTGTTTTTCTTTTCCCTTGTCTTTGCTTGGTGGAGGCCCTATTTACAATAAAAAGGAGATACATTATCACAACTTTGCATCATAATACCATAGTTGAATTAGAAACATAAAAGAAGGTTAGTCATTTACCTACTGGAGTGATCTTTCCAGCTTTGATATCACCAAGGTATTTGGAACAATTTCTTTTCCAATGTCCCATGCCATTACAATAATGGCATTTATCAAGAGGACCCTTCTTGACTTTGGAGGTGCTAGCTTCACAAGACTTAGCTTTGGTGAATGTGGGAGCTTGCTTTTTACCCTTTCTTCCACTCTTCTTGAACTTCCCCTTACTCTTTGTGCTTATGTTAAGCACATCCTTGGGAGGGTTCACATTTAACCCCGTGTCCCTCTCGGCTTGCACAAGTAACTTGTGCAACTCCTCAAGAGACACATCCTTGTCTTGCATGTTGAAATTCACCCGGAATTGCACATATGCCTTGACTTTGGACAAGGAGTGTAGAATCCTATCTACGATGAGTTCTTTGGGGATTTCAACCTTTTGAATTTTCAAGGTCTCGACAAGCTCCATGAGTTTGAGCACATGAGGGCTAACCTTTTGGCCCTCTTTGAAGTCGAGATCAAAGAATGCCGCGGCCGCCTCATATTGGACAATCCGCGGAGTTTGTGAAAACATGGTCACAAGTTTGGAGTAAATCTCATTAGCATTGCCCATTTTGAAGGCTCTCCTTTGGAGGTCCGCCTCCATCGCAAATATTAAGACATTTTTCATTGCGGCGGACTCCTTTTGGTAAGCCTCATATGCTTCCCTAGTGGCCGCGGTGGACCTAGTGGAGGGTTCGGGTGGAGAGGCCTCGGTAAGGTAACGAAGCTTGTCGTCACCTTCGGCGGCTAATTTGAGTTGGGCATCCCATTCGGAGAAATTTGACCCATTCTTTTCAAGTTTACATCGATCCATAAAGGATCGAAGCCAAGACGAACTAGCGAGTGGTGTAGCATTAGGAGTTGGTGTTGATGTTGCCATTTGTTATGAAAAAGAAGTGGTCTACAAAACAAAATATAAGGAGTAAAACAAATGTCGTTTTAATAATACTCGTAAAAATGTATGATTTAAACAAGTTTTAGGCATTTTTCTAGTGACCTCTACCCAACTAGATAAATGATTCCAAGACCCAAATTCATATCGACTTAGGCACGGGGTAGCCGATGAAACCTTTATCAATATAACTCGGTGGATTAACTTTTAATCGATTCTACTTTTAGAACTCTTGGTCGATAAAATTACTCTAATATTTATCTATAGCCCAAAACACATCAACAAGGGCACGGGGTAGCCGATGAAACCCTTATCGATTACTTTTGTTGAGTTCAATCCAAATTTCGAATAAATGTGTCCATTATCCAAACCCACATTAACTTAGGCACGGGGTAGCCGATGAAACCCTCATCAACATGAATTCGGTGGATTAGACATTTATCACCCACTTCCCCTACGTAACAAGGTTTGTACCCCGGGGTAGCCGAGTGCACTCCCTCGCGAAATAGGTTTTCATGGTTTCTACTATTCGGTAAGGCTATGTCTCAATTAATTGTTTTAGCGAGAGGTCATGTCAATTTATTATCTATCACGTTTTAAGTGAACCAAAGCGGTGAACTACGATAATTCTAATTGACACGGTCGATAAACTCGATAAAAAGACAATGCATGTTTAGTTATGGCGATTTAGCGATGCATGTGACATAAAATAAAATGCAAGCATAAAGATAAATAAATCCTAGTATGGCCTTTCCTAAAATAGAAAAACTATTTAACTATTACATATTCGGAAACCAACTCCATTGGTCCCTTGAACTTCGGTTGTGGCACGCATCTCGAGGTAACACCGTCTTTATGTATCGCCATTCTTGAAGAAATCCGTCTTTGGGAACTCCGGAATGAATAAAATTACACAATAAATTACATAATTTCCTATTATACATTTGTAACTAAAATAAAATAAATCTATTAAATTACAAAACGGTGATACGAGATCACAATAAAAATTACAACCGAATCGATATTCCCATACATTTCGGGAAATACCAATTAAAATCTAAGGCCATACTAAGTAAAATTACATAATTCAAAAATTACATTAATTAAAATTATGACAATCATAAAGAAAATGCAGCATTATAATATGTATGAACATGCTCAATTTTTATGCTAAATCGCCTTTTAATTAGCCAATATCGTATATTACTCGGTTTTTACGGATTTGCGTGATTTCAACATTTTATAATCACAAAAATACATAAACTCATATTTATGCATAAGTTAATTACCCTAACCTCTTAGGACTCAAAATAAGCTATTAAACTTCAAATAAATCACAAAATTTCAAATAAATTCAAAATTTGAAATTTAAACTCATGAACATTCTGGAAAAAATTCCATGACACTCATAATGTTCAAAATCTTAGGTTAAAAAATTTCGAAAATTTTCCGGAAAAACAATGTTGCGGTTTATCGATTTTTAATAAAATAATCATAAAAACATGGAAAAATTATATTCATTAACTTTTCAATTTTTGATCTGAAAAATATAATAAAATGCAACATTAGACGTTTTTCCTAAGTCATAGATTATGTTTTATTAATTTTCAACTAATAATGTCACTATTTATGCTATTTTTCTTCAAAAATCCATAAATCATGCAAAAAGACTTCTTTATAGCCAATTATTTTACACACATCTTGTAAAATTGCATGTGACAACATATTAATTTTCTATGACCAGATTCGAAATTTAACTCATATTAACCTATTTTTCACTTAAATCCGAATTTAATAATGAGAAATTCATTTTTCGAGCATAACAAGTCCAAAAATTATGAAAATTTAGAGGTTATCTCAAAATAATATATATGACAACATATCCAAAAATCAACTTAAAATTCGAAGTATAGCTAATTTTAGACCAAAAAATGACATTTTTACTCATAAAATCACATTTAAATGCCATTATTGTAAAATATGAACAATAAAAATCCGAAAAATTAACCAAAATATCCTAAAACATTTTAGGACCAGAAATATTAACATGCATGTAATAATTTCGTGATATATCATAATAACACAAATTTTACAAGTTTTATTTGTTATTCTTATAACTCGGAAAAACTTTTAACCAATTTGCATGCAAACAACCGTGGCTCTTGATACCGATTGAAGGAAATGTAGATTCATATACATACTAACATACTCATATATGTCTAAAATAATTTGTCATAAAATTAAAACGGATTTTATGCATGCAAACAATTATAAAATAAAGGAGAAATCATGTCCTTACAATGATGATTTTCGGCTATTAGGGCACAAAAGAGATCACCTTTCTCTTTTGATCTTGAGCTTTCTCTTATGGATGAACAAGATCTAAGTATAAGATCTCTCCCTAAGCTTTATACCCAAGGCTTTCTTCTTAATTAAATTAATATTACAAATACTAGTATAATATTAATCAAGTAGAAAATTGAACCAAAATATTTTTAACACTTTGAATATTTCGGTTTTTAGAGAGAAAGAGAGGAGGATTTTTATTCTCTCTAAAATTGTATTTTGGATGATAGATGGAATGAATGAATAATACACTACACTTGGTATATTATTAGGTAAAAATTATAGAAAAAACAATGATGGTTTTTCTTCCCCAAAACCGTGTAAGAGGAGAGCTTTAGGGGAGCCAATGCATGGAAAAATTGTTCTTCACAATGAACAATAGGCTTGCATGGCTAGTGACTAGTGCAATCATCATGCCTTCCACTAATTACAATCAACATATAATTAGCTCAATAACCCTCTAATTTTCGGCCCACTTAATAATATGGATTCCATATTATTTTTGTCAATTGTCAATATGTCACATGTCATATGTGATATAAATTTGTTATGTATTTTTAACATATTAAAAATCAACGTATTAATAAAAATACGTCACATACAAAAATCGACTTAGTAATTTTATAATTACTTGTGCCAAAATATTTTACCATTTATAAATTACAACTGATTGTATTTATAACAATTCATTCAATTTAATTGTTACATTAAACAATTATTTCATCCGAGTAATGATACAATTCAATTACTCAGACCGTATCTTATTTAATCACATTTCAATATGATACGTAAATTTTACTTCCAAAATCGTCCGTCAATTTTCAAGTAATTTAATTAACTCGCAACATTATACGATTAATTAAATAATCAATTAAGAGCGTTGCCCTATAGGTATGACCTAGGGGTCAATGATCACCACCGTCACACGAAGTAATGTCAAACTCTAGTCAGCCAATCATTACCGATATATGTTGACCAGTTGACAGTAACAAAATTACTTCCCAATTGTATTCTATATAATGAGATTTAAACATGTGATCATCATGATCAACAGTCGTGATTGCATTATTGTCGGAGGACACATATTCCAACAGAGATGAACTAGAAACTTCCTCCTCTTCAAAAGCTTGAAGATCGTCTAAATAAGACTTTCTTGCACTTTCAATTTGCACGGGAGAAGCGGCCTCTTTAATTTCTTTCAAAAAACACCGTCTTCTACGCAAGGTTTTCTCGGGCTCGGAATCAGGTGAAAACAATTTTCCAATGCGAGAAGACCTGGGCATAGGACAACAATCTCAAAAAATTTGAAAGCAACAGTCTCAAGGTACAAGTGTTCCTCAAGACAAAAGAAAACAAGATAGAAATCAACAACTCTAAACACAATAAAACCGTGCTCCCCGGCAACGACGCCAAAATTTGATAAGCTTGTCGTATACCTAATCAAGGATAAAAATTCCCTAGACAAAATTGAATGTAGTACAAGGGGTCAAACATAAGGAGACAGGAATTGCATTATGAAATGCTATGAATAGAATTCTATCAAGGTCGATTACGATTGGTTGTTTTATTGGTTTCAATACTTGTAAATAAAATGATGTAAATATATATGATAAAAGTGTCTAGGGGAGTCGGGTCACACATGCAATTGTATATAGATGTTCATGTTAAACTCGGAATAAATAACATTGTTAATTGTTTAGGTGTTATGACAACTACCTCTCGGCCTTATTGTCAACCACAGGTCGGGTCCTAGAGAACTCTCGTTATGACTAGGTCGTCCTACTAACACATGCTTAGTCTAATTCGATTTCGTGCCTCTCGACTTATAGAATGAATTAACAAACTTAATCAGTGATTATGGCCACTGAACAAAGATTAATCAAAACGATGCAAACATGTGATAGAAACAATTAAACGATATTACATCATCCTAATTCAACATTTACAAATAGTAATAATGCATCGCTTCCCTATTCCCTAGACATACGAATCTACTCACTAGTGATGGAAATAAAACTAATGTTGTAATAATTAATAAACATGATTATAGTGGAAATATAACTAAATAAAATTATAAGAATTATTAATAAAGTAAATAGTAATAACATATGAATTAGGAAAATGACAAAGATGAGAAATGTAATATGAAATGCTAATGATAAACTAGTGATGATAACTTGATAATAAAATGTAATATCAAACTAATATTGTAATGCTAATAACAATGAGGAAAACTATGAAATAACTATAATGAAGAATGCATTAACAAAATAAACAAGAATCGAAATTACTGTAACAAAAAAACTTGCAACTTGAATAAGAATAACCTGAATAACAAACCCAAATGACTTAGAATGGAAAGATTGTATTATAAAGAACCAAATGTTTAACAAAATGTAGATTGTTTAACAAAAGAAATGCTTAACCAAATGTAAACTATTGAAAACTAGAGAGAATTTGTGCTTAAGGCTATATGAAATGTGTAAGAGAGTGTAAAAAAATATCCTACAATGATGGATTAAGGCCCCTATTTATAGTAAAATAGGGGCATAACGTTAAATCCATAAAGCAACCTAGCCCCGATCGGGGCCTAGCCACCCCGATCGGGGTCGTGACTTTTCCAATTTATTGCTTTAATTCCTCATTGATCATCACAGGGTATCCTATTCTCCGTCATTATGCTCCTTTATCACCCGGTTAATTGCATCATTTTGGCATCCTAAGCTTCCCAATTGACTTGGTCTTTGGACCTTTTTTTGGACGTGACATTCATTTCTTCACTTACACATCAACCCAAGCTCCATGCTTCTTGCTCGGGCTTGGAAATTACCAAAACACCCTTCCGCGGTCATGCTCAGTCATGTTAGCCTCGTGACCTCGTGCGCTTGCTACTTTGATGGGAAAAACACTACAAGGAAAACGCGGGAAACTGACGGAATTTTTCCGTCAAGAATGCGGTTTTTCCGTCAGGAATTGCCATTCCTAACGGAAAATACGTCAGTACCGCGCGTTACTACGATTGGTAACTAAAAATACGGTCCTGACGGAATATCCGTCAGTACTTCAGTTTACTGACGGACTCCTGGCGGCTTATCCGTCATACACTCAGACGGTGCTACTGACGGATTAGCCGTCAGGAATGACTAGTACTGATGGTTTTTCCGTGAGCAGTTTCAGTAGTGATGGGCCCAAGAAAAATTTTAAATTTGCTGCATCTGACGGAAAAACTGTCACTATTGTTATATTCGTGACGGAATTTCCGTCAGTATTCCCAGGCGTCACGGAAAAACGCTCTCTATTCCCAGACGTCACTGACGGAAATTCCGTCAGTAGTGGCCACAATACTGACGGAAGTTCCATCAGGTGTGCTTTTAGCAACTGCTAGAAATATCTGTTTCTGTCCAGCCACAATGGTAATTTTTGCATCGTTTTAAATTTGCGTATACAAGCAACCTTCAGTACACAATATACAATCTATCGTCGACCGCCAGGCGGGAATCCATTTTAATGTCGACCGCAAGTGCGGGAATCAATAGTAGCTAACAAAAAAAAGAAAGAAAATGGAACGCGATTGGAAAAACAAGGTTATTTACATATAAAGTTTCTCAAATTTACAAATGTCTTACTGGTTTATTATAATTTAGCAAAGTCGGAGTTTTATACAAACTAAGGCAACCTAAATTAGCTAAAGGATCAACGGACCACTACCTACAAACTAAGGCAAGCTCAATGACCTAAATGCTGAACGGTACTACCTCGAAACTCATGCCCATCGTCTGCAAAGTCGTCTCTACGATGTGGGGTAGGAAAATAGCATATGTTTGGGGCTTGAGATGCCTGCATCTCAGCCCAAGCCTTTCGCATAGCTGCCACCTGTTCCTGAGTTTGGCGAACTTGCTCTTCTAAAGCTAGTCGAGCGGATCACTCAGTGTTCAATTGGGTGGCAATTTCAGTAACCATGGTAGGGCCATAAGAGGTAGATCGTCTAGCAGCTATTTTCTTATTTGGAGGTTCATACCACACTTCGGCTCCCTTCTCTCCGGTCCCAAATACCCTCGATTTCTTATCGAAGCCCTTGACAGCGTTGAAGTACGACCGGTACTCATCTGGAGCCTGTCCATCTGGTTGTGGTTGACTCATCTCCTCGTTGTAAGCAGCCTGAAAAGCACAACAAAACCGTTGTAAATTATATATAGAATAAAATTAAATACAATTGATATTATCGTTCTTTCGATAAAAATAAACATTAAATTGATTACAAAAACTTACGTCCACCACAACAGCTCGAGGATTAACAAACTCGCCTTTCTTGTTTTTCTTTGTCTTCAGAAACAACTTGTACGGAGTGGCCTCTGCACCCTAAAAGAAGCATGAAAACAAGTAAAATCAAGTATATTCGCCAATCATTTATATTAACCAATTTGTGAAAGCAATAAATAAAATACTTACCAATTTCCTAAAAGCATCGGAGCAACTCTTCCGACCAAGAGTATAGGTGCCTAATTCTTTCCCGTCTTTCACTACTACAAAACTCGTTATGGACATCAGTTAGTGGACATCTGATTTTTTAGGAAACGTATGTAAAAATTATACACATCAGTTGTTTGCAAAAAACTGATGTATTTATAATTATATGTACATCGGTTTTTTTACGAAACCTATATCCATGATTTCTGACTTTAATAAACATGTGACTTTATAAAACCCATGTCTATATAATATTCAATTACATCATATCTACATCTAAACCGATGTGCATCCACAGTGAAAATTAGAGTGCAAAAAAAAAGCCTCTACACATTCCACCGATCAGTATATCATATAATTATAATATTAACCCTAACACTCCCTCACTTCATCATCTTTCTCATTTCATCTAGCAAACTAAAACCAAACACCCATAACCTACGATTACTACTCACCATATCACCAGGCGATCGTCAACCACTAGGCCGCTTGTCGGCAACATCATCGGTTACCCCTCACCATTATTAGGTATTTTTCTTTTTGCTAATGGCTTAATTTATGGTTAATTTGATTATTGTACTGAAATTTGTCATTTTATTTGATCTGTTTCTAGTTTTGATATGTTATTATGTCACTATTCTCTCTCCCAGCGACCACCGACGTTCATCTCTGGCGTCGCTCCTTTCGTTTTTTAACGGGTTGTTTTCTTTTCCATCCCTTTTTTAACTTTGTTTGTTGATTCTGTTGCTGATCTGAATTAATTATTAGTATAGTTAATGTTATCAGTGCTTAATTCTTTGATCGTGATATAAAATGGTTGAATTATTGGGAAAGTGAAACCCTAATTTTTATATATTTTGAGTTTTTATTTAGGGTGAACCGTATGTTGATAAAGTTATGCAATTAACTGTTTTTGTGGTGCTTTCTTGGGATAGATTTATTGAGAACGACATAGTGGTTATGCACAATGGCTAATCTAGAGGCAGATCTTTTGACAGTATGTGACCTTAATTTCGAGCTGCTTGAGTTTTATAAGAATCGGAAGACTAATTTGCTGGCCCTGTGGAAAGTTCTCAAATATCTGGTAGGAGCTTATGATCTGATGCAGCAATATCATCGTTCTGATAAAGCTCAAGTATGATTCTGAGTACTGTTGTATTGTTTTCTTGAAAATATATTGAGTTGGAGGCTTGCAGTAGCATTCAAGCTGTTGTTCCGACTCTAAGTAAACACCTAGTATATGCTACTTTTTCAAAATTTGCTGAAGCTCGAGGTCCGATTTTATATCGAATACAATGCTGCACTCGTGTGAAGCCGGATGACGTATACATAAATGATATTAAGTGGTAAATTCAATTTAATATCGCAATGCAATTCTGTAACACCCCAAGAGATGATTGAAAGTAATTTGTCCCTGTTGGAGTTAGTGTCCTCCACAATAGTGCGTTTACATAATAAATCTCATTAAAGGAATATCATCGGATATTTTATTATTTGATCCTTGTCAGTTGATTAACGTAAATCGATAACAGTTGGCTGTCTAGAGTTTGACGTTATTGTCGTGAGACGGCGGTGATCAACTGACCCCTTTCGGTCACACCTAAAGGAACGAACCCCAATTGACAACTAATTAATTGTATGGGATACAATTTATTTAGTCCCTTGATTTATAGACTAAAAGGTTAGTCGATTATTTTTAGAGAGATTTTGAGTTGCGAACTCGAGGAGCGGCAGTTATTATTTAATTACGCGACAATTAAATAATAAATTTTATGAGACGGGTTTTAGTTAATTAATTGTTAATTCACCAAAATTGTACTAATTGATTAATGTGATTAATATTAGTACATAAATAATATGTGTAGTGGTACACGTATATTTACGGAGTGATTTGGACGAATTTATTATTGAAGTATTTAAACATGAAACGAAGTTTAAAATAAAATTACACGTGTTTGTGCGACAAATATAAGAACCAACATGGACCCGTAAATGGGCAAGTGGACTATGTAAAATAGAGTTGTCGATGATTAGGAACATAATCATTTCACCTTACTTTATAGTCTTCCATAAGTTATCTTATAATGATTTTGCATGTGATATAAGATTGATTAAAAAAATAAGAAATTCACTCCTACACACTACCTCCTACCACCCTCCACTTTCCCCTCCTATATACTCCATCTTATGTTCATTTCTACACTACATCATTTTGTATGTTTTGCATGTGAACAAAAATCTATCATCTCTCTAAAATTATTATTCATCTTTACTAAGAAGTTAGTAATCAATTTTTATTACTAAGAAATGTTAGTAATATTACAAATAATATCAAGGGTATAATTTTAACAAGTTTCTAGTAAAATACTTGTTAGTTTTGGGTTAAGTTCTTGGGTGCATCTTGAAGGAGATCTTCTCTTTGAAGATTTGTGAGGAGGATCATCCATTTATTATGAGCTCAAGAACAAACTAGTAAGGTGAACTAGTTTGTGCCCTTTTTACCATAAAATCAATGTAAGGAAATTGTTTTTCCTTAAACTTTCCTTTTATGCTTTTATATTTGCATGCATGTTACATAGATCACCTAAATGATAAATTATGAGATAATTTAATTTTTGTTAGAGAATCTAATATGGATCTATGATCTTTTAAGTGGTATCAGAGCTTAGGCTTGTAATTTGCATGTTGATTTTAAGCATTTTAATGAATTATGAGATAATTTATAAAAACTCAAAAATTGTGTTAGATGAAGTTTTAGCACGAAATTTTTGGGGCATACATACCTACTGATCTTAAAAGGTTTGTGGTTAAGTTTGGTGATTTTTGAAGTTATTTTGCTATTTTTAATGATTTTTGGTAGAAAACCGAGTCAAAATGTCGTATTTTAGTTAAAAAATTGACTAAAATTAGTTAAAGTTGATTCGGTGCATGGATTTTTTATGGTATTTCATGCATGTTTTCTACTGATTGTATGCAAAAAGTTGAAGGTTGGTTCAAATTTTTTGCATGTTTATATATTTTATGAGATAAAAGTCGATAAAAGTCAAATTAATTAATCATAATTCCGAAACAATTGATTCTGCCCTTGGTAAATTTATGTACATTTAAAAATATTTTTTAAATGTTAAAAGTGAATTTTAAAATGTGTTTTCACCTTATTTTGATGTTTATTTGTTTTAGTGTTTAAAAACCGATAAATTTCGATCTTTTTCTTCATAAATTTTATCCGAATTTTTGGGGCAATTTTTCTGACATTTTGGTGTTCTTGGGAGTGTTCCAGAATACTAAAATTTTTTTTTTCAATTTTTTGGGTAATTTTTTAGTTATTTTGGATTTTTACTTAAATATTATGATTTTACCGATTAAATTAGCAAAATATCACCAAATCAAACTAATTATTTATCATAAAATTAGTGAGGACTAATTTTGAGGTTCAAAACAGTTTGGATAATTGTTGGACTTAAATGAGATTTAAGAGTTGATTATTGATTTTTACATGTTAAACATCGATTAAATCCACAAAAACCGAGATGAATACCAACGATTGAGAGATAGAGCGATTTTGGCATGTTTTTACTGCATTTTAAGCATATTTATTTAAGTTGAATGAATGTGTAATACCCCGTATTTTATTATCGATTGAGCGAGATATTATTATTTAGTAGTATCGTAAAAGTAATTAAATCATGTTATTATAGTAATGGTAAAAGCGTAAAGGTAATTAATTGATTCATATTGTAAGATGAGTCGGGTTTATAGTTTTAGGTGGCATTTTGGGTCAAGATGTTATAACCCATACCACTTACCCATTTACCATTTTACCACTCACCAAAACCCTAAAACCAAACCCTAAATCAACCTTAAAACCTAATCCCCTCCCTACCGTCATTTTTACACATCATCATCATCAAACCTCTTTTTCTCCACGCCGTAAGCCTCAATTGCAGTCAACGAGCGCACGCCGGTGAGTGTGGAGGGAGTAGGGTCTGCCGTGAGTCTAGGGAAGCTGTTGCTAGTGGACGAGGGTGGTCGTACTTCCGCTTAGGAATAGCGCGGATCGACGACGGCCGTCGTACGTAAGGTCCCCTGTTTTCATTTCTGTCACGCTAGTTTGATCTGGGTTGTACGTCGTTTAGGGACTGTTATAGCAGTCGTCGGGGTGAGGGATGTGTTGCTGGTTGTGAGTCGAGTCGTGTGGTGGTAGGTTGAGTGGTTTGTAAATTGTTGGTGGTTGCGGTGGTGGCGATCCGGCGCGGGGTTGATATGGGTGGTTCTGTTTCATTTCAGACATAGGATAATGGGGTGGCACCACCGTGGACTCGGGGGAGGTCGAATCGGTGGTGCCACGTGTATCAGAGTCGCCGTTCGACGGTGGTGTCAAGGGTGGTGGTTAGGCGAGGTGGCAGGGATGTGTCGTGGTGGCAGACGAGTCAGAAATGGGCCTGTTGTGGCGTTTTGTGGCGGCAGAGTTGCAGATAGGGGGTGTTGGTGGTGGTGGTTCTGACCACCGGCGTGGGTCGACCACGTTGGTGGTGGTTGGAGGTGACCAGGCGGACACAGTGTCGAGCCTGGTGGTCGGCGTGTGGTGGTGGTTGTTGGAGGGAGTTGTGTCGGGTTGAAGGGGGTGCGTTTGTGTGTCGGGTTGAGTTTATTGTTTTTGGGTATTTTTGTTACGGTTTCTATTTTTAGAAAGTCGGAAAATATGTACATTATTATTATTTCTATTATTAGTTTTAGTTATTAAGTCGATATTAAGTAGCGATGACGGAATCATATATTTAGGCTTTGAGTCGGGATTCTATTTCGGGAAGGTTACTATTTTTAGTAACCTGCTATTTTTAGTAAGTTGCTATTTTTGGAAACTTCCCATTTTAGGAAACTTTCTATTTTGGGTAACTTACATTTTTAGTAACTTCTAATTTGGGAAAGTTTCTACTTATAGTGACTCTTGAGTATGGGAACGAGAATAGTTAAGTGAATTAATTATGTTATGTATATGTTTAGGTGGCGAGTTTTGGGTGGAGTACTTTCGATGCAGTTAGCTTATTACCGCTATTTGAGGTAGGGAATACACTGGACTTGATATAGTACTATGTGATTTGGATTGATTGAATCGGTGATTTACATGTTATAATATGATTGTCTGATTTAATTCCGTTAAGTATTATCGTTGAACTGTTTTAATATATTATTGCATCGGAGTTGGTGGAGGTGGAGGTGAGTATGGTGTGGTGATAAGGCCCAGGCGGGTTCTGCAGGACTTGCCCTGGTGTCCTCGGTAACGTCTTTGGCAGATCGGCTACGGTCGATGTATAGTCTCTCGGGGATCGGTATGGGCATTTTGGGTTGTCCGGGTTATGAGTTGTGATGGCGGTGGTGGTGATGGAGGAGCATGTGTATTATGTTCTTTGTTTTATTGTATTACCTACTCGGCTTCGCGATCGACCACAATGTATTCGTGTACGCCTGTGATGATCTAATTATTGGTGAGTAGATTGAGTATTTTAGACCGATGGGAGTGGCGGGAAGAGAGCTTGGATGTCGACTTAGTGCCTAACCCACCTTAGTCTTATTAGTAGTTTTATCGGACTTTATCTTTTGGTCGTATTTTGAGACTTTGTTTTATTTCCAATTGTAATCTCACTATAAACATTTTAATAAAAATCATGTGTTTTCCCTTTGTTATCTCTTGCCTCGGGTTTAGAGATGGTAACACTTTCATTTATCCGAGGAGTCCTAGTTCAGGCCCTTAAATAAATGGGGGTGTTACAAAGTGGTATCAGAGCGAACGATCCTCAGGCCTAAACCAATGAATCTAATGAATTTAGGAAGAGTCAAATAAAATGAACCCCCGGGATAGAACTGTTAGGAGCACACTAAAGGTAAGGGATGAGTTAGGGGCCCCCTCACACCGAACCATTGGCCCTCTCAGCTTGACCCGGGTACCTTGAGATCATATGAGAGAAAAGGGTAGAGTAGGAAAGTTGTATGATATTGAACATGAAAGACTATTCTATGATATGAGAAATTAGGCAAGGTGATATGCTGTTAGTATGAGTACACATGTGTTTGTTTGTGATTCGGAGGTAAGAATTGGCATGATAATGAAGTAAGATATATATATGATGCTTAAGATTTTAAGATGGATGTTATGTCTAGTGATATGCGGTTATGTGATCCCTGAACCATGTTAGCTAGATATGTAGGGTAGGAGATGATTAGAATTGACTAGAGTAGCCGATGTAATTCTAGTGTTGCAGGGAACATTACTAACTCTCCTAAATTTTTATAGACATGCCTCCGAAAAGGGATACCGCTGCTAATGACACCCAAGCGGAGTTGAATAGGCTCGAGTGAGAATGAGGCCCTAAAGGCCAAACGAGTGGATCCGGAAAGATGAGCACCATTGTGGCAAGGCATAACCCCACAATATTCACTGGAGAGGGGAACCTCAATTCTTTGGGGGAATGGTGTAGAGAATTCACCAATCTGTTTGGTGATAGCATGTCCGGAAGAGCGGTGGATCAAGCTTCGCCCACTATCTTAGGGCCCACTGGAGGTGGTAGTGGACCAGGAATAAGGTGGAGATACGACATGTTGCTAGGGATCTTGAGACGGGACATGTGTCTTGGTTGGAATTCCAAGAGCTTCTGAAGAATGAGTTCATGCCCGAGTTCCAAAAAGCCAAGCTACGGGAGGAGTTTGACACTTTCAAGATGTGAAGACATGACGGTGGAGGCTTATCATCGGAAATTTCGACAGTTATCCTCATACATTGATGACTTTGGGCAGAATGAGGCTATCTTTGGGTATGAGGTTTGAGCGGGGACTCACTATGGACATCAAGAAGAGGCTCACAGCAGCTCCACCCACCACGATTCGGGACATTTACTTGAGGGAGTCTGGTGTCTTGAGAGGCTCTCGGAATAGATCAAGGCGATAAGAAAGGCAAGGCCGAGAAAAGGAAGCTGGAGACCACGAGCGATAATCTGGGGCAAAGAAGCGAGTTTGGGCGGATATGGTGGGTACTCCACTAACAAAGTGCCCAGGGGGTATGAGAGCTCGAGTGGAGGCGGCTTCGGGGGCACCGGCGGGGAGGTAGCTGCGGGGATTACTTGTTTTGGGCCGGAAAGACAGGACACAAGAGGTTTGAATGCCGATCATCCGGGGTGAATCGGTCCCGGTGGATACAGGGCACCTATGTCCGGGTTCAATGGCTCTTGTTCGGTGGGGTCTGGGTAAACAGTTATCGCACACCTATGTCGGCTATGGGGGAGGTGCGAGGTCCGGAGCTAGTAATGCGATTACCGGGAAGCTACAACAACTACGGAACCGTAACCAAGCAGAGTCGGCAGAGTGGGAGTACCAACTTTCGAGAGGATCGCAAATAAGGGGAACAAACAACTGGAGCGGCTTCTTCAAGTCGAGTGGGGCTAAGTCCGGTGGCAAGCTCTTTGCCATGGGCAAGGAGGCGACTAAGAATGACGCTCATGTGGTGATTGGTACATTTCTGTTAACTCTAAACCCACCTTTGTGTTGTTTGATTCCGGAGCTACACATTCCTTTATATCCGCGGAACATGCTAGAGTCTTGAACCTTAAGTCATATGATAGAATTGTTGATTCGGTAGTTGTACCTTCGGGGGAGTCGGTGTCTTGTGATAGAGTCTACACTGGGTACCAATCCAGATCGGAGAGGTTGTGTTTCTTTGTGACCTTATAGAGTTTCCATTGGGGGTTTTGAGGTGATTACGGGGATGGACTAGTTAGGGAAATACAAAGCTTTTATCGATTGCTATCAGAAGAAAATCTCATTGAGGGGACCTAAGGGAGCTAGGGTGTCTTATAAGGGGTATGTGGTCAAGCCAAGAGTCAAATTCATATCTGTTAACACCCTAAAGTCGAGTCTGAGGAAAGGGGATCAGTTGTTCTTGTGTCAGATGTGGGATAGTGAGTCGGAGACTCCTAAGGTGTCTGAGATTCCAGTGGTGAGGGAGTTCGAGAGAGTATTTCCGGAGGACATTCCAGGGTTACCACCGAGAAGAGAAGTGGACTTTTCCATTGTTCTAAAGCCGGGCACATGGCCGATTTCTAAACCACCTTACCGTATGGGACCAAAGGAGATGGAGGAATTGAAGAAGTAGTTGGATGAGCTAGCAGAGAAAGGTGACATACGGCCTAGTGTTTCACCTTGGGGAGCACCAGTGTTGTTTGTCAAGAAGAAAGATGGAAGCTTGAGACTTTGCGTGGATTACCGTGAGTTGAACAATGTGACCATCAAGAACCGTTATCCTTTGCCAAGGATCGATGATTTGTTCGATCAATTAAGTGGAGCCGAAGTTTTCTCTAAGATCGATCTGAGGTCGGGTTATCACCAGTTGAGGACTAAGAACGAAGATATACCTAAGACCGCTTTCAGAACCAGGTATGGGCACTATGAGTTCGTGGTCATGCCATTCGGGTTGACTAATGCGCCGGCGATGTTCATGGACTTGATGAATCGAGTGTTTGGTCCTTACCCGGACAAGTTCGTGGTTGTGTTCATCGATGATATCCTGGTGTACTCCAAGAACGAGGAAGAACATGAGGAACATTTGAGGTTAGTATTGAAAACCTTGGAGGAGAACCAGCTATATGCCAAGCTGAGCAAGTGCGAGTTCTGGTTGAAGAAAGTTGCTTTTCTGGGGCATGTGATTTCCAAGGAAGGGGTGTCGGTTGATCCTAGTAAGATTGAGACCGTGACAAGATGGCAGAGTCCTAAGAATGTGGGTGAGATCTGAAGCTTCTTGGGGTTAGCAGGTTATTATCGAAGATTTGTCAAGGACTTCTCAAAGATCGCAAAGCCATTGACGTCATTGATGCGGAAGGAGAACAGGTTTGTTTGGGATGAGAGTTGTGAGGAGGCGTTTCTAACCCTCAAAGAACGTCTCACTACAGCTCCTATTATTGCAATACCAGATGGGAATGATAATTTCGAGGTGTATACTGATGCTTCCAAGAAGGGTCTGGGGTGCGTATTGATGCAGAACGGGAAGGTAATCGCTTACGCTTCTCGACAACTGAAGACCTATGAGGAGAATTACCCTACTCATGATCTAGAGTTGGGGGCAGTGGTGTTTGCGCTTAAACTATGGCGACATTATCTTTATGGTGCTACCTTCAAAGTGTTTTCCTATCACAAGAGCTTAAAATACATTTACACACAAAAGGAGTTGAACATGAGACAGAGGAGATGGATCGAATTGATTGGCGATTATGACATGGAGAAACTTTATCATGAGGGGAAGGAGAATGTCGTAGCTGATGCTTTGAGCAGGAAATCCATCCATGCTTTGAGCAGTGCCAGATCTAGGGTGAGGATGCATAATGAGCTACGAGAGATGGGAATCCACATGATCCGGAAGGGAGAGACTCTTGGGGACTTGACCGTTGAGCCGGAGTTATATGAGGAGATCCGAGAGTTACAGGAAGTCGATGCTAGAATTCAGAAGCGGCGCAGCGCAGTAGAACAGGCAGAAGCTGGGGTTGATTCCGAGTTTGGTATCCATACTGATGGTAGTCTGAGGTTTGGAGGACGGTGGTGTGTTCGGATAATGAGGAGTCAAGAGGAAGATTCTTACCGAGGCACATGCTACACCATACTCAATTCATCCCGGGGGAGATAAGCTGTACAAGGACCTCAAGAAGACTTTTTGGTGGCCGAATATGAAGAGGGAAGTTCTTTGAGTTCGTAGCTCGATGCTTGACGTGCCGAGAGTGAAGGGTGAACATAAGAGACCGCAAGGGAAGGTTCAACCATTAGATGTGCCAGAGTGGAAGTGGGAGAGTATTTCCATGGATTTCATTGTTGGGTTGCCTCGAACTCAGAGAGGTAACAATATGATTTGGGTGATCGTGGATAGGCTAACCAAGTCGGCTCACTTTATTCCCATGAAGGATACTTGGAGTAAAGCTGAGTTGGCCAAGGCTTATGTTCAGTATGTGGTGAAGCTGCATGGTGTGCCCAAGGACATCATTTCCGATAGAGACTCGGGTTTCTATCCAAATTCCGCGCAGAGTTGCGAGTCATTAATGGGTACTCGATTAAAGATGAGCACCGCTTTTCATCCCCACTTCTGAGATGGTCGACAGAGAGGACTATTAAGACACTCGAGGACATGTTGAGGGCTTGTGTTTTGGAGTTCGGTGGGTCTTAGGAGGATAGACTGGGGTTGATTGAGTTTTCATACAACAACAGTTATCACGCTAGTATTGGGATGGCTACATTTGAGGCTCTATATGGCAGGAAGTGTAGGAGTCCTGTGTGTTGGGATGATCGAGCTGATGCGGTAGTTTTGGGACCAGAGATGATTCAGGAGATGGTTGAGCAGGTGCAGATTATTCGACAGAAGATGAGGGCTGCCCAGGACCGGCAGAAGAGCTATGCTGACGCTAGGAGAAGCGACATTTCTTTCAAGGTGGGAGAGAAATTACTGCTTAGAGTGTCTCCGATGAAGGGAGTGATGAGATACGGGAAGCGAGGGAAGTTGAGCCAGAAGTTCATTGGGCCATATGAGATCTTGGATAGAGTTGGAGAGGTGGCATATCGGCTAGCCCTACCACCATCTTTAGCCAAGGTGCATAATGTCTTCCATGTTTCTCAGTTGCGGAGGTATTTGAGTGACCCTTCGCATATTTTGAGCCATGATGTGGTCGAGGTGGACGAGCAGTTGACCTACATCGAGACACCTAAGGAGATTTTGGACAGGAAAGTTAGAAAGACCAGGCACGGAGAGACTGCATTAGTGAAGGTGTTGTGGACTAATCATAAGGCAGAGGAGGCTACCTGGGAAACCGAGGCCGCAATGAGAGAGAGTTATCCACATCTGTTCACTTGAGGTAAGTTACGGCACATAACTTTCTTTTTAGGAGGGTAGAATGTAACATTTCGTGTTTATTTAGTCTAGTTGTGTGTTTGACTGTGTTAGTTATACGGGATGTCTTTTATATTCGGATGACATGTTTGGTATGGGAGCGAACTTCGGGACAAAGTTCATTCTAAGGGGGGAAGACTGTAATACCCCGTATTTTATTATCGATTGAGCGAGATATTATTATTTAGTAGTATCGTAAAAGTAATTAAATCATGTTATTATAGTAATGGTAAAAGCGTAAAGGTAATTAATTGATTCATATTGTAAGATGAGTCGGGTTTATAGTTTTAGGTGGCATTTTGGGTCAAGATGTTATAACCCATTTACCCACTTACCCATTTACCATTTTACCACTCACCAAAACCCTAAAACCAAACCCTAAATCAACCTTAAAACCTAATCCCCTCCCTACCGTCATTTTTACACATCATCATCATCAAACCTCTTTTCCTCCACGCCGCATGCCTCAATTGCAGTCAACGAGTGCACGCCGGTGAGTGTGGAGAGAGTAGGATCTGCCGTGAGTCTAGGGAAGCTGTTGCTGGTGGACGAGGGTGGTCGTACTTGCCGGAATAGCGCAGATCGACGACCGTCGTAGGTAAGGTCCCTTGTTTTCATTTCTGTCACGCTAGTTTGATCTGGGTTGTACGTCATTTAGGGGCTGTTATAGCAGTCGTCGGGGTGAGGGATGTGTTGCTGGTTGTGAGTCGAGTCGTGTGGTGGTAGGTTGAGTGGTTGTCGTCGCTGTTGGTGGTTGCAGTGGTGGCGATCAGGCGCCGGGATTGATATGGGTGGTTCTGTTTCATTTCAGACATAGGATAATGGGGTGGCACCACCGTGGACTCGGGGGAGGTCGAATCAGTGGTGCCACGTGTGTCAGAGTCGCCGTTCTACGGTGGTGTCAAGGGTGGTGGTTAGGCGAGGTGGCAGGGATGTGTCGTGGTGGCAGACGAGTCAGAAATGGGCCTGTTGTGGCGTTTTGTGGCGGCAGAGTTGCAGACATGGGGTGTTGGTGGTTGTGGTTCTGACCACCGGTGTGGGTCGACCACGTTGGTGGTGGTTGGAGGTGACCGGGCCGGACACAGTGTCGGGCCTGGTGGTGGCGGTGAGGGGTGGTGGTTGTTGGAGGGAGTTGTGTCGGGTTGAAGGGGGTGCGTTTGTGTGTCGGGTTGAGTTTATTGTTTTTGGGTATTTTTGTCACGGTTTCTATTTTTAGTAAGTCGGAAAATATGTACATTATTATTATTTCTATTATTAGTTTTAGTTATTAAGTCGATATTAAGTAGCGATGACGGAATCATATATTTAGGCTTTGAGTCGGGATTCTATTTCGGGAAAGTTACTATTTTTAGTAACCTGCTATTTTTAGTAAGTTGCTATTTTTGGAAACTTCCCATTTTAGGAAACTTTCTATTTTGGGTAACTTACATTTTTAGTAACTTCTAATTTGGGAAAGTTTCTACTTATAGTGACTCTTGAGTATGGGAACGGGAATAGTTAAGTGAATTAATTATGTTATGTATATGTTTAGGTGGCGAGTTTCGGGTGGAGTACTTCTGATCTGCAGTTAGCTTATTACCACTCACATGCATTTTTATTGTTTTATTTTCACTTCCCATTTTAGGAAACTCTTGTTTGCTTGTTTTATTTTCGCGCATGCCAAAATCGCCACTCACATGCATTTTTATTTTCACGGTTGTCAATTCACGTCATTTACATTCACCGAATTAATTCACTTATAAGGAATTTATGACTAAATTGACAAGATCTCTCACATAACTAAAATTGAGATTAGCCTTACCAATTAGTAACACCTATGAATCTCTTGTTCATTAGAGCCACGCTTGCCCAAGCGGGCTGTTCTCTTTTTACCTTGGGTAAGTAGGGGGGTAAGCGGTTATAACACGCCAAAATTGGTTGGATTCAACGGGATATAAGACGGTCTTGTGTTCCGGGGCTAGTAGATGGATTTAAGGAAATTCGTCGACCAAGAGTTCTGGAGGTAGAATTAGTCAACGTGACTTACCGAATTTACACAATTATGGGGTTGTTTCGCCAAAGCGATGCTCATTTTTGTTTAATATTTGGGTCTTGGAATCATTTATATAATTTAGTGGGATATCATTATATAAATGTTAAAACTTGTTAAAGATGTTTCACAAGAAAAATTAAAACATTGAATGTTAATTTTTCCTATTTTTCGTTCATTCTCATAAATGTATGACATCGCGCACTACATCCTCCTTTCTCTATTAATTGTTATACTTGTTTCATTCTTTCATAGAGAACGGTTTTTTTGAAGGAATTAATGATTAGTAACATGATTTACCAATTCACCTTCATAAGCTTACAGCGTTTTTTGCGGTTATTATACAACTTAATTAACGTCCATACATATTAAAAAGGGGTTTCATGTTGCAAACTCATATTACGAGTTTAAAAGGAAGTTACATTTTATCAAGAGAGTCTTGATCGATTTCGAAAGTGAGACCTCCGTCATGAAGATGACATATTAGTTTTAATTACTCAAGTGTAATTCAAAAGTTTACGAAAAGAGTTTTCAAAAACACTTATAATACTCCAATATGATACCGTCAAATGGCTCACTTCGAGAAAGGCCAAATCGATTGTTTATGCGCTAAAGAATTTAGGCATATGATGACAATTGAACGGTTAGGTAGTCCAATTTCGCAAGAAGTTGAGATTTGCCAAATGTTACACCGACTTTATAGTAATTCACTCTTACTAAGTGTATAAAATATCACGAATGACTTGAAGAGAGGTCTTCATAAGATTCATTTTTGCTTATTGAAGCAAAGAGGAATGTGATAGTGAGTGGGAGTTAAGAAGAAGTAGCAACCCTAGATGTATGCGATATAACAAAGTTGAAAGAGACATCTACTCAAAGGATAGGCTAGTTCCACTATCTTGCTATGAGATACCAAGTACGGGTCATTTCTTTGTAAAGAAGTTTACATGAATTGATAAAACGTAAGACGTCTATCATAAGATATTTTTTTTGTATCGAAATGGTGCTAGAGTATCAATGATTTCGATAGGGACAAATGTACCTAAATTTGGTTTTAAAAGAATGTAATCATCTATATTTATACATAAAAGGCATCACTTATGTGATTTAAAACATAAGGTTTTACCTACTCCTATGATTACTTGGTGGTTGGTTTAGACCACTTAAGTTAGAAGAATTTTACATTCTTCACGAAAACTAAATGTTATACTATCTTGTAGATTTTAAAGTCTCTAATCTGGTGAACCCAATTGATCAAACCTCAAGTAAAAACGTTTAAACGAATAAACGATAAGCACATCGAACAACCATTTGATTGAGAATATTATGCTATGTGTGCATGTATTATGTTTTTCTTTTGCAGAAAAGAAACACTATAGTGAGGTAATTGACCATATACATACGGATGCTTAAGGTCGATAGTTGGTTATATATATATATATATATATATATATATATATATATATATATATATATATATATATATATATATATATATATATATATATATATATATATATATATATATATATATATATATATATATATATATATATACTTCGTTACTTTTACCGTAATGTTAAGTAGATATGAAAACCTCATATCTATTTAATATGACATAAAAGTGATTTTTGAAACGTGGAATATTTTCAAAATGAAGTAGTAGACCAAAAGCACGTCAAGATCAAGATGTTTATCGGAAGTTTCAAAGTAATGACTTTGAAGATCAAATGGGTAATATCAAGTAATGACCTTGATAATCACTAAGAAGATTGTGAACCAGTTCACATAATACCTTCTCCTTGGGACACCATAGAGTATAGTGTAGTAAAGTATATAAACCGAACTTTATGAGATATAGTTTGAGGTTTTTCGCAATTTTTGTAAGCTATTTTCTCACTAAAAGTTTAAAACCCGACTATAATAGCCTAAATGACTCCATATGAGATATGGATAGGGTGAGTCCCTAACTTCTTTTTTTATACATTTGGGACCATAAATGTTTATGTTCAGAACCAATTTATGTATTTGTGAGGGTTATCCAAAATTGAACCACTTGATTTTTACTCCTCCAAAACGAGAACAAAGAGTTTGTGTCTCGTAATGTTGTCTTTCCAAAAAGATTTTCATTTTCTGGAAGACAGAGTGGGAGAAATTTTGAACTTACGGAAGTTCAAGACCCACAAACTGAGTACAATGCAAGAAGATGTTCTTTATTGAGGCTCAGTGGTGAGTACAATGCAAGAAGACGTTCTTTATTATGGCTCAGTGGTTATAAGGAAATAATTTTGCGATAATATTGCGTTACTTTTCAAAAGTGACGAATCTTAAACCCTCATCAAAGGCTTTTCTATAGTATGAACTCTATGTGATGGCGTGTCGCCATGCAATTCGAATTGATCTCCTTGCACACGATGCGATAAGGAAGGACACACGAGATGTTTTTGAGACTTGATTTAAGGTGAATACTTTGGTTGGTTACCTTGATCGTGTCGTAAAGGTTACATAAGATGTTTAAAATTTGGGCTTGTTATAGAGAGTTTGTGACAACCCAAATGCTTTTATCAGTTCGTATGGTCTAAGCGATATAGCCTCTCATGAGGATGAGTTTAGGCAAAAGGATACCGAAACTTTCTCCTCCGGAGAAGTTTTGTTGATCTTGTCAATGCTAAGAAGCCTGGCATGCTTGAAAGATCCCTTTTGTGATCTATATACGTCAAAGAGTTGGAACTTTGGGTTCAATCATGTAGTCTATCAAAACGGTATTACTCGAGTGTCGAGATAACATGATGATACATGGAGTTTAGTGGGAGCTAAAGTGAGTTTCTTTGTCTAAAATATGTGCTTGACATATTATTGACTACAAATGTAGCTAAGGTGATATTTCTTAGTCTAAAATATGTGTTTGACATGTTATTGACTAGAAATATTCTCGTGTGAATACTTGAGAGTAGCATGGCGCATATTAAATATCCGGATCTAATGAGATAGATCTCTATGGATATTAGCATTATAGTAAAGAGACTTATGTGATAAGATTCTTGACTCGTTCAAGTTGTTGAACAATTAATATGATATCTTGTGCTTCCGCTGCAGGATCTATTAAATATGCTAAAATCTTCTCTCGCCGGGACTTATCATGTTGAGAATATTAGAAGTCATTACCAATCATTTCCTAGTGAGTGTCACTAGATGATTATCATGAGCATTCTCGAGTACTTGACAAGCACTGAGAATTTACTCTTGTAGTTTGGAGGAATCTATGAATTTTATGTAAAAGGATTACATGGAAACATTCCTATGCTTATAAGATGTTATGGGCCTCGTTAAGGAATGGTTAGCATGTAAGAGTGCTATGTGCATAAAGAATAATGTGTATAAGAAGTTATACGTATGTGTATAAGAAGTTATACATGTATAAAGCAAACATGTATGAGGAGTCATACATAAAAGATGTCATATGAAGGATGTGTATGTATGAGTGTTATACGTACAAATAATGAACGAAAGCTAAGTACATTACAACATCCGATGTTGTAAGAGAGATAGTTGATAACCGGAATTTAATGGGACTAGAGTAGTTCTGTTAGCCGAATATCGTATCCCAAGAGACTGTGAAAACAGTGGGAGTGTTTGACTGGCTTTAGAACCAGAGTCTAAAAACTTGTTTAGACGTGTACTTAGAAATGCTCTATGTGATGAAAAGATTGCATAGAACAAAGGAAAATAGCAATGGAAATTAGAGTGATGCAACTGTTGCTTATCCTCTAACCAAAGTCGTAGACATGATGGTTATGTCATCTCAATGTGAATTGAGGAGTATACCTTAATTGCTAAAGATCGTTATGTAAATATTGGATAGAGTATTGATATTTGCATAAGAGATGATCGCATTCATTGTTAGAGTTTCTTTAAGAACTCAATTATTCAGTTTGACTGAAAACATTGAATACCTTGTTTATCTGAATAAGTTGTGAAGACAATGTTGAACACTATTCAAGTGAACAAGAAGAACATTGTATTTTGTCCCTAGTTACTTAATGAGGTGACGTCTCGGAGTGACTAGATTGTAAGTCGATTGATGGTTGTTCAACACCATAAGGTCATACGTGATGACTAGTCGATTACATAGGCAGAGTGTGTGACACTTTGTCGGACAGTGACCATTTAGAGAGTCCCTAAGTTCTTTTATAGACGCCTGGTCGTGGCGGGGATCTCTAAGATTTTATAATGAGTCGATTCTTTTGACTGGAGACTATTATCTGAGCAAGTGCAGTTTCCGAGTGACTTTGGTTTTTGTCCTGGGTCGTGCCGTCAAAGGAGGCCAAAAGGGCTTTTACTAGGTCATGATGATCTGTATTGTGCAATAGGATAGATAAGGCAAACAGGAATTGTCCACCCACGTTGGGTAATTATATCTCAAGGCCACTCGAGGAGTTAATGACTACAAATGCGTGGTCACGCTTGGAAGTAATTTGTGATAGATTTTTCCGGTCAGTTAGTCACACTCCCGATCGAGAAAACCACTCGCGATATGTTCATGTGCAAGTGCGACCTGAAAGACACCTTGCACTGAGTGGGAGATTAAAACGGACAAGAGAATTGGTAGCGCACACCTTGTGTCAGACATGTGGGAGATTGTTGGAGTTAGTGTCCTCCACAATAGTGCGTTTACATAATAAATCTCATTAAAGGAGTATCATCAGATATTTTATTATTTGATCCCCGTCAGTTGATTAACGTAAATCGATAACGGTTGGCTGACTAGAGTTTGACGTTATTGTCGTGAGACGGCGGTGATAAACTGACCCCTTTCGGTCACACCTAAAGGAACGAACCCCAATTGACAACTAATTAATTGTATGAGATACAATTTATTTAGTCCCTTGATTTATAGACTAAAAGGTTAGTCGATTATTTTTAGAGAGATTTTGAGTTGTGAACTCGAGGAGCGGTAGTTATTATTTAATTACGCGACAATTAAATAATAAATTTTATGAGACGGGTTTTAGTTAATTAATTGTTAATTCACTAAAATTGTACTAATTTATTAATATGATTAATATTAGTACATAAATAATATGTTGATGTGACCATAATTAGAGCATATTTAGTCCCCGAATTAGCCTTGTTCCCATGCTTTTTAGTGCATATTTGGGTCATTTATTGTCTTTAGTTCTTTGTTTTGCATATTCTTTGAGGTTTTGTGTTCTTGGTAGGAAAGGAGTGCAAACCTTGCATTATGATGGCAAAATGAGGCTAAATTGATTGAATTCAATGACCAAGCATCAAGAAGAGACAAGATTAGAAGGCCTTTGTACATACTATAGTAGATGGGAAATGATGAGAAAAGATCCTTGCATCCCCGAGGAAATCCTCAAGGATTCTATGAAGAAAAAGGAAGAAAAGAAGAAGGAATGAAACTGTTTGACAATCCGTGCGGATTGCCCTGAAGACGCCCGTCCAAGGCCCACAATCCGAGCGTCTTCCTCCACAAGACGCCCGTCCAAAACCTCCCAAATCCGCACGTCTTCACCCTCTGGACGCCCGTCCAGGAACGCCCAAATCCGCCCGTCCCATGCCTAAGACGCTCGGATTCCCAGACAGTTATTTCGTCTTCTACAAGCTTCAAGCAAGGATGCGCATCTTTTTCTAAGACCGGCGAAAAAGAGACCGGAGTCTCCCTAGAGACCGGTGATTCCTCAAGGACTTAATCGTCATTTAAGCCCTTAGTAAACCCTAAGTTATGCACCTAATCCCCACTATAAATACCCAATTAGTCTAATTAGAAGAGCATGTTCTTCTTAGAAATCTTTAGTGTAGTTAATATCAATCAAATCTCTCTTTAATCTTGTAATCAACATTTAATCAAGTTTTAATACAAGTTTTATTTCCTTAATCTCTCTCTTGTTCATCCTTTATTTTGGGTAATTGAATATTATTTGGGTTATTATTGGGAGATTGATAACCTTCCAATCAAGCATCAAGTACTTCTTTTATTCTTTTCTTTATTATTGAAATCATTAGTAGGTATAATTCTCTTAATCCCTTTTTAATTATTGTTAATCACTTTCATTTATTCATCATGTTTCACTTTGTTAGTATGATTGACAACCTTGCTAGCATGTTCAACATGAATATGAGTGAGTAGTTTCTTTAGCTAGGGTTAATGGGTAATTAGGGGAAACCAACATGGGGAATAATTCATGCTTAATTTAATATGTTATCATAATTTACTTGCTTGCTTGTTGTGATCTCAACTTATGCACATGTTATGTTTGATGAAATGTGAGCCTATGAATCCTTGCATTTTTTACCCATCACCTATCTTTTCAATGAGACTTGTAAGACATAAACCAACTCGAGTCTCATTAGACCATGCATATTGTTGAGTAGGGAAGATTAAGTCGACTTGTAGGTGTTGTACAATCTAATCGATTCGGCTCTGGGACCCGAACTTTCCTAGGATTGTAAGACATAAACCAACTCGATCCATCACAACAATAATTGCTTGCTTATAATTTGAGAATATGTTTGTATGATCAATTCCCATGAATCCCCTATGACCCCATGATACCCTAGTGCTTTTTATCAATTGTTTACATCCTTTTAATTCATCTTGCTTGTTTACTTTCATTGCTATTTAGTTTAGTGATCTTCTACTTCAAACCCCAAATTGTGACACCCTTAGACACCACTAGTTGCAATAGAAAATCTCATGTCAATTCCCGTCCCTTGGGATCCGACCTTTACTTGCCTCTTTACTAATTGTAGAGTTGTTTGTGAAGTTATAAATTGTGTTTTGGTCTAGGTGCTCCTAACGACAAGTACTGAAAACTAAACCTCTCATAAGGGATCACGACCAAAAATGGCGCCGTTGCCGGGGACGGTGTTAACTTGATTTAGATTTTCTTGTATTTTTATTAGTTGTGTCTTTCTTTGCCTTGGGGAAGTAAAACTCCTCAAGGTTTGTTCTAATTATTTTCGAGTTGTTTGATATTTTGCATGTCTAGAAGGTCACAAGGTGACTTGTTACCCTTTGATCACGAAATTGAAAGGACTTTGATAACCAATAGAAGACTTGCTAGGAGAACTTTGAGAGGTATCGGTGAGGTTGTAGATATTCAACCAAATACTATTGAGTTCATCAACCCTTTTGCAAGAGAAGGTGAGGAGAACCCAGCACAAAATCCAACACAAAATCAACCCACAATGCCTATGTTTTCATAACATTCCGTACCCACCAAGGAGAACCTACCCAATGGTACTCCCACACCACAACATCTAACCGGAAATTTTATTGCCAAATCCGCATTTATCCAATTAGTCGAAAGAAGCCAATTCGGGGGGATGCCTAGTGAAGACCCTCACTCTCATATGGAGTCTTTTTGCGACTATTGTGATGCGATTTCTCAAACCGGTGTAACTCAAGACCAAATTCGATGGGTCTTATTTCCTTTTTCTATAATTGGCACCGCGAAATAATGGTTGAAAGGCCTTGATAAGGCTACTCTCGGAATTGATTCTTGGAATAAGTTGGCTCTAGCTTTCTACAAAAAGTTCTATCCACCGAAAAAGACTAACATGCTAAGAGCTCAAATTACGGGCTTTAAGCAAAGAGATGAAGAATCTTTGGATGAAGATTGGGAGCGATTCAAAGGAATTTGTCGCTCATGTCCTCATCATGGACTTAGCGAGTGGTTCTTGGTACAACAATTTTGGAACGGTCTTTATGATGACTCAAGAAACATTCTCAACATGGGATCAAATGGAATGTTCACCGAAGTTGATGACAATCAAACTTGGAACAAAATTGAGGAAATGGCGGTCCATAACTTACAATATAGTAGACCTCGCAAGGCTACTAGAGGAGGAAAGAATGAAGGGGACTCCATTACTCAATTGGGTGCTTAACTTAGTGCTCACATTGATACCATCAATTTGAAGTTTGAAAAAGCTATGGCTAGACTTGAGGAAGCCTCAAAATCACCAAAGCATTATGTTAATGCCATGACGGCATCTTCATCAATCCCAAGTGGGGTATGTGAGAATTGTGGAACTTTGGGACATGACCAAAGTGAATGTAGGGGAACAAATGAACAAGTGAATGCTTTCCAAGTATACAAGAGTGGTACCCCTTATTCAAACTATTACAATGAAAATACCAAATTCCATCCAAATCTCTCATACAAAAGCCAAAATGTTCAAAACCCTCAACCAACATACACCCCACCTCCCATGAGAAACCAAAATCAAAGACCCTTTTACAACCAAAACCAAGGTTACCAAAATCATACTCCATACAATCAACAAAATGACCAAGGTTTTGATGTTCAAAAAGCGGTCCTCCAAATGCAAAAGAATAAACAAGAGTTTTTCACTCAAATGCAAAAAGATAGTCAAGCAAAGGAAATCACTATCAACAACATCCTAGCTCACACCAAAATGTTGGAAACCCAATTGACTCAACTAGCATCTTCAAGCTCACAAAGACAAAAGGGGAAATTACCACCTCAAAGTAATCCCCCAAGACATGAAACGGATAGTTCCATTCACTTGAGGAGTGGTACAAGGTATGAAGCACCGAAGAAGCAAGTTGAGGATGAAGTTGTGGAAGCTAGTGACAAGGGAGAAATTGTGCAAAACTCCAAGGATAGAGAACCATCAAAAGAAGAAATTTCAAAGAAAAATGAAGACAAGGTCAAGGAGAAGGAGCCCATTGTGATTAGACTTCCTTTTCCGAGTCGTCAAGCCAAGCCCAAATTTGGTGACCAACTTGGAAAATTTATGGAAATTGTGAAGAATTTGGAAGTCTCGATTCCTTTCACGGAATTAATCAATCACGTGACGGCCTATGCAAAATACATGAAAGACATTCTCACAAAGAAGAAGTCTATCCGGAAGCTTGAGACTATCGCCTTCACTAAGGTGAGTAGTGCAATCCTTCAAGGGAGTTCACCTCCAAAACTCAAAGATCCGGGAAGCTTCTCAATACCGTGTACCATTGGCGACACCACGATCAACAAAGCCTTATGTGATCTAGGAGCTAGTGTGAGTGTTATGCCGTACTCGGTGAGTAAAAGGTTAGGGATGGGAGAGCTTAAATGCACCAATATCACACTCCAAATGGCCGATAGATCGACGAAGACACCATTAGGGATATGGGAAGATGTCCCCGTAAAAGTTGGGAATTTTTTCATCCCGGTGGACTTTGTCATTGTTGACATGGAAGAAGACTCCAACACTCCAATCATTATAGGAAGACCTTTCTTACACACCGTAGTTGCGGTGATTGATGTGAAGCATGGAGAGCTCACTCTAGAAGTGGGAGATGAGAGCATAACTTTCAATCTTGACAAGACCATGAGAGTTTCCCGTTTGCATGAACCATGTTTTATGGTCGATCATTATAGTCGAAAGGATGATAGGAAGAAGTCGGAATTCCAATGGAAGAAGAAAATTGATGACGCTCCATTCAAAGAGCAAGTGAATTGTAACAAGGAGAGCTTGAAAAGCTCACCAAAGTCAAGCAATAAAGAGGATGGCCTCATTGGCCAAGATAAGAAAGTGGGAGAGTTATCTCTATCAAGGATAGAACAAACACAATATATACGATAATATATACATGACTACACTACAAAGGAAATGAACTTGTTTTTGGTTTTTCAAATTTTCAAATTTTTATGGTTTTTCGAAATTTTTTGATTTTTTTGGATTTTTGAATAAAAGTTAAGTTAGAATTCCCCATCCCCACACTAAGATGGGCATTGTCCTCAATGGCCAAAATGATGGGAAATTATGCAAACATGATGCATGAATTCTACACTAAATGCAAGCTATACTAATCTACACTACATGATGCATGAGTTTTTGTTTATGACAGAGAGCGTAATTTAGATTACCTCCCGTTGCGTATGCATGTACATCCCCAAACCGAGATAGACATTATTTCTAATGTCCTAAAGTTGGGGGTAGTTCATGCACACAAGATGTAATGCATGAAACTAAATTGTCATTTTGGATTTTCAAAAGTGGGAACAATGCAATAAGAACACCTCAATGGGGCCGAGGTGTTAGTCCTCTATATTGCTAGGACTCTCCAACTATGATCAAGATAAAATAAATAAAATAAAGAAAGAAGTAGACAAACCTCAAGAGGGTAGGAGCCTCCAAAGCTTGCTAGTCTTCCACCATATCATCATTGTCATCATCTTCCTCAATAGAAGTGGACTCATCACCACTTCCCTCTTCACTTCCTTGCTCACTTCCTTCATCATCCTCTTCTTCTTCATTAGCCTCTTCTTCATCAACAACCTCATCACCGACAACCTCATCGTCACCCGGTATCTCACCCCTAGATGCACTTGGAAAGAAGACTTCCCTATCCGCCCAACTAGGCAAAGGACATGAAGGATCAAGTAGTCCTTGCCTAGATAAATGAAGGAGGGGTGGATATTGAGCTAAGTATGCATCTTCCCGATCCTTATAAGCTTGTTTGTGCATCTCTTGCATAAGTAGAGTCATGTAGTCATTTCTTGTTTCAACACCTTCGGGTTTGAACTCTTGATACTTGAATGGATAGGGTGGTGTGACAATGGAGGAGGAGGGAATTTAAATTTCACCCCTTTGTTGACGGATGATCTATTCGGCTTCTTTTGAGAGGGGAAGAAGGTAGTTTGTCCGATGGACACTCAAACGGCATATCTTGGAAGGCAAAGTAAAAGATCTAGCATCATTGGTGAGCCACCCATATTTGGTGTCAAGAGGATTATGGGTAACCCACTTGTACTTGTTAATCATGGCATCCATGTCAATGAGATGACCCCCTTTTTTCGCCACATACTTGCTATCCTTGTTGAAATTCGGATCAAAGTACTTAGCCAAAAGAGTAACTAGACCTCCATTTACGATGAAAGCGGTGCCTTGCTTTCCACAATCAACATTGAGCCATCTTTCCACCAAAAGCCTTAGAGAATTGTAAGGCTTGGTGAATTCCCTTCCAATATTTAAGGCCGACTCAAGGAGAACACAATCGAGCTTGGTAAAGTGGTTAGTGTCTTTTCTTGCAATGATAGTATTCCCGATGACCTTGTGCCATACTCTAATGCCCGGATGGTGGACTAATAGAGCGCGACTAGCATGATAGTTCTCAAATTTCCTCCCGGAAATCGCCTCCCAAAGAGGAGCGGGGTCATATTTTTCGGGCTTCTTGTAATAACGAGGTGAATCACTAAGACCCAATGCTTTACCCAAATCATCAAAGGTGATGCGCCTACTCACATTGGCAAGGCGGCACTCGATGTTTTCTCTAGTCTCTACCTTAGTCACTTTCAAAGAACTCAATAATTCTAAGGTAAGGGAGGGGTATGTCAATTCTCTTGTAGCAAACAATTTTCCCTACCCCATGGCTTCAAAGAAGGCTTTTGTTTGTTCAAGGACACCCAATTTGTTCAAGGCATCTTCACATATGAATTTGGTTGGTAGAAAAGATTTTCTAGCATACTTGGCAAATGTATCTCTATGGGAGTTAGAAATGAAAATTACCTCCGGATAGTTTGATAATTGAGCAATTTTTGGAGTTGTTAATGTTATTGCTTCCAAGGGAGGAATTTGTTGTTGTTGAACTTCCAAGTTTGAACTAGCTACCACCATAGCCAATGAAGCTTTCTTTGCTTGAAGACATTGTTGTCTTGTTGAGAGTGCCTTTGCCTTAGGTGCCTTTGTTGATCCTTTTGTCTTTGCCATTGATGATTATACCAAGAAAAGAGTGAAAATCTTCAATTTCCAAGTATACCCAAATCGATTTTAAGATAAAAGGCTTTGCCTTTGTAATTTCAAAAATCGACTCAAAGGTTGAAGATTTTGCTGCTTGGTTTGATTTTTGGTGGAAGAGGAGTGATTAATTGTTGTTAAAAGGAAGTTTGGATTTGATTTTGTTGAATTTGGTTGAGGAAATCTTGTTTTGGTGATGGAGAGGATGACGGTTTTGAGTTTTGGGGTTTATGGGTAGTGTTTTGAATGAATGAATGAAGAAATTAATGTGTGAGGGGTATTTAAAATACTCGAAAATTTTGAAACTGCGGGGGAAGACGGGCGTCTTTCCTTCGGGACGCTCAGATTCTACCTATTTTGGGTTCAGGATTCTAGCGTAAAGACAGGCGTCTTTCAGCAGGGACGCTCGGATTCTTTGACTGCGGGACGAGCGGATTCTGCTGAAGACGGGCGTCTTCCTGCAAATACGGGCGGATTTCTGAAGACGAGCGTCTTCTGTAACAGGACGCTCGGATTCTTCGACAGTCCTAAAATTTCAAATTTTCAGTTAAAATGGACTGGCGGATTTTGACAAAGACGCTCGGATTTCCTGGAGACGAGCGGATTCCCCTTGAAGACGCTCGGATTCTCCCTGGTCTACCAGGATTCAGTTCCATCCGTGCACTTGCATATCCCGTGTCATTTTTCATTCTTCAAATCCCGTGTTCTTCATTGTAGGGGCACTACTAAGGTATGAATAGCCTGGGCAAATGCTATCCCCACACTAAGCTAAAGCACTACAGATCAATAAAATCATTATTCTCTCCCTCACTTCTCTCAAAAATGATAATTACCTTGATCAAAGCATAAAAAATCCAAAAATGACAAAAATGCAATATAAGAATTAAAATGCAAGTTAGGGAGTTAGAAATATTTACAAATGGTGGTTTAGGGAGGACTCCACCAAACTCTCATCCTTAGTGAGATGTCATGGGGGCATGTCCAAGGTGTTGTTGATGTTGCTCAATACCATGAAGAAGTAGTCAAAAGCTTGTTCATTATCATGATAAAGATCTTCAATAGATCTTTGCCCTTGTTGTGCTTCATGTTGGTCTTTATCGATAGCATTACCAATATAGGGATTGAAAATCCCTTCAAGCTCATCGTCCCAAAGAACACAAACTTCATCTACTTGGTCACTAAAGATCTCTCGAGCATTTCGAGTCATTTTTCCAAGAAGGCAATATTCGCATGTTCCATATGATTGATAATCAAATGGTGTAATCACATTAGTCGAAATTAATCTTTTGATGCGATTCTCGTTTATGTGACCTAATCGGCAATGCCAAATGAACGATTCATTTGTATCACTTGATTTGAGTTTCTTTGATTGAATATTGTAGATGTCATTAGTCGGATTTGAGGTTTCTAAAATGTAAATGTCATTAATGGAAGGAGCTTGGCCTATAACAAAGTCGTTCCTTGAAATCGTACAACGATTGTTCTTAATGACAAAACAAAAACCGTCCATGTCTAACATAGCGATAGAAATAATGTTTTTAGAAAGTGTAGGCACATAAAAACAATTATGTAAATACAACTCAAATCCATTAGGCAAAGCTAATACATAAGTTCCCTTGGATTCGGCCGCTACTCGAGCTCCATTTCCAAGGCGTAGATCCACATCTCCTTTGCTAAGCCTCTTCACGTCTCTTAACCCATGTAAATGATTACAAAGGTGAGAACCACAACCGGTATCGAGTACCCATGTCGTAGTGGAAGTATAATTTATATCAATAACATAAATTTCCTTAGGAATTTTACCTTTTGGAACGATGATTCCTTCCCTTATATTTCGCAAATATACGGGACAATTCCTAAGCCAATGTCCCATGCCATAGCAATAATGGCACTCATCTTCAACTTGCTTGAAGTTTTTCCCTTTCTTTCCCTTCTTCTTAAACTTTTTGCCCTTGGAAGCAAGAACTTGATTGCTTGAGCTCCCACTAGTTTTGGCATCTTTCTCTTCCAAAGACAAAGATCCAATAGATTTTATGAGGCGGTCTTCCTGAGACCGGCTCATAAGAGATCTTGTAGTAGTAGGAGGTTTAGATGAAGTGATGAAGTTTATGTTTCCATCTGAACCTATCCCAAAATGAAGTTCTCTAGTAGTGTTGAAATCATTGTTGAAGCAAACGTCGTCAAAAACATTGTGGCAAGACTCAATAGTTATCGGTGTAGTAGCGTTTGATGGATTCATTGTAATGAACTACAAGTATGGAGGAAAAAGGAAATATTAACATTTGTCATTTTTAATCATACTTGTAAATGATTTAACAAGATATGAACATTTATATAGTGACCTCTCCCCAACTATAATAAATGATTCCAAGATCCAAATTCATATTAACTTGGGGCACGGTGTGCCGAAATACCCTTTATTAATATAACTCGGTGGATTAACTCTTTAATCGATTCTACTTTTAGAACTCTTGGTCAATAAAATTACATTAATATTTATCTCTAGCCCGAAACACATCTGGAAATCGTCGTGAATACTTTCGTTGAGTTCAATCCAAATTTCGAATAAATGTGTCCATGATCCAAATTCATATTAACTTAGGGCACGGTGTGCCGAAATACCCTTTATTAACATAAATTCGGTGGATAGACATTTATCACCCACTTCCCCTACATAACAAGGTTTGTACCCCAGTAGGGCCGAATGCACTCCCTCATGAAATAGGTTTTCATGGTTTCTACTTTTGGTAAGGCTAAGTCTCAATTGTTTATTTTAGCGAGAGGTCATGTCAATTTATTATCTATCACGTTTTAAGTGAACTAAAGCGGTGAACTACGATAATTGTAATTGACACGGTCGATATACTCGATTTAATGATAATGCATGTTTTAGTTATGACGATTTAGCGATGCATGCAACATATAAATAAAATGCAAAACATAAATAAATTCCTAGTATGACCTTCCTAAAATAGTAAATCTAATAAACTGTTACATATTCGGAAACCAACTCCTTTGGTCCCTCTTGGCACGCATTTCAAGGCAACATTCTTTGATGGATCGCCTTCTCGAGTGGCACCGTCTTCAAGGAACTCCGGAATAAATAAATTACATGATAAATTACATAATTTCCTATTATACATTTGTAATTAAAATAAAATAAATCTATTAAATTACAAAACGGTAATACGAGATCACAATAAATTACAACCGAATCGATATTTCCATATATTTCGGGTAATATCAATTAAAACTAAGGCCATACTAAGTAAAATTACATAATTCAAAAATTACATAAAATTAAAATATGACAATCATAAATAAAATGCAGCATTATAATATGTATGAACATGCCCAATTTTATGCTAAATCGCCTTTAAGGAGCCAATATCGTGTACTAATCGGTTTTTACGGATTTGCGTGATTTAACCTTTTAAAATCACAATAATTACATAAAATCATATTTATGTACAAGTTAATTACTCTAACCATATTAGGACTCAAAATTAGTCTCCACTAACATTTGACAATAATTAACCTAGATTTCTTAATATTGTTCATAAATGGACTTAAAATACAAAATTATGTCATAAACTTCAAATTAAATCATAAAAATTTCAAATAATTTCAAAATTTGAAATTTAAACTCATGAACATTCTGGGAAAATACCATGACACTCATAATGTTCAAAAACTTAGGTTAAAAATTTCGAAAATTTATCGAGAAAAACAATGTTGCGGTTTATCGGATTTATCAATTATTACCATAAAAATATGAGAAAAAATTATTTTTATCAAATTTTCACTTTTATATCTGAAATATATGATAAAATGCAACATGTAATGTTTTTCTTTAGTCATGAAGTATGTTGTAGCATTTTTGCTAATTAAAGTCACTATTTATGTGATTTTTTATCAAAAATTCATAAATCATGCATAAGGACTTTATTATAGCCAAATATTTTACACACATCTTGTAAAATTGCATGTGACAACATACTAAATTTCTATGACCAGATTCGAAATATAATTCATATTAACCTATTTAACCATTTAAATACGATTTTAACTTGAAAAATCCATATTTCGATCATAACAACTCATTTTATCATGAAAATTTACAGGCCATCAGTAGATAATATATGTGATAACATATACAAAAACCACTTAAAAAATCGAAGTTTAGCTATTTTTAGTCCAAAAATGACATTTTTATCATAAGAAATCACATTTTAATGTCAGAACAGAGATGTCTGGAAGCGCCAGTATCCAAGACCCATTCAGCAACATTACCCACCAGATTAGCTTTCACAACCACAGCAGCAATGACATCATCAGTCACAGCAACATTAGCTTCAGCAGTTTTCTTTTCAGTGCACTGGTAGGCTTTGTGACCAGTTTTCCAACAGACGTAGCAAACAATGGGACCCTTTGGTTTCTGAATCTTAGCAACTGGTTTGGTATGCTTCCCTGGACCATTCTTTTTAGCCGGACCCTTACCCTGACCAACCTTGGCCTTACCCTTACCCTTGAACTTTTCAGTAGCATTAGACAGACTACCAGACTCAACCAGATTAACTTTGACAGCAGCAACAGAAGCATTCACAGAATGACTAACAATAGGTTTTTCTTTAAGGCGATTAGCCTCCTCGGTCCTCATGTGTCCTACAAGTTCCTTAAGAGACATGTCTTTCTTTTTGTACTTGAGGTGGTTTCTATAGTTAGACCAGGAGGGAGGAAATTTTTCTAGCAATACATTAGCCACAAAAGTATCATCTAGCTTCATTCCCTCATTAACAACATCAGCACAAAGATTTTCATAAATGTGAACTTGTTCATTTATAAACTTCCCATCCACCACCTGAAATTCCAGCCACTTACCCACAACATAATTCTTTTTCCCTGCGTCATCAGCCCCATATTTGGCCTCTAAGGACTCCCAAATGACTTTAGCCAATTTATTTACAGCAAATAAATCGAACAGGGTATTAGTCATATTATTAAGTATGTGACATTTAGCAGTTTTGTTGCCCTTTTCAAATTTTTTGATTTCCTCTTCATTGGACTGAACAGCTTTAGCGGGGGTGGAATAGTCTCAGTATCAGTAGCGACAACAGGTTTGGGAGGGTCGTTAAACAGAACATAATCAATTTCTAATTGCTCAAAAACATCAACAGTTTCTGGGACCATCTCTTATAGATATTACTGTCCAACAACTCAAGCTTAGACAGATCAGGAACGATTTTTGACACAACCGACATTGTTACAGCAGCAAAACAAATAGTTTTCAAATTGTTAGACGGAAATTTCAGTAACAATTAAAAGGATCAGAAATACCGCACGAGAGAAGTAGTGACGTGGAAGAGAACCACTGCTTTGAAAAATATTTCCGGTACAACCGTGGTGGCGATCAGCAAATGACCGGTAGTTCCCGAAGGATTACACTACTGCCGCCTTTCAGCCTTGCCCAATCAAGTCTGATAGGCCTGGAACGATCCGAGACTTTACCCAGAAACTTTGACGAGAAACAGAAAGGAGAAGAACGGGATGAGAAGAGAGTGTTTGTGATTGTTGTGTGTTTGATGGGCTGAAGAGGCTGGTGTTTATAGCAAAAACTGAGGCCTCAAACAGCCGCCTGAAAGCCAGCAGTCAAGGCTGGAAGTGGGGAGTAGAAAACTCACCCACTAACAGTCTGTTTGACTGACTGATTCAATGCAAGTAAATGAACTTGGACAGTTCACTTTACCACACAATTAAAAACAAACCCGGTCCAAAAAGATAGGCACGCTCGCCGCAGGCGATTGCCAAATCCCAAATCCCGAATCACGAATCCGGATCCCGGCCGGGCACGGCGCGCGCGTGTGCGAGCTGAATTAAGAACCTCGCAAAGACTCTACAAAATGCTCCCTTTACCCACTAGTGATATGTTAAGGGAAGTGAGTGTATATAAACCCACAAAACATTCATTTCCTCACCAATGTGGGACAATTGGAAAAACACACTTTGGCTAAAAAGCCCCTATTTTCCAACAATCCCCCACAAGGGGCGCTAGAGACAAAGAAAGAAGAATTCCTGGGTAAAGGAAGGATTGGATATTTAGGTATCAATATCTTTCGATTTGAATTGACACACTATTGAAATGAGGAAACAACTTACTTACAGCGAGAGAATATCTTGCGATTTGAATTCCTAGCTGAGCTTCGGTCGATACCCCTCACAACACATATCATACCTTCAGAATTAAGATCGTCCCGCGATTTCAAAGTGCAATGAGCTCCTTTTAGAGCTATGCTTTTACCTTGGTACTAATAGATGTGTTCACAAGACTTCTCATAGTCTTAGGATCATCACAACTACGTAGGTGGCTCAAGTGCTTCTCAATAGCACTTCTTGCATGAGCCATTAAGGACATATGTCCAACCTTGTGTATAATTCATCAAGTGCGTCTCAAAATCACCACCATTTAAGGCTATGAATCATATAACGCCATAGGAATAAAAACTTTAGGCCTAGTCACTCTTGACTTAAGGACTTAAGCCCCATTCCCCTCGACGTTTCAACGACTAGTCTCCTAGTCAATCCCTTAGTAAAGGGATAAGCCAGATTGCTTTCGGACTTCACATAGTCCAAAGCGATTACTCCATTATCAAGGAGTTGTCTAACTGCAGCGTGCCTGATTCGAATGTGTCGTTTCTTCGCATTATAGACACTATTTTTAGCAGCACCAATAGCTGATTGTGAGTCACAATGTAAGGAGACCGGTGTTTGCCGACTTCCCCACACTGGTACATCCGCTAACAGTTTTTTCAACCAATCAACCTCTTGTCTTGCCAACTCAAGAGCTATGAACTCCGACTCCGTGGTAGAGCTGCAATACAAGTCTGTTTAGTAGACTTCCACGATATAACACCTCCACCCACGGTGAAGACATAACCACTAGTAGAACAGATCTTATCGTTACCTGAAACCCAATTTGCATCACAATATCCTTCTAACAAAGCAGGAAATTTACTATAATGCAAGCAAAGGTCAACTGTTCCTTTTAGGTATTTTAGTAAACGACGAAGAGCATACAATTGTTCACAACTAGGGTTATGTGTATAACGACTCAGTCTACTAACTGCATATGCAATATCTGGTCGAGTACAGTTCATAAGAAACATCACACTACCTAGGATTTTAGCATACTCTTCTTGGATAAACTCTTACCCAAATTTTTACATAAATGTATACTAGCATCGTAGGGTGTCCTAGCAGGCATATCATCAAAGCAGTTAAACTTTTTCAACACTTTTTCCACATAGTGAGATTGACTTAAATAAATTCCATTAGAGTTTTGAATAACCTTAACTCCTAGGATTACATCAGCTTCCCCTAAGTCCTTCATCTCAAATTATAATGAAAAAACTTCTTTGGTTTTAATTATTACCTCCAAATTATTACCAAGTATTAACATGTCATCAACATAAAGGCATATAAGCACACAATCAGATTCTATTACCTTTGAATAAACATATGAATCAGAATTGTTAACCATATAGCCATTACTTACCAAAGTGTTGTTAAATTTCTCATACCACTATTTAGGTACTTGTTTTAGACCATATAGTGATTTATTCAGTTTACAAACCTTATTCTCTTGACCCTTTACCACAAACCCTTCAGGTTGCAACATATAAATATCTTCCCTTAGCTCACCATTAAAAAAGGCCGTTTTGACATCGATCTAATGTATAAAAAGGTTATGAATAGCAGCTAAGGCGACAAGAGTTCTAATAGTCGAAATTTTGGTCTCAGGTGAATAAGTGGCAAAAAATCAATATTTTTCTTTTGTGTAAACCCTCTAACCACAAGTCTAGCTTTGAACCTTTCTATTGTACCCTCAGGTCTCAGTTTCTTTTTAAAGATCCATTTACTCGTAATGGGTTTACTACCTTTAGGTAAATCAGTCAACTCCCAAGTCTGATTATACACAATAGAATCAAGTTCACTTTTAATAGCATCTTTCCAAAAGTTATCATCAATGGATTTCATTGTCTTACTATACGTTTTTGGGTCATCTTCTATTAAAAAAGATGAAATAAATTCATCACTAGCACAAACAGTGTATCCATGTTCAGACAGCAAAGTTGAAACAAAATCAGCTCCAAAGTTCTTTGGACATCTAGGTCTCTTAGTCCTTCTAGGTTCAGCAATATGATCAATAGAAGAGCTACTACTAGCATGTGAAGAGATATCATTAGATGTAACAGGTAAACTAGGAGGTGAATCAACATTCTTCTGTAATGGAAAAACATGCTAAAACAACACAGCATCCCTAGCCTCAGATATAGAACGATCACTCAAAGACATGAATCTATAAGCAGAGCTATTTTGAGCATAACCAATAAAAACACAATCATAGGTCTTTGGTCCAACGGTAGGTCTCCTAAAGTCAGGTAAACCCACTTTAGCCAAACACCCCCATACCCTAAGGTAACTCAGATTAGGAGGATATCCCTTCCAAATCTCGTAGGGTGTCTTGTCAATTTTCTTATGAGGTACACGATTAAGAATGTGACAAGCAGAAAGAATTGCTTCGCCCCACATATCGTCAGATAGGCCAGAACTTAAAAGCATAGCATTCATCATCTCTTTTAAGGTTCTATTTTTTCGTTCAGCTACACCGTTAGACTGAGGTAAGTAAGGTGGACTAGTCTCATGTATTAAACCGTTAACAACACAAAAGTCGGCAAGATAACTAGACTTATACTCGCCACCTATATCAGACCTTACCCTTTTGATTTTTCTGTCGAGTTGATTTTCGACTTCATTTTTAAAGTTTATAAACGATTGTTCTGCTTCTTCTTTAGTCTTAAGCAAATAAACACGGGTGTGCCTTGAACAGTCGTCTATATAAGTCACATAATGATTTTTACCACCTCTACTTGCAACATTTTTGAAGTCGGCTAGGTCGGTGTGAATAAGCTTAAGAAGACTCGTATTCCTAGTTGTAACAGGTTTACTAGGTTTCTTTGTGAATTTAGCCTCAACACAGCTAGCACATTTAGAGAATTCTTGACTCGATAAACTTGGAATTAAGCTCATAGTTCTAAGTTTTTTAATATAGTCAACATTCACATGACCTATTCTACCATGCCAAACATCAATAGACTCAACGATATAAGCAGAAGTAGATGCAATATTATTAAAAACTGAATCAGTGTTCAATACAAAAATTCCCCAAGAAAGATAACTCTTGCCCAGAAATTCCCTATTACGTGACATTACAACGTTGTCAGCCTCAAAAACAAGTTTCAAACCAGCTTTGGTCAATAAGGCACCAGACACGAGGTTTCGACGCAATGAGGGTACAAATAAAACATTAGTGAGAGCAAGTGTTTTCCCCGAGGTGAGTCTGAGAAAGATCTTGCCTTTGCATGTGATCATTGTAGATGAAGAATTACCCATGTAGACACATTCCCCATCAGCTACCTCCTCGAACTCAGCAAATAAACCCTTGTCAGCACAGAGATGTCTGGAAGCGCCAGTATCCAAGACCCATTCAGCAACATTACCCACCAGATTAGCTTTCACAACCACAGCAGCAATGACATCATCAGTCACAGCAACATTAGCTTCAGCAGTTTTCTTTTCAGTGCACTGGTAGGCTTTGTGACCAGTTTTCCAACAGACGTAGCAAACAATGGGACCCTTTGGTTTCTGAATCTTAGCAACTGGTTTGGTATGCTTCCCTGGACCATTCTTCTTAGCCGGACCCTTACCCTGACCAACCTTGGCCTTACCCTTACCCTTGAACTTTTCAGTAGCATTCGACGGATCACCAGACTCAACCAGATTAACTTTGACAGCAGCAACAGAAGCATTCACAGAATGACTAACAGCAGGTTTGTCTTTAAGGCGATTAGCCTCCTCGGTCCTCATGTGTCCTACAAGTTCCTTAAGGGACAAGTCTTTCTTTTTGTGCTTGAGGTGGTTTCTATAGTCAGACTAGGAGGGAGGAGATTTTTCTAGCAATACATTAGCCACAAAAGTATCATCTAGCTTCATTCCCTCATTAACAACATCAACACAAAGATTTTCATAAATGAGAACTTGTTCCATTATAAACTTCCCATCCACCATCTGAAATTCCAGCCACTTACCCACAACATATTTCTTTTTTCCTGCGTCATCTGCCCCATATTTGGCCTCTAAGGACTCCCAAATTACTTTAGCCGATTTATTTACAGCAAATAAATCGAACATGGTATTAGTCATATTATTAAGTATGTGACATTTAGCGGTTTTGTTGTCCTTTTCAAATTTTTTGATTTCCTCTTCATTGGACTGAACAGCTTTAGCCGGGGGTGGAATAGTTTAAACATCAGTAGCGACAACAGGTTTGGGAGGGTCGTTAAACAGAACATAATCAATTTCTAATTGCTAAACAAACATCAACAGTTTCTGGGAACATCTCTTATAGTTATTACCGTCCAACGACTCAAGCTTAGACAGATCAGGGACGATTTTTGACACAACCGACATTGTTACAGCAGCTAACAAATAGTTTTCAAATTGTTAAACGGAAATTGCGGTAACAATGAAAAGGATCAGAAATAACGCACGAGAGAAGTAGTGACGTGGAAGAGAACCACTTCCTTTAAAAATATTTCCGGTACGACCGTGGTGGCGATTAGCAAATGACCGGTAGTTCCCCAAGGATTACACTACTGCCGCCTTTCAGCCTTGCCTACTCAAGTCTGATAGGCCTGGAACGATCCGAAACTTTACCCAGAAACTTTGACGAGAAACAGAAAGGAGAAGAACGGGATGAGAAGAGAGTGTTTGTGATTGTTGTATGTTTGATGTGCTGAAGAGGCTGGTATTTATAGCAAATACAGAGGCCTCAAACAACCCCCTGAAAGCCAACAGTCAAGGCTGGAAGTGGGGAGTAAAAAGCTCACCCACTAACAGTCTGTTTGACTGACTGATCAAACACAGGTAAATGAACCTGGACAGTCACAATCAAAAACAAACCCGGTCCAAAAAGATAGGCACAGCCCGCCACAGGCGATTGCCAAATCCCAAATCACGAATCCGAATCTGGGCCGGGCACGATGCGCGCGTGTGCAAGCTGAATTAGGCACCTCGCAAAGCCTCTACAAAAAGCTACCTTTACCCACTAGTGATATGGTAAGGGAAGTGAGTGCATATAAACCCACAAACATTCATTTCGTCACCAATGTGGGACAATTGGAAAAACACACTTTGGCTAAAATTCCCCTATTTTCCAACATGTTTGTCCTAAAGAAACATCTATTATAAACTGTATCTAGACTTTTGTTTTTTCTATTGTTTTACATGACGATTCATCCCGTTGCAGCAAATCATAAAATTAATACTTTTAACAAACAAGATCTGTAATGTTGCAATGGTAATACAAGATAATTCAGCTACCTCATTTCTATAAATTTAAGATGAAATACCCTTTATGCAACAGCCTTACCCAATGCCTTAATGGATGGCTCCTGTCATATGGCAGGTAACGGGGCAGACATACAAAGCTTTAAGCTTACCCTTATGTTAAAAACCCTAAACCGCCTATTCATACTGCACACACAAGTTTTCCTTCAATTGAACCTCCTACCATGTAGATATATCAACCAAGATGGAATGGTGTTTAGAGATAAAAGGATTAACAAAAGGGGGTGATCCAGATTGAAATAAATTATCGAAAATGGGTCCACATAAGATAGAGAAGTCGTTAAGTTGCTCGGCGGCTTACTCACTGACTCTACCATAAAACACAACTTTTTATCAAGGAAAAACTTTGATAACAATGGTAAAATCGCTGAGACTTGAATATTATGTCGCCAAGTGATAGCTAATACTCCCTCCGATCCAGACCAAATGTAACATTGACTTTTTCACACTTGTCGAGGCACGTTTTGCAACGTAAATATCTTTAGTTACACATTATTAAAAATTATAAAAATTTGATATTCTTATAACATTCATGACGATGAATCAAACAAGATCTCACATGAATATATTTTGTCTTATAGATTAAGAATAATATCGAAGATTCCCTACGACCATAAATAGTGCCAAAAAGTCAATGTTACCTTTGATCTGGATCGGAAGGAGTAACTAGGTGTCCCTGAGTATAACATACTGTAGTTACTTTTAATGGATTCGTACAAAAAGACGGTCCCTATCATATAATTTATACAGGAGTACATTTTTAACAGTAAAAACCACATGGAGTAATCTGCTAAAACCCAAATTCATCAACCTAACCAAAAACCAAAGACTCCATTTTTGTACAAATTACTCATGTCATTAAAAGCATTAAAATTTAAACAAAATACACACTCCCTCCTATTCACTATTTTCTTCCCTATTCCCTTAAACGGATTATTCAGTTTATCTTCCCCTTTCCTATTTTGGAAACTTTTACTCTTATTTTATTCACTCATCTCTCCTATCACCAAACCTCACCTAACTTTTACTCTTATTTTATTCATCTCTCTCTCTCTCTCTCTCTCTCCTATCACCAAACCTCAGCTTACTCACAATTCCTTATTTAATTCATAATTATTCATTCCTCTCCCCAATTCACAAACTACACTATCTTCCTTTATTCATTCTTTAATCATCTCCTAAAATCTTGTGCCCACATCAAAAGCGAAGAAAACCCCGAGTAGGAGGGAGTATAAATATGATTGTATTAAGTAAATAAAAACGTACAGCAGCAGCAATGAAGATCTTATCAGTTCTAGAGCTGGCAAAAGCAACCCGACTCGATTGACCCGTGGCCCGAAAACCCGAATTGACCCGACCCGATCCAATATTTCTTGATCCGTACCCGACCCGAAACCACCAAACCCGAAAATGACCCGACAAAATATAATTTTAATTGAACCGAAAAGACTTGAAATGGCTATTTCTGTATCATTCATTGACCCGAAAATGACCCGACCCGAAACAACCTGACCCGAAACAGACCCGACCAACAAACCCAAAACAGACCCGAAATCCGAAATGATCCATCCCGAATTAACCCGAAATCAATGAGAGACCCGAAATAACCCGACCCGAATTCAACCCGTTGACCCATTTTGTCAGGTCTACTTATCACCGATCTCAGAGAGCACAGTAAATCCCCGAAAAATCCATTAACAAAATACCATCAAAGTTACAAAATTTAACAAAATTAGTAAATTACACTAGACTAGAAATTAAATATGGGGAATACATAAACCAAAAAATAATCTGAGCTAGAGACAAAGTCATGGTTAATTTAATTGAGAGGAAGAAAGGGAAATAGAGAAAGCGAAGAAGAGAAAAGAAAGTATGGCTTTCTCTTTTCTCTTCTTTGCCTACTCCATAACAAACACAACTTCAAATGTTTGCTTTATATAAGGAGTCGTTTGGTTGCATACATGAATTTCCATTGCCTAGGAAGTGAAAGATCACATGAAGTTAGAATTCATGTGAATTAGAAAATGTTGTTTGGTTGCATATAGGAATTGCAATTCATGTAGGCATTCCCACTTACCTAGGGGGACCTAGCTAAGCAACTTACTCTATTATGGAGGAATTAGAATTCATGGGAAGTTCAAATTCATGTGAATTGGGGTAACCAAACAAGTTACCCATTTTGCAATTCACATGAATTGTATTTCCTGTGTTTTTTAGTGGGTAACCAAACGACCCCTAAGTATTACGTTGTTTAGTAAGAGAGCGTCACATACACTTCAACTGATATTCAAGTACAACCGCACTTTAAATATACACAAATTCTCGTTTGTGAGTAGTGAGTCCGTGCCTTTGGCCACCCGACTCCAATCTAGGTCCATCATAATGTCGCCCTTTGCGTTTTCCTGTATTAAGTAGACAAGTTATTTTAATAGAAATTGTATCTATATATATATATATATTTATATATATATATATATATATATATATATATATATATATATATATATATATATATATAAGGGTTCTTATAAGGCCTTTATACCTTATAAGGCCCTAAGTCTTTATAAGGGCCCTTGGATGAAGGAATTGAAGGGATGAGATGAGGAGAGAGGGCGTGTTTTTTAGAGCAAAAAAAAAAAGTAAATACTGATGGTGTGAGAGAGAGACCACTTTCACTGTTTCTGTACTACCTCCATATCATATCCCGCGGACAAAAGGAATAAACAAACACAAATAATTCATTTTGCATGCTTTCCCTCTTCATTCACCATTCAAAACCTCTCAACAAGCAAAACCCATAAAAATCACCAAAAAAACGATCCTAAATCCTGTAAAATACAATATAAATCATCAAAAAAAAAGAGAAATTTCATCCCAAATGTAAAACTACTTCATTGATCATCAGATAAAGAAATTGTTATCAGATAAACTACTTCATTATTCATCCGTTAAAATTCATTAGCTTTGTTGAAGACAACATAAATTGTCGTTGTTCATCAGAGAAAGAAGCGGGAAATGACAGTCAGTGTTTGTGAAGTGGATCATATGCAGATTGAAGTTGCCGTCGATGGTGAGTTGTTTACTTTCTTATTTGTGTCTAGGTTATTATTGTAGCTTGATGTTCAAATATAAAGTGCTATATGTAATATTGGATTGATGTTCATTATTGTAGCTTGTAGTTATTTCATTTGTGTTCATTATTCTTAATGGTGTTGCACTTTCATGGTGTTCATCAGATTTGTTCTTTCCTTTTGGTAGCTTGTTGTTCATGGCAAAAAATGATCGGAAATTAAAAGCTTGATAAAGAACGAATTATAACTTCAGTGGGTTTTAGTAAAACTCTGACACGAATATGTATAACTTCAATAATACAGTGTACTCATGCAGTTCTTATATTCATCGTGTTATAACTCCACTGGTTTTTTGTAAAACTCTTTGACAGTTTCCTGCAACTTCAGGTAACAGAGTAATGCAAACCCTAAATTGTGCATAAAAACTCTTACTAACAACCAATTTTGATATAGTTATTCATGTTATAGCTGAAGTTATACATTTATTAAGTGAAGTTATAGGATGTGGAGGGTTGTACATTATATGCCTAGAGTTATACAGGTTGTGTCTAGAGTTATACATTGTATGATTAGAGTTATACGGACTGTGTATAGAGTTATACATTATATGCTTAGAGTTATACATTGTATGATTACAATTATACAAATTTTGTACTGGAATTATACAACACAGGACTGCAGTTTTGAAAAAAGACAAAATTTATTAGACAGCTATGAGTTATACAAAAAATATCAAGAGTTATACAAATTGTGTACAACAGTCATACAACACATGGCTGCAGTTATGAAAAAGGCAAAATTTATTAGACAGTTATGAGTTTTACAAAAAATAACAAGAGTTATACAAATTGTGTACAAGAGTTATACACTCTGTGAAGTACAGTTATCCATATATGGGTAAGAGTTATACATTGTATGACTAGAGTTATACATTCTGAAACTACAGTAATACAGTCTCCAAATGTAGAACTCTAGGCATATAATGTATAACTCTTAGCATATACAGACTGTGTTTGGAGTTATACATTATATGCCTAGAGTTATACATTATATTCTTAGAGTTATACATTATATGCCTAGAGTTATACATTATATTCTAAGAGTTATACATTATATGCTAAGGAGTTATACAGTCTGTGCCTAGAGTTGTACATTGTATAGCTAGAGTTATACATTGTATAACTAGAGTTATGCATTGTATGACTAGAGTTATACATTGTATGACTAGAGTTATACAATATATACCTACAGTTATACAGTCTGTCCCTAGAGTTATACAGTCTGTGCCTAGAGTTATACATTGTATGACTAGAGTTATACAGAGTGTGACTAGAGTTATACAAAGTGTGACTAGAGTTATACATTATATGCCTAGAGTTATACATTATATGCTAAGAGTTATACATTGTGCCTAGAGTTATACAGTTAAATGCCTGCAGTTATACAGTCTGTGCCCAGAGTTATACATTTTATTTGCATGTGTTTTTCTCCGTCATTGTTTTTTCCCTAATTATTATTCGCTTAGTTTTTCTGCGTTTGTTAGTAAAACAAATTAAATAAAATAAAACAAAGAAGATCATGGAGAGGATAGTAAAACAAATCCACATTTAACATACATGAACTTAATTAATTGATATAGATACATAAACTTAATGCATTGCTAAAAATACAATTCTTAGATGTTCATATAGGGATGCATTCTCTTCTATGATATTCATCCTCTCCTCCTTTGCTATTTGGAGGTTTCGTTCCGCAGATGCAATATCTTCATATAGCTGCATTATCTGCGGCTCTAACAAGCCATTTTTTTTGGCGTCCTTGAGTGCGATCCGAGCATCCTCAAGGAAGAGCCTGTACTTCCTCTCGATTTCCTGCAAGCGGCGTATGAAACTTTTGTTGTACTCGGTCATAATGCATGTTAAACGAATGGTATCAGTCATTATTGAAGGAAGTTTGGAGTTTATTAGGTTTTAAAGATTTATTGTTTGGAGTTTAGGGTGGAAATAGGGATATAATGGACTGGTTATTGAGATAGTGGAATGAATTTATATATAGTAATGTGTCATTTGAGTTGTTTTTTAATTAATATGTTTGGGGTTTGATGCTTAAATTAATACGAATTTTGTTTAGGAAGTTGTGCCATATCCCTACTTCAAATCTTATAACCCTTCGCATTCCATATATTGTGTCGTTTCATTAAATGTATAACTCTTAGAATATAATGTATTCCTAGAGTTATACATTATATGCCTAGAGTTATACATTATATGCTATGAGTTATACATTGTGTAGCTAGAGTTATACATCTTACAGTCTCTGCCTAGAGTTTACAGTTTATGCCCAGAGTTATACAGTTTATGCCCAGAGTTATACATTATCTGCCTACAGTTATACAGTCTGTGCCCAGAATGTATAACTCTAGGCATATGTATAACTCTTAGCATATAATGTATAACTCTAGGCATATAATGTATAACTCTAGACATATAATGTATAACTCCAAACACAGTCTGTATATGCTAAGAGTTATACATTATCTGCCTACAGTTATACATTCTGTGCCCAGAGTTATACAGTGTGACTAGAGTTATACATTAAATGACTAGAGTTATACATTGAATGACTAGAGTTATACAGAGTTTGACTAGAGTTATACATTATATGCCCACAGTTGTACAGTTTATGCCCAGAGTTATATATTGTATGACTAGAGTTATACATTTTGTGCCCAGAGTTATACAGTGTATGCGTAGAGTTATACATTCTATCCTTGGAGTTACAAAGTAAATGCTAAGTAGCTTGGAGTTATGTATTTATTAATCATTTCATGGATGTTTGATTCTGCTCAGATGGTCGTAAGGTAGCGGAAACTGAGTATTGTAAGCATTTGGCAGCGGATTTTACACCTTGCGTAGGGCAACAATTTTTTGAAATCGACGAGGCAGTGACATTCAATAAAATTTATGCATTGGCGTCGGGGTTTGATGTCCGGAAGTACTCGACGAAAAAATGGCGCGACGGTGAACTCAAGTCAAAGTTGCTGGTTTGCAACAGAGAGGGATTCACATATGTCCCGAAAGGAGAGGCAGTAATTAAAAAAAATGAGACCGGGACTAGGGAAGAAGAAATGCAATGAGGAATAAGAACTGCGAAACAGAGGAAATATACAGTCAAGAGGGTAGGGTGTAAAGCACATGTCAGGCTATTTATGAAGAATGGAGTATTAGTAATTGACCGATTCCACATGGGGCATAATCACGAGCTTGTATCCAGTGAGGATCGTCAGTTTCAGAAGATGTCGCGGAACATAGTAGATTTTCACAAGTACTTGATAATGTACAACTCAAGGGTTAGTTTACTATTAATCAAACCTCCAGTAATTGAATGGCAAACTTCTAAAGTTATACACCGAGATTATAGAGTTATACAACTTGTAAATATTTTTTAAAATTCTATAATAATTCTTAACAGCCTTACAGATAAATAGAACGTTGTTAGAGTTATACATATTCGCATATGTAAGAGTTATAAATAATAAGAAGTTGCACAATCAATCAATGGAGTTATCCATATGTTTCATGAAGTTGTATGAAAAGGTGAAAGAGTTATAGTTGAGGAATCCTTGATTATAGTCATCACTGATCAGGATTTGTTGTCCACTGCAGTTGAGGATATGAGCAACTAGGACGTACAACATGTGTAAGGAACTCATAAACGGGTTCGAGAACATTGGTGCATCCTTAACAGATTTTAAGAACTTCCACCGAGATGTGAAGTGCTTCATCCATAAACGGGACGGTCAATTGTTCATCGACCGGTTCAAGAATATGGCGCAAAATAGACCGGAGTTTTATTTTGATTATGAGGTTGACAAGGATAACAGCCTTCGAAGGGCAATATGGGCTGACAGAACCGCTAGAAGGAACTACTCCGTTTTTGGAGATGCAGTGTCGTACGACCCAACATACTCAACAAACAAGTACGATATGATTTTCACGCCATTCACTGGCATAGATCACCATAAGCGATCAGTGACATTCGTGGGGCATTGATTGCCCATGAAGACCATGAATCCTTCCAGTGGGTTTTCAACGGGTTTTTGAATGCTATGGGTGGAAAGGAACCCAAGTACATTATCACGATCGGGATGCGGGCATTATTAAGGCCGTACCCCTTGCCTTCAAGACTGCACGCCACCGGTTTTGCATGTGGCATATAATGAACAAGGTGCCATCGAAGTTCGGGGTGACAAGGGAGGATTATAAGGAGTTCCTTGAGAAATTGAACAACATTATATGGGACGACAACATAGAAGCAGACGATTTTGACTGTAGGTGGGCAGAAATAATGGAAGCGCATGGTGTTGTGAACGAAGAGTGGTTTACAGAAGCGTACGATAAAAGGGGTCAATGGGTGATGGCGCATTGCAGGGACTTGAACATGGATGGTGTAATGAGGACAACCCAGTGATCAGAGAGCATTAATAGTTTTTTTAAGAAGTTCGAGCAGAAGTCAGGTACGTTAGTGGAGTTTTGGATGCGTTTTGAAAGCGCTATAGACCATCAACGGCATACGCAGAAGAGACTTGACCATGAAAACCGACACTCAACACCAGCAACGGGGACGCATTTACCCATAGAGGAATATGCGTCAAATGTTTATACCCGTTAGGTTTTCAAGGAATTCCAACTAGAGGTCCTTTGCTCAATCGATACATGTAAGACCGGGGGCTATGCTGAAGTCGAAGGAGTTGAAGTGACTGTCGTTAAGGATTCAATCAGAGAGAAAAGTTCCAACGTAGAGTACAACCCAGGTAACAACATTTTGGCATAATCTTGATGTGGTAGTTGACTGAAGTTGCTAGATATAGTGCCAAAGTTACATTGTCTGAACATAGAAGTTATACAATTGTTCACTGAACTGAAGTTATCTGCTGTATAAATCTGAAAGCATTTTCAATAACTTAAGTTTTCTTAATGTATAACTCTTCTTATTATATGTATAACTCTACTTGCAGAATGTATAACTCTTCTTGCCATATGTGTAACTCTGCTTTCAGAATAACATTAGAAATTCAATTTTTCATCGAATCTCAGTTATTTGTAGTATAACTCTGATTACATTTTGAATAACTTTAGCTTTCATTATGTATAACTCTGGTTGCCATATATATAACTCTGCTTTCAGAATAACATTAGAAGTTATTCATTTTTTCAATGAACTGCAGTTATTTGTAGTATAACTCTGATTACATTTTGAATAACTTTAGCTTTCAGAATGTATAACTGTTGTTGCCATATGTATAACTCTACCTTTATAATGTTTAACTCTAATTATTATATGTATAAGACTACTAACGGCATAATTTAACTTGATTACAGTACACGGCTACACGTTGCATTTTGTATGATGTTTGAAAGGATGGGATATCTGTGCCGGCATATAGTGTGGATTTTGTCGGCTAACGGGAAGAAGACAATTCCATATGCTTACGTTTCTACAAGATGGAGAAAAGATGCATTGCAATTCAGATTATCAGAATGTGATGGTGAACAAACGGATTCAAATAGTGGCGTTGATGGAAAAGAAATTGCGATGGTGAAGTTGTGGTCAGAAGTTCATGCAACTATTGGTTTACTTCGTGGCACGAGTGTGACTGAAGTTGTGAACTTAACCTCCTTAATTAGAGAGTTCAAAGAGAAACTTTTACCGTACAAGAAAGATTTAACTAAGCAGCAGGAATTCGAGCAAATCCTTGGTTGCCCCGCCAGTGACGAGGTAACAATACTTCCACCAAAACAATCGAAAAACAAAGGCAGCGGTAAAAGAATGGTGTCCGCTAAGGCGAAAGCCATTGCCTTGGCTTGTAAGCCAAAACGCTTGTGTAATAACTGTAAACAAATGGCACACCACGATAAACGGAACTGCCCTAACCCATTCTCTTAGCATCCACCGTCTTCACCAGCATCTGAAGGAGTAGAAGAAAAAGAAGAGGAAGAAGAAGAAGAAGAAGAAGAAGAAGAAGAAGAAGAAGAAGAAGAAGAAGAAGAAGAAGAAGAAGAAGAAGACGACGAACAAGAAGAATAGAGAAACTTAACATGCTCTAGTAGAAGGCAGTAGAAAAAATACCTCCGTCTCAACAAATTATTTACAATCTTTTTTTCTTTAAAAGGTAAAAAATCTGGTGAGACGGAAGGGGTATTTAATAGCTAGCTTTTGTCTATTTTGAAGGGGGATTGCACCTTCCAGATTGTATAACTTCAGTAATATGGTGTGTGAAATTTGAAGCTAATGTTGTATAACTCTTTTACACAATTTTGATGACTTCTGTTCATTGCAAAATATCCAATATTTAAAAGTTTGATAAAGAACGAATTATAATTTCAGTGGCTTTAAGTAAAACTGTTACCCATATATGGATAACTGTACTTCACAGAGTGTATAAATCTTGTACACAATTTGTATAACTCTTGTTATTGTTTGTAAAACTCATAACTGTCTAATAAAATTTGCCTTTTACATAACTGCAGTCATATGTTGTACAACTCTTGTACACAATTTGTATAACTCATGATATTTTTTGTATAACTCATAGCTGTCTAATAAATTTTGCCTTTTTTTTTCATAACTGCAGTCATGTGTTGTATAACTCCTGTACATAATTTGTATAATTGTACTTCACAGAGTGTATAACTGTAATACTTATCTGGAAAACTTGGATTTTAATTACGACTGACCAAGATGATATAGTAACAATATATTCCAAAAAGTTGTCTAAGTTGTTAAGGAGTTTCTTGACAACGTACTAGAGTTGCAAAAAAAGAGAATACAGAATCAAAGGAAATACATTCTCCTTTTTTCGCAGGTTTTTTATCTGCTCTCCGCGCTGCTTTTCGTCGACTTCTACTTGCTTCAGATCTCGTAATTTCTCGGCAATGAATCCGTTGACCTTGGACAGAACTCCTTCCCCGATGATGTTCATGTCAGCTAGGACAAGTGTCGCTGCCAACTGGATCACCAAATATCGACGGTTCACCTTCCTCTCGAGATCAACGTGGCCAAAACTATCACCCTCGTACATTAACATGTGCATCATGGCGAACAAGCTAGACTCGGTGTCGTTTATCATTTGCTTATGCCAGGCAAACTGGATCTGACGAAACAGGAACGACGGTATGTCTTTCCCTCTGTTCTTCTCGTCGTCCCTAGACTCCAGGTAGTCGCTCATGAGGCTCGCCTGGCACAGACAAGAACGTCAAAAAGTGAAATTGTAAAAGCGGTGACAACAATTTTGAGTTGAACGTAATTAACAATTTAATTCCACTTACAATTACGTGACACGCTTTGCATATCTCCGATTGGCCCGGACTTGAGTAGTACTTATTGTCAAGAAGATCAATCGTCCTAGAATTAAAGTTGATACACGCACATGCATAATGGGCTTCAATCTCAATGGGTACGAAGATTAAATCAGCCTTCAAGCTGAAATCTTTGCCACAGTCGATTCGGAAGACGTCCCACATATTGTACAACCTTTCGGTGTCCGGTGTTTGTTGGACAAGGTTCCGTACAAGGCTCAAGATTGTTTCCTGATCAAGTAGAAGTATATGTGTGAGGATACCAGAGGAGTTATAGGGGTTGTGCATTGGAGTTGCACAGTAACTCTTATAGCATAATGAAGAATGCCTAAGTTCATACTGGATGTTAATAACTTCTCACTACAAAATGTTTAACTCCATAGAGGGTATGTATAACTTTAGACTTATTTTCCACTGTGAAACTCTTATAGCATATTAAAGGATTGATTAGGACCATACCATATGACGGATACCGAAGAAAGACGAACGAAAAATCGCGCAATCCTCTGCCTCCAAACGATTAAGCAACAAGGACCAACACTCAATCACTTTTTCATCCATTGGCGTCTCAGGGAGCATGGACAACATTTGCAACCTATTAATTGTTCCGTGCCGGCCATAACTCACAAGTGGTTCACTGTAGTTCAGACACCAGGTGTTAATCAGGCTATATCGTATGCTAAATGGTAAGGTAACTGCTATTAAAATGACAGCATAACTTCACTGATGAAACGTATAACTGCAGTTTAGGAAAGTGTAACTCCATTAACGATATATATAACTTCAGTGATGAACACATATAACTCGAGGTATTACTCTAGGTATAACTCCAGGCCTCTAATGCATAACTCCAAAGCATATATTGTCCAACTCTGAGCATATACTGTAAAACTCTAGGCAAAATAATGTAGAATTCCAGTATGGAAATGTCTCTATATTGATAAAACTTAATATGATAAAACATTAGGATTTTAGAAAGCTTACTCAGTTGGAAATTTGTAGTCATCAAGGAAAACGTAATCAGCCACTTGTTTGCGATACACCGGGATATCCCTAATTAATGCCTTGTTCAACTTCAGCATCTTGGCGACCACTGTAAGGTCGGCGTCTGGTTCCCCGCAATATGTGGTGCAACCAAGGCCATCGCCCTTACCCCGGGAGCGGCTATTAACAGCTGAGAGAGCCCGACTAGACGGCGTGCGGCCCAGGGCTACTTTCGAAGGTGGAGTCTGATAGCTTGAACTGACTTTAGAGCAAGGGCGTTTAGCGAATCGTTCTCTCCAAAGCAAATCCAAGACTCTCTTCCTTCCACTTGTGTTTCCGGCTAACCTCTGTTTATCACGCAGCTCCTCCATTTCACGGTCTTTAAGCTCCTTAAAAGCTGTTACCCTAGATAACACCTCTTCCCTGTCCACGTTAATGTCACTAAGGATAAGGGTGACAGCAATTTCCGCTCGCATGAGGTCATTGCTGTCCTTTATCCCTATGGTACAGTCGAATGGCTCTCCACGGTACAACAACATATGAACCATCACGTAAAGACCACAGTCATTGTCAATATACCCTGATCCCTGCCAGTTTAATTTAATGTTGACAAAAGGAAACCCTTCAACTTTCTTCCCTTTGTCGAGCCCTTTGTAGGCCATATACTTTCCCATTGCGTCAGCCTGGCAGAAGTTAGGCAAGGCGTTTAAAATTGGAAGACCAATTAACAAAACAATGGAGCTGATAATTAATATAGTCACCAGTTTTATAAGACTTACAGTAATACGCGCAATCCCTCCGTGCGGTAATTTCAGAAGATCGTCCTCATAAGAACGATTATCAAGGTACTCGATCTGCTCGAAGAGGAAATTTATGCAATTGCAAGAGTAATGATCTTGATCGCCAGTGCTTACCGGGACGAAAACCTACAAACATGCACGTAAAATATAAGATTTATAAAACATAATTAGCAGATTAGAGGCATACATATTGTGCATAATTGGAATTATACATTATCTGATTAGAGTTATACAATATATGTCTAGAGTTGTACATTCAATTTCTAGAGTTATACATTATATGCTTGCAGTTGTACATTATGTGCAGTGAGTTATACATGCTATGGTTAAAGTTATACATTCTATGCCATGTTTTTATGGAGTGAAGTTAGCCACTCACCAAAACTCTAAGCATATAATGTATATTTATAGGCAAATAATGTATAACTTTAGCCATAGAATGTATAACTCTAGTCATTCTGAATGCTAAAGTTATATAATGTATAACTCTATCCATAAAAAGTATAACTCCAGGCCTCTAATGTATAACTCCAAAACATATATTGTACAACTCTAAGCATATACTGTAAAACTCTTGGCAAATAATGTATAATTCCAGTATGGAAATGTCTCTATATTGATATCTGAGCTCACCATATCAGAGTCCAGTTAGAATGGACTAGAACACGACTCTTGCCACATGTCCCACGAGGCACAAAACCCTTCAGAATGATCAACAACCAAGTTTTTTTTCCTGCCTTGCCAAATTGCAATTGCTAGGTCCTATAAAAATGATAGACGGGGTTGACAGCTTGTATCACAAGTTACGTACGGTTTGTCATAAAATAACTTGCGGTAGTTCGAGCACACTTACAGCGTGACCTAGGCCAAAGAAACAGCGCGAACTTGCAACAGCTGCGGTGTTCGCGTGCGTAAGCTGATTGAGTAGTACAGACCAAGATCGATGACATTGGCCGTAATCTGTTTCCTGGGCATCAACGACTGGAGATCAATACGCGTTATGCAGTTTGGACAGCATATGTGACCAATTGTTCCCTACAAAGTATTAGCAAAATGAGACACGCAAAGAAGGGAAAAGATTCATGGCCTGTTTCACTGTTGTACTGAAATATAGGTAAAACTTATCTTTTACTTACTCTTTCTTATGGTCGTGGAATTGATCAAAGACATAATCCATTACATCCTTCCTCACCCTGAACACCGTCCTGAAACGTTCCTTGTTAAATCGCAGAAGCTGTGAGCATACGTGCTGGTCAGGTTCGGGTGCCCCGCAATCCCGAGAACAACCTAGGTTCTCGGGTACAGTGTCCATACACGAAAGGGGGGCAGTTGAATGCAGTAAGAAAGGATGGTGGATCATGTCACATCGCGGCACATAGATAGGCGGCGGGGCTGGTGCAACCGGCTCAACCCTAGCACCAGCGATTTCAACTACCCCACCTTTTTTGGGCACACCAATCGTACGCTCCTCAACCCCGGCAAATGAAAGTCAGAGGGATTTGATTTCCACTCAATTCCGTTGAAGGATCCTCCAGGGTGACATCCGCACCCTCGACAACATCTACGTTTTCACCCCCGTTGTTGGAATGTTGTTCAACATTCTCAACTACATCCTTTTGACCAGTGGCCTGAATGAAAAATAATAGAAATAAACACCATCCTTTTGTATCAAACAATTTACAGGTATAACTCTGAAAGTGATACAAAGAGGTCACAGAGTTACATACCCAATGCATTACAGTTATACATATAAGGGCAAGGGTTATACACATGTGTGAAGTATTAAAAATATGCTATCAGAGTTATACAAATTTGAGTTAGAGTTATACACATATGGTTAGGAGTTGTACCAAACGGCGTTGCTGTTTAAGTAAAGTTATCCATTCTGATAATAGAATTAATCAGAAAATATACAATAGATAGTCAGAGTTATACAAAATATAAGTAAAGTTATACATTCTGATAATAGAGTTAATCAGAAAATATCAAGAGTTATACATTCTGACAGCAAAAGTTATTCAAAATGTAATCAGAGTTATACAACAAACTTTTAACCTGGGAATCAGCTCCCTTCTCCATAATTGGTGCAGCATCCATCTGTAGCTGACAAACAAATAGGGATTCAGATTATGTATAACCAAAATTCTATTAAATCAAATTTCTATAAAATCCAAAATTATTTTCACCATTCAAAAGAAGAGATAATCAGGAGAGTTATAAAAAATAATAGTAGAGTTATACATATAATAACAAAAGTTAGACAATATGAAACTAAAGTTATATAATGTGTAACTCTAGCCATGAATGTATAACTCTATTATTAAAATGTATAACTTCAAGTATATACTGTATAACTCTAGGCATATTCTGTATAACTCTAGGCATATATTGTATAACTCCGGGAATATAATGTACAACTCTAGAGAAATATTGTATAACTCCAGTTATACATTATGACAGCAGAAGTTATTCAACATATAATCAGAGTTGAACAACAAATGACTGCAGTTGCACAGATTGAAAGATAAAGATATACAAATAGGCACTACAGTTACAAGGCCTCATCATAAGTTTCAACAAAGTTATACTTTATCAACTTAGAGTTATACACGACCAATTAAAAAAAAAACGAGTGTATAAAAATTATTTAGCGCAAATTAACAAACTTACCTCGCCACCAAGACCACTCCCGTTCGCTGGAAGTCCACATAAAGCTTCCTTGATTTCAGCATTGGAAAACATACACTCCATCAATTCTTGTGTCTCCATTGGCAATTCTGGGACCGTAGATTTTTCCATCTCCTTATCTGATGGTTGATTGTCTGAAAATCTTTCAACATTTTCTTTCAATCCCTCCCCATGAACTTGCTCATGCACCTCATCACCTACCACGGGTCGAGATTCAGCATCCTCTGACCGTCCGTCAGCTTGGCCTACAATGTCTGCTGCTCTTTCATGGTCAATGTCTGACAATATTCCAACATTTTCAACATTTTCTTTCAATCCCTTCCCATGAACGTGCTCATACACCCCATCACCTGCCCCGGGTAGAACGTCAGCGTCCTTTGACGGTCCGTAAGTTTGGTCAATTTCCTCCTCGGTGTAATTCGCCTCCAACAACAGTTCTCTGACAGTTTGGACGGGGGTGCACACAACTTGATCCTCTAACCCTGGGCTAGCATCTGACAACGGATTAGAAACTACTGTATCACCTCCCACTTCCTCCATAATCTTTGACCATGAAACTGCAACTGATTTCGTTGGCGTGACGGCTTTGATCGACTCTCGACGCGGCTCAACACGAGGGTTACCACCCCTGCCACCCCCATCATTGGCGAGACTAGACAGAACTTCACTTATTTGACGCGTAGATGCATCGATTCCGTCAGATTTTTTGGGAGCCTCAGTAACTACCTCTCCAAATGCAGGAGCGTTACCAACAGAAACCTTTAGCCTTTCTGCAATCTGTTCTGCTTCAGCAACGTACTTTTGAATCTTTTCACCCTCAAAGAATTCTTGAGAGGCCTGACTAGAATTTAGGCCCGTCGGATCACTAGTTACAGCTTTGATCCTTGCGGTTGCATCTGCGTACCATGAATAGAACACAATAGCGTTCCTTTGCATCTGTAGATAAAGCTCGTGAGTACGCTGCATTGAAGAAGTACAGTAAGTTAGTTATATTGTAAGAGATGGGTACGTTCAGCTGAAGCAAAATCAATCTGCAAAAATATATAATATTCTGAACTTACATCGACCGCCCTAGCTTTCAATTCCTCGTCATCCTCGACACCTGCTGGTCGTTCGATCTGAATGAACTTCTTCTTAGAAGTTGAGCAGGAGAGAGGGGGTGGGGGCCTGATAGCAACAGTAGTTTTGGTTCACGCGGGTCGCTGAGACTGATACTGTCCGAACTCTTAATATAAGAGGGATCTTGAAGGCACCTCGGATACCTGGTCTTAGACAAAGTTAAAGTACCCAATCCCCCTTGAACCACCTCAAATTTGACCCTATCTACAAGCGAAGTTTTATCCCAATGCTTAATCAAAGGTAGATCGTGGGGGCAAGGCTTACCCTTGTAATCATATCGCTGAAAGTAGCTTATCATGAGGAAGGGGATACATCCACCCAACATCGTTACCCTTTTTTTGATCATGTCCCGCTTTCAACATCATTTCCAAAATATAAGAGCACCAGTCAAAATGCGGAATGGCTTTAGGATCTTCTACAGCCCTTAACAGCTTCAAATCTATCCCGTTGTTTGGGGTGGGTGCGAGGAATAAAGAAATACAGAACAAAACAAATAGCCGGCAAAAATGATCGTCCGCCTCCTCGTACTCCATAAGTTGCTTGTGAACTTTCCCTAAACTTATTGCACTATTTGCTTTGGCCACCCCGTACGCTTGCCGCCATTTGTCCTTCAGCTCCTTATTCTCGGGATCGTTGGACCCCTTCTGCGAGCTCACAGGCCCCAAAGGGAGAGGGTTGGGTCCGAAAGGTATCAAGAAACAGTCATGCACATCATGCTTACTGATCATAAACTCCTTCTTCCGAGAAGCCCTGAACACATATGACCCGTCAGAGAAGGACTCCAAGAACAGGCGAACGTGTGCAAGTGGGAAGCTGCTAATCTTGAGCTCCAAAAGGCCACCAAACCCAATTTTCTTAACAGCGGACACCTGATCCTCATTAAGCTTTTCAATGAGAGAGACAAGCCTTTGAGGTCGACACGAAACCGTGATTTCATGCACCCTCTTCACCCTTGGCTTGGCCTCAACCATCTGGGCAAAAAGCAAGGACAACACACAAAATTACACATACTGTAGTTGCAATTGGAGATATTTGGAACAAAGAAATAGACATACTGTGAATTAAAGCTATACAATAGATAGTCAGAGTTATACAAAATATAAGTAAAGTTATACATTCTGATAATAGAGTTAATCAGAAAATATCAAGAGTTATACATTCGACAAAGAAAAGTTATTCAAAATGTAATCAGAGTTATACAACAAATGACAAGAGTTATAAAAAAGAAAAAATTTGAACCTGGGTATCAGCTCCCTTCTCAGTACTTGGTGCATCATCCATCTGTAGCTGACAAACAAATAGGCATTCAGATTATGTAAAACCAAAATTCTGTTAAATCAAATTTCTATAAAATCAAAAATTCTTTTCACCATTCAAAAGAAGAGATAACCAGGAGAGTTATACAGAATAACAGTAGAGTTATACATATAATAACAAAAGTTAGACAATCTGAAACTAAAGTTATATAATGTATAACTCTATTATTAAAATGTATAACTTCAAGTATATACTGTATAACTCTAGGCATATACCGTATAACTCTAGGCATATATTGTATAACTCCAGGAATATAATGTACAACTCTAGAGAAATATTGTATAACTCCAGTTATACATTATGACAAACAGGTTATTCAACATGAAATCAGAGTTATACAACAAATGACTGCAGTTATAACAAAAGTCAAACTTTTACCCTTGGAATCGGCTCCCTTGTCAGTACTTGGTACTTTTAAACATTCAAAAGAAGAGATAATCAGGAAAGTTAGCTATACAGAATAACAGTACAGTTATACATATATTAAAAAAAGTTAGACATTCTGAAAACTAAAGTCATATAATGTATAACTCTAGCCATAGAATGTATAACTCTGGCCATAAAATGTATAACTGTAAGCCATAGAATGTATAACTCTGGCCGTAAAATGTATAACTCTAGGTATAACTCCAGGCATCTAATGTACAACTCCAAAGTATATATTGTATAACTCTGGTCATATACTGTATAACTCTAGCTATATATTGTATAAATCCAGGTATAAAATGTATAACTCTAAGCATATATTGTATAACTCTAGGCATAGAAACTAATTAGAAGTAGAGTTATACATATAACAATTAGAGTTTGACATTATGAAAGAACAGTTGGTCACAGAATCAGAAGAGCTATACCTCTAGTAATCAGAGTTATACATCTAGTAACCCGAGTTATACATATTGAGTACTAAAGTTATACATTTAGTAACCAGAGTAATACATCTAGTAACGTATAAAAAAAATCAGAACATTTAACCTGGATATCAAGTCCCTTGTCAATACTTTCTACAACTCCAGGAATAACTCCAGGTATAACTCTACGTATAACTCCAGGCATCTAATGTATAACTCTAAAGTATATATGTATAACTCTAGTCATATACTGTATAACTCTAGCTATATATTGTATAAATCCAGGTATAAAATGTATAACTCTAGGCATATATTGTACAACTCTAGGCATAGAAACTAATTAGAAGTAGAGTTATACATATAACAATTAGAGTTTGACATTATGAAAGAAGAGTTGGTCCCAGAATCAGAAGAGCTATACATATAGTAACCAGAGTTATACATCTAGTAACCAGAGTTATACAGATTGATAACTAAAGTTATACATTTAGCAACTAGAGTTATACATCTAGTAACGTATAAACAAAAATCAAAACTTTTAACTTGGATATCAAGTCCCTTGTCAATACTTTCTACAACATCCATCTGTAGATGACAAACAATTGGGATTAAAATTATGCGTATCTTTAATTGAAGTTATACATCATTCTTATAAGAGTTATACCAACAAGACGAAATTTTTTACCTTTGATTCAGATTTCTTGGAAGTTTTCTTCGCATTTTTCTTGGCAAAAACCATTGTTAATTATCAAATGAACTCGAATTTGATCTGCACAACCATAATTAACAATTGAACAAATCAACATCAGCAAACCCATCATTGAAAATTGAAAAATCAAATGAACTCTTTTTACGATAGTTTAACAAAGGCAATAATTAACAAAGAAAAAATTCCAAATCACTAAATAAGGAATGGAAAAAATACCTTATAAAAAAATGGACACAGGCGAGTTTGAAGGAGAGTTGGAATTAATTGGTAGTGATGAAGATGGCGTCTGTTGAGATGGAATTTAATTGGTAGTGATCAAAATGAAGTTATCAGCAATGTGAAGAAAGAAAAGGAAGACGAAATGACAGGAAATAGAGGGAAATATACCCGCAAGTTGTTTTGAATTGTCTAGAAAATGAGGAGGGAAATGATGATGGACTGATTGACAAAACAGTGTAGCATGCATGGGTTAGTGGGTAAGAGGAGAGAGGTAAATCAAAAATATTAGTTTAGTGGGGTTTGACTGCGAAATCTTGGCCATTGGTTTGATTGATCCAACCGCCCACATTAGGACTTATGGACTTAATATGATATATTGGCCTTAGTTGATCTCTTCTCTCTCTCTCTCTCTCTCTCTCTCTCTCTATATATATATATATATATATATATATATATATATATATATATATATATATATATATATATATATATATATATATATATATATATTAATCTCTTCTAACTTAACATTGACATGAGATTGTATATCGCCAGCATAAATGACGTGGCGACATCCAATCAACTTTACAATTTAAAAAAAAAAAATACTACGTAAAAGCATAATTAAAACACAAATAGAAGTTATATATAGAAGTAAATAACTGATGATTATGGACGCAATCAATGTTATACTATTAGACCCATTTAAAAATGGCAACAATGCTATTATATATAAATCTCCCTAAATACTCTCCCTAGATTATTCTCATATTGGTTAGTACTTAACTAGTGTATATATCCCGCACGAATGCGCGGTTTTTTAGATAGGAATACTAAATAAAATAACAATTATACAACTAATATTTAACTAAATTTGAAATTTAATTGTAAAATTTATTAGTATTATGTTTTGTATTAATCGTGAAAAATGGAATGTTTAGTATAATCTAGTTGTAAGAATAATATAATGAAGGCCCAATTACAGATATGTTATAATAAAAGCTCAACTATAGATATGATACAATGAAATCCCAATTATAGCCAAATTCATTTAAGCGGGAAAATTTGGGAGATCTCTTATTCTTTTAGTTTAAGGGGGGTGGAATGGTTTACAAAGTTGATCAGCTATTTATTCCTCTAATTCCTATACGATACTAATCAACAATATTTATTGACACTTTTTTTTACCATGTTTTTAATAAAAAAAAATATAAATTTTATTACAATTATTGCATATGAGGATACTTGCGACTTTTAAATTGATACAGTTAGCTAAAATTAGATTATTTTATAAATACGGAATTATATACTTTGATATCTAACCATGGTTTAAACTATTAATATTATAGTTATAATTATGATTATAGATCTTAATTTAAAGTACTATCATGATTTACTTTTTTTTTTAATTATCTTCATAACGCTTTTAATATGTGTTTTTTTTTTGCTAATTTAAAATATAGTTTATGGGTCACTAATAGGTTGGTCGGGTCTTAAACCAAAGTTAGCAGGTCACGTCGAGTTAGGGACATCTCAAGTCATCGATCAAGATTAATAGATTTATGACCCTAAAAAAAGCAAGTAATCAGACTTACGTATTGAGTCAAATCTTACACGTTTACTCTCAGTCATTAATCAGATTTCATCTATGTAAATTTATGTTATAGAATAATGAACTAAACAAATAAATCTCTTACTAAATGACTTTATAATAAAATATTGTAAACCATACCTACTAAAGACAATTTTAATGGGAATTATATTTTGGTTGTCAATAATTATTAACTGTGAGACAGTTCGATAATGTTAAAAGACAACTTATTTATTAGCATTAAAAGAATTTGCTTTTATTTTATTTTTATTTTTTATTGTTTAAATAGAATGTCTCATGTTGTGAGATCCTCTTATTCTATAATTTATGATTGTGTAAGACAGACTCATAAATAAAAAGACACTTTATTTATTAAGAAAATTGGATGTTTTTTTTCTTTAACAAAAATACATGGACATTTTCATAGTTGAGGTCGTCTTACGTACTCTATATTATGTGAATACACTTTACATGTTTTAATTTTTTTTCCCGATTACTTTTTAATGTGTATACGAGGGTAGAAGGATGAACTTTCTACCAATATAAGTAATGATTTAGTCTATTAATTCTAATATGGAGTAATTGTCATCTATGTTTTTAGTTTATTTCAGTAAAAGATACAAAACTCTAAATTATAAGCGGTTTTATTTCGGATTTTTTTTCCATTAATTTTTTTCACCATTTAAGTGGGGTTATATATCCCTTATGTTGTCTAAATATCTCAATGACCAATAAAATTGGTCGGGCGGGTCGGATCACACGGACTGCGTCAGTTCAAAATTTCAAATATGAGTTGAGTCATACGAGTCACGGGTTGGGTTAGGGTCAGAGTACGGGTTAATAATTAGTATATAACGCCTTTTTATAGATCAGAATAATATTGTTTAAAAACTAAAACATATTTAATATTAGCATTTTAACCATATTAATTATTTACAATAATTATATTGAAAGAAAATTTAGAGAACTTAAACTAATTTTTTTTTAATTATTTTTCAAATATAATACTCCCTCTCATCCACTCCAAAGGTAACATGAACCCACTTTTTGTGAGAGAAAAAGTGGGTCCATGTTACCTTTGGTGTGGATGAGAGAGAGTATATAAATATTAATATTTAACTAAAAATCATGATTTATCTTTGCTCTATGGTTTGATCTGTTCTAGTCGAGTTTCAACCTTAAATGAAGGGGTTATTTTGGGTTCAGATCGAACAGGTTACGATTCGAGATTTTTGGGTCTTAACCTTGGAAAAAAAGGGATGGGGTCGGTGGTGTGAATGGATTGCTCGTCGTTAAAGCTTTCAACCAAGACAATATTTCTAACTCTACTAACTACTCTTTAGTGGAGTGGTAAGTAAAGGTCGGATCCCAAGGGTCGGGTATTGATCTAGGATTTCAATTGCAAGTAGCTATGTCTTAGGGTGTCACATATTTGGGTTGAGATGAGATGTAATCTAAACTAATCAACAAGATGTATGTAAATTAAGGAAAACAAAGCAAAACAATAAAAGGGGTTTGTAAACAATTGATTAGGGGCACTAGGGTGTCATGGGTTCATAAGGGAATCATGGAAATAGATCATACAAACATGTTCTCAAATAGATGCAAGCAACTTATTGTTGTGATGGAATCGAGTTAGTGTATATCTTACAATTCCTAGGAAGATTTAGGTACCGGAGCTGAGTCGATCAAGACTTTACAACACCTACAAGTCGACTTAGTCTCTTCCTATTCAACTCTATGCATGCTCTAACAAGGCTTAAGTTGGCTTATATCTTACTGTGGACAAGGCCCTCGGGAACTGCGTCCGCGGGATCCACACTAGGCATAATCGACTCGAGGTTCTTTCGAATCGAATTAAGACCAATTAGAGTCGCCACCAAGTTTTTTAGGAACTTGGAACCGTTCAAGTCAACTTTACACCTTTCATCGAAAAGCATAAAGCCAATCGACTACGAGTGACTAAAGATAAAGACTTGTACCCTATATCACTCGATTTGAATGACTCTCGTAATCCAATGGTATTTAGACGGATCCACAAACCATAGATCTTGAGTAAGGGGTGAGGGTACGTGTTAGGAAGCCCATAAGGACACCTAACCCCGCCCGTCAATAACGGCCTCTACTAAGTCAAGTGTCGGATTTCAAACAAGGTCATAGCTACTACGATATATGAAATGCAAACATTGTTTTCAAAACCCTAACATGTGAAGTTTCTATGTCGATTTAGATGCAACTAAACTAACTTTGTCAAAGTTGTAATTTAGCATGTGGATTGATTAATCTAACAACATACAAAACAAAGCAAACAAGGCTTAAGGGGGAATGGGGGAGCCGTGGGATCTACCTATTACAAACCAGGCATTTCATGCCGACGCAACGAGAAATTAAAGATACAACTCGATCTAAGTACAATTGCTACATATGATACTATACACGACAACACACACGGCCAATCGGCCTAGAAAAGCGTGCACAAGAGGGGTGGCCCACGGCTTACATGACTCACGGCCTTGGATCACTCCTCGTGATGTGTGCTTTCGCTCAATCTCATCGAATTAGACATAGGGCCGCACGCCAAAGCATGCATTAGCATAAATCGGGCCATGTTGCTTTAAACAACATGCGATTTACTACGCTCTTACAAGCATTGGGGCACAACCGTCTAACCAAACAAGACTAAGGTTTTTTGAAAGAGGTTTTGACTCGATAAAAGAAAATTAACTCGAAAATTACAACTCGATAAACAAACTATAAATTACAAGCTACAAAACAACAAAGAACAAATGATAAACAAGAAAAGAAAAAAACGAAAAGAGAAAGACGAGAGACACGGCCAACTCACGGCCCAAACCACGGCCACCCTCACGGCCAAGATAAGGCCATCCTAGTTCCTAGGTTTGGTTCATTAGTCAGATCGAATGATTGCGAAACGGATTAGAAAACGAGTTATAAGACAGGTTGATCGATTGAGAAGAAACGCGCGAGTGTGTGTTCTACACGGCCTAAAGGGTCCAATTAGGTCACGATATCATAAGATCAATGCTTACTCGTTGAGTGTTAATAGGAAGGTGCTAATCACGCACTCCTATGCTAGCGAGAAATCAAGTGAAAAGAAAGATGTATTCAATTAGGTTATAGAATTGTTAATCGATTTTTAAAGCTATGTCGATGCCACCTAACATGTCTAATTAGGTTATTAAATTGATCTAATATCGTCTAAATAAGTCATATATTAACAATCAGAGGTCATACTAACATGCAACGGGTCCTAAGGTGTGTCGAATTGGCCGAGACAACAAAGGGTCAAAAGCGAGGAACGGAAGTTAGAAATTCGTTTTATTAATGCCCTACCTTGAACACGAGGATATGTAAATGAGACGGGGGTGTACGACCGACTGATGTAGCGGTTTCTTTTCCCATCTCAAGTCAACGCGGGTGTTCATGGTGGTACTTTAACTCATACTCGGACTAAACTAGTTTCATAGTTAATTTAAACGATAAATAAAAAGCGATAAACAAACAAAACAAACTATAAAAGAACAAACATAAAAAACGAAATAAAAAAAGGAGAAAGAGGAGGATTTGATGCACCCTCAACCTACATGTATCGTTGACACCGTCTTGGGTCGTAATCGATGGTAGATTTTATCTCGAGAGGCCGTCGTCGACGAAGAAACAAAGCAAACACGCGTTTTTGGCAAATCTGGACAGCAACTTTCAAACAATGATTTCTCCCTCGTTTCACGATGAAAATTCGATTTAAAAGATGTTTTGAAAACTAGAAAGAGAGGAGAACAGAGATCTTAAAGCAACCCCTGCTCGTTTTGAGTTATTGGGCACGAAAAACGAGCACAAACAGAACCGGACAGACAGGAACAAACCGCGAAAACAGAGTGTATAACACTCTGTTTTTCGAGGGATTTCGTGTACCCTCAAAGGCAATTTGGCTCGTAAATCTTTGTCTAATGTGTAGATGGATGTTATGTGGTTAATTAGGAACAAGAAAATCGAGTTTTGATGGAGGTTTGAGGGAGGAACGAATTGTTTTTCGAGGAGGACACACAAACAGTTTCAGTTTGTATGTCGGTTTTGTGGAGGGTTTTTGAGAGGCAATTAGGGCTTGTTTCTGAGGTTTAAAGCTTGTGAGTGATGGTAGGATGTGGGGAGAACTTCGAGGAATGAATGTATGGTGAAGGGGTGGTATTTATAAGGAGTTAAAATAGGTTAAAAGAGAGGGAGAGGCAATCGGGCTTGTTGAACATAGCTGCTGTCCAGCAGCTTTTGGGGGGGTTTCTAGGGTTCGTTTTGGGGGTTTTATTGGTGATTAAGCTAGGATAATATGGGTAGGATACTAGGGTATGGGTTAGGGTTAATGGGTACGGGTCTTGGTAGTGTTTGGAGCGGGTTTTGGGCTCGAGATTGAGCTGCCAAAATAGGGGGGCTGCTCGTTTGTTGCGGGCTGTTTGGGGAGGTGTTTGGGATGGAATTTTGGGCCGTGGGTAGGGGGTTCGAACAAGGGTGGATGGGTAGAGGCTTGGGTTGGTTAATGTACTCGAGATTCGTGCCAATTCGTAAAGAAAACGGGCTAAAAAACCGAGCTAAAATCGAGCTCAAAAACACATGTTCGAAACGAGTTCTTTTCGATTTTCAAATCGATTTTTCAAATCAATTAACACATTAAAATAAATGATTTTTCAAACCAAATATACTCATAAAATGATTTTTCAAATCAAATATTTATTTTATTTTCAACAAAATAAACTTGGGAAAATAAATTCAAAATAAAATAAAATAAGTTGAATTCACCTAAAAAAAGCCATAATTTAAATATCATTTAAATTAATAAAATGAACTCACTTAAAAAAGACATTAATTTAAATATCATTTAAATTAATAAAATACTTCATCGACGACGCCCATTCTACATCGTAAAACGAGCTCCAAATAATGACAATGACAACTAAAGAATACATGTGTCCTATCATCATCGGGTGTTTGTCGGGTTCTCTATAAATTCCAATATCGACGGATACGGGTATCTACAGAGCCCCCACTTTGACTGAGGCTTGGACAAGGCGAAAGTCAAAGTATACCCAAGGTCCCTTTCGACCCGAGGATTCTCGGGTCGTTTATAGTCCATTAGACTTGCGTATATAAGCTCTTGACCATAAGAAGAGATCATACCTGAAACTTCGCTGGGGATTGACTCTTGCTTTTGTTGTGTGAAGTTGTCATTGTTGGTCGTCGACCCATAAATTGCATATATGGTGGATTGAGCCTTATCCTTAGGCGCCTACGTATCCGTTTCTGACGGAATCAAACCCGCGTCGTAGTTCGGCAACTGCTGACACATGCCCAAAGTTTATCATCTGCTGGCGTATGTCCAAAATTCGTCATCTGCTGACATTTGCCCAAAATTTATCATCTGCTGGCAATTGTCCAAATGGGACGGGACTTTCCAAGAAGGTTGCCGCCGCTTTCATCATTTGCTTTCAGCTACGGAATTCTTCCATTTCATACTCTTGTATTGAATTGAATTCTGAGTGGATGTCATCCTTTTCATCGTGATAATGGTCTCTAAAGCCAACGGCTTGAGCCCCGATTTGTAATGGCTCTAAAGTCGAAGACTTTAGAGCCCCCAGTTGAAGCATATCCTGCTATAATTGGAACACAAAAACGTACTAGCAATAATCATCACATAAGCACATTTGGATCATCGATCTTGAAATTTGATTATTTTGAAAGATTGGGTCATCGACCCGAAAATTGAATTTGAAAATTTTGAATGATTGGGCCATCGACCCGAAAATTGAATTTGAAAATTTTGTGTGATTAGGCCATCGACCCGAAAATTGAATTTGAAAATTTTGAATGATTGGGTCATCGACCCGAAAATTGAATTTGAAAATTTTGAATGATTGGGTCATCGACCCGAAAATTGAATTTGAAAATTTGAATGATTGGGTCATCGACCCGAAAATTGAATTTTGAAAATTGTGAATGATTGGGTCATCGACCCGAAAATTGAATTTGAAAATTTTGAATGATTGGGTCATCGACCCGAAAATTGAATTTGAAAATGTTTAATGATTGGGTCATCGACCCGAAAATTGAATTTTGAATTTTTGAATTTCGAAGGATTGGATCATCGACCCACAAGGATTCCACTACTTGGATCACCTATCCACAATTCGCAAAAAGTTTTTGGAATTTTGAAATTTTGAAATTTTTTGAAATCGAACCTTGATGGGTGAGCATGAAATACGACTCAGACACTCCGTATGACTCGTAAACAACGTGGGCGTAGCCCGCTACCGTAAAACAAAAAAAGAAAATAAAACCGTAAGTGTGCACGGGTTTTAATTCAATTATTGACTTGCTGGGGATAGAAAGGTAAATTTGCCATTCTGGCGCCAAAAGATGGCAAATGGGAATCACAAGGCCATCGGACTTGAGACAGAGATATCGTATGGCATGGGCGTGCTCCCAAGGGCACATGGGAATCAAGATCACTTGGCATTGACAAGGTGGATTAAACTCATGGAGCAACAACGTTAGCTTCGCCCAAACACTAAACACAGACTGATTTTATGAGAACAGTTGGACATCACACATCACTCTTGTTGGGAACATTCTGCCACTCTTCTCCTCGCCTCATTTCTTTTCAGCGAGTATTCATCATTTCTTGCCACCGCCTTCTTTCTTTTCAGCGGGCTTTTACTATTTTTCTTCCACGCCTTCTTTCTTTTCAGCGGGTTTTTCATATTTTTGGTTCCCAACACAAACCCACATCTATCGACTCAAAGCATCTTTGCCTACACCGTTAGATAAAGCTCATTCCGAGACTTGACATTACTCATCTGAACCTATATCCTTATCCTAGCCTACATCGAGTGCTAAGACCGACTCAAACAAAGGTGGCCTCATTTGGACTTGGTTAAGACCCGTAAGAAACCGACAAGATGACAACTTGGTTGATGAGTGGATTGAATCCCTATTTCGAAGGATCGCCTACGTATTCGCGTGGAGCGAAATCAAATCCGACGTAGTTCGATCAAGGTGCATTAAATTGGCATTTTGATTGTGTGTACACACTCGAAGGTTTCACCTAAGGTATCATGTCATATCCCATTCTAGCCTGTAAAGTACCGTTAAATCCCGTGTTTGGGTTTAGGTGTAAAAGGCTTGGATCTTTTGGGATGTAGAGCTTGGTAATAACAAGTTGGAATGGTTAACCATCATTCTGAAGGTTTGTTTTGTGGTGCTAAGGCCAAGGGCTATGGCTGCTGATGTGGTTGGAATGGGTGTCTCTGGTTTGATGAACCACGAGTGCAAATGGGTTGAAAAATGATGTGGGTTCAAATTTCCATGTCTGGATCCTAAAGGCTGGGTGTAACAACACAAGCGGAATGATTCTCAAAATTCCTGACTATCCCCTTGTAACCGTCTCAGGAAGGACTTAGAGGGTAAAAATGTCACTACTTACGCTTTTGGGCTTTGCCCATTGAACCTCAACTATGGGTACTTGACTTGAATTCTGGCTTCCGTAACTTCGACATTCAACCAAAAAGCATTCCGCAATAACTTCAACATCTTTTTTCCTTTTTTCTTTTTCTTTTATCTTTTTTCATTTTTCTTTTTTTTTTCATTTTTTTTTCATTTTTCTTTTTTCATCATTTTTTTTTTCATTTTTCCAATTTTTCTCTTTTTCTCATTTTTCATTCTTTTTCATCTTTTTTCTCTCTTTGAAAATGATCTTCTATTCATTCTCTTAGTCATAAATGGATACCTCTTGAAAACTGGGCTTCGCCAACTAATTTGGGTAGGAACTAACAATTCCTTGTTAGAACGGATTGATATCTTCTCTCTTCGAGATGGTATGATTTTGTTGGGGAAAAGGCTTGCCTTCCATCATCGATAAGGGAAACAAGGAGCTCGTCCGGGTTTGTCATAGAATTATCTAAAAGCTTGTCACAAACATTGGTTCAGATGGAGGTTTTCTACCACCAGACATGGAATAGGTAAAGGAATCAAACACGGAATCCTATTGTACCTTACATTTTGAAACGGGACATATTTCTACCCCAGGGATGCCTTTGAGAGTGTTGTGCATTTTATCATGTTTTCGGAATGATTGAGGATTGGAAACAAGACATATTTGGAAATGAAACTGCAACTTTTTTATTGGAATGAGAAATGCTTAACAGACTCGAAGAAACGATTCCTAGGACACATCCTAGGTCATCGCGGAACAAACGACTCAAATATAAAAAAAGAAAGTTCTAGACTCGACTCGACTAAGATAAGAAAACAGATCCCGACTCATAATTTTCAAATCTGGTCTTGAGCTTTCTCTTATTCAGCTGTCAGCTTAGATGCCCGGCTCTGGTCCTTGATCCCATTGATGGTCTGCCTCCATCCCGAGGTAGTCCTCGAGGATCTACGCCTTGATGATAAAGGTTGGCGAACCGAATTGTCTTTTATTAACTTCGTTAACGAGAGGAGTACATTCTAGAGCAAGACTCCCGACTTGAATTTCATTCTTCGGGTTTGGTAAGAATTCAAAGCAATCCACAAATATCTTCCCGATAAACACCCCTTTCAAGTGACATGGGCGGATAAGATGGGAATAATCGACATTGTCTTCGACAGAAACAAAGTTGGTGTGATCGCCAAATGGATTGGTGATGTTATTGGGTTTAACAGTTGGGATCGGGAGTGTTCCATTCTCGATCATGTCTTGAATTTCGTGCTTCAGTCGATAGCACCTTTCAGTATCATGGCCTTTCCCTTGATGAAAGGCACAGTAGGCATTTGGTTTATACCATTTACCTTGTTGATCAGTGGGAGGGTCCGAAGTTGGACCAATAGGCTTCAGCTTTCCTTGGGCTATGAGCCTTTGGAGAGCGTATGTATAAGTGCATCCGATATCGGTGAATGCCCTAGTTGTTTGGCGCTGCGACTTCTTCGATTTCCCTTCTAAGAGATTGATGGCTTCATCAATATGGGTCGTTGCTGGGGCTTTTGTCTTAGATGACGAGGCCCCTTGGTATCCTTTTGGCTTTTCAGCCTCTGCCCTTATGACATCATCTTCTACCTTTATCCCGATTCTTATCAATTCTTTGAAAGAGCCAAAATTCTGGTATTTCAAAGTATTACGGTAAACAGGTCGTAAATTATTTACGAACTTATCTACCATTTCAACTTCATCAGGCTTCTTGGCTAGTTTCACGCTTTCAGCGCGCCATCTTGCGAGGAATTCAGTAAAGCCTTCTTTGTCTTTCTGTGTCATCACCTCCAATGTTCTTATGTTGGTTTGAATCTCGACATTATCAGCATAGTGCTTGCAGAACTCCACCGTAATATCTTCGAAAGTGGGGAAGTTCTTAAGGTCAAGATTGTAGAACCACGCCTTCGGGTGTTCATCCAGAGATTGAGCAAAAATTTCAGACAGCATGTCAGCAGGTACTCCCTTCAGTGCTAAGTACCCTTTATAGGCCTTAACATGGTGGACTGGATCTTCTGTGCCCTTAAACTTTGGGATGTCAGTGAGTACCATGTTCGTGGGCAACTTATCCTGCACCGGGGCATAGGCCCTAGCATTCTCATAGTGAATGTTCTTCCCCTGGGAGAGTTTCAAAGGGTCTTCGATGAACTTGAACCGTTTTTTCCAGATCGTCGGTGGTGGAGGGGAATCTTCACCCGGCTTAGATTCGATTGCATCCATTCGGGTCATCATGAGGTTCACGGCCTCGTAAAGCTTGTTAATGACATCTTCCATTGCTTGACGTCGGGTTTTGGCGGCCTTTCTACAAGAAAACCCCGTACTGAGTCAATATTTAAAGTAAGAGCCCCTGCACACTTAAGGACACGACCCCAACTTGACTCAAAAAAAGACTCGACTTGAGATTGACTAACCAGAGGTTCGACTCACGGTTGGATCTAGACCTTGGTTCATTTTAGACTCGGCAAAACAATATGACTCAAACTGTCATGGCACGACTTTAAACTGGACTCGGTGTGACTAAACCCGTGATTGGACTAACATAGCCCATAGGTTCGGGTGAAACGCCCTAAATGGCCTAGCTTAGGCGTTTTTGTGGACTATCCTAGACCAAATGGTCGACCAACATGACTCAAGGCCCAAGAGGTGAGCTTGGGTGACCCAACAAGGTCGTGTTCTAGACTCTTAGAACGAAACACACCCGGCCTAACACGGCCATGACCCGGACACGACTTGACGCATTTCATGCTTGGTTGAGGTTCGAGAGGCATTTTGGATTGGTTTTAAAAAAAACGAAAGATTGATTCGAAAATGAGATTTGAAATGGGTAGCATGCCGGCTATAAAAGCTCATTTTGGGCCGAAAATTCTAGTCCTATTTGGGCAGCATTCCGCGTTTTTAAAACCATGCTATTTTGAAAGTAAGTTGTTCAAAAGTTCGGTTTCGAAAAGGACATGGAAAATTTCGAAAAGACTCGGGAAAACAATTTGCACATTGTCATTCTCATGTTATAAGGATGTATGCTCCTAGACATCTCTAAGTCTCGGCAAGTCTTCTACAAGAAGGTCTATGCCCTCCATCCTTTTGCGGTCTTATAGAGCAAGGTGTCTTAAGGTAAAGTACCTAGAAGATCGTCCCCACCATCAAGAACCACGCGAGGCGAAGTGGAAGCGAGCAATGTGCAGCTTCCTGGCATAGTGGGACGTCGCTCCCCGCGCATCACGAAGAAACGCTGGGACGGCCCGGGCAAGTCCTTAAGGGTTTATGCATGAATCGTAGCACTATGAGTAATGTTTTACTTTCCAACACATTCTTTTCAAGTTTCACCTCGGAGGAAAAGACCCTAGAAACAAAGTGTAACTAGTCCTCTTTTCCCAGTGAGTCGCCAAATGTGGACAAGGCCCTCGGGAAGGCTGCGTCCGCGGGATCCACACTAGGCATAATCGACTCGAGGTTCTTTCGAATCGAATTAAGACCAATTAGAGTCGCCACCAAGTTTTTTGGGAACTTGGAACCGTTCAAGTCAACTTTACACCTTTCATCGAAAAGCATAAAGCCAATCGACTACGAGTGACTAAAGATAAAGACTTGTACCCTATATCACTCGATTTGAATGACTCTCGTAATCCAATGGTATTTAGACGGATCCACAAACCATAGATCTTGAGTAAGGGGTGAGGGTACGTGTTAGGAAGCCCATAAGGACATCTAACCCCGCCCGTCAATAACAGCCTCTACTAAGTCAAGTGTCGGATTTCAAACAAGGTCATAGCTACTACGATATATGAAATGCAAACATTGTTTTCAAAACCCTAACATGTGAAGTTTCTATGTCGATTTAGATGCAACTAAACTAACTTTGTCAAAGTTGTAATTTAGCATGTGGGTTGATTAATCTAACAACATACAAAACAAAGCAAACAAGGCTTAAGGGGGAATGGGGGAGCCGTGGGATCTACCTATTACAAACCAGGCATTTCATGCCGACGCAACGAGAAATTAAAGATACAACTCGATCTAAATACAATTGCTACATACGATACTATACACGACAACACACACGGCCAATCGGCCTAGAAAAGCGTGCACAAGAGGGGTGGCCCACGGCTTACATGACTCACGGCCTTGGATCACTCCTCGTGATGTGTGCTTTCGCTCAATCTCATCGAATTAGACATAGGGCCGCACGCCAAAGCATGCATTAGCATAAATCGGGCCATGTTGCTTTAAACAACATGCGATTTACTACGCTCTTACAAGCATTGGGGCACAACCGTCTAACCAAACAAGACTAAGGTTTTTTGAAAGAGGTTTTGACTCGATAAAAGAAAACTAACTCGAAAATTACAACTCGATAAACAAACTATAAATTACAAGCTACAAAACAACAAAGAACAAATGATAAACAAGAAAAGAAAAAAACGAAAAGAGAAAGACGAGAGACACGGCCAACTCACGGCCCAAACCACGGCCACCCTCACGGCCAAGACAAGGCCATCCTAGTTCCTAGGTTAGGTTCATTAGTCAGATCGAATGATTGCGAAACGGATTAGAAAACGAGTTAGAAAACGAGTTATAAGACAGGTTGATTGATTGAGAAGAAACGCGCGAGTGTGTGTTCTACACGGCCTAAAGGGTCCAATTAGGTCACGATATCATAAGATTAATGCTTACTCGTCGAGTGTTAATAGGAAGGTGCTAATCACGCACTCCTATGCTAGCGAGAAATCAAGTGAAAAGAAAGATGTATTCAATTAGGTTATAGAATTGTTAATCGATTTTTAAAGCTATGTCGATGCCACCTAACATGTCTAATTAGGTTATTAAATTGATCTAATATCGTCTAAATAAGTCATATATTAACAATCAGAGGTCATACTAACATGCAACGGGTCCTAAGGTGTGTCGAATTGGCCGAGACAACAAAGGGTCAAAAGCGAGGAACGGAAGTTAGAAATTCGTTTTATTAATGCCCTACCTTGAACACGAGGATATGTAAATGAGACGGGGGTGTACGACCGACTGATGTAGCGGTTTCTTTTCCCATCTCAAGTCAACGCGGGTGTTCATGGTGGTACTTTAACTCATACTCGGACTAAACTAGTTTCATAGTTAATTTAAACGATAAATAAAAAGCGATAAACAAACAAAACAAACTATAAAAGAACAAACATAAAAACGAAATAAAAAAAAGGAGAAAGAGGAGGATTTGATGCACCCTCAACCTACATGTATCGTTGACACCGTCTTGGGTCGTAATCGATGGTAGATTTTATCTCGAGAGGCCGTCGTCGACGAAGAAACAAAGCAAACACGCGTTTTTGGCAAATCTGGACAGCAACTTTCAAACAATGATTTCTCCCTCGTTTCACGATGAAAATTCGATTTAAAAGATGTTTTGAAAACTAGAAAGAGAGGAGAACAGAGATCTTAAAGCAACCCCTGCTCGTTTTGAGTTATTGGGCACGAAAAACGAGCACAAATGTAACGGACGACAGAGGAACAAACCGCAAAAACAGAGTGTATAACACTCTGTTTTTCGAGGGATTTCGTGTACCCTCAAGGGCAATTTGGCTCGTAAATCTTTGTCTAATGTGTAGATGGATGTTATGTGGTTAATTAGGAACAAGAAAATCGAGTTTTGATGGAGGTTTGAGGGAGGAACGAATTGTTTTTCGAGGAGGACACACAAACAGTTTCAGTTTGTATGTCGGTTTTGTGGAGGGTTTTTGAGAGGCAATTAGGGCTTGTTTCTGAGGTTTAAAGCTTGTGAGTGATGGTAGGATGTGGGGAGAACTTCGAGGAATGAATGTATGGTGAAGGGGTGGTATTTATAAGGAGTTAAAATAGGTTAAAAGAGAGGGAGAGGCAATCGGGCTTGCTGAACATAGCTGCTGTCCAGCAGCTTTTGGGGGGGTTTCTAGGGTTCGTTTTGGGGGTTTTCTTGGTGATTAAGCTAGGATAATATGGGTAGGATACTAGGGTATGGGTTAGGGTTAATGGGTACGGGTCTTGGTAGTGTTTGGAGCGGGTTTTGGGCTCGAGATTGAGCTGCCAAAACAGGGGGGCTGCTCGTTTGTTGCGGGCTGTTTGGGGAGGTGTTTGGGATGGAATTTTGGGCCGTGGGTAGGGGGTTCGAACAAGGGTGGATGGGTAGAGGCTTGGGTTGGTTAATGTACTCGAGATTCGTGCCAATTCGTAAAGAAAACGGGCTCAAAAACCGAGCTAAAATCGAGCTCAAAAACACATGTTCGAAACGAGTTCTTTTCGATTTTCAAATCGATTTTTCAAATCAATTAACACATTAAAATAAATGATTTTTCAAACCAAATATACTCATAAAATGATTTTTCAAATCAAATATTTATTTTATTTTCAACAAAATAAACTTGGGAAAATAAATTCAAAATAAAATAAAATAAGTTGAATTCACCTAAAAAAAGCCATAATTTAAATATCATTTAAATTAATAAAATGAACTCACTTAAAAAAAACATTAATTTAAATATCATTTAAATTAATAAAATACTTCATCGACGACGCCCATTCTACATCGTAAAACGAGCTCCAAATAATGACAATGACAACTAAAGAATACATGTGTCCTATCATCATCGGGTGTTTGTCGGGTTCTCTATAAATTCCAATATCGACGGATACGGGTATCTACACTTACAAGCCTCATTGAAAAGATAAAAGATGGGTACAAAATGTAAGGTTTCATTGTCTGGCATTTCATCAAACATAACATGTGCATAGGTTGAAATCACAACAAGCAAGCATTTGATTATGAAAGCATATTAATTTAAGCATAGTTCTAATCCCATGATTGATTCCCCTAATTCCCCATTAACCCTCACTAAGAGACTACTCACTCATGGTCAAGTTTAACATGCTAATAAGGATGTCAATAATATTAACAAAGCAAAACATGATGAACAAGTGATGTAATTAACAATAATTAAGCAAAGGTAAAAGGGATTATACCTACTTGAGATGATCCAAATAATTAAGCAAAGAATAATAGAAGTAAACTTGATGATTGCTGGAAGGTTGTCAATCCTACAATAAACCCCCAATAATCTTCTAATTACCCAACTAAAACTAAGAACAATTGAGAGATTAAGGAATATACGCTTGCCCCGCAATGACCCGGCCCAATAAGGAAATCCTAATGAATTGGGCCTTTCGATACAATAAAATAGAAAGCTCCAAGGGGTCCATATTCTAGGAGCCCAAACTATGAGATTGAATAAAATGTTATTAATATTGAAATGTGTATTACAACTTGGATTAAGACTAAATTAAGAGAGATTAGTACTTAATTATATGATGATTAAGAGATGCCTCTATCTAGCTAGTACAATAGGGTATTTATACTAAGGATTAAGTACAAGGATTAGAGTTACTAAGGGCTTAAATGACGATTAAGACCCTAAAAGAAGTTGAAGACTTGAAAGTCCCGTAAGCACACGCGCGAGCTGGGTAGCAAGTCCCTCAGGGACACGCGTGTTCTGGCTGAAGAATGCTCGGGTCCTGTAAGAATATCCGCTCGAGCCGAGGCTTGGGACGCCCGGATCCTGGGCTGAGACGCTCGTGCTGAGCTCGGGACGCCTGGATCATGGGACAGGGTTTCTCCTCGTATTCTTGACTGCCTAACAATCCGTGGGGACTGTCTTGGGGTCGTGGGGATCTTAATCATTGCCCAATTCACTTGTTTTATTTTCTTAGGCCTTTAGTATTAGTCTCCTCTTTGATTCTTTGTCATTAGATGCGATCCATTTAGCTCCATTTTGCTCCATAAATGCAAGGCTAGCAATTCTCTCCTACCAAGGACACAAAACCTCATTGAATATGCAAAATAGGGAACTAAAGATAAGAAATGACCCTAATAGTCACTAGAAAGCATGGGAACGAGGTTAATTCGGGGACTAAATGTGCACAAATATGAGTCACATCAAACATCCCCAAACCGAACATTTGCTCGTCCCGAGTAAAGAGGTGACTAAAGCTATGACCTTTATTTAAACTAGCCTACTAATATAGCCGATGTGAGACAATTAACGGGTCTCTCTCCGCCCCTTCAACTCACAACAAGACATCTATGAGGTAATATGCCTTCTTGCAAGGCAAGGTGGGGCTTGCCAAAATGGCGATACATCCAAGCATTAAGCACACAAAAACAAGTAACGGATGCATCTACAAAATAATAGCCACTTTCCTCATCTAAGTGGCGGAAATTATCTAAGAGGGAAGCAATCTAAGGGTACACACTCTATTATAGATATGGTTTCTTCAAGTTACTAAGCCTAGGAGGATACCAACAAATCACCTCCAAGTTATGTCAAGCTAGGGTACCTTTGTCCACAATCGCTAAATGCTTTTGTCAAGAGTAGACTCCCTATGGTGTTAGAAACACCGTAGGATCGCGGAATTTCCCTTCTTGCCTAGACAAGATGTAACACCCCACGGTAATTGAAGAGGTCCAGTGATAGGCTTAAATGACTAGTGCTTAAAGGGATTGGAAGTACTACTCATATCAACAAAGTGCACTTTCTTTTATGGTCATCCATGCGAAAGAACTCCAAAGTTAAGCGTGCTTGGCTGGGAGTAGTCTTAGGATGGGTGACCTCCTGGGAAGGTTTCCGGGATGCGCATGAGTGAGGACAAAATGCTCTGTAAAGGACCCGTGTTGATCTGTGGGCCATGTACACAGCCTGGTGAGCTATCATAAGTAACCGCTCCCGACCTAGTTTGGGTCGGGGTGTTACAGTTGGTATCAGAGCCTTTGTAGCTCCCGACGCACACACGTGTACCCCAACTTAAATTTTGAACTTGACCTTGAAATAATGAATGAGAGATGGGTAGAACTAAGGACCTAAGTTGGTAGTCTTCTTGTGTATGCTATTTGTTAAGTACTAACTCGTTTGACTCTCTTTGGTGCTTTAAGAAGATGGTGCGACCAAACAATGTGGAGAATACTATCTTGCAAGCCCTTACTCAAATTCTTCAAAATCAACAAAATGTCAATGTTCAAGCCCATCCCGCTCCACAAGTGGTAGATCATCAAGGAAGTTTTTCTTGGATTGCAAGTCAACTAGCATGAAACAAGGCTAGGACCTATGGTGGTGAAGTGGATCCTATTGAGATTTCCGAGTGGTTTCGTGACATGGAGAAGAATTTCTCTCTTTATGATGTTCAAGATCGAGACAAAGTGAAGCTTGCCTCTCATTTCCTTGTGAAGGAGGCCGATAGGTGGCGGACTATTACCGGACCTTCCGTCACTCAAGACCCCACCTTTGATTGGAACCGTTTCAAGACTCTTGTGGAAACTCGTTTCTACCCTAAGGAACTCAAGCAACAAAAATTGAAGGAGTTCATTGATTTCAAGCAAGGAGGCCTATCCGTTCAAGCTTTCACCAACAAATTCAATGATCTTGCTCACTTTGCCCCAAAGTTTGTGAAAGATGAAGATGAACGTGTCTACTTCTACCGAAGCAAGTTGAATCCCAAGTTGGAAAGTATGGTGAGAAGAGACTCCACAACCTTTGTGGCGGTCTATGATGATGCTCTTTGGGCCGAAAATTCCTTGAAGGCTATTGATAATGATGCCAAGACTCGTTCCCACTCTACTTCTTACCGTCCCAACTTTCATGGCAAGAGACCCTTTGTGCCTTCTCCTTCACAAAACAATCCTAACAAGAGGTTTGTACCAAGAGCACAAGAACCAAGAGTGCAAGAACCAAGGAGGCAAGAGCCTAGTGGGCAAGTTTCCCAATCAAGCAACAACAACTTCAATTTGGAGAAAGCTCGCAAGTGCTTCAATTGTAAGCAAGCCGTTCACCCCGGAGTTGGATGCTACAATCGACCTTTGAATTGCTACATTTGTAAGAAGCCCGGACATCGTGCCAATGCTTGTCCCGAGAAGAAGGATGATCCTACTCCTAAAGCCAAGCCAAGAGGAACCATCTTTGTCATGAGTCGTGCCGAAGCCGCCGCTCATCCCGACATCATTACGGGTATGTTCTCAATTTTTGATCAACCATGCCTTATACTTTTCGATACCGGCGCATCTTTATCTTTTATTTCTTCCAAGTTTTCGGAAAAGTTAGCTCTTGAGCCCATACCTAGTGAGGATACCCCTATATCCTTACCTTCCGGAGAAATCATTTCATGCTCCTACTTCTTTCCCGATGTCCCTATCATAATTTCGGGAAATCTTTTCCCCGCTAACCTACTTCGTTTTCCACTTGAGGAATTCGATGTGATTTTGGGTATGAATTGGTTGTCCAAGTATGATGCAAGATTCGAGTGTAGAGATCAAAAGATTCGCCTCAAAAATCCGCTAGGAACCCGTGTATCCTATAAAGGAGTTCGTTCTCAAGAAGGTGTGAAGTTGATTTCCGCGTTGAAGTTTATGAGTATGGAGAGGAAAGGTCACCAAGTCTTTTTATGTGTGGTGACTTCTACTTCTTCTTCTTTTCCGAAGCTTGAAGAAGTACCCGTGGTGTGTGAGTTCGCCGATGTTTTTCCCGAGGAGTTGCCCGGGATACCTCCCGAGCGTGACGTGGAATTTTCTATCGACCTTGTGCCCGGAACCGGACCGATTGCTAAAGCTCCTTACCGTATGGCTCCAACCGAACTTAAAGAGTTAAGGAAGCAACTTGATGAGATGATTGAGAAAGGATTTATTCGACCTAGTGCCTCACCTTGGGGTGCTCCCGTTCTCTTTGTGAAGAAGAAAGATGGATCCATGAGACTTTGTATCGATTATCGTGAGCTTAACCGTGCTACTATTAAGAACAAGTACCCTCTACCTAGGATTGAAGATTTGTTTGATCAACTCAAAGGTGCCTCTACATTCTCCAAGATTGATCTAAGATCCGGTTATCATCAAATTCCCGTTCGTGATTCCGATATTCCAAAAACCGCCTTTAGCACGAGATATGGACATTTCGAGTTTAAGGTGATGCCCTTTGGTTTAACCAATGCCCCCGCTATCTTCATGGACCAAATGAACTGAACTTTTAGTGAGTTCTTGGACAAGTGTGTTGTGGTCTTCATCGACGATATTCTCATCTTTTCTAAATCCGAGGAAGAGCATGCCGATCATCTTCGTACCATCTTAGAGATTCTTCGTCGTCAAAAGTGGTTTGCCAAATTTTCCAAGTGTGAATTTTGGTTGTCTAAGGTGTCATTTCTTGGTCATGTGATATCTAAGGAAGGTGTTATGGTGGATCCTTCGAAGATTGAAGCCGTGATGGAATGGAAGAGCCCGACCAATGTTGGTGAGATCCGTAGTTTCTTGGGTTTGGCGGGTTATTACCGTCGCTTTGTAAAGGACTTTTCTAAGCTTGCTAGACCGATGACTCAACTTTTGAAGAAAGAGACCAAATTCTTGTGGACCGAAGCTTGTGAAGTAGCATTTCAAGAGTTGAAGAGAAGATTGACTACCGCTCCCGTGTTGAACTTACCCGAGGATGGAGTGGACTTTGATGTGTTTTGTGATGCTTCTAAGATGGGTTTAGGTTGTGTTCTCATGCAAAATAAGAAGGTTGTTGCTTATGCTTCGCGACAATTGAGAGTTCATGAAGTGAACTACCCTACCCACGATCTTGTGTTGGCCGCCGTTGTTCATGCCTTAAAGATGTGGAGACACTACCTCATTGGAGTTCATTGCCGTATCTACACTGATCATAAGAGTTTGAGGTATATTTTCACCCAAAAAGAGTTGAATATGAGACAACGTCGTTGGTTGGAATTAGTGAATGACTATGATTTGGAGTTGTTATATCACGAAGGAAAGGCAAATGTGGTTGCCGATGCTCTTAGTAGGAAGTCGACTCACTCCTTGAGTGCCATCCGTGTACTTCCCGATGACCTTTGTACCGAATTTCGTAAGTTAAGTTTGCAAATAGTGGAAAGTGGCTTTGATTACCTTGGTGCTATGGTTGCCGAACCCGTTATTCTTCGTGAGATCCGTGATAACCTTGTGGATGATGCTACTTTCAAAAGATTCCAAGCCAAGCTTCTTGAAGGGAAAGCTAAAGATTGTGAGATTGATGCTAGTGGATACCTTCGTTACCAAAGCCGCATGTATGTCCCCGTTGCCAGTAACTTGAGAAAGAGAGTTCTTGATGAAGCCCATCTATCCCCTTATTCAATCCACCCTGGAGCAGAGAAGATGTATAAGGATTTGAAGCTTCAATTTTGGTGGCCTAACATGAAGAATGACATTGTGACTTATGTTGGGAAATGCCTCACTTGTCAACAAGTGAAGATTGAGCATAAGAGACCCGGAGGTTTGCTACAACCCTTGGATGTGCCTTTATGGAAATGGGAATCTATCTCTATGGATTTTGTTATGGCCTTTGTGACACCCCTCGATGAGGCATCAAAAGAACTATTAAATCTAAGCGGAAAATACGGGATTTTTAAAACCTTTAAAGTTTAAAGTGTGGAATCCGTCATAAGTGATCAAATGAAAATGAAAAGAAAGATAATTAAGTTTTACAATTAAAAACAAGTGCGTTGGGGAAAAGATATCCCACGAATAAACACAAGTCTAACGATAGGTGAGTCTAAGCAAACTATAACTAAGGTCCAAGGTTCAACGTTCTCGCTAGCTCACACGTCTTCCCTATAATCTGCATCACAAACCTGTCATTCATGTAAACATGAACGCCACAGTCAGTGGGGAGTAACTCAGGGTTCTCCCAGCCACAATATGTCAAAATGCACATAAGCAAGAACTTAATTAAACATATTGATCATGCATCATACTTGAATAATATGAACAAGGGAATATAACGATAATCATAATGAGATAGGCACATTGCATTCTTAATGAGATAGGCACATTGCATTCTTAATGAGATAGGCATGGTACATTATATTAAACATGCATTCAAGGTAACCAAAACATGGATGTGAGATTAGGCATCGAATCATATGAAGAAGGTAAACAACGGATCAATTGAATAGAAAATACATGGATGGAAACCAATAGCCATTACTTGAAAACCTCTTAACAACCATAGCACGGGACATGGCTACTAATGTCACATTCATAATTATGACTTGCATCTCACCATAAGAACGGATGGGAACATCAATCCCGGCGATCATATCGCAACTAGGGGCTTGCATCTCACCACTAGTATCCGATAGGACCAAGACTCTCACAAACAATCATAGAAGACGTGCACTCTCGTATATAAGAACACGCCAATGACCGTAACAAGCAAGACATTTACAAAGGATTGACTCAAAATAAGACAAACCCCTAGACTCCAACCTCCTGGTAGGACGACGATCATAATACGGTCCTAGTCTAAATCTGGCCAGACTCTCGGGATGGACGACACCCGATTCGACATACAATCCCAAATCGTATCCAAGACTCGATCCATGACACCTAGCCGTGCCCCAAGGTCGAGTAACCCCAAATCGGAACAATGGTACCTAGCCGTACCCCAAAGTCCGAAGAGGCGGAAGGAAGGTAGCCCAACTCAGAAACAATGGCACCTAACCGTGACCCAATGTCCGAGGGCAAAATAAATAAGGAATGTCGAGTAGTCACACAATGTAAAACGTCACACTCGGGTCACAAATACGAGCAACAATAGTTTGCATGGTTATAATGTCAATAAGCCTTAAATTAACCAATCACCGATAAGGAAGAAGATACATGCATAAACCATTGATCATTAGAGGTTACAAGTGAAAAGGAGCACACAGGGGACTCCCAGCCGGGAGGGGTACCGGCGGCCGGGCCACCGGCTGGGGCAACACACCAGTATTTGAATTTAATAAAAACATACAACGCTCTCCCAGCCGGTTGGGGGACCGGCTGCCGGGTGACCGGCTGGGAGTACACTCCCAAGCACAAAAGGCACAAAAAGCTTGCAGAGAACTCCCAGCCGGTCGGTAGACCGGCTGCCGGTCCACCGGCTGGGAATACGGCCAAATCTTAAAATCACATAAAACCTTCAGTGCACTCCCAGCCGGTTGGCAGACCGGCTGCCGGTCGACCGGCTGGGACTACGGGCTTACGAAATTATATCCAAAACTTACAGGAATCTCCCAGCCGGGCAGAACACCGGCTGCCGGTCGACCGGCTGGGAGTACAAACACACGGGTTCAATGCAAATCGACTTCCAAACCATTTGAAATCAACAAAAATCGTTTCCCATCAATTACTTACGTATCCTAGCATGATTCTAACTCGGAAAAACAACATATTTGAGAAGGAAATCCAACAATTACGGATTTAAAGCAATAAAGAATGAAACTTTCAATCAAACATGTGATAAATTCATATAAGGATACAATCCAACCAAAATTTAAGTAGAACACAACAAAAATCAGATTTCAACATTTGAAAGGTTAAATTAACAAATAAAGCACACAAATTTTAACATAAAAGTCGAGTAACCCATCACCGTTACCTTTTAGCACTTAAACCCACAATAGACTCATCTACCTTTCAAGAATCCACTTCCGGGTTAACTAATCTTTCTCCTAATCATAAGAAAACACAAATTAAGACTAAGAATCGAAATTAGGAAAAAGGGTACCATGTATAAAACGGCTCGACAGCCCTATATAAGGAGGAAAGTCGATATCTTTCTTACCTAGAAAGATGGAGGGCGATGAGAGGAAGAGATAGACGCGAAAATCACTTGACTCGGACAAGAATTGAGCAAGTTATGGTGTTTTGAAGATTTGTAAGAGAGGTTGATAATGGTGTTGAAGGGTTTTGTGTTTGTTTTTCAGAAAAACAAAGGAGGAAGGTGGAGGTTTATGAGGAAGGTAGGTGGAAAAAGGGTATTGTAGAGAAAAGGGAAAGGAAAAAGGCCTATAAGGCAAAATTTGGCCCAACAACTTTAAATGAGTCCGTATACACTAGAAGTTACGTCTCAAGCCCACTACAACTCAAGACGGGATATATTATTATTATTATCATTATTATCCGACCAAAATATTTATTTTATATAACTTAAGCTTTAAAAATATAATACTTATAAAAATCATGTTTAATAATGAAATTAATTAAATTAAATAATTTAAAATATAAATGAGACAATAGAACGGTTAATTAAATTATAATTGCCAAAATGGAAAATTCGCGGGTGTTACAGCCTTGCCTAAGACCGTTGGTGGAAAGGATGCCGTATGGGTGATTGTGGATAGATTGACCAAGTGTGCTAGGTTCATCCCCATAAAAGAGACTTGGAGTCTAGATAGGCTTGCTAATGCCTATGTTGAGGAGATTGTTCGTTACCATGGTGTCCCTAAGGAGATCGTGTCGGATCGTGACCCAAGATTTTGTTCGAGATTTTGGAAGGCTTTGCAAGATGCTATGGGTAGTAAGTTGTTGATGAGTACCGCTTTCCATGCCGCTACCGATGGACAAACCGAAAGGACGATTCAAACTCTTGAACATTTGTTGCGTGCTTGTGTCCTTGATTTCCATATTAGTTGGGAGAAGAGCCTACCTTTGGTGGAATTTTCCTACAATAATAGTTACCATGTCTCCATCAAGATGGCTCCTTATGAAGCTTTATATGGAAGAAAGTGCCATAGTCCGATTTGTTGGGATCAAGCAAGTGATGTTCGTGATCTAGGACCCGACAAGCTAGCTGAAACAATTGACCAAGTGAAGATCATCCGAGAAAGAATGAAAGCCGCCCAAGATCGCCAAAAGTCTTATGCCGATGTTCGCCGTCGACCCTTGGAGTTTGAAATTGGTGATAAAGTGTTCTTGAAGGTTTCTCCTATGAAAGGAGTAAAGAGATTTGGAGTTAAAGGGAAGTTGAGCCCAAAGTACATTGGACCTTATGATGTGGTGAAAAGGATTGGTGTCGTGGCTTACAAATTGGATTTGCCCCCGAGTTTGGGTAAAGTTCATGATGTGTTCCATGTATCTCAACTTAGGAAGTACATTAGTGACCCGAGTCATGTGTTGCAAAATGAAATTCCCGAACTTGAGCCTAGTCTTTCTTTCGAAGAGAGACCGATTCGCATTTTGGATAAGAAAGACAAAAAGTTGAGGAGTAAAGTTGTCCTCTTATTGAAAGTTTTATGGAAGTGCGGTGACGTGGAAGAAGTGACTTGGGAACCGGAAGCTTCAATGCGTATCAAGTACCCGTATTTGTTTTCTTAAGGTAATTATTCTTACTTCAAGTTTCGAGGACGAAACTTTTTAAAAGGAGGGGTAATTGTAACACCCGCCCTTTTCGTATAATTTTTTCATAAAGAAAAATAATATTTTCCCATTACTTTAACTAGTTAATTCCATTATGTTAATAAAGTAATTTAATTAAAGCTATAAGTTTTAAAGCTTACGTTATATAAAAATATACGTCTTCGTTGGATAGAAATGATAATAGTAATAATAATAATAACTATATTAATAATAAAGTTCCGTCTTAAATTATAGTAGGTTTAAGACGAATTTCCGTCTAGCAAAGACCGTCACATGCTCACATGTGAGTCTAGACTTATCTACTCTCGACCTATCTCGGGGCGACAACACACCCCTCAATTTTGGCACCCAGCTAATATAATAATAATATTTTCACTCTCCCTCACACTCTCTGACCAACCATATCCCACCAACAACCCCCATTCATTTTCGAAATCCCTGGGTAAAAGAATAGAACACCTGCAAACAACAATTCTGTATCTGTAAAAAAACAAAACTCAAAACAGGCTCAAGGAACCCATTAATGGCGACTTAAAATCCTAGATTTCTCGCTCAATTTTCCGCCAAACTCAATAATTCTTGCACCATTCTTCTCCTTATCTCTTCCTTCATATTTTAAGGTAAGAAAGGCATAGCCTTGTGAGTTTCTCGTCTCGATCCGTCTCATAAATGTGACGTTTTTAAACTAACTCGGCTCTTATTACGGTTTTTAGGTGAAGACTTTGAGGACCCCGAAGGAAACTCGTTCATAATAGACCATTCCCTTGAAGATTGAAGAAAGTTAAGGTAACCGTGATAGGTTACTCGACAAACGTCGGGAAACTCCGCCCCTTTCTACTCGTTTTTGCCTTATTTTTCGCAAAGTTGAAGTCTTTATGTGCTTCCCCATAGATGGAGTTGATTTTGTTGTGTTTGTGCTCATTTTTCATGGTTGTTTGGACCCTTTTTGGTCCGTTTTCTTGCTGAGTTCGGGTAAGGGGAAGAAGTCGAGTTCTCTGTTCTGCCATGGTTTATTTTTAACTGTTGACTTCGTTTTGGTCGAGTAGAAATGTCGCTGGTTTCTCGTCTGGACTGTTTATGTTGCTAGGGACTGTGTATGTTGACTACAGCGTCCTACCTGTTCGGTAGCGGATACCTCCGTCTCTTGGACTGACCTCTTACTTGCAGGGTCATGCTTCCCCTGTACGCAATGGTTAATCCCCTCTCCCCTGTTTCTGAAACCTGCACTGATGATGCGTTTTCCTGAAGCATGAATTGAATTGTTGGGCTCACAAGTCTGCAAGTTTTGGACTGGTTTTGTTTTGGGTTTGGTGTGCAGCTGTCCTCCTTCTTCTTTATTTCGTGTTTACTGGGTTGCCGAGCACACTGATACATGTCCTCTTCTTTCTTTATTATATGATCACTGTGTTTGCCATATTGATGCCGTGTTCCTTTTTTTTTCTTTATTTTGTGATTACTGATGTTGGACTCACCAACATTCAATGCTTGGGCTCAAACCATGAAAACTTTTGGACTCACCTCTTCATTTTATTTGGACCAAATTTCTGGATGTTTGTGGGCTCATCATTACTAAATTTTTGGGCCCAATTTGTCGCTTGCATTGGATTGTTTGCATTTCGTAAATTTCCACATGACGTAAATTATCCATTACCACTTGTTATATTTTATTTATTGTATTTAGCCGACATGTATAATTATAAAATGAAATGTTTATTTTATACGCTCAAGTATGAAAGGATGATTATAAATAATTACTTGTGAGAGTCGTATTCTTGTAGAAATGCCATGATACTACCGTATATGCTTGATTTACATTTACGCCCTACTTGTGCTGTTCTGGCAAGTACGGGTTTGGCCTGCTTGTGCTGTTCTGGCAAGTATGGTTTTGGCCACTTGTGCTGTGCTGGCAAGTGAGTCATATCTTAGTCCTTCCGCCACTTTCGTGTTGTGCAGCGATTGGGGTACTCGGTCTCTATTAGTAGCCGAGTCTTGGGTGCGTCTTTGTCTTTGGCGCAAGACGTCGAATCGGGATGTACACCCGAGAATATGCAGATTTAGACTAGGACCGTATCATTATCGTAGTCCTACCCGGGGAAATTATAGTCTAAGAGTAGTAAATGTTAGCATTTTGGATGGTATATTGGTCATATCTCCTTGATTTACGTGCTCATGGCTAAGTGGTACTTATGTTGCTCCCTTACATTCTTCCTCCATTATTTAACATTGTTTATGCTTTGCTTACTTGCCTGTCTTATTCCTTTCCTTATTTATGAATCTTTGAACATGCATGCTCATTTGCATAGTTACAATTCAACTCATTCTCATCTTACTTAATCTGATCATTTATTTATGTGTTTTTTCATGTTCGGCTTTATGTTTTGTTGCTGGGAGAACCTTGAGTTACTCCCCACTGACTGTGGCTTTCATGTTTACATGAATGACAGGTTGGTGAAGATGCTTATATGGGGTTTGACGTGTGAGCTAGCGAGTACCCCGGACTTTTAGATTTCCTATTTACCGCTTAGACTCACCTATTTCTTTATGTCATTCGAGGGATATATTTTCCCCACTTTTGACCGTTTTATTCGTATGGACCCTTGTTTTTATTTCCATTTTACCTTCTGTCGAATGTTAGTGACTCCCGGATGCTAAACTCTATTTACTAAATAAAAGTTTTAAAAACTTCACATTTTTCGCATATATTTAGTAGTTTACTTTCCGCTTTATCGCGGGGTGTCACAGTTGGTATCAGAGCAATCCTGCGACCGTGTGGTGATCGGAGGCAGTTGTTATACGCTCGTGGATGCAGTGGTTATACGCTCCATTGTGATCACACACACCTAGCGGGGGAGGATTCTGGATTAGCGGTTATGCTCCCAGGCGCAACGAGGACGTTGCGTTCTTCAAGTGGGGGTGACTGTAACACCCCACGGTAATTGAAGAGGTCCAGTGATAGGCTTAAATGACTAGTGCTTAAAGGGATTGGAAGTACTACTCATATCAACAAAGTGCACTTTCTTTTATGGTCATCCATGCGAAAGAACTCCAAAGTTAAGCGTGCTTGGCTGGGAGTAGTCTTAGGATGGGTGACCTCCTGGGAAGGTTTCCGGGATGCGCATGAGTGAGGACAAAATGCGCTGTAAAGGACCCGTGTTGATCTGTGGGCCATGTACACAGCCTGGTGAGCTATCATAAGTAACCGCTCCCGACCTGGTTTGGGTCGGGGTGTTACACAAGAAGAAGGGTCGTCCCCTCTCCACCATGCACAAAAGTGGAATCAATGGATAAAAGGGATCAATATGGTTTTGAGTTTCACAATGGTAGTTTGCTTTTGATTTGTTATTCCTCCCAATTTCTTGTGGTATTTGACTTTCCTGAGAACATTTCTTTGCCATTTCTTTGATGTTCGACATTTTGATACTTGGCAAAATTTTCAATTTTTGCATTATTTGAACATTTTCAAAGTCACCCTAATTTGTAACGAGGGTGCTTTTATTGAAGCATAAGAGTTCTTATTTTTGTACTCCTCTTTTCTTTGATGCAATTTGTGCAAACTTTTTTATTTTCATTTTGATGCTTGAACTCAAATTGAGATTTTTGTGTCCATTCCCTTTTTGTGTGAAAGACATGATAGAAGCGGAAGATGGTGGCATGGTTTCAAGGGTTACCTTGGAATAAACAGTAGCCAAGGAGTCATCACACCACAAGGTACTCTTGAGAGTCTTGACTAGGCCTTAGTCCATGGGTCAAAGGATACTAGCATGACACATCCTAGGGTGTGTGGACGCAGCCACCTGCACACCCCAGCCGATATGTGGGACATACAACGGTCTTTTGAAAGCCACGCTCGGCGGCGTAAAATAATGCTTTCGACCGGATCATTTTAGATCGGTCGGTTTCGTCTCAGCAAGGGTCTCGAAACGATTAGAGATGTTCGGAGTCGCCACCAAGCATTTGTGGGATGCTTGGAATCCGTTTGAATCCACTTTATACCTTGGTCAAACGAAGCACAAAGCAGTGTTTGACATAGGTACTAAAGATAAAGAACCGTCCCTCTTTAGCATCCTATCTCTAGAATGACTCTTGTACGCCCTGTATAAAGTCGTCCACTATCCAAAGTTTCTGAGTAAGAGGTGAAGGTACGTATTGGGAATCCCTTTAGTCAGACACCCAATCCCGCCCGCGGTAGCGACCTCTACTGATCGATCTTGGTTGGTTGAATGCAAAAGTTGATAAAACGGTTTAAATGCATGAATGCGCATCCGATAATTTAAACCTAACATGTAACATGTGAGAGCTTTCTAAGTCGGTTGATTTAATTCAAGTATCAAGTATAAGATGTCGAGTTGGATTTATGGTTGATTTGCATGCAAGACGGAAATTAAACATCCATTTACCAAATTAGGTTTATGGTACATAACGTGATCCATTTGTCTTAACCAGACGTTTTGCAAATACGATTTTTGAATGAGCAAGTTAGTCTTCTGATCCGTCCTATATCCGGGTTAGCCAGAGTTGGGAACGTCCTAGACTAATGCTGGAAAGGGAACAGACCCTGCACCAGGCAGCCAGAGGAGGCGCGAGCCTATTGGCGATGTAAGGAGGTCTCCCCTGGTTTGAAAATAGGAAAAGAAAAGGCATGTTTAGGCGCGGGTCAGTCAACGGTATAAGACGCATTCTGACCATTGAAAAACGTATATAAAACGCATTGAAAATGGGTATTTGGACCCGTTTTGGTTTGAAAGGACCGTTTAGGTCATATTTGTGTTGATTTGAGGAACGAGACTTGAATAATCATCATTGTTTTGATGATATTCGATGTCGGGTTTGACTTCATAAGCTTGACATGAATAGTTTTGAGAATAATTATGAACTAATTGTTTTAAGTTCATTGAATATAATTAGTCAATACTCATTTTCGTACTCGGGTTAAAATCTGACATGGTATGTAGAACCAAGGATGACTTTGTGTTGGTGACTAATACATTTATTTTGAAAATGTAAAGAAATGATGAAAGGCTTTAAAATACCTTCCAAAATGTAAAGAAACGAAATAAAAGGCTTTAAAATACCTCTTAAATGTAATTAACCAAATATTATCACTGAAACACGGATTAAACCGTCATGGTATTAAGAACCAAGGGTGAAAATTGCTTTATGGTTAAAACTTGTAAAAGAAAATAAAATGGGTTTGAAAATACTTGAAATGGTAAAAACCGATTACAAATATAAAAATGAAAAATAGAGGAAAAGAAGAGACCAACCACGGATTGGACTTAAGGCTGGGCATGCTGCTTTAGGCGCGAGCCTGTGTGTTACGTAAGTAGCCCCTGCCTCAACCAAAAAGTCCGATTTTGGCTCATTAATCCCATGTTCTGGACCATGTTATGTATGATTTAGCATGTTATAGTCATGAAACAAGTAAAGACATGATAAAAGAAGGATTTTTACACCCTCATACTTACATGCTTGGTTTATGGTGAGAAACCAACGTAAGTGTATCAACTCGTTTGGTTGGAAAAGACTCGGTTTAAAACCGTTTTAGTAAGTAAAAAGAGTGTTTTATTAAGTTTAGTGATGGTGTAGTGGTCGAAATGGTCGGTCAAGTGATTTAATGCACGATGACGGTACCAAAAAATGTGTAAGGCGTCTGTTTACGATCGGTAGGTCGTAAACACGTGTCGGATTGTGACTTAGGAAGTCGAGTCGAGAATTTTAAGGGAGAAAGAGGGGGCAGACACTCGCGTAAGTTCTCAAATGGGGGTATTTATAGGAAAATGAGTGGTTGTGTGAGTTTTGAGCGACGTGGCCGCCTGGGCTGCTCAAAGAGGCGCGATCAATGTAGCACGTCTTCGAGGTGTCTTGTCGCTTTCACACAAATACAATCATGATTTGTTCTATCCTAGGATTTGTATGCACATGTTTGGTAGTTGAACATACATGAATCCGGGAAATATTAACATGGAAGCATTTGTTGTTTTTTGTGTTTGACTCGTTGTTGGAGTCGGGATTTGAATTTTTGAGTCGGTTTTTGGTCCGGTGTCGGTTTTGACACTAGTTAGTGTCATTGCGACCCCGTCGTCATGCATTAAACACTCCAAGTACTTTTGAAAAGTTTTGAAATATTTTATTTTCGAAATCGTTTTAAGTTTTCCGACGTAAAGTTGTACACGAACTGTCGATTAAACGCCGCGATTCCAAAGCATGTTGCAGTCCGATAATCATCAGGTGTTTGTTGGAGTCTCAGCAGATACTGGGTATCTACAGAGCCCCCACTTTGACTAAGGCTTGGACAAAGCGAAAGTCAAAGTAGAACCCAGGTCAATCGAAGATTACAACCTGGAGACCCAAGCGACGTTAAGGCGGCTCGAAAGGATTCGGACAAGGACCTGCTGTCGAGAAGGGCGACGCCAAGGCGACTCGAGGGTACAAACCAAGGACCTGTTGTCGGGAACAGTTTAGAGTCAGTCGACTATCCGTGTGGGTCGTTTAAAGTCTGTTAGACTACGTACAAAGGCTCGCCAGCCATAAGAAGGAGTCATACCTAAGGCATCTTCGGATATGTCCTTGCGTGTTTGCGGACAAAGGCTCGCCAGCTGTGGTGCGTACATGAGGAGGGCTCGCCAGCCGCGATCCGTTGTAAGGCTCGCCAGCCTTGGGGAGTATATGAGGAGGGCTTGCCAGCCGCGATGCGTAGTAAGGCTCGCCAGCCATGGCGCGTATATGACGAGGGCTCGCCATTCGTGATGCGTTGTAGGGTTCGCCAGCCATGGGGCGTATATGAGGAGGGCTCGCCAGCCGCGATGCGTTGTAAGGCTCGCCAACCATGGTGCGTATATGAGGAGGGCTCGCTAGCCGCGATGCATTGTAAGGCTCGCTAGCCATGGGGCGTATATGAGGAGGGCTCGCCAGCCGCGATGCGTTGTAAGGCTCGCCAGCCATAGGGCGTATATGAGGAGGGCTCGCCAGCCGCGATGCGTTGTAAGGCTCGCCAGCCATAGGGCGTATATGAGGAGGGCTCGCTAGCTGTGGTGCGTTGTAAGGCTCGCCAGCCGCGATGCGTTGTAAGGCTCGCCAGCCATGGGGCGTATATGAGGAGGGCTCGCCAGCCGCGATGCGTTGTAAGGCTCGCGAGCCATGGGGCGTATATGAGGAGGGCTCGCTAGCCGCGATGCATTGTAAGGCTCGCCAGCCATGGGGCGTATATGAGGAGGGCTCGTCAGCCGCGATGCGTTGTAAGGCTCGCCAGCCATGGTTCGTTTATGAGGAGGGCTCGCCAGCCGCGATGCGTTGTAAGGCTCGCCAGCCATAGGGCGTATATGAGGAGGATTCGCCAGCCGCGGTGCGTTTTAAGGCTCGCAAGCCATGGTGCGTATATGAGGAGGGCTCGCCAGCCGCGGTGCGTTGTAAGGCTCGCCAGCCATGAGGCGTATATGAGGAGGGCCTGTAACAACGCGGATTATAAAACGAAGGAAAAACCTTATATAAATTAAATATCAGAGTACGATACTGATAAAAGGGTCAAGGTGGCGGAAAAACCTGACCAATCCGGTTCACTACTAAATCCAAAACAACTAATACATTATTCAAAAGGTTCTTAAAACATAAAAGCAAACTCCTATTTATTATTAAGCTCGCTTCCCACATTCCCCAAGCAAGCATCAACCTGTCAGCAACAAACTGAACAACCTGAAAAGGGGGTCGACAATCAGTCGCGAGGAACTAGATGCTCTCCCAGTCACGTTTACAACAATTGAATATAGCCAACAATCAATAACAATTGAAATGCAAAACTAGTAAACATGTGAGACCATCTATACTCATGAAGACTCATCTCCAACTTACCATCAAACAAGGACATATTAGGACAACCACCTAATTAAAAATTCCAAAATTAAACCACATGAGACGACACATGACAACAACCCATATTATGACACCATGTAGAAACTTAGGACAATCAAGCTCAATACAACCAGAATCAAACCAAACAACCCTCAGTGCGTATAACGAACTGCCTCTGACTAATGGAGTGTATAATGAACTGCCTCCAACTACTAGAGCGTATAACGAACTGCCCCTAGCAACAAACACAATGTATAGAATGAACGCCGTTAGAGCGTATAACGAACTGCCTCTAACCACTAGAGCGTATAACGAACTGCCTCTAGACATGGAGAATATAACGAACTGCCTCCATAATCAATATGGATCGTATAACGAACTGCATCCACTGTGGACCGTATAACGAACTGCATCCATACTATGTGTAGCGTATAACTCCTGTCTACATGCCTAAGACCTGGCCAGACCTCTCGGTGAAACACAGAGCGTATAACGAACTGCCTCTGCTACACCGAACGACACTCGGGGAACTGAGCGTATAATGAACTGCCTCTGCTACCCCCCGGCCATAGACCATAAGAATCCCCGAAGGGTAGCGTTTGTTCATTTCGATAGTATATAAATGATACTATCGTCATCTATACTACCAACCAAATAACAAGTACACAGTATAACTGACAGCACCAACAATGCATGAACAAACATCATCTCTCGACTCGTAGAATAGTGTAACTGACTATACCACTTATCATATGAATAGAGTAACCAAAGACATAAGCTAACATAATGTTATACTACAACTGGATATAACTCTACATATGTAGCAATTACTAATGATCAATGTTATAGTAACCTTAAGAATAACATGAGCTTTAGATGTGAGGCTATACTAACCTCGACTATAACCTCAACATATATAACTTGAAGTTATACTTACCTCAACTATAACCTTGAAACGAAACTCAAAGTTATACTAGTTCCAACCATAACCTTGAGCCATAAATCTCAGGGTACGTTAGTTCCAGCTATAACCCTAGCTCGTACTTCAATGTTATAGTAGCTTCAGCCATAACTAGAGTAACTACCCAAAGTTGTACTAACTTCAGCTATAACCCTTGAATCATCATCAAGGTTGTACTAGCTTTAGCTATAACTTCACAGAGCACTCTTGGCCGCCTATCATGCCGCAATTAGGGTTTATTCGTAAACCCTAATTACGCTCATGACACCCATCATAAACACATAAACAACATATGACATGTAATTAATGCATAAAAACGTACACCATGCGAAACATATTTAAGCATGATAACAAATAATCAAACATGTACCAATCATGTAAAACAATCATTAAATCATATTAATTACATCAATTAGCATAAACACAATTAAAAGAGAAACACCTAGTTACCTTTTTAGCAATTAAAGAAAACCTTCATAAAGAAAACGACCAACAAAGCCTTGTCTCCAACACGTGTCAACGTCCCCAAAATCGACATTAAGAATGCACGAATCCAAATCCATGAAAACACCATAAAATACTCTTCTTCTTCTTTACCCAATAAAATAAGAGACCCAAAACGTAGGTCGAAACGTCCATACAAATAATTCTCATAAAATTATTTGGAGAATAAATTATTGTAGAGGTAAGAGCAAGGATTATGAAAATATAATTTGTGTATGAGTTTGGAAGAAGAAAAGATATTCAACAATGGAGTCAAAGGGAGAAAAGAAGAACGAAAGAGAGAAATAGAGAAAGGGAGGCGCGGCAGACTTCGACGCACGAGAAGAAAGAATGAGCAACCTGCCAACTAGCTTAAGGTTTTAATTTCTTTTATAAGAGGATTAATTAATGAGCTTTAGGTCCATTAGCTCATACAATGAATTATCTGGTTACAAAACCAATTGGATATTATTTAAACGCTAGGAGGGCTTAAATAAGAAAAGTAATTATTAAATTAAAATAGTAAAATCGTGCACGGACATTTTAACCCTTCCAAAAGTAGATTAAAATGAGAAATAATAAATAGATAACGAAGACGATAAATATAAATATTCAAAATAGATTATTAAACTCTGAAATAATTAATTTAATAAAATACTTTTATAATAAAATATTATTATAAAATACGGGGTGTTACAATCCAACCTCCTAAAAAGAAGTTTCGTCCTCGAAACTTGAAATTCAAAGATAAGATCAAAAGAAGGTAAGAATTACCAGTGATCATCAACAAAAGTCAACTCGGAATCCTAACCGCTGCACACTCTGATCATTATTAACGCTCAAACCACAGAGAGATATCTCACATCCCCAAAGTAATTATCATCTTCACACACTCTACAAATCTCAAAAGTCACATTAGACTCCAACTATCATAACCGAAAATGATCATTAAGCTAACATCTAGTCCTCATATTTCAAACATTCCTCCACCATCATTAACCATCATTTAACATTATATATGACTTCTCAAAATCTGTATGAACTTATTTCTATTACTTCAAGTCCACATAACCTTTAACAAATACCCCAATTCTAGTTTACCATTCACCACAAGATCTAACATTAACCAAAACCCCAAACAGATAATCTCTAAACCAAAGTATCTCTCGAATGAGCAACTCTTACACTCATGAGTGCCATTAGAATCACTTCGGCCTACTCTAATATCCTCAAAGGAGTGGTGCTTACTACCATTTACAACTCTTAATCTCAAAGGTTTCAATAAAATCTCGATAATTCTCGATATATATCTAGTATCCAAAGTCATCAATCTCAAACCTCAAACTCTGACTAAACTATCAAAATCCTAATCAACCTCAATCTTATGACAAAATCATCAGTCGCACTCGCAAACCCCAATCATTTCCTTTGAACACATATGATCACAACGTTGCTAAGCACTCCAGGAACCATACACCTTTAGTTAAGCAAATCCTGATTGCACCACGACACACTTGCCATCGATAACGCATTCCCATTAACACAATGAATAATAATAATACCACCATACAACTCTCATCACTTGTGCTCATATAACCACCAAACTTATAACCTCAATTTGTAGTTACCTTTTTACTATCCATGAATATCATCTCAACATCACAAATCCACCACAAGACTGCATAAATCTATGTCCTTCAAATACACACTCATACTCTTAATGAAACTCTTTATCTCAGATAAAACAAACAAACATCTATGTACCTTCAAAGTAATAATGTCCTCACACATTATAAGCTCAATATAAGACCTTTAATACTCCATTTCCCAAAACTGTATACCTTATCCCGATTCATACTTCCATTCAACTCTCTTACCATGTTCTAAACCTAAATTAACCAAACATCAACCTCTAAGTATCTAACATCGCTCGCCAAAGGATTCAAGCCTCCACTACGAGATGATCACAAGTAGCTCTAAAGAGGTTTCAAACATTTTCAAGTTACCATGAAAGAATAAATAACTTGCAAACTAAAACAAAATATTTCCGTGCAAAACCGTAACGCAAAAGAACACATAGCTTTAGGAAGTAAAAGCTTAGAGAGAAATCAATGGAAGAAGGGTAATTACAAAAGTACAAAGAAGAAGGCACTGGATTTGAAATAAAGAACAAATAAAGAGTAACAATAGATGAATAGACAGAGGACAAAGATAAAAGAAACGTTTGGCCTGAAGTCTCAAGTAGAAGAGGTATAGTTAACACGTGCAAGGATGACATGAATAGACGACTCCAAAAACTAGCTTATCTACAAGAATATGACACCTTTCAGATAAAATAAATAAAGCACGATAACCAGGGTCTTATAATTATCGTACAATCATCACTTAAGGTAAGAACGTCTCGTAACATCCTTTTGTCATATATCCATAAAACCTCGAGACCCACAAATCTCTATATAATTGCCCCTTTACAATCACTACATTTCTCAGATTACCAACTCTCAAGAACATAAACTCTCACGACCATCAACTCTCAAGTCCTTCCACTCTCAAGAACTCCATTTAATCACACTTAATGAATCATTCCGTAGCAGTCTATATACCCTCAAAAGATGAACACCACGATTCATTATAATCATCGTCAACATGTTCGTTCACTAAATCAACGCTAGAATACTTTAACATTAACATCTCACAAGTCCATAAATTACAGTTCACCTCTTTCACTCAATCCTTTAAAAGATACGATCAGTAAGTAACTCCTCAACGGATAAATCATAAAATCTTTCATAACTCACTAATATCATTAATGATTCTTACTCCTCAAATGATATTCCAATTAAAGACGAGCATAGTCTCCAAAATTCTCAACGTGCTCAATCTAAACTCCACGATAACATTCAATTCATTTCCATTACTCTACTCTCAATCCATAAATAACTCGCATAACTTTTCCCTTAATACAAGACAAAAATCCAATAATTCTAACCATTGAGAACATAAGCCTCGGAATTACCAAATGATACCATAAGATAAATCTACTCATTATGTCATTCACTTCTTGTGAAACTATTAAACCACAATCATACATCTTATGCCACATATCATCACCCTCTATCATCAATAAGGATTTCCTCAAATACATACAAGAGCTTAACACCTATAATTCCAAAGTATTCATTGTCAAAACTGCATCTATTCTCAAAGTAAACTCCATCTCAAAACCTCAAATCCCAAAGGAAACTTCCTCGTTACCAAACCCATAATAATAAATGCTATTTCCGATCATACTTGAACATCCCAATCCACAATCCATCTTAACTTACTGTCTTAAGACCCAAACCACAAGGGGAATCAACTCCGAAATTTACCTCAAGCACGACAACACCATCAAGTGATCCAAAAAGGATGAAAGTACGATAAGAGTAAAGCTCGGGTTATCAAGGAATAAAAGTTTTGACCGACATATAACCAAAATGCACGACACGTAACATGCAGAGGACATTTTCAAAATTGACCGTCTTTAAAATCCACAAAGCATGCTCGAAAAAACCATACATGAACAACACATTTTATACAACTAATGACGAAACAAAACATCAAGTCATAATGACACAATACATAAACAAAACATTTAATACACTTAATGACAATATGAAAGATAAAGGCACAATAAGTAAGTAAATGAACAACATATGTAACACAATTAATAACGATTTGAAACATTAAGGCATAAATAAACAAGTCCCTAATTGTTTCTACCCCATTTACTCTCACTCATTTACTAAGTTAATTTATTTTGGTCATTAACTACGCGAGAGTTGGGAGCGTGTTCGCTCTGATACCAACTGTAACAACCCGGATTATAAAACGAAGGAAAAACCTTATATAAATTAAATATCAGAGTACGATATTGATAAAAGGGTCAAGGTGGCGGAAACACCTGACCAATACGGTTCGCTACTAAATCCAAAACAACTAATACATTATTCAAAAGGTTCTTAAAACTTAAAAGAAAACTCCTATTTATTATTAAGCTCGCTTTACCCATTCCTCAAGCAAGCATCAACCAGTCAGCAACAAACTGAACAACCTGAAAAGGGGGTCGACAAACAGTCGGGAGTAACTAGATGCTCTCCCAGTCATGTTTACAACAATTAAATATAACCAACAATCAATAACAATTGAAATGCAAAACTAGTAAACATGTGAGACCATCTATACCCATGAAGACTCATCTCCAACTTACCATCAAACAAGGACATATTAGGACAACCACCTAATTAAAAATTCCAAAATTAAACCACATGAGACGACACATGACAACAACCCATATTACGACACCATGTAGAAACTTAGGACAATCAAACTCAATACAACCATAACCAAACCAAACAATCCTCAGAGCGTATAACGAACTGCCTCTGACAAATGGAGCGTATAACGAACTGCCTCCAACTACTAGAGCGTATAACGAACTGCCCCTAGCAATAAATACAATGTATAGAATGAACGCTGTTAGAGCGTATAACGAACTGCCTCTAACCACTAGAGCGTATAACGAACTGCCTCTAGACATGGAGCATATAACGAACTACCTCCAAAATCGGTATGGACCGTATAACGAACTGCATCCACACTATGTGTAACGTATAACCACTGCCTACATGCCTAAGACCTGGCCAGACCTCTCGGTGAAACACAGAGCGTATAACGAACTGCCTCTGCTACACCGAACGACACTCGGGGAACAGAGCGTATAACGAACTGCCTCTGCTACCCCCCGACCATAGACCATAAGAATCCCCGAATGGTAGCGTTTGTTCATTTCTATAGTATATAACTGATACGATCGTCATCTATACAACCAACCAAATAACAAGTACACACTATTACTGACAGCACCAACAATGCATGAACAAACATCATCTCTCGACTCGTAGAATAGTGTAACCGACTATACCACTTATCATATGAATAGAGTAACCAAAGACATAAGCTAACATAATGTTATACTACAACTGGATATAACTCTACATATGAAGCAATTACTAATGATCAATGTTATAGTAACTGATGCGTGTCTTTTATATGATGTTTTACATCCCATTTTACACGCATTTCAGAGCTCATTCATGTAGTTTATACTGCCATTTCCCCTATTTCCGACTACTTTCGTGTTTTTGTACATTATTGCAGAAATGTGAAGAATCCAGCGGAAATCGAGCTAAATCCATCCCCGAGTATCGTGCATTGCATTTGACGTGAGGTATTCACTTAAGGAACGAGCTTGGTGCGCATTTCAAAGCCAAAAAGAAAAATCCACGAGATTATAGAAGTCAAGTAGCAGCTCAAGCAGTCGATCGACCACTACCATCAGTCGATCGACCAACCTGCGGGTTCCAGAAGCTATTGTACACTGAGGAGCAGTCGATCGAGCGCCATGCTTAGTCGATCGACCAAGCTGCTATCCCAGAAGAGAATTAAAAGACCGAGGAAGCGCAAGCCCATTGAGTTTAGGTTTTGATAATAAGTGTTACGTATGTTTGCTATATAACGTAACTTAGAACACCAGTTTGGGGGATCCGATTTTTATCTAAGTTTTACACAGTAATATTCAGTTTTTATTAGGGTTCGGAATATTGTTTTAGCATTGGAATTTCGTTCTTATTCTTAATCATTCCTCTGCAATCTCGGTATTCTTCTGCCTTATTTGAATTCACTCTTATTTCGTCATTAGTATAGAATTGCTAGTTAGGTTCCCAAAACCGTTTTTATCGCTTTATGTTAATTGTTTGTTCTACTATTTTTAGTATGAATTCAGTACTTTTATGCCCTAGTTTTATTGTTGTTATCACCCTCAGCATGAGTAGCTAATTTAATTGTGCTAGGATGTAGGGGAATTATGGCGTAGGCGGCATAGTATAAATTTGGACTGGATTCGCGTGTCAGTCGATCGACTGCCATACCTGGTCGATCGACTGACCACGTGAGGTTACCTTTCGTTTTAATTGATTTTAATGTTGTATTTAACGAATCGAATTCATGCGACCAGTTAGATGCTTAATTTATGACTGACCCATTAGATCGAAAGATAGGGACAGTTGTTAGATCACCGATTAAAATGACTAAACTATGCTGAGATCGAAAGATAGGTAAAGATTAGACCGTTAGTCACTTTTCAGGACGAAAGTTAGTATTAGTGATATTAGGGACCTATAGCGAGATCGAAAGATGCTATTTGTTAAGAGTGGACCGAGAGGACCTCTTTATTTCCCGCCTCATGTGTTCGATTTAGACCTGTTTAGTATGCTGCCGCCGAAGGTATAACGAACTGACCATCCTAGTACTCCCTTTTATACTTGATTTCATCTGTTTGCTTGGTTTACTTTATTTTATTTTGCTCATTAGCTATAGACCAATTCAATCAAACCCCCACCTCATTGTTACCTTAGACCGAATTTAAACAACTAGAAATTACGTCTGCCTCTCTGTGGTTCGACCCGACTGCCGCTAGCTATAGTTGTAGTTGGAGATTATAAATTTATTTTTGACACCTCACGACGGGTATCAAATTTTGGCGCCGTTGCCGGGGAGGCAATTGTTCTAATTTTTAGTTGTCTTTATTTAGTCTTTCTTTAGTTTAAGGGACTTCCGTTCCTTAAACTTTTCTTATATTCTTTTTGTAGTTTCTTCTTATGCGCAGGTCACAAGGTGGTGAACTAGTACCATTAAGTCCTGAGATCGAGAAATCCTTGCGCGAGTTGAGACGATCACAAAGGGTATTACCGACAGAGGAAGAGCTGAGTACTCTGTCAAGCTACTACGAGAACGCTCTGTTCGAAGGAGATCCACCTACATCTCCCGCTTCAATTTCTTCAGCTGAGACAGTTACTTCTCCAGAAATCCCAGTCATGGCTGAAGAAGCAACCATTGCTAGTCACTCAGAGCCTACAACTGTGAATCTCTACAAAGGATTCGAACTACCTGGGGAGGCGAGAAAATTCGAGCCAAAGCCTTCCTATATTAACCTGGTTGAGAGAAACCAGTTCGGGGGAGCTGCAAATGAAGATACAGCCAAGCACATGGAGATTTTTATTGATTATTCTTTGCTCTATACCCCCGCCGGCCGGTGTGACCCAAGACCAGATCCAGGAGACTATGTTCATTTTCTCCCTTCGTGATGCTGCAAGGGAGTGGTATAGAGATCTAGACCGAGCCGCCCATGGGATCACCGACTGGAATTCCTTAGCCCTGGCATTTTACAAAAAGTACTTCTCTGCCTTGAAGACGAATGCCATTAGAGCTCGGATCACGAGCTTTAAACAAGGGCCTGATGAGAACTTTCATGAAACATGGGTCCGTTTCAAGAAACTGGTGCGAACTATACCGCACCATGGGTTCGAAAAATGGAGTCTTTGCAACCAATTCTATAATGGGTTGTATGACGATCAGAGGGCTATTTTGGATGTCATGACCAATGGCCGATTTCTTGAGAACATGGGAGAGACTAAGGGGTGGAAGATCATCGATGATTTGGCCACTCATAAGGCTAAATATGGGAATTCGAGAGGAAACCAGAGGAGAGCTGCTGAATCTTCCTCTGTTGCTGCACTAGAAGTTCTCACTGCAAGATTTGACAAATATGAATTGGGAGGAGCTTCTAAAGGTGGGATGTACCACGTTAACGCTGTTTCAGACGTACCTTTCGTCTGTAGAAGATGTGGAGCTGAGGGGCATGTCTCAGAGAATTGTTATGTCCCCTTTGAGTCTTGTGCTGCCTTTCAACACTATAGGCAGACAAACACGTACTATGAGCCGAATGTCCACCCCAACTTGAGGTGGAGTAGCCAGAATGTCCTGAATCCGACTCAACCTCCACAACAGCAGCAACAACAAGCTTATGTGCCCCCTCATCATAAGCAACAACAATACCAAAAACCTCCCTATGTGCCGCAGCAACAACAATCCCAGAATTCTGATTTTACTGAGTTTAAGAACTTATTGCTGAAGGAGTCCCAAGCTAGAGAGGCCGGGATGAAGCTACTAGAGAGCCAAATTGCTCAATTGGCGAGTAAGAGTACCACTCGAGCTCCCGGACACCTACCGACTCAAACTGACCATAAAGAGACCCTGAATGCCATTACTTTGAGGAGTGGATCTACCTTGGAGGGGCCTGCTATGGTCGAGGATGTCCCTGAAAAGAATGCGGCGGAACCGAGTCAAAAGAAAGCTTTAACGAAAAATAACAAGAACAAGGCGTCTACCAGGTATATCAGTCGATCGACTGATATACCCGGTCGATCGACTGATATGCGGGTTACAGGAGCTTCTGCAACTGTACACCTCAGTCGATCGACTGAGCAAGGTGGTCGATCGACAATGGCCCCTGCTGATATTGATAAATTTCGTCCTTCAATGCCCGATAATTTGAGAGACCATTTGTTCCGGGGTTCGACAACTCCGAAAGTATTGGGGCAAGGTGCTGATGGGTCCGTCCCGATTCCGAAGTTCGACCCAATGTCGGTCAATGGCTCACATTTGAGACGGTCTGAGGAGGGTTCAAGCTTCAATAAGGAGAAGGTGGTGGACTTCCAGCCTAAGTCCACGGATGCCGGCATACGAGACTTAGAGGATAGGGCTAAGGTACTTCTTTCAGCCCCATATCAAGAGAGACTAGTGCCGACAAAGGAACAAGTATCTTTCAATAAATTTGAAAAAGTTATTCGTAGCTTGAATGTACAAGTACCGTTCCTTGAGTTAGTTAATCAAGTGCCTGCCTATACTAAATTCATGAAACAACTCTTGTCTAAGAAAAAGTCACTTGAAAATGTGCATACTGTCGCTTTAACCAAAGAGTCATGCTCTTATTTGTCTCACACTGCACCCCATAAGCTAGAGGACCCGGGTAGCTTTTCTGTTCCTTGCAATATAGGTACCTTCTCTATTGAGAAGGCATTATGTGACTTAGGATCTAGTATAAGTGTCATGCCTTTGAGTCTAGCTAGGAAGCTGAAACTAACTAGATTTGCAGTGACAGATATGACAGTACAGATGGCTGACCGATCTGCGGTCCAGCCAATAGGAGTCTTAGAGGACATTCCTGTCCAAATAGGGAAGTTTTTCTTCCCCGTTGACTTCGTTGTACTTGACATGCCTGAGGATGCCCATATCCCCATTATTTTGGGTAGGCCATTTCTGCACACTGCTGGTGCAGTCATAGATGTTGGTCTAGGTACCTTGACTTTCAAAGTGGGTAAACATTCTATTGTCTTTGCCCAACCTGCTAAGAAGAAGGACCCCATGTGGCATGTGACTTGTAATACGGTTTCTGACAAAAAATCGTACTTTGTGCTTCCTAATATGCCTATCTCTATTCCTGTTGTAACACCTCCGCCCCAGATTGGGAGCAAATTGGAGGAAGATTTGTCTATTTCTGATATTGCAGGAGCCGGTTTGGGAAGGTAGAGCTGCAAGTCACTCTAGATGCAAAGAAGCAAATCATTTCACGAGGAGGTCTTGGTTGCCTTAGCTATGCCACTGATGAGGAAGTTGATGACGAGCCGGTCAAAGTAACGGAGTCCGACTTGGACTTTGATGAGCAAGAAGAGGTCATTGACTGGGGAGATGATGAAAGTGTTGATCCGTTGAGCCATACGGACGTGGAAGCTAAGAAGGGTGCAGTTGATAAGATAAGCACCGTTGAGGCTACCTCTAGTAGCCAGAAGCCGACGAAGTGGGCCATTCCGTGGCCGTTCTTGATCAAATACTAGTTGATCACATGTTTTCCAAAACTTTTTATTTGCTTTTGTTAGACACTTTTTATTGCTTTTTTGTGCGCGAAACTTCGCATTTTATTTTGCTTGCTTAGGATTTTATACGCTTTAGACTTTATTTTGGGTTTTGCGCAATTTTGGGCGCGTATTATTGTGCGTTTGCAGGTTTTTAGACCTCTTTAGCTCAAGTAATTGAGCAAATACGAAGAAATAAGAAGTTACAGCAGTATCTTCAGTCGATCGACTGGCTTGAGTGGTCGATCGATCGATCCGAGTTCCAGGAGCTCTTGTTCCTTTCACCTCGATCGATCGACCGAGTGATGTGGTCGATCGACCGCACCTCTTCTTGTACTGTTACGACCTCTCTCTCCTGCTATGTTTGGTCGATTTGCGGAATTGAGGGAGGTTTCTACTCCACTTTATCTTCCGTCATTTTATTTATTTCATCTTTTCTCAATTAGCACATAATACCGCTTCATTATTGTCTTTCTCGATTTTATGCGTGGTACTTTGTTTGTCTTTTCAGGTACTTATTAGTAGCATCTGCCACTCTTGAAACCTCCTAGCTTACGCTGGTTTGGGGAGGTTTCCTTTGCTGCGCTTAAAGTCTTGTGAGTTCCCGATTTCCAGTTCATGTCATTTTTATTTGCTTATTTTCTCGCAAATTCCCATTTCTCTTTTCTTCATTAAATGATTTTGCACAATGGGGACATTGTGCGATTTGGTTTGGGGAAGGGTTTTGCGTCGCATATCATTTGCTTGCATTCACGTTTACATTTTGTTTTGCATAGGTTATTTCATTCTTATATTCAAAAATCCAAAAAATTGAAAAATTTCAAAAAAAAATTCAAATAAAATGCACGTTTATTTTAGCATATAGGTCGAGTCGGAATGATAGTATTTCAAGGATGACATTGCATTTGCATCTGTTTTGCCTAAGCCTTGCTAATTGACATGTTATTAGTAGAATCTTATAAGTGCATATCTACGAGTTTTCTTTAAATTTCTTGCTGAACTTGAGACTTGACTTTGAAAATTGGCAAACTACATCATATTTCTGAGATTTAGAGCCTATAACTGGTGACATCTATGACCGGTTTATTTAGGAATGTGAGTAGTACTCCTTATGAGACATGTCAAATCAATGTGCATAAATATGAACTTACTCTGCTTAATACCTGTATGCATTCGAATTTTGGTTCGTTGACACATGTGGTAGAGGTTTCCCTTTATTCGTTTTGCCCATAAGCTCCACACTGCCTAAAATATCCTTTTTGTCCCTTTACTACATCCTACACTTAGCCTGCCTTTGTCAAGCTAGTAGTCTGTGTTCTTGGGATTGTTACTCGTTTTTGGTGGCATATGCTCTGTTGAGATGATGGTTGGAAAATGATTAAAGGAGGGAAAAAAAATAGAAAAGAAAAGAAAAGAAGTGAAAAAAAAAACGATTCGAAAGGAGAAAAAGAGATTCTGTACTGTTGAGGCGGTCGATCGACTGGCATTATAGGTCGATCGACTGAGGCTCGAGAGAAAGAAAAGAAATCAAATTCGCATAATTCAAATCCTTATCTTTTGGCGATTTTTGCTTCCATGTTTTATTCATATCTTATGGGGAGTTAGTTGATTACTTTTATACCTGGAGATTGTGAGATTTGTGCTTGCTATAGCACCGTTTCGTTTGATTTATGAGCAAGAAGTTGGATGTTGCCCTATGGTTCCGTTTTGGTACTAGCTTGATCACCTGTACCTCCACTTTTCCATAAATGTTTTGCCTCTTCTTACCCATACCTCACATATCCACATATATGCCTCGGTATGTGTCATGGTCTTTTGTTGGTTGGAATGCATATGTACGGTCATAGAGATTACTTTCATATTATACTGCAGGCATGTTCTTTTAGGTCGTAGTTAGGTGAGTGTCACTACAAATGAATTCTTTCTATCTTTACATTATTCACCTGTGCTTGTGAGAGATTTGAGCGACCCGTGAGAGTCCAATTTGATAAGTCTTTACAGTTGACGGTTCAGCAGTTTTTAACGACTTCATAACTCGGTTGCATGATTCATAGTTGCTAATTGGTTGTTAGTTTTTGCATTAAATTGGTTTAGGCTTTACATGTTGCAATTTGCTCTGAGATTGAACTCGTTCCATTAGGTCATTAGATCGAGTCTAGTTCTTGCTTGGGGACAAGCAAGGGTTTGGTTTGTGGAAGTTTGATGCGTGTCTTTTATATGATGTTTTACATCCCATTTTACACGCATTTCAGAGCTCATTCATGTAGTTTATACTGCCATTTCCCCTATTTCCGTCTACTTTCGTGTTTTTGTACATTATTGCATAAATGTGAAGAATCCAGCGGAAATCGAGCTAAATCCGTCCCCGAGTATCCTGCATTGCATTTGACGTGAGGTATTCACTTAAGGAACGAGCTTGGTGCGCATTTCAAAGCCCAAAAGACAAATCCACGAGATTACAGAAGTCAAGTAGCAGCTCAAGCAGTCGATCGACCACTACCATCAGTCGATCGACCAACCTGCGGGTTCCAGAAGCCACTGTACACTGAGGAGCAGTCGATCGACCGCCATGCTTAGTCGATCGACCAAGCTGCTATCCCAGACGAGAATTAAAAGACCGAGGAAGTGCAAGCCCATTGAGTTTAGGTTTTGATAATAAGTGTTACGTATGTTTGCTATATAACGTAACTTAGAACACCAGTTTGGGGGATCCGATTTTTATCTAAGTTTTACACAGTAATATTCAGTTTTTATTAGGGTTCGGAATATTGTTTTAGCATTGGAATTTCGTTCTTATTCTTAGTCATTCCTCTGCAATCTCGGTATTCTTCTGCCTTATTTGAATTCACTTTTATTTCGTAATTAGTATAGAATTGCTAGTTAGGTTCCCAAAACCGTTTTTATCCCTTTATGTTAATTGTTTGTTCTACTATTTTTAGTATGAATTCAGTACTTTTATGCCCTAGTTTAATTGTTGTTATCACCCTCAGCATGAGTAGCTAATTTAATTGTGCTAGGATGTAGGGGAATTATGGCGTAGGCGGCATAGTATAAATTTGGACTGAATTCGCGTGTCAGTCGATCGACTGCCATACCTGGTCGATCGACTGACCACGTGAGGTTACCTTTCGTTTTAATTGATTTTAATGTTGTATTTAACGAATCGAATTCATGCGACCAGTTAGATGCTTAATTTATGACTGACCCATTAGATCGAAAGATAGGGACAGTTGTTAGATCACCGATTAAAATGACTAAACTATGCTGAGATCGAAAGATAGGTAAAGTTTAGACCGTTAGTCACTTTTCAGGACGAAAGTTAGTATTAGTGATATTAGGGACCTATAGCGAGATCGAAAGATGCTATTTGTTAAGAGTGGACCGAGAGGACCTCTTTATTTCCCGCCTCATGTGTTCGATTTAGACCTGTTTAGTATGCTGCCGCCGAAGCTATAACGAACTGACCATCCTAGTACTCCCTTTTATACTTGATTTCATCTGTTTGCTTAGTTTACTTTATTTTATTGCTCATTAGCTATAGACCAATTCAATCAAACCCCCAGCTCATTGTTACCTTAGACCGAATTTAAACAACTAGAAATTACGTCTGCCTCTCTGTGGTTCGACCCGACTGCCGCTAGCTATAGTTGTAGTTGGAGATTATAAATTTATTTTTGACACCTCACGACGGGTATCAGTAACCTTAACCATAACATGAGCTTTAGATGTGAGGCTATACTAACCTCGACTATAACTTCAACATATATAACTTAAAGTTATATCTACCTCAACTATAACCTTGACACGAAACTCAAAGTTATACTAGTTCCAACCATAACCTTGAGCCATAAATCTCAGGGTACGTTAGTTCCAGCTATAACCCTAACTCGTACTTCAATGTTATAGTAGCTTCAGCTATAACTAGAGTAACTACCCAAAGTTGTACTAACTTCAGCAATAACCCTTGAATCATCATCAAGGTTATACTAGCTTTAGCTATAACTTCGGAGAGCACTCTTGGCCGCCTATCATGCCGCCATTAGGGTTTATTCGTAAAACCTAATTAAGCTCATGACACCCATAATAAACACATAAACAACATATGACATGTAATTAATGCATAAAAACGTATACAACCATGCGAAACATATTTAATCATGATAACAAATAATCAAACATGTACCAATCATGTAAAACAATCATTAAATCATATTTATTACATCAATTGGCATAAACACAATTAAAAGAGAAACACCTAGTTACCTTTTTAGCAATTAAAGAAAACCTTCATAAAGAAAACGACCAACAAAGCCTTGTCTCCAACACGTGTCAACGTCCTGAAAATCAACATTAAGAATGCACGAATCCAAATCCATGAAAACACCATAAAATACTCTTCCTCTTCTTTACCCATTAAAATAAGAGACCCAAAACGTAGGTCGAAAGGTCCATACAAATATTTCTCATAAAATTATTTGGAGAATAAATTATTGTAGAGGTAAGAGCAAGGATTATGAAAATATAATTTCTATATGAATTTGGAAGAAGAAAAGATATTCAACAATGGAGTTAAAGGGAGAAAAGAAGAACGAAAGAGAGAAATAGAGAAAGGGAGGCACGGCAGACTTCGACGCACGAAAAGAAAGAATGAGCAACCTGCCAACTAGCTTAGGGTTTTAATTTCTTTTATAAGAGGATTAATTAATGGGCTTTAGGTCCATTAGCTCATACAATGGATTATCTGATTACAAAACCAATTGGATAATATTAAAACGCTAGGAGAGCTTAAACAATAAAAGTAATTATTAAATTAAAATGGTAAAATCGTGCACGGACATTTTAACCCTTCCAAAAGTAGATTAAAATGAGAAATAATAAATAGAGAACGAAGACAATAAATATAAATATTCAAAATAGATTATTAAACTCCGAAATAATTAATTTAATAAAATACTTTTATAATAAAATATTATTATAAAATACGGGGTGTTACAGGGCTCGCCAGCCGCGATGCGTTGTAAGGCTCGCCAGCCATGGGGTGTATATGAGGAGGGCTCGCCAGCCGCGATGCGTTGTAAGGCTCGCCAGCCATGGTGCGTATATGAGGAGGGCTCGCCAGCCGCGGTGCGTTGTAAGGCGCGCCAGCCATAGGGCGTATATGAGGAGGGCTCGCCAGCCGCGATGCGTTGTAAGGCTCGCCAGCCATGGGGCGGTCGGTTGATCGACCGTGAGAATAGCCGCGTTGGATGGGCTTGTTTTGGAAATAGCGGACTCTTGATGCCGCCGTGGAAATAAGAATTTTGAATTTCACTATTATTGTTTTTGAAATAAGCGGGTTCTGCGAGGAAGCCTCCTGTTGACATTTGAAGGAATAGTGATTTTTCAATTTTCACTACTCATTTTTGAATTTGAAGTGGCGGTTTTAATCGCCGTTTGTTTGAATTTTGAAGGAAATAGCGAATTTTGAATTTTCGCTATTACGTTTGGAGTGACGGTTTATGTTGCCGCCGTTGACGTGTGAAGGAAATAGTGAATTTTGAACCTTCACTATTGCTTTTGAAGTGACGGTTTATGTTGCCGCCGTTGGCAGATGTGGTGAAAATAGCAAATTTTGAATCTTCACTATTGCTTTTGAAGTGACGGTTTATGTTGTCGCCGTTGACAGATGTGGTGAAAATAGTGAAATTTGATTTCCAACTATTATTTTGAAAATGACGGTTTTAATTGCCGTCGTTCGAAATAGTGAATTTGAATTTTGAAAATGACGGTTTTAATTGCCGTCGTTTGAAATTTGAAGAAATAGTGAATTTTGAATTTTCACTATTATTTTTGTATTTGCAAAATGACGGTTCCAAATGTCGTCATTGAAAATTTGAGGTTTGATGGGAAATTGGGCCAAAGCCCAAAATTCCGCTATAATAGAGCAGGGAGCATCCCATTGAGGCGCGAGCAATTTGGCGAGGTAAGGGGCCTTCCCGATTTTCCGGTAAAAGACGCGAGATTGGTTTGCATACCATTCTCATTTCATCTTCTTCAACCTCTCGACAAAACCGCACAAAACCGCCATTGTTGGTCTTTTAGCTTGCTCCCATTCGTGCCATTATCAACATGTCATCTCAAGGTATGTATTTCCTCTTGAATCCATTTGAATTTGTTGGTCTTTTTGATAGATTGAATTAGGGCAAAATGTTTACCCTTGAAAATCAATTTGGGCGTTTTTGATTGAGCCCATTTCGAGTGAAATTGATGATTGCATTAGGTTAGAAACCTGTTTAGGAGTATAGGGGTGCTTTTAGTTTGCATTTTGGTCCCCGTTTACGTCCCCTATGCTCGAAAAACGTGAGTGAGGCAAAAAAACCGTCTCATTTCACAATGCCAAGTTTATTTGCGTGGGTGATGGGTCCCACTAGGTTGTATTGTAGTCGGGAAAGACCGAATTTGCCATTGTGGACCTTTGTTGGGTATTTTGGGCAAAATTGAAATTTTTGCCTTTTGTGACGGTCTTATGTCTGACAGAATAAGCGCCTGTTTAGGGCTTGAATTGAGTCAGTTTGCCTTGAAATGGACCTTATTGGTAGTTTAGGTCGCTTTGAGCCGTGATAAAATCACGTTGCCTTGTTGTGGTCGTATTTTGAAATTTTGATCGGTTTGCGCTCAAATTGGCGTAGAAGTTGCCTCTTTGAGTTGTAGAAAATACCCCATTGCATCGCGAACGTATTTTGGGTTGTTGGCGGACCTTATGCGGGTCTTGAGGTGCCATTTTTGCTTGTCGTTGTTTTGACTCGTCTTTTGCTTAAAAAGAAGGGCGAGTCATTTTTTTGTGCGTTTGTTTTGTAAATTGTTTTTGTTTGGTTGGGTTTGGGCAGGATTGCCCTTGTTCTGCTTTGCAGGTTTTTTTGGATTTGTCCATTTTACGTCGTCGTAATGCCGAAATTTCGGCTGAAGTTCTTTGTTTGCCTCTGGTTGTAGGCTGCTGGAGCCGAGGTGGTGGTAGAGGATGCTTCCGTAGAGGAGGGGAGGCGGCTTTCGCAGCCGACCTGTCCTTTTCGTTGTGGCTCATTGATTTGGGTGATGTCGTCACTCATCCAATCAAACACATTTATAATACTCAACAAACAACTAGTTAGCGGTAAGTCGAGGTCGATCCATGGGACGGTGTGCTTTGGGTTCTAAGTCTATCTATCTCAATTTATGCTAGTGTCATAATTTGTTTGGGTTTGTAGTTGTGTTCTAAACTAATCCAAGCAATAAAGTAGAACGAGCAATAAAAGGGAAGATGTGAACAATTGATTAAAAGTGCTAGGATATCATGGGGTCATGGGGGATTCATGGTGTTGATCATACAAATATGTTTACAAGGTTGCAAGCAATTAATGTTGTGGAGGAACCGAGTTGGGTTATATCTTACGGTTCTTAGGAAGAGTTGGGTCCCGGAGCCGAATCGATTAGATTGTACAACACCTACAAGTCGACTTACTTTCCTCCTAATCAACTTCTATGCATGGTCTAACAAGACTCGAGTTGGTTTATATCTTACGAGTCAAGTTGAGTAGATAAGAGATGGTAAAAATGCAAGGATTCATAGGCTTAGCATTTCATCAAACATAACATGTGCATAAAGTTGACATCACAATAAGCAAGCAATTTAATCATGTGAACATATTAGATTAAGCATGAATCAATCCCATGTTGGTTTCCCCTAATTACCCACTAATCCTAGCTAAGAGACTACTCATTCATTATCAAGTTTAACATGCTAACAAGGTTGTCAATCATATTAACAAGGTAAAATATGATGAACAAGTAAGAAAGATTAACAATAATTAAAACAAGGATTAAGAGGATTATACCTATGGAGATTCCACAATAATAATGCAAAGAAAAATAGAAGAACTTGATGATTGATTGAAGGTTGTCAATCTCCCAATAAACCCAATAATCTTCTAATTACCCAATAATAAACTTGAATTACTTAATAATAAACTTGAACAATAATTAAGGAGAGATTAATGTGTAATTTGTAGAAAGATTAAAGAGTAATCTATTCTAATCTACTCCTAATCTAATCTAAAGAAGGATTTTCTTCTAGATAAGAGAGAAATCGTCCCAGGATTATTACAAAATGGGGTATTTATAGTGGAAATTAGGTGGATGCATTAGGGTTAACTAAGGGATAAACTAGTAATTACACTTTTGAGTTTAGAGCAGGGAGGAGCCGGTATTTTTCGGAGGAAGGGAGTCTTTCTTGAAAGCTTGAAGAACGAAATCATGCTGTGAAGGAGTCCGTGCGTATTGGAGTCGGGACGGGCGGAATCTGGCAAAGGAATCCGAGCGGATTCAAGAGAATCCGGGCGGATTCGGGTGGAGGAATCCGCGAGCGGATTGAGCGGAGACGCTCGGATTGTTTAGTGGAGACGGGCGGATTTGAGACAATCCGCTCGGATTGTTCTTCAAAGATGGTTCTTCTTCTTTTCTTCCCTTTTGCTCATTTCCATTTTATTCTTGCGAGATTGGTCTTTAGTCTTTGCTTCCTCTTCATACTAGTCCATCTAGTGTCATCAATAAGCTTCCAAATATGCACGAAAGACGGGAATTTCCGCCTTATTATCTTCTTTTCTACAAAACACATGAAATGCGATAGAAAAGCAAATAGGAAGGTTTTGACGGATAAAATGGCCATGAAATGCTATAATAGTATGCAAAATAGGCTCAATTAGGAGACTAAATGTGCGCTAATTATGGTCACATCAAATATCCCCAAACCGAACCTTTACTCGTACCGAGTAAAGAGGTGACAAAAACTAGACCTTTATTTAAACTAACCTAATAACATAACCGATATGAGACAATTAGCGGGTCTCACTCCGCCCCTTCAACTCACAACAAGACAACCATGAGGTAGGATGCCTTCTTGCAAGGCAAGGTGGGTCTTGCCAAAATGGCGACACATCCAAGCATTAAGCACACAAAATCAAGTAATGGATGCATCTACAAAAGAATAGCCACTTTCCTCATCTAAGTGGCGGAAATTATCTACAAGGGAAGCAATTCAAGGGTACACACTCCTTCATAGATACAATTTCTTCAAACTACTATGCCTAGAAGGATACCAATAAATCACCTCCAAGTTGTGTCAAGCTAGGGTACCTTTGTCCTCAATCGTTAAATGCTTTTGTCAAGAATAGACTCCTTATGGTGTTAGAAACACTGGAGGATCGCGGAATTCCCCCTCTTGCCTAGACAAGAAGAAGGGTCATCCCCTCTCTACCATGCACAAAAATGGATAAGATGGAAAAGGGATCGATAGATATTTGAGTTTCACTTTTGGGAGTTTGCTTTTGTTTTTGTTTTTCCCCCTAATTTCTTGTGGTATATAACATTTGAGAACACTTTCTTTTTGCCATTTCTTTTTTTGATTTTTGGCATTTCAATACTTGACAACTTTTTTGCATTTCTTTTTAAACATTTTCAAAGTCACCCCAATTAGTAACGAGGGTGCCTTGTATTTGAAGTTTAGGAGTCTATTTTTGCTCCTCTTTTCATTTGATGCAATTTTGCAAACTTTCTTTCACTTTTCATTTCATTGAACTCAAATTGATTTCTTTTTGTGCCCATTCCCTTTGATGACAAAATGTGGTAGAACATGGATGATGGATGGATGGATGCATGGTTTCAAGGGTCACCTTGGAATAAACGGTAGCCAAGGAGTTATCACACCACAAGGTACTCTTGACTAGGCCTTAAACCATGGGTCAAAGGATACTAGCATGACACATCCTAGGGTGTTTTACAAGTATTCTACAAGCAAAGTCTTAAGAAGAAAAAGCATCTACTAGGGCCTATATACATTTGTCAAGCTTCCCAAGTAGACGGTTTCGCAAAATTTTTCTAACATGCAACTACATGCCATGATGCAACTATCATATAAACATCCTAATGCAAATGATTCTACCAACTAATATGCCATATAAACTAAATGCAAGTCCTAAGTTCACATTGTTTTTACCGCATCAATCAAAATAAAGCCACATTGTCATTAACATAAAGAGGAAAAAGGAGATTGGAAAGATCATACCATGCGGTCTTCAATATCCTCATGTCTCGGATGTGGCATAGTCAATCAATGTGAACAAGGATGAACAAACACAATATATACAAAACAATATATACAAGTCTACACTACAAAGGAAATGAACTTGTTTTTGGATTTTTCAATTTTTCAAATTTTTATGGTTTTTGTTTTTATGAAATTAAAATACATATTTTTGTGATTTTTCGAAATTTTTCAATTTTTATGCATTTTTGGAATATAAATTCCCATCCCCCACTTTATTTTGGACATTGTCCTCAATGTACATGTAGGAGAAGGAATAAAAAAGAAATACATGTTTTTTGATTTTTGATTTTTTGAAATAAAGTACAAATGCAATATGATATGAATGAATGCATGCTCTAACTAAATGCAATTTTATATGACATATATAACAAATGAATGCAATCTAAACTATCCTATATGATGCATGCTTTAAACTATGGTCACTTATGATCAAACCTCCCCAAACCGATTTAAACACTATTTCTAGTGTAGAAAAGAATAGGATTGGTCATTAGTGACTATGCATGAATTCTAGTCTATATGCTACTATCTACATGAATCATGTGAGATATATTACAATGCAACTATACTATATGAACTAACTAATGTAAATGCAATATGAAATATAGTACAAATGCAAGCTAAATGTATATGTATATAACTAACTGCAAGTGTAAATGTAATGCAAAGTGAAAGGAAAGAGTATCTTACAAATGGTGGTTTGAGGTAGGACTCCACCAAACTAGTTCAAATTGTAGAAATTCTTGTCCATAGAGCTCAAGGCTCTCAATAGAAGATCAAAAGCTTGTGAACAAGCTCCAAATAAGCATAAGTATGGGTTGCTCCATTTGAACATGAAATTCGGCCAAGGAAGTTTGTCATATATCTTTTCTTTCACCTTGTCCTTGGCACTAGAGCTTTCCCAATGCTTCAAAGTAATAAGTCCATGATTCTTGTCAACACTAGGTATGAAGTATGGTTCATGTCCATCCGAAGACTTCCACTTACCACCTTCTTCTTCAATTTTGGTGACGATGATAGCATTTTGATTATTCAATCCTTCCAAGGTAGAAGGAGAGTTTTCATAACATTGATGATCGAGCTCCTTAGAAGTTGGCATTGTGGATGCCAAATTTCCACAAGTAGCTTCACGTGCAAGTTTCTCTTTTAGCTTTGCTACCAAGTAGCTCTTGTATGATGCCTTGACCTTTTGAAGAAGGTCCACCATATCCTCTTCAATAATCATTGGCTCCATGGTAGGTGTCAAGTAGTCTTCATGGGAGATAGGGAAAGGACATTCACCTACATGATAGGATATCTCAAATGTCTCAAGGATAGGCTCCTCAAGAAAGGTGATATTACAAGTCCATCCCTTAGGCTCGTCATCATCGCTATCTCCATAAGAATCATAAATGGGGGCTTCACTCTTCTTCACCAACTCTTTCTCCAACACTTCAACATCTACTTCAAATGACATACCCTCATACTCACAAAGGCTAAGAGTATTTGGCTTACTCAACCTCATGTCTTCATCATCAAATACGACACTCTCATAGTCACAAGAGCTCAAGGAACTTGGCTCTTCCCACTTTTCATCTTCCATGTCAAATGTCACTACTTCAAATTCGCATTTATGCTCAATATCCAAAGAGCGGTGGTGAGTGTTTGCTTGGAATTCTTTTAATTGGGCAATTTGAATCCTCAACTCCTCTCTTTGGATAACAATGTCTTTAAGAACATTATCTTCTTTTCGGCTTTCTTCTAGCATTTGTTTGAAGAAGTTTTGTTGATCTCCCATCATTTGGAGAATCATGTTTTGAATGGGTTCATCTTTTTGTTGTGGGTAGGTGTGAAAGTGGTTGTTTTGTGGCAATTGAAGTTCATTGTGAAATGGGTATCGAGTGAGTGGTTGATGTTGATATTGGGTGTGGTAATTTTGGTGGGAAAAATTGGGGTAGTGGTTAGGATTTTCGTTGTACAAATAATAAGGTAGGTTTGTGTTGACTTGCTCCTCAAACTCCCCATACCCATAGTCATACTCAAAAGATCCACCACACACTCCATGTACCAAGCCTTCGGTCATCATCATAACTAGGACAAATATATAACTACAAACAAGGAAACTACAAGAAAACGGTAAAAATAATCCTTGAGGAACAAGTTCCTCAAGGTTAAAGCAAAATCAAAATAGACAAACAAGTAAGAACTTAATCACATAGCACCATCCCCGGCAACGGCGCCATTTTGATGTGGGTGATGTCGTCACTCATCCAATCAAACACATTTATAATACTCAACAAACAACTAGTTAGCGGTAAGTCGAGGTCGATCCATGGGACGGTGTGCTTTGGGTTCTAAGTCTATCTATCTCAATTTATGCTAGTGTCACAATTTGTTTGGGCTTGTAGTTGTGTTCTAAACTAATCCAAGCAATAAAGTAGAACGAGCAATAAAAGGGAAGATGTGAACAATTGATTAAAAGTGCTAGGATATCATGGGGTCATGGGGGATTCATGGTGTTGATCATACAAATATGTTTACAAGGTTGCAAGCAATTAATGTTGTGGAGGAACCGAGTTGGGTTATATCTTACGGTTCTTAGGAAGAGTTGGGTCCCGGAGCCGAATCGATTAGATTGTACAACACCTACAAGTCAACTTACTTTCCTCCTAATCAACTTCTATGCATGGTCTAACAAGACTCGAGTTGGTTTATATCTTACGAGTCAAGTTGAGTAGATAAGAGATGGTAAAAATGCAAGGATTCATAGGCTTAGCATTTCATCAAACATAACATGTGCATAAAGTTGACATCACAATAAGCAAGCAATTTAATCATGTGAACATATTAGATTAAGCATGAATCAATCCCATGTTGGTTTCCCCTAATTACCCACTAATCCTAGCTAAGAGACTACTCATTCATTATCAAGTTTAACATGCTAACAAGGTTGTCAATCATATTAACAAGGTAAAATATGATGAACAAGTAAGAAAGATTAACAATAATTAAAACAAGGATTAAGAGGATTATACCTATGGAGATTACACAATAATAATGCAAAGAATAATAGAAGAACTTGATGATTGATGGAAGGTTGTCAATCTCCCAATAAACCCAATAATCTTCTAATTACCCAATAATAAACTTGAATTACTTAATAATAAACTTGAACAATAATTAAGGAGAGATTAATGTGTAATTTGTAGAAAGATTAAAGAGTAATCTATTCTAATCTACTCCTAATCTAATCTAAAGAAGGATTTTCTTCTAGATAAGAGAGAAATCGTCCCAGGATTATTACAAAATGGGGTATTTATAGTGGAAATTAGGTGGATGCATTAGGGTTAACTAAGGGATAAACTAGTAATTACACTTTTGAGTTTAGAGCAGGGAGGAGCCGGTATTTTTCGGAGGAAGGGAGTCTTTCTTGAAAGCTTGAAGAACGAAATCATGCTGTGAAGGAGTCCGTGCGTATTGGAGTCGGGACGGGCGGAATCTGGCAAAGGAATCCGAGCGGATTCAAGAGAATCCGGGCGGATTCGGGTGGAGGAATCCGAGCGGATTGAGCGGGGACGCTCGGATTGTTTAGTGGAGACGGGCGGATTTGAGACAATCCGCTCGGATTGTTCTTCAATGATGGTTCTTATTCTTTTCTTCCCTTTTTGCTCATTTCCATTTTATTCTTGCGAGATTGGTCTTTAGTCTTTGCTTCCTCTTCATACTAGTCCATCTAGTGTCATCAATAAGCTTCCAAATATGCACGAAAGACGGGAATTTCCGCCTTATTATCTTCTTTTCTACAAAACACATGAAATGCGATAGAAAAGCAAATAGGAAGGTTTTGACGGATAAAATGGCCATGAAATGCTATAATAGTATGCAAAATAGGCTCAATTAGGGGACTAAACGTGCGCTAATTATGGTCACATCACTCATAGACAGGGCAGCTGATGATTGGAGGTCAACACCGGGGTGGTGCGTCGCATCATGGTCCTTGGCCTCCTTATCATCCAAAGTCTGCCAGACACTGCCTTCTTTTTTGTCGTGGAGCAGGAACGAGGTATTACCGTCATGGTAACCACCTCTGCTTCCGTTGTTGCTCCTCTGTTTCCCGTGTTGCTCCTTTTCTTTTCCGATTAGAGGGATAAGGAGTGCTTAGTTCGGTAGGTGGCGGGTAGCCCCTAGTTTGTTGTCTTAGGCCAGTGTCTGTATGATAGATGTCTGTACTAGATCTTGTTTGTATGGTCAGTTGTTTGTATCAAACGTGTGTCGATGTATTTTGCGTGAGGCGGTTTGTATATATGTGTTTTTGGATTGTGGTTCATTTTGTAATTTTTGGCTTTTTTGTGTTATGTTTCGGAGGAGCGCTGTTGGCTGTCAATTCCTCTTTCGCTTTGCATCAGTTCCTGCATCGTTAGTGTAGAAAACAGGCAACAGGTAGCACGTATGCGTAAACGTAAACACGTAAAAGGTACTCGATTGAAGACAAAATTTAACCGCGATGACACGAAGTTAAAAATTGAAATTTGAAATTTGAAATGATTTTTTTGAAAATTTGCGACAAGTCGCCGCGTTTGGACTCCAAAAGGAATTGATTTGAACATTTTTTGAGCAACTAACTCATGTCTTGAATTAAATTGGATCGAAATTATTGAAATTGATTTGTGACTCGGAAAAAAATTCAAACTCAAACCGTTAGGGATGAATTTTAGAAATGATTTTTACGAGTGTATTTGATTTGATTTTTTTTTTGTCAGATCAAGATTCGAATTTGTGAGTGCTTGAAATTTTGAGGAAAACTGACGTCGTGTTATCAATTTTCAATTTTTATTTTTGCTGGGAAATTGCGAAAAAGCGAAAAATTTCCGGAATTTTAATTGACATGGAAACGATCCATCGCGGATCGGGGTGACTAGCCCTTCCCCCTTTTAAAAAAGAAAGAAAAATCCGTATGTTTAAAGCTGCGTCAAGGAAACCGTGTCGGATTTCGTAAAACGCAAAAACAAGGAAATGTGAGTGTGAGGAAACACAAAATGTCCCGGACCATCCCGAAGAGGCACGAACATTCCGGCGGGAGGTTTGAAGTGTCAGGAGAAAACACAACTTGAAAGGGACCATTCAAGTTGGGAATCCTTAGAACAGGCCCAAAGAGGCGCGAGCTGCTTGGCGATAGGAAGCAGCTCTCCCTTTTTTCTGAAAAAACGCGCTGATTGTTTTGTATAAATAGCAATGTTTGTGCTTCATTGTTTCATCATCCGAAACACAAAACATCTTTACAAAACTTCTTCTTCTTCTTCCACAAAAATATTTCATGGATGCCTTTGAGAATGCGTTGCGACAATGGTGCCGGGATTTGTCACCTCCCGAAAAGTATCAACTCATTTGCATGGGAGTTGGTCAATTGTTGGTGCTTCGTAAAGTCAAGGACTCAAGGTGTAATCCTCATTCCTTGAAGCATGCTCTCGATTTTGGGATTCAAAACATCATGTTTTCGTTTTCCCGAAAGGCGAAATCTGTCCACTAGCCGAAGAAGTCGGAGCCATTGGTGGGTGGCCGGGTTGTGTTCCGGTGTTTCCTCCGATTCGGTTGTGCTACAAGGAGAAATTCTGTTCGATGTTGGGCTTGTCGACAAGTCAAGTCAACTTCCTTCTTGCTCCACATGGTGTGGATATGTTGGCTCTTATCAACATCTTCTCGAACCGATTAAATGCCAATGTTTCGGAGGTGGCTAGGAGAAGGGCTCTTGCCTTTTGCCTTGTCCATGTATACCTCTTTGTTGATGCGTTGAAGAAGAAGGGGCCGAAATGCTATGGTAGCATGACCCTTGTACATGTGGTTGAGCAAATGGAGCATGGTAGGGATCCATCATGGTTGGTGCTTGGCGAGATCATCCATGCTTTGGACGACAAGGAAGGCTCTTGTGGAGAAGTTCTCTCATTTGGATCCCCAAGGATCCTCCAAGTGTGGCTATTGGAGAAGCTAAGGTATGTAGAGCCTCCAGTTGATTCTTCTTCTTATTCTTTCCGTCACCTTACCATGAGGAAGAAGTTGTACTCGGATAGCTTTGCTTCCACAGAGGCTTATTGGGCCACAAGATTGGCGGAGGAGGGTGGTCCTCATATCCGTTGGGTGGTGCCTTGGTGGCACTTGAGGTCCTTCACGGGGTTGCCCGCTTCGGGTGCTAGTCCTTGTTCTTTGATGGTGGTGGGTTTGAAGGTCGCTTCCTTCATTTATCCCAAAAGGCTCATGAGGCAAATGGGGCGTCAACAAAAGGTGCCCGCTCTAGATACTCTTGTCCAAGAGAATGTTTTCCGGAACTCCGAGCTTCTGGAGGTCTTCGAAAGATGGTGGGCCACTCGGCCGCTTTGGGAGGTACCAAACCCCGTTGCCACGACATGGGTGACTCCCGCTTATGTCAAGTGGTCAAGAGCATCGTCCTTGGAGGAGAGGTCCAAATTCCGTAAGGACGAGGTTGTCGATTTGAAGTATCGAGAGGTTGGCAAGGTCAACCATCCCTTCTTTGAGGATTATGTTGATGGGGTTAGCCCGGATGTGATGAGACCACCAAAGAGGAGAAGCTCGGGTCCCAAAATATAGTGGGTCGTGCATGGGCTCGTTTCGGGCCGAACATGGGATCTTGCACTAGACCGGAGGCCGTTGTAGATCCGTTGAGGATCCGCTCTGAAGAGGAAATCCGTGCTAGGCGGGCCAACAAGAAGAACAAGGGGAAGATGTACCCCGAGGGAAAAGGCAAGGATAGAATGGAGGAGTGAAGATTTCCATTACCCACTTTATTATTATGTTGTATTAGTGTTGTGAGTTTTTATTATATTGTACTAGCTATATTTTGTGTGTTTTGTGCTAGTTTTATTATGTGAGGTGTTTTAGTCGACACCTTAGCTTTGATAAGTTGTAGACTGGTTGAGCTTTATTTGTTGTTGAAATTGTAATCCCTCCCATTATTAATTAAATAAGAGGATTACTCGTGTTGAAATTGTGAACGCTTGTTTCTTCCATCCATTTTGGAAAGGCAATTCGATTTGAATTGTCCTAAACATTTACACTTGGGAAAGTGGGATTTTTGTGGAAAGGGAGAAAGGCTCATTTTTTGTATTTTTGGGGGAAAAGGGAATGTTTTTCCCTTTTTTTTTTTTTGAAAGTTGATGTGGGTGATGTTTTTTTGATTATGGGGATGGTTGTTTTTTATTATGGGGATGGTTGTATCCTTCTCGTGTAAGAAAGGACTGCCTACGTATTCACCTGAAGAGGTGAAATCAAACCATGCCCGTAGTTCAAAATGTTTTGTAAATTTGATTGGGTTTTGTGATCGTATCCCTCATGCATAAGAGGGACTGCCTACGTATCCACCTGAAGAGGTGAAATCAAACCATGCTGGTAGTTCAGGGTTTTTTTTTTGTTTTAGTGCAAATGGATGTTGCCTTTGACAGATCAAAGGACATTCGAAACGGGCAAAGTGCCGCAACTTAGACTCGATAAAACATGCAATTTCAAATCAGAACGCGTTGAGGAACTTGACTTGAAAAGGGTTGAGGCGGTTACTAGTTGTAAAACTAGGGTTGAGGTCGTTGGTTGCTATGGTTCAAGGGTAGTATTTCTTGAGTTGGTCTAGGTTGGTCGGTTTTGTAAAATCCTCCCCATCTAGGTCACTCAGTCTCACTGCGCCCCTCGAAAGTATTTTCTTGACCAGGTATGGCCCGGCCCAGTTGGGTTTGAATTTTCCCCTCGGATCGACGGGTAGTGGTGCTCGGACCGACTTGAGGACCAAGTCGCCTTCCTGGATGTTCCTGGGTCTAACCTTCTTGTTGAATTCCCGTTTTATACGTCATTGGTATAGCTGGACGTTGTACAAGGCGTTGAGCCGTCGCTCGTCTAGAAAAGTGAGTTGCTCGTACCTTCGACGGGTCCATTCCGCCTCAGGGACCTTACTCTCTATTAAGATGCGTAGAGAAGGGACCTCTAACTCTACCGGTTGAACCGCCTCTATACCGTATGCTAGGTAGAAGGGTGTGGTGCCTGTCGGTGTTCGAATGGAGGTTCGGTATCCCCAGAGTGCGAATGGGAGTTTGCTCGGCCAATCGCGGTAGCTGTCTTGCATTTTCTTGATAATGGTGACAAGATTTTTGTTAGCTGCATCCACCGCTCCGTTGGTTTGGGGATGGTAGGGGGATGATCGATGTCGTTTGATCTTGTATTTGTCCAGCAAGGCCTGAGTTTCCGCCCGGAAGTGAGAGCCTTGATCGCTGATGATTTCATGGGGTACCCCATATTGGCAGATGATGTTGTTTTGGATGAACTTGGCCACTTGTTTGGCGGTCAAGACTGCATATGACTGTGCTTCCACCCATTTAGTGAAATAGTCGATGGCGACGAGGACGAAGCAATGCCCCTTGCTGCTTGTCGGGTTCACTTTCCCGATGATGCCGATGCCCCAGGTTGAGAAAGGCCAGGGTGATGTCATGGTGTATAAAAGGGATGGTGTTATGTGTTGTATGTTGGCGAAGATTTGTCAATTGTGGCAATGTTTGACGTAGTTACGGCAATCGGTTTCTATGGTGGTCCAGTAGTAACCTAGCCGCATGATCTTTCGGGTAAGCATCATTGCGCTCATGTGAGGGCCACATTCTCCGTCGTGGACCTCTCCCATGACTTTTTTGGCTTTCTGATGGTCAATGCAAAGGAGGAGAATCCTTTGGGGTGTTCTTTTGTATAGTTGATCTTGGTTCATCACGAATTATGACGCAAGTAAACGGATGGCTCTTTGTCCTCTTTGATCAGAGTCGAGAGGGAATTCGTTTTTTGTTTTGTAGTTGAGGATGGCTTGGTACCAGAGTTCGGCATGGTTTTCCTCGTCGTTGTTGATGGCACAGATGTGAGCTGGCTCGCTCCTTCGCTCGACACATAGGGGCATCGATGTCATGTCGTCAGGTATATTGACGAGTGCGGCAAGTTTTGCTAGGGCATCAGCAAATTGATTTGCCTCTCGTGGCAAGTGGAAGTAGTCGACTTGGTCGAAGAACTCGGCCTCTTGATTGATTTTCGCTCGGTAGGGAGCTAAGCTATCACTTCGGATTTTCCATGATCCGGACACCTGATTCATGATGAGCGAGGAATCGCCGTGGACCCTCAGTCTCTTGATGCCAAGTGTTATGGCTGCTTGTCGGCCGATGAGGCATGCGTCATATTCAGCGGCATTGTTGGTGACGGCGAAGTCTAGCTTGACCAAGATCGGAACATGTTCTCCCTCTAGTGATATTAGAAGGATTCATACCCCGAAGCCTCTCAGATTAGATGCACCATCGAAGTATAGGTCCCATGCATCGGAGTTAGCACAAAGGATGTCTTCGTCAGGAAGTGACCATGTGTCGGTCGTTAGATCCTCGTTGACGGGATTCTCTGCCAGGAAATCTGCGACTGCTCTTCCCTTGATAACCTTGAGGGGTACAAACTTGAGATCAAACTCGGACAGCATGAGTGTCCACCTAGACAGCCTTCCGTTTAGTACGGGTTTTTCGAAGATGTATTTGACCGGGTCCATCTTGGAGTAGATATGGACCGTGTAGCTTGGCATGTAATGCCGCAGCTTCTTTGTTGACCATACTAGGGCAAGGCATGTCTTCTCCAGTTGGGTGTACCTTGTCTCATACTCGATGAACTTTTTGCTGATGTAGTAGATGGTTCGTTCTTCACCCTCGACTGTTTGTGCTAGCATTGCTCCCATGGCCGTGTCGGTGACAGTCAGGTATAGGGATAAGGGAATCCCTTGTTGAGGTGGCATGAGGACAGGAGGTTTGGATAGGATTTCCTTTATCCTGTCAAAGGCTTTTTGACGGTCGTCATCCCAATCGGTGGGATCGGAGGTGCGAAGTTTCTTGAAGATTGGTTCACAAATCATGGTGAGCTTGGCAATGAAGCGGCTGATGTATTGAACCTGACCGAGAAATCCCCGAATCTCCTTCTCGTTCTTAGGCCGAGGCATTTGTTGGAGGGCTTTGATTTTGGTTGGATCAATCTCAATGCCTCTTTTGCTGACGACATGTCCTAAGACTTTTCCGGAGGTGACCCCGAATGCACACGTCTGAGGATTTAGTCTCATGTTATATTTCCGCAGACGAGCGAAGAATTTACGAAGGGCGCTGATGTGGTCGTCCCGTTCCCTTGACTTGACAATTATGTAATCAACATATACCTCTACCTCCTTGTGCATCATATCATGTAGGAGAGTGGTAGCGGTTCTTTGATAGGTAGCTCCGATATTGATGAGGCCGAAGGGCATGACCGTGTAACAATATGTATCCCACTGTGCACTGAATGCAGTCTTGTGAATGTCCTCCTCAGCCATTTTGATCTGGTTGTATCCGGCATACGTGTCCATGAATGATAGGAGAGCATGCTCGGCGGTGTTGTCCACCAGAATATCAACATGTGGCAAAGGAAAGTCGTCCTTTGGACTCGCCTTGTTCCGATCCCTAAAGTCGACGTAAACCCGAATCCTCTCGTCTCTCTTCGGTACAGGAACAATGTTGGCCACCCAGTCAGAGTACTCAGACACTTTGATGAAACCAGCCTTGAACTATTTATCCACTTCTTCCTTGATTTTCAGGGCCCATTCAGGACGCATCCGACGCAGCTTTTGCTTTACGGGCTTAGCTCCGGGCTTAATGGGTATCCAGTGCACTGCAATTTCTCTCTCAATCCCAGGCATATTTTTGTAGGACCAGGCGAATACGTCCTTGTATTCGTGGAGGAGGTCAATGAACTGTTGTCTTTCCGAGGGGTCCAGGGTTGTCCCTATCCTAAGTTCTTGAGGTGGGGTTGTTGGTTCCTATGTTAATAGGTTCGGTCTCCTCAACGATGGGGGTTCTGGTTTCCCGTTTGTCAAGTTCTTTGGCTAGGTGAGGTGGGTAGTCACTCAAGTCAAATTCCTCATAGTCATTCAAAATTTTATTGCAGTTAAATTGAGACGAGTCATAAGCAAACTTAGCATTCATTAAGTTGACACGAGCGAAAAGCTCAGAGAGGACAGACATCTCATGGTCAGTCAGAGGCGACACAACAGAGGAGGTGGCCCCTGGAACAGGCACCAGGTTATCACCATCCATGGGAGTGGGGATGACCTTGACTGGGCCATCAGGAGCGTTAGGAGCTATGACAGACTCCGACTCAGACTCAGATTCTTCTTCACTTCCCCTTTTGAACATTGGACCTTCTCCAGTTGTGATCTTGAGAATGCGGCCTTGGCGATCGGTCCACTTGACGGTTTTCCTCCAGCCCTGTGTAGCTTTCTCCAGGTCAGTATCAGAGATCAAGGCGGTCGGGTCAAATTGCTTGTCCTTCAGAGCGATGTTGATGATGTCCTCATAGTCGCGGTGCTTGATGTTATCCTCTCCAAAGAGGAGAGCGACAGCTTGTCCGTCGAGTCATGAGGACGGCTTAGACTCGGTTGATGCAGCTTCGGTGTTGTCGGGGATAAAGTAGCAGTCCTGGAAGACTTCTACACCCGGGTACCTGATATTGGCCACAGAGTCATAGATCGGCTCCGGAAAGCCATGGAAGAGTTCGGAGTCTCCCTCGGGGACAAAGTATCCATTGAGGGTCAGATGATAGGGACGGAGGATAACTCTGTTCTTCTTGCCCTTTTGAACTAGAAGGTTCATCTCCTGAATATCTTCATTGGTAGGTTCATAGCCCAGTCCGAAGGGGATGTTGGGGACCTTAGCCTGTTTCAAGGGAGGTAAGGTGCTCTTCAGTGGATTGAGGGGTAAACCCGAGAAATAACCCTGGTGCATCAGAATGCGGTTGACTGTGAGGTTGGCAAATGGGTTATGGCATTCACGGCTTGGAATCCCCATATTTCATTGTCGTCTTCCTCGATGGCTTGGGAGGCTATTCCCTTTTTTATGACGGCTTCGATCGGGGAAGCAGGAATCGTGATCATTTTCCCGTTGAAGGGGACCCTGATTTTCTGGTGAAGAGTTGAAGTAAGTGCCTTGACGGCGTGGATCCATGGACGTCCCTGAAGCATGTTGAAGGAGGCGTCAATGTCGACTAACTGAAAACCGGTTTGCCTCTCCAGTGGTCCGGTTGCGACAGTTAGAGTAATAAGCCCTGCGACCTTACGACGAGTGTCGTCATAAGCGCGTACTCCTTGATTGGTTGGGGACCAAATCAGCTTCTTTGATACCCATTTTATGAGCCGTTTTGAAGGGAATGACATTCACCGCGGATCCGTCATCCACAAGGACCATAGGCACATTCTTTTTGAGGCATTGTACGGTGATGTACAGGGCCAGGTTGTGGTTGGCTCCGAAGGGAGGGATAGCTTCATTAGAGAAGATGATCGGGTTGCTCAAATCAGGGACATCCCTTGTCATGTGTGCCACCACTTCTTCCGGGGAGGAGGTAGAGGGCACAGTCAATTTTCCCAAGGCTTGTAGTAGAGCCTGCCGATGCTTGAAGGATGTGGCAATCAGTTGCCGAATTGAGATTTCGGCTTTTGCTTTCTGCAGTTGTTTGAGGATCGAATTCTCGGGAGCCTCGGGTTGAGTGTCTACGTCCGGGACAAATTTATCATTCGTTGTTGGAGCGACCGTTGAATTGTTCGGGTTTTGATAGGGGCGTCCAGACCGGGTAAGGTGACCGATCTCTTCCGCCTGTTTCACTTTCCCTGGGACAATATAGACGTCTTCAACATCATCTCTCCAGATGCCATTGATTTTAGGATCTCGAGGGTACCTTGGAGGGGTATTCCTCGGTGGGCAGTTTTTGTGAGGGACATTTTTGTGAGGGTAGTTTTTGTGAGGTTGATTATTGTGAGGGTAGTTATCGTGAGGTGCATGCCATAATGGTCGTGGGAGCAATCCATCCGGGTGAGGGTAATTTTGGATGCTCGGGGGACCTTCCCTCGGGCGTGGTGTTAGAGGATTAAAAATCAGTCGGCGGTAGGCATCGTCAAGTCGGGTGATCCTTTCGGAGAGACTAGCTATAGCTTCCTCAAATTTTTGGAACATGGCAAGCATAGTTGCGGCACTGAACACAAATACCCCGTCCGAGGCATCCTTCCCCAGGGCATTCACCTCATCATCAATTGGTAGGATGAGGTGTGAGCAGTCCAAGGTTAGCTCATCATCGGAGATAGCATGGATTCCCAAAGGGTTTGTTTTGTTGTTGGGTTTAGTTGGTGGAGGCAAAGGCAATTCTCCTTTCTCAATCATGTCTTGGATGAGGTGTTTGAGCTTGAAGCAGGTTTCTGTGTCATGACCTTTCCCTTGGTGGTACTGACAGTAGGCATTAGGGTTCCAGAAGCGGGATTTCTTAGCATCAGACGGATCTGGGGTGGGTCCGATTGGTTGTATTTTCCCTTGGTCCATAAGCCTCTTTAGGGCGCTTGCATAAGTTGACCCTATAATAGTGAACACTCTCTGGGGGCGCTCAGTTCTCTTGGCGGTTGGTTTAAGGAGGTTGACCTCATCAATCTTGTTCATCTGACCATAAGGGCGAGATCCAGTTGATGTGGATCCTTGGTAGCCTCTATCGGTGGTTTTGGCTAGGACACCCTTTTGGAGGTCGTCTTCAATGCGTGTCCCAAGGATTTGTAGATCCTGGAAGGTCTTGATATTTTGGTACCTCAGTAAGTTGGCGTACACCGGGCGGAGATTGTTGACAAATTTTTCCACCAAGTTTTACTCACTCGGCTTGCTGACCAACTGAGTACTTACTCTCCTCCAACGGGTTAAGAACTCGGTGAATCCCTCCTTGTCATTCCTGGTTAGGACCTCAAGAGTACGGGTATTGGCTTGGATTTCGACATTGTTGGCATATTGCTTAGCAAATTCACCTGCGACCTCATCCCAGGTAGTAAGGTTCTTCGGGTCAAGGGAGTAGTACTATTAGCGAGGGATCGGTTCCAAGGATGATGGGTGTTGGAATATGTGTCCTCCGACAATAATGTGATGACAACTGTCGATCATGATGATCACATGTTTAAATTTGATTTTAAGAATACATGTGGGATGTAATATTTTACAGTCAACTGGTCCACACATATCGGTAATGATTGGCTGACTAAAGTTTGACATTACTGTCGTGCGACGGTGGTGATCAGTTGATCCCCTTAGGTCATACCTATAGGGAAATACTCTTAATTGATTATTTAATTGATTGTATGCCGATACGAGTTAATTAAATTGCTTAAAATTGACGGATGATTTGTGAGTAAGATTAACGTGTCTTATTATAATTCGATTAAATTAGATACGGTCTAAGTAATCGAATTGTTTTATTACTTAGATAAAATTATTGTTTACGAAACAATTGAAATTGAAATTGAATGAATAATTTATTATAAATACAAGACGTTGTCATTTATAATTTGATAAACCGTTTTGGCACAAGTAATTACGAATTATTAGTCGATTTTGTATATGACATATTTTATGAGTATGTTGATTTATAATATGTTAAAAATACATTACAATTTCACAAGTCAAATAACATGTCACATATGTCACAATTGACAAATGACAAAAATAAAATGGACCTTCCATTTTATGTCATATGTGCCGAAAATTGGAGGGAGTATAAGATTTATATTGTGTTTTTATTTTAAGTGGAAAACACAATGATTAAACCTTACTAGTAGCCATGCAAACCTAGTTTATCTTGAGAAGAAAACAAGCTCATGCATTGGCCCTTTCTCCCCTCCCCTCCGGTTTTCCTAGCTAGAAAATGCCAATGGTTTATCTATCATTATTTACTACTTCAACTTATATTTTCTGGTGTAAGAAAAATATATTCTCTCTACCATTTTTGTGAAAACCTTAGAGAAATAAAAACCTCATAAATCATTCTCTCTTGGCCGAAAAATACAAGAGAACAAAATTTATTTTTGTGTTCAAATTTATGTAAGACTTATATTATTACTAGTTCATAATAGTATAAGTTATTAAGGGATTTCCTTGGGTATATGCTTTTGGGAGAGGTTCTAATTTGAACCTTGTTCATCCATTATAAGGAAGCTCAAGAACTAACAAGAAGGAGATCTTGTTGGTGAATATCCGAAACATATAAGTAAGATTGACGATTTCTTCGCTTATCTTGTTTTAGTTTGCATGCATAAGATCTTGCATTTATTTTATGACTAAATAAATTAATTCATATATGAATATGTAAACTTATGAGATTAACGAATCCCAACAAGCGGTATCATGAGCCTTAGGTTGTTTGCATGCAAATCGGTTTATAGTTTTTCCGAGTTATAAGATTAACATACAAAACTAATTAATTTGGATTTATGAAGATAAACCTAAAAATAACTTTGCATGTTAATAGTTTCTGGTCCTAAGTGATTTTTAGGACATTTTGGTTTATTTATGGATTTTATTGTTCATTTTATATATTATTGGCATTAAAATGTGATTTTTATGATAAAAATGTCATTTTTGGACGCAAAATAGCTAAACTTCGAATTTCTCAGTGGTTTTTGGATATATTTTCACATATATTATCTACTGATGGCCTGTAAATGTTCATGTTAATAAAATAAGTTGTTTTGCTTGAAATATGGATTTTCTAAGTGAAAATCGTATTTTAATGGGAAAATAGGTTATATGAGTTATATTCGAATCTGGTCATGGATATTTAGTATGTTGTCACATGCAATTTTACAAGATGTGTGTATAATATTTGGCTATAATGAAGTCTTTATGCATGATTTATGAATTTTTGGATGAAAAATCACATAAATAGTGACTAAAATTAGTAATAATGCTAAAACATACTTCATGACTAAGGGAAAAATGTCACATGTTGCATTTTAGCATATATTTCAGATCTAAAAGTGAAAAGTTGATGAAAATAATTTTTCTCATATTTTTATGGTCATAATTGTTAAAACCGATAAACCGCAACATTGTTTTTCTCGATAAATTTTAAAAAATTTTAACCTAAGTTTTGGGCATTATGAGTGTCATGGTATTTTTCGAGAATGTTCATGAGTTTAAATTTCAAATTTCGAAATTATTTGAAATTTTTATAATTTAATTTGAAGTTTATAGCATAATTTTGTATTTTTGGGTCCATTTATGAACAATATTAAGAAATCAAGTTTAATTATTGTCAAAATGTTAGTGGAGACTAATTTTTGAGTCCTAAGATGGTTAGGGTAATTAACTTGTACATAAATATGAATTTATGTAATTATTGTGATTTTAATAAGTTAAATCACGCAAATCCGTAAAAACCGATTAATATATGATATTGGCTCTTAAAAGGCGATTTAACATAAAATCTAGCATGTTCATACATATTATAATGCTGCATTTTATTTATGATTGTCATATTTTAATTTTATGTAATTTTTGAATTATGTAATTTTACTTCGTATGGCCTTAGTAATAATTGGTATTACCCGAAATGTATGGGAATATCGATTCGGTTGTAATTATTGTGATCTCGTATCACCGTTTTGTAATTTAATAGATTTATTTTTATTTTTAATTACAAATGTATAATAGGAAATTATGTAATTCATTTTGTAATTTAATTTTTCCGGAGTTCCTTGAAGACGGTGCCATTCGAGAAGGCGATCCATCAAAAAAGTGTTGCCTTGAAATGCGTGCCAAGACCGAAGTTCAACGGACCAAAGGAGTTGGTTTCCGAATTTGTAATAGTATATTAGATTTACTATTTTAGGAAGGTCATACTAGGATTTTATTTTTATTTTTTATGCTTTGCATTTTATTTATATGTTGCATGCATCGCTAAATCGCCATAACTAAACATGCATTTTAAATCGAGTTTATCGACCTTGTCAATTACAATTATCGTAGTTCACCGCTTTAGTTCACTTAAAACGTGATAGATAATAAATTGACATGACCTCTCGCTAAAATAAACAATTGAGACTTAGCCTTACCAAAAAGTAGAAACCATGAAAACCTATTTCGTGAAGGAGTGCGCTCGGCCACACCGGGGTACAAACCTTGTTACGTAGGGGAAGTGGGTGATAAATGTCTATCCACCGAATTCATGTTGATAAGGGATGAATCGGCCACACCGGGCCCAAGTTAACGTGAATTTGGATCATGGACACATTTACTCGAAATTTGGGTTGAACTCAACAAAAGTATTCTCGACCATAGCCAGATGTGTTTTGGGCTAAAGATAAATATTAATGTAATTTTATCGACCAAGAGTTCTAAAAGTAGAATCGATTAAAGAGTTAATCCACCGAGTTATATTGATGAGGGATGAATCGGCTACACCGTGCCCAAGTTAATATGAATTTGGATCTTGGAATCATTTATCAAGTTGGGTAGAGGTCACTAGATAAATGCAATAAAACTTGTTTAAATTAAAATTTACGAGTATTATTATTATTTTGAAAACGACAAGTGTTTTATTCCTTCTATTTTTGTTTTGTAGACTACTTTTATTTCTCATAACAAATGGCTGCACCAAACACCAACGCCACCACTCTCACTAATGTTTCATGGCTCCGATCCTTCATGGATCGTTGTAAACTTGAAAAGAATGGGTCAAATTTCTCCGATTGGGATGCCCAATTCCGGGTGAATTTCAATATGCAAGACAAAGACGTGTCTCTTGAAGAGTTGCACAAGTTATTTGTGCAAAAGCCGAAAGAAACATGGGGCTATATGTTAACCCACCTAAGGATGTGCTTAATATAAGCACTAAGAGCAAGAGGAAGTTCAAGAAGAATGGGAAAAAGGGTAAGAGGCAAGCTCCTATGTCCACCAAGGCTAAGACTTTTGAAGCTAGCACTTCTAAAACAAAGAAGGGTCCGCTTGATAAATGCCATTATTGTAATGATGTTGGACATTGGAAGAGGAATTGTTCCAAGTATCTTGGTGACATCAAAGCTGGAAAGATCACTCCAATAGGTAAATGACAATCCTTTCTTTTATGTTTCTAATTCAACTATGGTATTTTGATACAAAGTTGTGATAATGTATCCCCTTTTTATTGTTAATAGGGCCTCCTCCAAGCAAAGACAAGGGAAAAGAGAAGCAAGCTTGAGAAATCATGAAGGAGCTAGGAGTAGCTACCAATGAAGCTTGACTTTTATTATTGTCTTTATTTTATTGTTATGAATTTTAGAACTATTTTGATTTCTGTGCTCGACATAGAAATGGTTGATCCTTTTAAACAATGGTTGTATTTTGGATTTTGGTGGCTTGGCTTGCAACCCAAGTCACCCCTTTTATCGTATTTGTTTGTTCTAAAAATTCGTCTTTACATGCTTGCACATAAAAACATATGATCATCTACTTAAAGTGATCCAATAGACAACATAATGATAGGATTCATTATATGTCCACAAGCTTGGGCTTGTGTATGATCAATTATAAAGTGATGTTGAGTTGATGAACTCTACTAAAGGAATGTCAATTACCAAGTACACTCATCAAATCTAAAATCTATTAGTCAATCTATGAGATAATCCTCCTTCTACTTCAAAATCATTATTTGTGTCTCATAAGATATCTTTGAATATCTAGTGTATTTATTCTAATGATAGAGTGGGAGAAAAATGAAGACACAAAGAATACAAAGAATAATTTGTATGCTTGAGTAAATGAGATCTACGAAAGAAAGAATGATTTGTATACCTAAATAGATAGTATACATGAATAGATGAGATCTACATGACAAAAGAGACCAAGTGAAGTAATCAAAAGAATATGTTCTTAAGATAACTACACGAGGAGACCAAAAGAAAGTTTTTGATAGAAAATAACTAAAGAAAAGTCTCAACAAGAGATTTTGCTAGTTTATGACCTAGATATAAATAGAGTTTCAACATTGATATTTACTTATGAAACAAAGTTGCATCCTTGAATATAAATGAGATTTATGATTAAAAGTTGCCTAGAAAGATATGCCGATATCTACAAAAGCTAAGTTAATTGTTAACCACGCTAGTGTCATTACTTAACCTCATTATGAAAATGGAATGGTTATACCTCCTTCCGAAAGGGGTATTTTGAGAAGGACGTGTATTAAATGGGATTTCACATTTAAGTAATGACATTGCTATGCATCATTACAAAAATGAATGAGTTAGAGATTAAAATCTCTTTCCATAAGTTTAAGATTGAAACCTTTTCAAAATAGGTATTTTGAAAAGATATGTTGGGAACATATATGGTTTTATCTTAATAACTTGGCAAAGCAAAATGTATTTCAATTCTTGAAATGTTTCGATTGAGTAGTCAAATACGAAACATGTGGAATTGAGTAGGAGTTTGAAATTATCATGTGAAGACATGAAATTTAGTGGGAGCAATCATCTTGTAAAATTTATAACTCATTGAGAATGACGAGCTAGTACTATCTTTCACAAAGAAGTGTTTGAGTTTTTAATTCTGGATGAAAATGGACTAAGATGAATCCAATCACATCATGGGATGTTGGATAGGCATTGAGATATGCACATCAGATCAACAAGAAACGTAGGTTATTCATATCGATGAAAATAGAATTACCATAAGCAGTCATGGTCATTCATTGAACCTAAGAATGGTTGATCACATGATTAAAGATTACTAATATTTCCGCCATTAGAATAATCATGCACATGTCCTATAATGAATCATATGCTTAAGAGCATGATGAGTCATTGGTAAGCCATAGAAGAATCGTCGTGAATTCTCGAGAAGAACTAATGAGCTATTCTAGTGTTTGACAGAACACTCTGTTATGTGACAAGAAGTTCCACATATTGAAGTTCGAAAACGTGTAAGGATTTAAGAAAATCCTAAGCTATTTAAGCTAAAAGGAGAAATAAGAAGTTTGAAAAGATACTTGGTTATAGTAAGAAGTTACTCAAAACTAGTATTTTCAAAATTTGCTAGGACTTATGAGAAGTGCTAGGCTAATCATCTTGACAATTGTAGCAAGATCCTACAAAACATATACCTGGTACATTATGAGTTGGAAGAACACTTGACTAGTGTCAGTTATGTCAACCACCATAATTCGTTTGTTATGTGATAAACAACAAGAAAGTTCTCTCAAAGTAAAGAACCTAAACCTAGTTTGGGAAACTAGATGTGTACTTGGTGAGATTCATGCTATGTAAGACAAACATGAAAATAAAGGAAAATGCAATTCAGGAGTTTGAACACATGGACACATGGTGTGTTAAACTCATGCTGCAAATGACTAGTGTTTATACACTTACAATATACATCACAAGGTGGTAATATGGTATTGACTACCCGAATGTGATGTCCACATTTGTCGTTTGAGTTATTATTAACTCATCTTTTACTTTGTTACATCCAAACGGGTTGTAAGACAATTGAACCCCGTTAAAGTGAACACGGATTAGCATTGTACTCACCCATAGTCACTTACATGAGGTGACGTCTCGAAGTGACTAGAGTGTGATGCGATTGATGGCAAGTTCAAGTGCCAGGGAGTCATGTGAGATGACTAGTCGATCACATCGGCAGATTGTTAGGAACGCTTTGTCGGGCTAATGACCGCTTATAGAGTTCTGGCAAATTTATATAGCCTGGTCGTGGCGAGAGCTACTATAGTATTCTAATGAGTCGATTCTTTTGACTAAAGACTGTTCGCCTAAGGTGGCACAGTTTCAGATTTAACTTTGATTTATGTTACTAAGACCTTCGTAAATGGGGTCTAATGGGCATATTTTGGGTTATGATGGCTGTGGCTAGTCGAAGGGAATAGTACGATAGGAATTGTCCACCCCTTGTCAGAGTTATAACAATATCTCAGGGCCACTCGAGGAGTAATAAACTGGAAATGCGCGGCCACGCTCGGAAGGTATCTATAGTAGATAATTCCGGTCAATCAGTTATTCTCCAGATCGAGGAAACCACTCTCGATATGATCACTTGCAAGTACGACCTGAAAGACACCTTGCATTGAGTGGGAGATAGTAATAGGAAAAGAGAATTGGTGACGCACACTTGTCGAGGACAAGTGGGAAATTGTTGGAATATGTGTCCTCCGACAATAATGCGATCACAACTGTCGATCATGATGATCACATGTTTAAATCTCATTTTAAGAATACATGTGGGATGTAATATTCACTACTACAAATCCAGGCAACTACAACGCCCCTTTAACAACGTTTATGCACGAAAATCACAATAGACGTTGTAGAATGTATGGCGCGATTTTTACTAAACTTAATTACAACGGGTATGGTTATATAACCGTTGTTATAAGTTTTAACAACGGGTTAAATTTGCACAACCGTTGTTAATAATTTGGCGCAAAATTGGCGCAAAGTTAGTGAAAAGTAATCACAACAGGTATTTTTAAACCCGTTGTTAATACTTATTTGACAACGATTGTTGATTTACAACCGTTGTTAAAACTTATTTAACAACGGTTGTTGTTTAACAACCATTGTCAATACTTTCAATATTATAAACCACACAAACACAGATCAGCTACAGCCACAAAACACATACATAACCTAACACAAACACAAACACAGACAAACACAAACACAAACACAAACACAGAAAACACACTTTATCATCGTCTCTTTCTCTCTTTCTCATCGTCTCTTTATCATCTCGCCGTCCTTTGTTGGTTTCATCGTCTCTTACTTTCTCTAATTATCGGGTAAATCTCGCCGTCCTTTGTTGGTTTCATCGTCTTTCATCGTCATTGTTTTCTTTTTTTAATTATTTCATTTGCATGTATATATGATGGGTTTTTATCGATCATTATTATGTTATTATTCGCTTAATTAGCTCGTAAAACAAATTAAATAAAATAAAACAAAGAAGAAGCAAGATGATAGAGAGGAATGCATGATAAACTTAATTAATAATTCATTAATATATATATATATATATATATATATATATATATATATATATAAATACATAAATTAAAAAAAGAATTACATTTCTAAAAATGCAATTCTTATATTTTCATAGAGAGTCTTATTCTCTTCTATGATATCCTCATCTCCTCCTTAGCTATTTGGAGGTTTCGTTTGTGATTGCTATATCGTCATATAGTTGCAACAACAAGCTGCTTTGCTCTGTCAAGCCATTTCTTTTGGCGTCCTTGAGTGCGGCTTGAACATCCACAAGATAGCTCCTAAAACTGTCCTCGATGTGGAGCAACCGGCGGATGAAACTGTTGTTGTTCTCGGTCATAGTAAGAGTTTTAAGGATGTAATCGTTCATTTTGTTGATGAACTTTGGAGTTGTTTGAAAGATTAATTAGGGGTTGGAGATTGTTTTAGCAGTTAGGGTTTGAAGATAGTGAGATAATGGAATGGTGGTTGAGATAATGTATGTATTTATACTAAGTAATGTGTCCTTTGAGTTGTTTTTTAATTAATATAATATATGCATGTTTAGGAAGTTGTGCCATAATCATCATATCTCCCTACTTCAAATCTTATGTAAACCCTTCTCATTCCATATATTGTCCATTCATATGCACAGTACAAGGATGGCAGTAATAATGCATGCATCGGAATTATAACGGGCCCCGTAATTATGCATGCATCTAGTAATATTTAATTTGATTTTTTTTTTATTTTTTTTGTAAAAACAAACAACAACGGTTATGTAGATACAACCCGTTGTCTTTAGTTATAACGACGGTTCTTTGTAAATTAACCGTTGTTATAACTTTCCCACCAAAATTGAGTCACACTTTCCACAACGGGTTTTGATTCTTAAAACCGTTGTTAATAGTTTTAACAACGGGTTGCTTAAGAAAACCAACCGTTGTTAAAACCTTTTACAACAGACGCTTTAACAACGTCCGCTATTTTATATAACAACGGTTTTTAGCCATTGTTATAGCCTGTATCTGTAGTAGTGATTTTACAGTCAACTGGTCCACACATATCAGTAATGATTGCCTGACTAGAGTTTGACATTACTGTCGTGTGATGGTGGTGATCAGTTGATCCCCTTAGGTCATAACTATAGAGAAATACTCTTAATTGATTATTTAATTGATCGTATGCCGATACGAGTTAATTAAATTTCTTAAAATTGACGGATGATTTGTGAGTAAGATTAGCGTGTCTTATTATAATTTGATTAAATTAGATACGGTCTAAGTAATCGAATTGTTTTATTACTTTGATAAAATTATTGTTTACGAAACAATTGAAATTGAAATTGAATGAATAATTTATTATAAATACAAGACGTTGTAATTTATAATTTGATAAACCGTTTTGGCACAAGTAATTACGAATTACTAGTCGATTTTGTATATGACATATTTTATGAGCATGTTGATTTTTAATATGTTAAAAATACATTACAATTTCACAAGTCAAGTAACATGTCACATATGTCACAATTGACAAATGACAAAAATAAAATGGACCTTCCATTTTATGTCATATGTGCCCAAAATTGGAGGGAGTATAAGGTTTATATTGTGTTTTTATTTTAAGTGGAAAGCACAATGATTAAACCTTATTAGTAGCCATGCAAACCTAGTTGATCTTGAGAAGAACACAAGCTCATGCATTGGCCCTTTCTCCCCCTCCCCACTGGTTTTCCTAGCTAGAAAATGCCAATGGTTTATCTATCATTATTTACTACTTCAACTTATATTTTCTAGTGTAAGAAAAATATATTCTCTCTACCATTTTTGTGAAAAACTTAGAGAAATAAAAACCTCATAAATCATTCTCTCTTGGCCGAAAAATACAAGAGAACAAAATTTATTTTTGTGTTCAAATTTATTTAAGACTTATATTATTACTAGTTCATAATAGTATAAGTTATTAAGGTATTTCCTTGGGTATATGCTTTTGCGAGAGGTTCTAATTTGAACCTTGTTCATCCTTTATAAGGAAGCTCAAGAACTAACAAGAAGCAGATCTTGTTGGTGCCCTAATATCCGAAACATATAAGTAAGATTGACGATTTCTTCTCTTATCTTGTTTTAGTTTGCATGCATAAGACCTTGCATTTATTTTATGACTAAATAAATTAATTCATATATGAATATGTAAACTTATGAGATTAATGAATCCCAACAATGGGATGATCCGGGTGAAGAGTTCTTGTTTGACCCCTTTTATGGCCATATAGTCTTTGAAGGCTTGAATATGATTGAGCGGGTCCTCTACGCCCTTGAATTTGGGCACATCAGTTAGGGTAAAGTTGTCAAGTAGTTGATCCCCAACAGGTTTAAATCTTCGGTTGTTCACAAGATGGATATTGTTACCCCGGGATAGGAGTTGTTCTTCCAGGAGCTTGAGCCTTTTCTCAGTTTCAGTCAAAGGCGGAGTTTTGTGCTCTCCAGTTTCCTTGTTTTCCAGGATGTCGATACGGGTCTCAACACGGTCTAGAGTGACCTTAAGAGCAGTGAGTAGGCTGGCTAGCTGAGCAGTTGTGACATCTCTGTTGTTATCATTGTTGTTGGATGAAGTTGAAGACGGGGCCATGGTTCTGAGGCAGAAAAACGGCTCACATTACAACTCAATCCGACATGGTTCAAAGACTGAACGCAAACAAAGCAAAGGATGAGACAAAGATCAGACTCAACAAGACGAGGATAACCGTGTGTGGTACCTCGGTGCTGACTCGATTTATGACGTGACGATGTTGACCGAACTTTTGACACGCGTCCAACATAGTGGCGTGACACCATTAGACGAGTCTCGTGGTGAGATTACTCATAAGTAAAGACGCATAAGTACGTTTGCTTCGACTCAATAGACACGAGGCGGAATCGGAATGGTGGACTGAAGTTTTCGAAAATAGAAATTTTCAAAAAGATTCATTTGTCGCTTTATGGACGGCTTCCGAAGATAGGGATCTCCGCAAGTCGGTCAGTTGAAAGGGTTGTCTTAAGTTTGTTTGTAAAAGACGGTTTTGAGTTTGAGTCGGCTCGGAAAATAATGTACTGTTTCCCAAGACGATTTTTGAAATTCAAAATCGTATGTTTTGAAAATCGGGTTTTAAAATGGTTGAATAGGTCTCGGGGAAGGTGTATGGTCATCGGGATCTCGCAAGTGTCTCGAGAAAAGGGTGTGTGCTTTTCTCGGGTTTTGAAACAGCCATTATCGGCGCAAAACGGGTTAAAATCCGTGTCTAGACGCGGCGATTATAACGGCGTAAAAAGGTGTTTTTTGAAAGTTTGAAAAATAACACTGAAGGACTTATGATCAAGTAGCACATAAGCACTCACAGTTCATTATATTATGCATAATGCTGACACGGGTTTTGGCTTAGAGGGTGGGTTACACACCAAGCAATCAAACCCCGATTTGCGAGAGGGATACCAATCCAAACAAAATGTGTAAGGAGGGTGCCCTAGCCTCGTGCTCGAAGGTGATGAAAGCCCTTTGACGAAACAGAAATGTGTAACGTCAATGGTATGCTTGACTCAATCGGGATTCGAAACGCGGGGATGAGAAAACTCACGACGACGAGACGACCTAATTGGTCGAAAATGGATAGGTTGTGGGCCTGGACAAGGAACCTGACCGTGACGGTAATATCAATTAATGCATTCCAACCAAGACCTCGTTCGAGTCTCACCATCTAGGGATCACAAAGACACAAGTGTCCTAGTTTTCCCCAGCGGAGTCGCCAATCTGTGGACGCAGCCACCTGCACGCCCCAGCCAATCTGTGGGACATACAATGGTCTTTTGAAAGCCACGCTCGATGGCGTAAAAAATGCTTTCGACCGGATCGTTTTAGATCGGTCGGTTTCGTCTCGGCAAGGGTCTCGAAACGATTAGAGATCTTCGGAGTCGCCACCAAGCATTTTTGGGATGCTTGGAACCCATTCGAATCCACTTTATACCTCGGTCAAACGAAGCACAAAGCAGTGTTTGACATAGGTACTAAAGATAAGGAATCGTCCCTCTTTAGCATCATATCTCTAGAATGACTCTCGTACGCCCTGGATAAGGTCGTCCACTATCCAAAGTTTCTGAGTTAGAGGTGAAGGTATGTATTGGGAAGCCCTTTAATCAGACACCCAATCCCGCCCGCGGTAGCAGCCTCTACTGATCGATCTTGGTTGGTTGAATGCGAAAGTTGATAAAACGGTTTAAATGCATGAATGCGCATCTAATAATTTAAACCTAACATGTGAGAGCTTTCTAAGTTGGTTGATTTAATCCAAGTATCAAGTATAAGATGTCGAGTTGGATTTATGGTTGATTTGCATGCAAGATGCAAATTAAACATCCATTTACCAAATTAGGTTTATGGTGCATAACGTGATCCATTTGTCTTAACCAGACGTTTTGCAAATACGGTTTGATAAGGGAACATACCCTTCACCAGGCAGTCAGATGAGGCGCAAGCCTATTGGCGATGTAAGGGGGTCTCCCCTGGTTTGAAAATAGGAAAAGAAAATGCATGTTTAGGCGTGGGTCAGTCAACGGTATAAGACGCATTCTGACCATTGAAAAACGTATATAAAACGCATTGAAAAAGGGTATTTGGACCCGTATTGGTTTGAAAGGGCCGTTTAGGTCGTATTTGTGTTGATTTGAGGAACGAGACTTGAATAATCATCATTGTTTTGATGATATTCGATGTCGGGTTCGACTTCATAAGCTTGACATGAATAGTTTTGAGAATAATTATGAACTAATTGTTTTAAGTTCATTTGAATATAATTAGTCGATACTCTTCATCGTACTCGCGTTAAAATCCGACATGGTTTGTAGAACCAAGGATGACTTTGTGTTGGTGACTAATACATTTATTTTGAAAATGTAAAGAAATGATGAAAGGCTTTAAAATACCTTCCAAAATGTAAAGAAATGAAATAAAAGGCTTTAAAATACCTCTTAAATGTAATTAACCAAATATTATCACCGAAACACGGATTAAACCGTCATGGTATTAAGAACCAAGGGTGAAAAATGCTTTATGATTAAAACTTGTAAAAGAAAATAAAATGAGTTTGAAAACACCTGAAATGGTAAAAACTGATTACAAATATGAAAATAAAAAATAGAGGAAAAGAAGAGACCAAACAAGGATTGGACTTAAGGCTAGGCAGGGTGCTTTAGGTGCGAGCCTGTGTGCTACGTAAGTAGCCTCTGCCTCAACCAAAAAGTCCGGTTTTGGCTCATTCTACCCATGTTTTGGACCATGTTATGCATGATTTAGCATGTTATAGTCATGAAACAAGTAAAGACATGATAAAAGAAGGATTTTTACACCCGCATACTTACATGCTTGGTTTATGGCAAGAAACCAACGTAAGTGTATCAACTCGTTTGGGTTGGAAAAGACTCGGTTTAAAACTGTTTTAGGAAGTAAAAAGAGTGTTTTATTAAGTTTAGTGATGATGTAGTGGTCGAAATGGTCGGTCAAGTGATTTAATGCACGATGACGGTACCAAACAATGTGTAAGGCTTGTGTTTACGATCGGTAGGTCGTAAACACGTGTCGGATTATGACTTAGGAAGTCGAGTCGAGAATTTTAAGGGAGAAAGAGGGGGCGGACACTCGCGTAAGTTCTCAAATGGGGGCATTTGAGGGGTATTTATAGGAAAATGAGTGGTTGTGTGAGTTTTGAGCGACGTGGCCACCTGGGTGCTCAAATAGGCGCGAGCAATGTAGCACGTCTTCGAGGTATCTTGTCGCTTTCACACAAATGCAATCATGATTGGTTCTATCTTAGGATTTGTATGCACATGTTTGGTACTTGACCATACATGAATCCGGGAAATCTTAACATGGAAGCATTTGAATGGTTTGTTTTTTGTGTTTGGCTCGGTTTGACTCGTTGTTGGAGTCGGGATTTGAATTTTTGAGTCGGTTTTTGGTCCGGTGTCGGTTTTGACTCTAGTTAGTGTCATTGCGACCCTGTCGTCATTCATTAAACACTCCAGCTACTTTTGAAAAGTTTTTAAAAGTTTTATTTTCGAAATCGTTTTAAGTTTTCCGACGTAAAGTTGTACACGAACTGTCGATCAAACGCCGCGATTCCAAAGCATGTTGTAGTCCGATAATCATCGGGTGTTTGTCGGAGTCTCAGCAGATACTGGGTATCTACAGGGTGTTTTGGAGGTATTCTAATGAGCAAAGTCTCAAGAAGAAAATTTATCTACAAGGGCCTTATATACACTTATCAAGCTTCCCAATTAGATGTTTTCACAAAATTTTCCTAGAATGCAACTACATGCCATGATGCAACTAGCGTATATACAACCTAATGTAAATGCTTCTATCAACTAGTATGCCATATACACTAAATACAAGCTCTTAACAACACATTGGTTTGTACCGCATCAACCAAAATAAAGCCACATTGTCATTAACATATAAAAGGAAGAAGGAGATTTGGAAAGATCATACCATGCGGTCTTCTATTTCCTTCATGCCTCGAATGTGGCGTAGTCGATCCAATGTGATAAGAGTGACAAACAAACACAAATATATACGAAATATACAGTTCTACACTATAAAGGAATGAACATGTTTTTAGATTTTTGAGAAATTTTCAATTTTTATGGGTTTTTGAGAATTTTTTATTAAATTTTCAACTTTTATCATCTTTTTCGATTTTTTGAATGCTAAGTTAAAATTTCCCATTCCCACACTAGTATGGGCATTGTCCTCAATGGCCAATACGATAGGAAATTATGCAATGCAATATATATGAAAATGCATGATTTCTAAACTAGTATGCAAATTGTATGGAATATATAACAAGTGATGCAATCTAATCTATCCTATATGATGCATTCTTTCGATTAGTCGGAGAGCCAATTTGAATTGACTCGCATTCCATGTGAGTGAACTTTCCCAAACCAAACAAAACACTATTGCTAGTGCTAAAAGAGGAGGAGTTCATGCACAAGGCAAGAATGCAATGCATGAAGTCTAATTTGTCATTTTGGATTTTGCAAATGGGAAAAATATATTTATCATCACCTAGGTGTTGCTAAGGTGGAAAATAGTCCTTAAATTTTACAAGGACGCCGATACAACCGAAATAATTAATGATAAACGAAGTTAGAAAAGCATGTGAATTTTTGACATGAAAAAGTAAGAGGGATTTGAAGAGCTTCACCTAAGCCATGGTGGCTGCCTCTTGCCCGCTCCACCAAGCCAATGAACATCTTCACTTATTGTCATCCTCTCCTCCAATATCGTCATCCTAATGTGTTCTTGATTCATCACTTTCATAAAAATCCATACATTCATCACCATCACTATTGACCTCCACCGTGTTGCCACCACTTGACCCCGCTCCTTCCCCATATCTATTGCCATATGCTCCACCATTTGCATGTTCCGAATTTGGAAAGATAATTTCTATTTAAGCCCAAGAGGGAAGAATTCCCTCTTCATTAATGTTCCCTTGATGAGCCATCCGGTGGAATTGAGGATAAAGAGCATAATAGTTGTCCACTCTATCGTCATAAAGTTGGCGGTGCAAAGCTTGGAGTAGATCCGTTGCAAAATCATCTCGGGGTAGGATGATTGTAATATTGGTATGGAAAGGGGTATGGTGGGATATCAATCTTTTATTGACCGTTCACTTGGGGTTCATTTTGTTACTGATGAGTAGGAGGTGGGGCTTGGTTTACTTGTCTTGAATTAATGGGTACAAGGTAGGATGGCACCTGGGAAAGGGGACCCCATCTAGGTGAAACTCTTGATAGACCTTCTATTGGAAGCGAAAGGGGACCCCATCTAGGTGAAACTCTTGATAGCCTTCATAGGAAATCCAATGGTGATGTTGGAAGAGTACCATTTCATCGATCTTAGTAGAACCCGGAAGAGGTACATACGTGTTGTTGTTGTTGAAATTTGGGTTAAAGAACTTGGAAAGTCTAGTCACTAACCCACCATTGACAATGTGAATTATTCCGCTATCATCTCCATTCCGAAATTATGCCCACCTTTCAAGGAGTACCAATGGGACATTGAAATGATAACAACTCTTACCTTGTATCTTCAAGTAGGATTCCATGCAGGTGAGGTCAAGCTCGTTTACAGTTGAGGGGCCGCGACGAGCAAGTAAAGTGCTTGCTATAAACCGATAAGTAAGCCGGATGATAGGATTTTATATAAAAGAGGCCGAACAATCTTTGAATTTGGACAAACCACGACCCGTCAATGCTCGCCAAAGCGGTGCTACGCTATAGTTATGGGGTTTTGAGGAACGAGTAGGAGATACATCAAGTCCGAACACATCCGCAAATTATACAAGGGTCATCATTCTTGTTGTGTTCTCAAGTCGGAATTCAACACAAATCGTCTTGTTTAAGGTGGAGATTTTCAGGAAACTTGGGAATTCAATAACTAATGGTCGATATGTAAGCTCATGCATGTGGAATAATGTCGAAAGACCAAAAAGTTCGAAAAGTGCCTCGGTTTGGTGGTATATCCCTAATTTCCTTAATGTCTCATGGTAAACAAATTTTGTTGGGAGAATATTCTTACCTAAGAGACGGTGGAAGACGTTTCTCTGAGCATCATTAACATATTCGATGTTTGAGAACGCATTTAACCTTGAAAGATCGATGATTTCTTCGCTTTCCCTTCTCAATGTGTTGAGATGAGAGGTTGAAGAGCTCCCTATGACCCCTGTTCTTTTCTTTTCTTTTGGTAAGGATCCCCTTGTCTTCATATTGAATGTAGATCAAGAGTTTTTTTTGTCTAAGATGGAAGATTAATCTTTGTATTTGTAGATCCTTTTGAAACCGTAGGTTTTAGGTATTTTTATTTGAAGATGCAATTGGGTGTTTTGAGTGTTTGGGAGATAATTCTTTGTTTTAATGAGGAGGAAAGGATGATGTGTCTTAATGTGTGTGGTGGAAATAAAGGGTTGTTGTCGAAAATAGAAGGTTGGCATGGGAGGGAGACGCCCGGGTTGAGTATCGGCACGAGCGTTTCCCTTCTTTTAGAAAAATCATACGAGCAGGTAGGGACGCCCGGATTGGAGTCGGCTCGCTCGTCTTGGTTGTTAAGACGCCCGTCCCAGGAGTCAGGACGCCCGGATTTTGAGACAGTGAGAAAGTATTCATCTGAAAGGATAGCTGGGACGTGGGTCCTTTTGTTAGCCCGCATAGATTTTATTCCAGGAAAAAATTAATTGGCAAAGCAGTAAGGGATGAGCAGATTAGTATCAATACGCCCGTCTTGACCCTGAGACGCCCGTCCCAGCAGTAGGACGCCCGGATTTTAGAACAGGGTAGAATTCTTAATCCATTTTCTTCACAACTCCCACGAGCCGAGCTTAGCCAGTGGGGATCCTCCTTTTTGCTTTTCTTTTTCCTTCATTCACAAGGGTGCTTTCCCACACTTGAATCGTCATATCCTACACTCTTCAAACAAGATTAGTAGCACTCCATCACCAACTCTCATGCCAAAATCATGCTATAAGGAAGTACAGTGCAAATGCATTGAAGTTAAAATATAAGTAAGAAGGGTTAGTATATTTACAAGTGGTGGTTTAGGAAGGACTCCACCAAACTCTCTTTCATTTGATGACTTTCTCATGGTGGGAAAGGCTCCAGGCGGATGACCTCAACTTCTCCTATGAATGCTCCTTCATAGTAAGGCTTTAATATTTGACTGTTGACCTTGAATTTGTTCCCATCCTCCGACTTTATCACAAAGTCTCCATACTTTCCCACTTCGGTGATCACGAAGGGACCCTTCCATCTTGAATTTAACTTCTCAGGAAAAAGTCGATATCAGGAGTTGAATAGAAGGACTTTGTCTCCTTTGTGTAAGGCCTTTTGCTTAATCCTCTTGTCATGAAGCAATTTGGTTCTTTCCTTATAGATCTTTGCATTCTCGTAAGAGTGTAGTCGGAATTCCTCCAACTCTTGAATTTGCAAGATCCTCTTCTCTCCATTTAGCTTAAGATCAAGGTTGAGAGCTTTGATTGCCCAAAAGGCTTTGTATTCCAACTCGATTGGCAAATGACATGCCTTTCCATAGACTAGCTTGTAAGGAGAGGATCCTATGGGAGTCTTATAGGCCATCCTATAAGCCCAAAGAGTGTCATCAAGCTTCATGCTCCAATCCTTGCGAGTCTTGTTAACAACCTTCTCAAGAATTTGCTTGATCTCTCTATTAGAAGCTTCGACTTGACCACTTGTTTTAGGATGGTACACCAAGCCGGTTCTATGTTGAACACCATACTTTGTCAAAAGGGATGTGAGCTTCTTTTCATGGAAGTGTGTCCCTCCGTCACTTATAATTGCTCTAGGGACTCCGAATCATGGAAAGGTTACTTTCTTGAAGAGCTTAGTAACCGTTTTTGCATCATCGGTTGGGGTAGAAATTGCTTCTACCCACTTTGACACATAGTCAACGGCTACTAGAATGTATTTGTTCCCTTGAGATGATACAAATGGTCCTTGGTAGTCAATTCCACAAACATCGAAAATTTCTACCTCCAATATTCCACATTGTGGCATCTCATTTCTCCAAGAAATGTTTCCGGTTCTTTGGCAAGGATCACAATGGAGAATAAATTCTCTAGCATCTTCAAACATGGTAGGCCAAAAGAAGCCTGATTGTAGGACTTTAGCAATTGTTCTTCGTGCTCCATGATCTCCTCTATATGGTGATGAATGGCATCCTTATAAAACACCTTGAACTTCCCATTAGGGAACACATTTTCGGTAAAGTCCATCACTACATTCCTTGTATAGATTGGGATCATCCCAAAAGTATCTTTTCACTTCAAACAAGAATCTCTTTCTTTGATTGTAGTTCAAGTTTTGGGGAAGAACTCCTCCCACAATGTAATTGGCATAATCGGCAAACCATGGTGTTGTGTGTTTCTCTAGTTGTGAATGGATGGCCATTAAGATATCATCGGGAAAAGAGTCATTGATGGGAATTTCTCCCTCATTATCATGGAATCGAATTCTTGATGAGTGATCCGCTACCACATTCTCGGCTCCCTTCTTTTCCCTTATCTCCAAATCAAATTCTTGAAGTAGCAAGATCCACCTCAACAATCTTGGTTTTGCTTCCTTCTTTACCAAGAGATGTCTAAGAGCATGGTGGTCTGAGAAGACGATCACTTTTGGTCCAAGCAAATAGGAATGGAATTTGTCCAATGCATAGACAATGGCGAGAAGCTCTTTTTCCGTGGTGTCATAGTTCACTTTGGTGGCATCAAGAGTCTTACTTATGTAATAGATAGCATGCAAAGCCTTTCCCACCCTTTGGCCAAGAACTGCTCCAACGGCGTAGTTACTTGCATTGCACATGATCTCAAATGGTAGTTCCCAATTTGGTGGTTGGATGATTGGTGCCGAGATTAAGGCTTACTTGATTCTATCAAAAGCTTCAACACATTCATTAGTGAATTGGAATTAGGCATCCTTATGTAAAAGTTGAGTGAGAGGTTTCGCGATTTTGGAAATGTCTTTTATAAAACGCCGATAGAACCCCGCATGACCGAGAAAGCTCCGCACTCCTTTAACATCTACGGGAAGTGGAAGTTTCTCTATCACCTCAACCTTAGTTTTGTCAACTTCGATGCCCTTTTTTGAGATTAAATGACCTAAGACAATACCTTCATTGACCATGAAATGACACTTTTCCCAATTCAAGACAAGGCTAAAATCTTCACACTTTTGCAATACAAGAGAAAGGTTATACAAACAAGAATCAAAGTATGGAAACGCTAAAATCATCCATAAAAACTTCCATTATGGTTTCTAAATAATTGGAAAAGATGCTCATTATGCATCTTTGGAAAGTAGCGGGAGCATTACATAGCCCGAATGGCATTCTCCTATATGCAAAAGTACCGTAGGGACATGTGAAAGTAGTCTTGTGTTGGTCATCCGGGTGTATCGGGATTTGAAAGAATCCCGAGTACCTATCAAGGTAGCAAAATAATTTGTTAGAGGCAAGCCTCTCAAGCATTTGGTCAATAAATGGTAGGGGGAAATGATCCTTTCTTGTTGCGGAATTCAACTTACGATAATCGATACACATACGCCAACCGGTGATCTTCCGTGTGGGTATTAGCTCGTTCTTATTATTTTTTACCATCGTGGTACCTCCTTTATTAGGTACCGCTTGAACGGGGCTAACCCACAAAGAATCCGATATAGGATAAATGATTCTCGCATAAAGTAGTTTCATAACCTCCGCTTTCACAATTTCTTGCATGTGGGGGTTTAGTCTCCTTCGTACTTGTATGGTAGGTCTATGGTCTTCTTCTAGATGAATCCTATGCATGCAAAAGTCAAGGCTTATTCCCTTAAGGTCATTTAGACTATAACCTATAGCCTTTTCATGTTTTTTTAACACATCAAGCAAACTTTCCAATTGATCCTTATCAAGTTTTTTCATTGACAATCACTGGTTTGGTTTTAGACTCATCAAGGTAAGCATACTTCAAATTTGGGGGAAGGGGCTTTAGAGTTGGAGCTTGTACCTCACTTTCTACCTTTGAAGGTTTACTAGGAACATCTTCCACCTCCATTACACATTCTATTCTCATGACATGTTCGACTTTGGTTGCTTATTCTTCTTTAGTGGATTGTGATGCCTCCTTGAGAATGTCATTTATCCACATGGATTTCTCATGGGTGAGCTCTATGTTGGCTAGAGCGGCTTCAAGGAGATCAACTTCTAATGCCCAATGCTTATCTTTAGCCTCACTTGCTTCTAAGGCTTCCAATGCTTGCAAAGGGTCTTTGATGAGAGTAGTACTCACATGGTCCTCTACACAACAATCTATAATATCCATCTTGCAAAGTACACTAAGGAAAAAGGTGAGAAGTACCTTGAGGAAATTCTCTTCCTCAAGGTAAAGAAAGACACAACTAAAAACA